>NC_090931.1:1101022827-1101739775 GCF_040938575.1 Ambystoma mexicanum
GTTGTGATGGGGAGACCTGCTAATATCTGGGGTCTTCCGAAGCCTAAAGCATTGAGAGAGGTTGAAAATTTATTGCGTGTAGACTACTGTAACCAGTTGACTAAAAATCTGTATCTCATTTATCATCAGGTTCGATCAGCTTTACCTGTACGGTTTATGGGCCCAGGACACAATATTCAGCCTGGAAGTTGGGTCCTGGTGAAGGCCTACGAAAGGTCTTCCTGCCTCGCGCCTCGCTGGCGGGGACCCTACCAGGTGCTGTTGGTCACCCAGACAGCAGTGCTGGTGGCTGGAAAGAAGCATTGGATCCACGCGACGCATGTCTACAAACTTCCTCACCCGACGCCACACGTTACAGAAGAAGCAGAACCCCTCGCTGATGCTACAATCTCAGATCCTGGAGTAGCAAATAGCGCTGTGAGTGTGTCGGAGAATCCCTCTGAGCCTGTGGAGCTTGGGGAACAGTCCATTTTGTCTCCACACTCTTTGGAAAGGTCACTTCCGGAGAATGTTGTTTGAAGTTCTGCGACTTCCGTCGCCTCTGATACGTTGCTTCCATCAGGAAGTGACGTTACCTTATTTCCGGATCAATCAGTACCGGGAACCACCAGGTACGACCTTCGACAACGAAAAGAGAACTACGGCACGGGTTTTGCCTGTGCATCTGGAAAAGAAAAGAGTCATTGAGAGTTTTGTTCTTGCAAAAGAAAGTTTTGGAAAAGAAAGGGATTCTGCTGGCTAAGGTTGGGGAAGGACTAAGAAGTCGCGCAACCGTAGTGTCGCCAGCAACGAACATTGGGGTCGTTGATTGAGAAACTACGATGTCTGCCACCTCCACCGCTTCTGCTCGCATTGGACTTGTAAATAAGGGGGTGACCAACTTGGACAATGAACAATGTGCCTGGGCCCCGAAAACGTATTGCTGTGTTGTGATAATAGTAATTGGAATTTGTATAGTTACTGCCGTGGGCCTCTGGTACTTTGAAGAAATTTATCCTCTAGAGCCTCTTCTGCCAATTGAAATTGTACCTACTGCTCTGACTCCCTCTGTACACCTTCATACTTTGTCACCTAGGGACTCCCAGCATAGACGAAAGTATCATAATAACACTTTAATGATAATAATGAATTCAACGCATGCCATTTTTAATAAGAGTAATTGCTGGATCTGCACCCATTTACCGCAACATGGGAACAAGGGGCTAGGATGGTATATTCACCCTTTACCTTTAACGACTGCTTGCTATGCCTCTCTTAGAGCACTATTCTTTGGCCGTTGGAATGACAGCATCTCATGGAACTTTGATGGAACTAATTTAAATGATTTTGAGAAACGTGAATTGACTCCCCTGGGATGCTCGCATTTTGCAAATAGAAGTAAGCCTAATGTTGATTCTATTAGGCCATCTGATAAACTGTCTCTTCCTTTCCAAACTCTAATTTCCTTTAAAATGGCTCTGATAGGCAATAAGGACGCCGTGCCTCCTTCCTACTCTATTAACCATAGCCCCGATTCAGTTCCCTTCTGTGAACAAAGGAATGGCACTCGGTCAATGGGAGATTTTGAAGGTTGTGTGAACATTGTAAATTTGACCGGAGAGAACAGGCCTCTGTATGTAGGGGGGCCTGTCTATTTCGTTTGCGGTAGTACAGCATTTCCCTGGTTGCCCAAGGATTGGCAGGGAACCTGTTATTTAGGAATCCTGTTACCTGGGGTATTCATAGCTAGTACATTGGAAGTTTCTAAGGCTCGCCCACGGTGGGACGAGAATGGAGATACCCCTGGGCAAATATTGGGAGATATAACAAAATCAGTTGTGCCATTTTGGGAACAGATAGCAAATTCTGAAAATATTAGGGGGCTAGTGAGAGTACTGGAGAGAGCCATCAACCGGATCACGGATATACTATATAATATGACACTGGAACAGAAAGCAATAAGATTGGTAGCGCTCCAAAACCCGGATGGCATTAGATGTCATTCTGGCAGAACGTGGTGGAGTATGTAAATTAGTGTGGTCCGCTTGCTGTGTTTTCGTACCAGATTCCTCGCCGACAATTTTCAAAGCAATACAGAACTTGCACGTCCTTAGTTCAGAAGTGCATGTTCCTGTGGGAGATTGAGTATTAGTGCTTGGTTCTGGGATTCCCGACGATCCTGGGGTTGGAAGGTGCTTTCTGTCATACTGGTTATTTTGGGAATTCTGCTATTGCTTTGTTGCTGTATCCAATGTCTACCTAGTATATGTGCAATGCTAGGGGGATGTTGCGCTCAGGCGGTGAGCACGATAGGACATAAAGTGTATGCTCCAGATACAGCATCTAAAGAGTTCGTATTGCAAGAGGTTCTGGTGAACGACCTAATGGCTATAGATATTACAGATAATGATTCAGGATGTATGGACGACAATGCATGGAGTTATTTACAAAGACATTAGAAATAGTATTAGCACTTGGCATAGGCCAAAAGGAGGGTTTGTCGGAATAGAAATAATATTATGCCTCCTATTGTAATAATTCTATGTGTATTGGCCTACGCCAAGTTGTCTAAACATAATGCGTGAACAAACTCCACGACAAGGTCTTGACCTTAGAGAAATCAATGTAAGCCACCATCTTGGAATAAACCGCCATTTTAGGTTCTCTTGTTATGTAGATGTCACCCTGAACATCAAAAATGGAGGCCAAATGACATTCTGAATAAGATTCTGGCCGTTGTGACCTCCGTACAGCTGAATAATTAATATGCCTGCAGGCCACTTGTCGGGGTCGCGAACAGAGACCTTGTCCTACTGTTGACCTATATGTAAATGTACTACTTATATCAGCAAAACTAATCGAAATGCATATATTAAAGGTTGACCTGGCAAGGAACCCTAAGACCAGAATTATATTTCGCAGAATGGTTAACCCGCAAGAGTGTTGGCCAAGGGCTGGACAAATTATATAAAAGGCCCGGGTATTCCAATATGCGCTCTCTCACTAACACATCGAACCCTCGTTGAAGTTTGTTATGTTATACTGAGAGCCGAATAGCTATCCGTTTGTCAATTGACTTGGTAACTGTCGCAGCTTAAAATAAAGCACTTGTATGTTTCTTTGTAACCTGTGTTGGTGTGTTTCTTTTTGGGCTTCCCGGCCTCATATTATTGTTCTGTTTTCACAGATAAACAAGGAAAACGAAAATGAATAACTTCACCATATCAATATTAACAAATCATAGGTTAGTCATAATACAGTTAAATCTTCACACCACATCAGATTATTCTCACGTGTTTACCACTTCCAGGAGATTCAAATGATAATTGGCTTAGGCTGAATGGGGACAAGATGGAGGTCTTGGTGGTGCCCCCCTCCCTCGGCTGCCTCTCTTTGGACATTGACTTCTGGCCTGCTTCGCTTGGCTCACATCCACCCCCTGTCCTAGTGGTGAAGGATCCTGGTGTTAAACTGTGTGCTTCACTTTCTTTGGATGCACAGGTGGCAGCTGTTTATCGGCCCAGGCACTTTAAACTAAAGATTCTTTGGAAAGTCCATGCTTTTATTCCTCCTCATCTCCATGCTTCGGTTGTTGCCTCACTCATTCTGACTAGAGCAGATTACTGCAATTCTATCTAATTAGCTTGCCCCCTGTATCTCATGCATCAGCTCCAGGTTTTACAAAACACTGCAGCATGAATGATGTCCCATGTCCCATTTTCCTCACACATCTCACCTGTTCTTCACCAGCTCTCCTGGGTTCCCATTGAGAAACAAGTACAATTTAAATCTCTGTGCATAGTACAAAGGGTGTTTTATGGGCTGTGGGCAGAGTATTTTCAACAGACATTTCGGCCATATGTCCTCAGACATGCAATCCATTCTCAGTATAATGCAGTTACCTCGGTTCCCAAGATTAGTCTCTCTAATGATGGTGGCCGCGACTTTTCTGTGGTGTCCGCCAAGCTCTGGAACTCGGACCTTCGTGCATTGCGGGTTATGGAGAAACATCTAGCCTTTTTGTCGAGCTGTAAAAACCCTCCTCTTTTAGGTGAAGCTGGCTGATGTTCTGTGTTCTGCCAGTTTTATAGCGCCAAGGTGACTACGGGGGAACGTGCGCTCAACAAATATTGCAATCAATCAATCATAAACATGTCCACAGTTTCCTAGAAGACATTCAATTTTTATTTCATTACTTTCAGAGCCTGGCATCATTTAAAGATACTACATTATGCATTTGACTTCCGTCAATGGCAACCTTAAAGTGGGCTTTTATTTATTTAATGTATTGGTGATTTCTTGGGTACACTTCTTGGCCAGTATATTCGGGAATGAAGGGAGATTGGAAGGTATTTTTACTGAAAACTGCATATAAATTTCGAAGAGATATCAGTATTAGATTTGTTCCTTAGCTGGGCAGTGTCGCTAATGCAGACATATCCCATGTAGATCTTGCTGTTGACATGAGAGTTCCAGAGATTTGGATCCACCATGCTGAGAACCGCAAGTCTTTCTGCAGAAATTATTGGGGTTCATTTCGGCTCCATTGAATCTTCAATGAGATGCTGACCACATGCTTCCAGGCCCAACATATTCGCTGACGGGGAAGCAGGGCAGTCTGCAAGGACCTAAAGAGGACTTGCCGATCTCCAAAAATAGAAATCTCAGTCACAAGCACAGCATGGGCTTTTGACCATTGAATAACATTGAGGTGTTCATTTTGGAAAATGGTCGATGTGACCCTGGGCAGCACCCAGACACGCCAGCCTACCGCTTTGCCTGCATCAACCAGGCCTTACATAGGGCAGCCAGGTCTGCACAGCAGCCTATCAATGCATGAAGAGCAGACGAGGGGTTTATCAGTCAATTTACGCTATTCAACAGGAGAAATCTGAGTGAACATCCCAGCTTAGACATTGGTAACAAAATCTTTTTACAAAGGACTACTCAGCAAATTGCATAACTGGATCAAAGACAAACACATTGTGAGTCCAGTTCAGGGAGGTTGTATTGCCAGTCTTCAAATACTCGCCAGGTTTTTAAATCTCCAACATGTCCTGTATAAATATATAATGAGCTTTTCTTCTGTGAACTACCCAGCCTTCTTAGACTTGTACTGAGCTGTTGACTTAGTAGACCAAGAAACACTTAGGATCAAAATAAGAAACCCAACCACTAATCCCCAATCTCTCTGTACAACCATGAATCTTCACAATGCAACAAAGCCCCAGGTGCAATATGGCGTAGGAGGGGACATACAAGTAAGTTCACCACAAATTGTGGAGTAAAAGAGATACTTGCTGACACATGCTCTATTTAACCTGTACAGAAATGACATGCTTAAACATAGTCTGTAAGCATCAAAGGGAATTCCAACCATTGGACAGCAAATAATCCCAATGGTACTTGATATTGATCATTCCATCCTGTTAGGTACAAAGGGAAATGCCCTTAAATATTAAAGATCATAATTCATAGGTCATCTCAATTGGCACATAAGCTAATCACAACCCTTTCTTTAAACAGTTTTACATAAGGAGACAAAATGTAGAAAATGCTCATGAATGTGTGACTAACAACTTGAGCTGGTAAAGCTACTTAAGCAAGGCCAACAGAAAACCCAGCCATGAGCCAAAACAATACAAACCTTGGAATGTTCAATGATTACACCTGACACTCCCTCCTCCAAACCTTTATAATGAAGGTTTAAGCGCTTCAGTTCACGTTCCACTAAAACTCTTTCCATGTAGGAGCAGCGGACTGGGTATCCTATTCAGGGAGACTTTTTGTGCCCCGTTTTGCCCAAAAGGAGAGGGAGCCCAGGGTTGTAACATTATGTTTTTCTGTGGAAGAGGTTGCAAAAGCTATTAGGGCTCAGTCACGTAATTTAGCCCCTGGTCCGGATGCGATTCCAGTTGACATTTCAATTTCCCTGGATAACAATATGTTCACAAGGAAAGATTTTTCAGTTTAAAGTTGATGGCATGATGACCTATCAATCGACATTCTCACCATGCCTCCATACTAGACAAACAAGAATGTTATATTTGGAACTTATCTTCTGCCAACCAATAAACATACTGAAAATAATTTTGGAGGTTGATCTTGTCTTAATGAGACAGTACCCATTCATTACACATGGAAAAAGACAAGACCCCTCTGTCTCAAGCTGATAGATATTTGTTGGGTCAAAATTATGGAAAACAGTTCCAGCATTCCTATATTGGCATATATTCACAATGAAAGAGGAAGGAACTTGGATGCACCAGGACACAGAGTAATATGCCAACAGCTCTCCATATCCAAACATCAATGCATTTAAACAATCAAGATGTTATATGCTTGCATGCCATCCCTGAGTGCACACAGTAACAAGCATCAGATTACTCTTAGGCCAGCGTATATCAAAAATACAAATACATTTATAATAGGCTTTATAATCAAACACAAATAAGCACAGTAATATGAAACAACTACCACACAAGAGCATCAATAGATAGCATATATGTAATTACTTTTCGCCTAATGCAAAATGGGGTAAAAGATTTCCACAACCTGTAAGAGAAGGGGGTTAATACAAGTATTGCATTGTGCAATCTTCAGAATCCAAACCCTAACTTAAGCAGTCCAACCCTACGAAGTGGGGAGCCTTGCACTCAAAAGTATAGCAGTGTGTTTACAACCCATGGTCATGATCAAAAGCAAAGACGGTACCTCTTCAGGGGGCTCTAGCAGTTCAGGAAGGGGCTTGAGATGATGAAGAATAAGTTCCCTTTATTCGAGGAAGGTCTACCCTTTCAATGTTCGGGAATAGCTAGGGAGCGGAATCTAGCCCAGCCAAGTTAGGATCTTTTAAGGGATTCCTTTGCATACAAATGTATCAGCTGTGCCAGGAGCCACCGGTAAGTGAAGCAAGTAGTCACTGCCTCTCAGTACAGGTCAGACCAAACTTTGACAGTTTAGCCGAGGTCATTTGTAGGTTCGAGCTTTGCAGTTTCTCGGCAATCTGGCTTTCAGCGGCTGCGGGACAGGACGATCATCTGTAACATGACAGTAGCCTTTTCTCAGCTCATGAAGAAGAAAGGACGAAAATTCCGAGGCAGCAGGATTCAAGAAAAAAGGAGGGCAGATAGACAAAGCACCTACAGTGACCACCACCACAACGTAGTGATGTAGGAATCATGAAGGCTTGCAGTGCGGCGCAAGCACTTGGTTTGTGACCCAGAGGAGCTAGGACTACGAGATTTGGCAGGAGGGGGTCCAGGACCACAAGCTAACAATTCCCTAAGTCTTGAGTGTTAACTAGGGACACCAGTGATCCTATACGATACAGCAGTGTAGAGCTGGTCAGTTCACTGGAACATCCAGGGACACTTCTGAGAATTCTCTTTTGGTGGGTAAACAGGAGGTACTGAGAGTAATTGTTCCCACTACTCCAATGGGTTGAAGAGCTCTTGCAGGCCTTCAGGATTGATGACAAAAGCTGGGGTCCAATGGGACGGCAACGGGCTCAGGGTGCCAAACCTTCCAGTGCATCTCCTGTGGTTCCATGTGTCTGCTTCAGCATTTCAGGATACTTGGCTTCTTCTATAGTTCAGCGTGAACTTCAGTTTATCCACCTGGAATGGATGCAGAACCCCTTCTCTTATCCAAGATTTGGTTCACACTCAAATCTGGGATAACAAATGAAACATCTGCTCTCTTGCATGCAGGCCAGGCTTGGGCCAATCATGGTCCAAGGGGGTCTCAGTCATTCAGGCATACCAGACATCCTGCACCAGTAGTGTGGATTGGGACCAAACAGTCGCGGTCCTCTTCCTCGGCACTAGCCAACGTGACATGCAGGAGCCTGTGAAAGATGCAGTTTTTGTTGGAGGCTGCATGGCCAAATAAGGAAGTCCTGGATCAGCTTGACCTCAGTGAAGGCTACGGACAAGATGGCCAAAGGACAGAACACATGAGTTTGTGGCATGGCCAATTTCAGCACTGGCCAATGTCAGGGACCAAATGCGATAAACACGGGTATGGTACAATAAAAAGAAGTGAATATACCAGTAAAGAAAACTGCTGCCACCACTTCTTCCTAGGCATACTTGTCCCACCACCAAAATCCTTAGAGAGTGTCTAGGGCCATAAAATGAAAAGACCCCTGTGCACGGTACACTAAGGTACCTGTCGCACAGATACAAAGTTACCAAGAAATGGCAATATAGTCAAAGACTAAGGGAAACATAGTTTCCCAGTACTGACAGTCTGAAGGATGTATCAGTTTCCCATAACAATTTAAAAAAAGCCCAGGGGAGTGCAGCTAAAGGATGTGCTCCACTGGAAAATGTCAGGTTAGGTCAGTCAAACAAAAGCAACATGTCTGGGGGGTCCATATTATGGACGGAATATTACACTTAGACATATGTTTCCTAAGAGGTACCACTTCTCTGACAGTGATCAACTGATGAGATCAACAGCACCATGGATTAGGGGGTGGGGGGTGCAGAGGAAGAGGTGGTATCTCATAGAAGCACATGCCAATCCTGCAGAAATGAGATTGGTGAAGGAGAGACCAATATCCAATAAGCAGGGTATTTTGGGAAAAATAGAAGCTACCAGGTTGCAGATGTCAGACATAGTACAAGTAAGCAAATCTGAAGATGAGTTGTGATCAGTGGTACCAGAAGTGCCTGTCTCTTTGGAAGGGACATGGCACTGGAAAGAAGTGTGAGAGTAGTCAAAGAACTGTAACATGCTTTGAGAGTGGGAAGAATCCAGAGTGAAGCCACATAGTGAAAGGAATGTGCAACCTCTTGGATGCTGTGGCAGTGAGACAACATTGAGATGAGGCCAGAGAGAGAGAAGCGTCTGCACACTTACAGATCCTGCAAGAGTCAGAAAAAGCTGGTGAGAGGATCCCATGAGCTAACAGACACTGTGAGGAAGATACTCAACTGATAAGAAGGCCCAAGAGAGAGAGAAGGCCACAAACTGCCAGACAATGTGGAATAAGAGATTTTACAGGACAGCAGACGATAAATGAATGGAGATAGCAAACTGCTGAACTATATGAGGAGGAGCTATGATCACTGCAGAGACTCAAAGTATTTCCCTGCTCAAATGTAAGGGACAACACAGACCTGGACAGGCAGTTGGTGAATGCCATTGACAGACACCACATAGAACAGATACAGAGGCTGAAGGCTTGGTGAGACATTTGAGGGGGTAAATAATTGAAATATTACTCTCTGGGAGATAGGTGTAACAAGGTATACTTATGGAATGTATATTTATGGTTTTGGTTGTTTCTTTATTAGGGAAAATGTTCACCAATCTAGTACCCCCTGCAAACATCTCACCCTAGAATCTTTGACAGGAACATGCTGTCTTAATCGTAATATTGTGTTTTATTTACAATATTAAATCAAGCAAATGCAGGCAGCCCACCAGAGTCCAATGATGAGGAATTCATCCACAAAATGGTAACTTACTTTAGCAACAATGCTAAAAAATACACTGCTGCCTGCCTTTCTCTCACTAAGATTTTCATTTAATATAAAACACCTGTGCTACTATGCATCTTTGCACAAACATCCATGTATAGAAAAACCATATGAAGCACTTTCCTAAACAATGAACTTTACAATGTAGGCACCCAATTTGACATTGATTGATTCACAAAGATTAAAGAAAGAAAAAGGTAAAGCAGTTCTCAGAATAAAGTTTAAAACGCAACTATTTACTCAACTATTTGGAAATATTTGTTTTAACATATGGATCTCTATTTCTTGGGCTTATTTAAATATCAAGTGTTGGATACACTAATGGATTTTAGAATGGACACAGATACCTTTTGCTTTCATCTTGTATAATGATGGATTGGTTGCAAATAATTGTACAAGTTTCGGTGTTGTATGACTTCTGTTGCTTTTGGAATGCTGGCACAACTGATCCTAACTCCCATCACTAATTTCAAGAAATCTGATTCATCCTCACATCACCTCAGTACCATATGCCCATTAAGAAATATATTTTAATTACATTATTGACTGTGGTAGAAACAATTCAAATGACTTGTTTTCCCACATTTCAATTTGAGATATGTACATTTTCCAGAAATTGGAACTTGCATGAGAGAGTCCTATTCTAATGATGCTACCCATGGTATCAAGTTTAATTATAAATCACAAAGCACTTACACCTGACAGTACATTCCCTCTTTCAGTGGTGTAACCTTTAAACTGTTTCCCAAAAAATACATTTAATGACCTCTGGGATTGCGATCTTTCTTATGAAAATGTCTAAATTATCTAGGACTTGCTTACTTACTTGTTGTCTCTCTTTCACATGCCCCAGAAAGCTAGTAATGAAGACTGGTCTCAGGCTGCTCCATTAGGTAATGTCTCCCCTGGATCTGTCCCTATGCTCTAAAATCACTCTCTGGTAGTCGGGTCCTACTTTGTTTAAATGACTCTTCATTCAGTCCAAGCTGGAAAATGCCATTATAAAGTTATTTTTCCATCAGCTCCATCAAACTGGAATCCATATCTGCTTCTCTCCTATTGGACGCGCTCTCTAGCTTCTCTGTTGCCACAAACACTCTGTTTATACTATGTGTTTGAGCTTAAATACCCATAAAACACCACCCATGATGCATCATTTGATGCCTCATCAGAAGTTGGGCGGTACGGTAAAAATGCAGTGGTAATACCATTACTGAGGCATTACTGTACTGCCCAATCGCAAGTTTGAAGGAAAGTTGGAGGATTTAACTCAACCTCTGAGTTGGAGATGAATGCAGCGACTTCCCACCCATTTTTGGTGCAATGACTGTGGTGCAATTACTGCAGCCCAATGACAGCTGCAGTAATTGCAGCAAAAATTCCCCAGTGAGTCCTATGAGCTATGAACTCAAATAAAATGGGGATTTACACAGCCACTGCCACTTGTGATCCAGTGGTAATATCACTGGACCATGTGGCATTAACAGTAATTGCCCTGGCCAGTCTTCCGGTGGATTTACCGTTGTGCTACTGCCAAACTCCTCATGAGGCCCACAGTGTTTTGGATAGACCCTGTCTTCGAAGCCCTTCAATTTCATACACCCACCAGGACCCACGTCCTTGCTTCTCTGGGCTCACTGAATTTGTATTTGTCATAAGGGAATGTGTCAGAAATGAACTAGCCCACTCCTTTGAAGTAAAACCAAAATGTAACAAATCATTTCTTTTAATAAATATCTATGTGGACATGCCCTTTTTGTAAAAATAGCATATTAAGATTTGTAAGAATATTCTGAATTTGGAGATATCTTTTATGTTTCTTCCACTGCATGCATGTGTGAGCTCTTAAAATATGCAAATGATGGTTACATCATTCATTTTAATATACCAGTTGTATATGCATATGATGTGTGTTTCTGTGCAGTATCGAGATCTGTATTTGGTTTTCTTTTTGGACAAATAGCACAAATGATAAATAATAATGCGTTCCATTTGGCACTTTGAATGCACATTATAAAGTTTACTCTGCGCTGTGAATGGTAGCTGAATTGTATTTTTTTGTGGCTTGAACCTTTATGAACAGAAACCATATATTTGAGAAAGACATAGGGCCTCATTACGAGTGTGCCGGTCCAGACCATTTTCCATTGTTACTGGACCGGCACACTCTGAGTCTGCGGGTGGCTTCTGTCCCGCCCACTAGGCCTCACCTGGCAGGTGGGATGGCACCTGCCCGCAAAATTTCCAGGAAGCACCAGCACCGTTATAAATGGTGCCAGTGCTTCCATCATCCCCATTCCCATTGAGTCCTATTGGAATGGGGATTAACATTTTTTGGCGCCTGACTTCCAGGAACACCATGGTCATAATCCCCTTTTGTTTCTGTGGAGCCAGGTGCTGGAAAAATGCACGAGTCCGGCAGCAGCCTGCCAGTTTTACCGGCATAGCTGCCGCCGGACTTGTAATGAGGCCCATACTGTTAAACAAATGATCATTTTAATAGGCAGCTTAATAGAACAGACACAATTCTTTATGTAACATAATGGTCTCAAAGGTTAAGGTTTGATGACCTTCCTATGGCATCTCTTCTTCTAATTGCACGTAACTGGTTGACTAGATTTCCATGCATCAATTCAACAGTTGTCTTTCAAATCGGCTAAAAATAAAGAGCATCTTCTGGACAGAATTTCGAGTATAATGCTAGTATTTGAAGCCATTTTTATAGTCTGGAAACCGGGAACATTGTTTTATGTGCACACACCTGCTATGTCTATCATTGAACCTTTGATGCCAGGGTTATGTCATTGAGGTTTGAAGATGATTGCATTATAAAGAGCTTAACCATTGGATGCTTTTACGTGGCAAACATTGCATGTACATGTTGCTTCATGTAAAGTTCACGTTAGTGGTAGATTAAGTAAAATGTAAAATTAAAATGTTCTCTTCAAGTCATTTTTACTTCTAATATCTATCAATATTAGGTTGGTAAAAGTTTGAAAATAAGGTTGGATTCTATACTTTTCCTTAATTTATAGAACACTACTTTTCGAAAAATGTACAATTGATTTGGCTATGCATATAATAGAATCTCTACTTGAAGTTACATTAACTTTCAGAGTACAAATATTTCATGTTTTTCTTAGAGAAGACTGACTAGTGATTTTTGTTTTTTATTTGTTTTGTCTGTGTAACATAATGACTTGCTATATGTCATTGTTACGTATCATTCTAACCTCATGTCATTTAATAAAAACCTTCATATTCAGTCAAATCATGTATTTCATAGAGTAGAAGCGCAAAGCAAAAAGAAAAATCAGAACCATGCCAGACAACACGCTACATTCTTGGAGAGGGAGTTTCCAAACTCAAAGCTTAAAAGAGGAAAGACAAGGAAGCCAATTGAAAAACTACATCCTGGGAGTCAGAGTACAATTCCAAAATGTCACAAAGGAAGAATAAGGAATCCAAATGACATTTTGTATTCTGGTAGACATAGTACAATCCACAAGAGTAAAGAAAAAGGGAAGGAAGACATTGGCCTGAGGTATCCAGGGAGAAATTGTTCAAACTAAAAGTGTAACCAAAGGAAGAGATAGAATGCAATTGACATGCTGCATGCTGGCGTCTGGAGACATCTCAAAGTGTTACGAATGAAATTTATATCATGTGCATTAGGTTTGCTTTTTCTTGGTTGCACTCCTACCATATGTCACTAGCTGCAAGGTCTAGCTTTGTTTTTTGTTTTTTTTCCGGTGTCAAATATATAATCTCCTCACTAAACATTGGTGGATGAGGAAATGATATGGACTGTACAATGACCAGGAATCATCTGTTAGTGTGTTAGAAATGTGTCATTACCAGTCATGCCTTTATTTAGTCAAGGTACATTGGTAACTGCCAAATCATTTTAGACTTTTGAAGCAGACATAATTAATTTGCCCTGGTTTGGAGATCATATGTGGTACAATGACAGCAGTATCTTGCAGGAGGCATGCATTTATGTTGCGAAACATTAGTGTGACTGTGGGACCTGTCATTCCATGAAATGTAAAGAGGAGGAGAAGAAGAAGAAAAAAGAGAAGGAGAAAGAGAAGAAGATTATTTAATTAATATCTCCTAAATTGAAGTCCTTTCTGAGATATCTTCCCAAATGTTTTTGATCCCATGGACATACATACCTAAGGCACTGTAAAATTACAGCTATTAACTTTGCCCGTACAATCACCTTAACATGGTAATGTTTCTTGATTGTTTCCATACCTTGAGGTTTGGATATAGATTGCTGTTGGCATGGAACCATGTGTCCTGGGACTTCCAAGTTCCTCCCTTTATTATAAATATATGCCAAAGTAGGATTGTTGGAACTGTTTTTCATAAATGTGATGCAACAAATATCTATCAGCTTGAAACAAAGGGACCTTCTCTTTTTCCCTGTGCAATGAACAGATACTTTCTTGGCCTTGTCTTCCATTCTCATGTAGACAAGATCAACCGCCAACATTATTGGAGAATGTTGGTCCGGGGGAAAAAGTTAATTTTTTTTCAACAATGCTGATTTTTAACAGTGTGAGTTCATAAACATTTTTTTCATTATTAAAAGTTTGTGAAGCGGTTGTTGCACTGGAATGGATCACATTCAGAATAAGGAGACTGGTGTTAGGGAGAATTCTCAAAAATGTGCTAATTCCTGAGGATGACTTTATTCCCACTCTTTCATGTGTTTTGATGTGTGTTTTACATTTGTGTTCTTTGAATACAGGGTTTTAGATACCTCCATAGGCATCACCTTGTCATGTGTGTTACACAGCACCTTCACTGCAGTGACACAGGGATGTCTTTTTGACTTCCCAAAGGTTTCAGTACCTTCTCTGGGGTAAACTACTGTTTCCCAGAGAATGTAAAGTGAAATTGACTTTACTAGTCTTTCCAAATTCCTAGACCAAGCACACACCATCTTACAATGGAGTGCTGGAGGAATAACATAGTATCCCCTGTGTCTAAATACTCATGTAGCAGTCAAATGCTACCCTTTCCTATTGAAAAGGCTGGTGGCAGTGGTTTTACAACAAATTACCATGATTTTTCCCGACCGCGAACACTGGTAGCTAAAAATCACAGGAGCCAGGTTTTTCAAGATGGCGCCTTAAGCCTCTTTGTTTAAACAGGTCCGGGTCTTCTTTTTTCGCCATTTCTTTTTGGAAAAGTCCTTCTAGTGTTAGCCTTTGCGCGCCAAACCAGGTTTGGTCCCTTTGTCCATATGCCTTTGGCGCGCTTCAGGAGTGAAGACTGCCTCTGGCATCTGATTGTCTGGGGTGGGCAGGAAATGAGGGAGGTGCCCGTAACACCCTGTGCTTAGTCTCCTACGAGACCCAAATGCACTCTGATGTGATTGGCTAGCTGACTGTCCAGCAAGGACAGCCACCCTGCTGTGTGAGTGGCAGCTAGGCTGGAATGAAAGGGAGAGAACTGTTTAAAAGGCAAGTCTCTTGGACTGGAAAGCAGAGTCGACCATTGGAACGAAAGGACTGTAGATGAGCTGGAAGAGGACGGCTGCTGCAACACCTGGACCGTTGGTTTGCCCGGTGAAGCCCTGCTGCAGGTCCAAATTGCCAAACTCCTTTCAACAGAGCAGAGGCGCAGCCAGGATTGTCCAACAAGTGGGGCCTGAAGCTAAAGTAGTTGGGCCCCCCGCAGTGGCATTAAGATCTGTACATGCTCACACAGTGCTGCTGATTAGCCATTTGCAGCTTTTGGGTGGGTCTTGCCCGATAAGGCCCTACCCTGTCTACGCCTCTGCAACAGAGAAGCTCTTTCAAGGATGGCTTCTTCCTTTGAGTTGGTGGGACCAATCAACTCGTAAGCCACCTGGATACCAGTCTCAAGGCTGGTTAGGATTAATCAGGGAGAGGGACACCAGCTTGTGTGCTTGAATCTACAGCTACTGGAACTTAAGTGACTCCATCTTGTTTGCTTTTTCGACGATCCCGTGCAGTGAAGGAGTCCCCCGAAGTCCTCCCTCTTGTCCCCATGACTGAGGCTCAGGAACAGTGCGATCTGCAGAAACTGCCAGGAACCAACAACTTCAGCAGCTTTTGTTTCTTCATACTAAGGTACTATGCCAACCCGATTGAGAGAACGCCACTCTCACAGTGAAAGTTTGTGAAACTTTCCCAACTTGCAAGCCTAATCATCTTGTGACCCATCATATAATTCTTTTTTGCCTAAACTACTTCTAAGAACTTTTGCAAAGACTTTACCGTTTGATACCAGAACTGCTCTTTCCTATCCAGTACACTAGCCCATTGACTTTGGCCTAGGCCTATAGACTTGAATTGAACTCTACTGTGAACTGAAACTATGTGCACCGTCTAACAAGTATATGTTATTTATTCTACTTACTTTACACCCATCATACTGCAGCAAACACTTCTTTTCCACAATGGCCAACCAAAATGGACCAAGATTCCCTATCACTCCTTCAAGAATTTTCTGATGAGTTCACTGTAAGAAAACACTACCTTGCTAGAAGACATCATTAATCCCTCAGATAGCTACATGACTTACTTAAATTAAAAACAGCCCAATGTATTTGTATTTTATTTGAATTTTATTTGTGTTTTATTTGTATTTTATAGAGTGCCTTAAGCCAAAACGCTCAACATTTAGAACTAGACACGGTACAATAAAACTGAATAGGCAGACAAACATAGATAACGATCAATCAGGGATGTTGAAGTAAGTACGCTTTTAGAGGGGCACGAAAAAGAGAATAGCTAGTAATTGAACAAAGAGAAAGTGGGAGAGCGTTCCAGTTGAGAGGAGCAAGAAGCTCAATGGATCGGAAACGAGACTGTACACATGGGGGACGAGGAACCACAAGTCAAAAGAGGGAGGAAGACCGGAGAGAACGAGATGGAAAATAGAAAGATAAGAGTACAGCAAGGTAGTTAGGGGAAAGACCGTAGAGTGATTTGAAAATGAGACAAAGGAAGTGAAATTTGATTTGAGAGTGGAAAAGGTAGCCAGCCGAGTGTAGCGAGAGAAGAGGAAATAGAATCTTGATAGGGAAGAAGACACAGTAAGCGGATGGAAGAGTTAAAGACTGATCGGGAAAAGATCAGTGAGGAAATTAAAAGTTTAGATGCTTGGAAGGTGAGAAAGGGATTGTGAAGACAGAAATGACAGGAGCAAGAGGTAAGAGAAATATGATGAGGGAAATAAAGATTTGAGTCAAAGTGAAGACCAAGATTACGAGCTGTGGTTCAGAATGGGAGCTGAGAGGGTGGGAAGGATATGAACAGGGTGTAAGATGAGGAGGAAGAGTGTTTGCATGACCTCCATCTTCCCTGCATTAAGGGTGAGAAAATGAGAAGACATCCAAGGTTTAATGGTGACGAGACAAGCTGAGACAAGCTGAGAGAGTGTGGTGAATATCTGTGGAGAAAGAAGAAAGGGATAGAAATAGCTGAGTGTCATCTGCATAGAAATGATGTGATAGACCAAAGGAGGAGATGATAGCAGCAAGCTGTGATGTGTATAAAGAGAAGAGAAATACACACTTACAACACATATGCTACACTGAAGATGTGAACTTAAAGGGCAACATCCTTTGCTCAGCAATAAACGCAAGAACCCTCCCGTAGTAAACAGGGTATTCGCAGAGAAGAAAAGCTCTACAGAAAATGGCTGAATTAAAAAATCTGCATCATCATACCAAAATCTATTGCTTCCAAATGCAGGCCCCTAATAATCAGAATCCAGAAACGCCACGACCCTCAACCACATTATAAGTCTTGAATAGGACCAGCAACCTTTTAAAATTAATAAAACGTTGCATCAGTCCCCAACTCGAACCTGTAATACCTCAATCCAGAGACAAATGCAAAACAAGCAATGATTTCTTCAAGGATAAATTAGACAAAATCAGACAACATTTCTTCACAGGCATCTCACTCACTTTTTCATGGGAAATGTCAAAATAGTTTAACTGTCTCACAAATACACTTGAAGAAAGTGGCCAACGTACTTGCAACCCTTAAGACCCCTGAAGACCATCACCTATGAAGACAACATTGTCACAGCCTCCATCATCAAAACCATTTCTTGTATTGTGCTCCATATCTTCAATAACTCCTTCACAAAAGGCATCTTCTTTGACATGATGGATGACCAGATCCTCTCCATATTGAAAAAGCCCACTCATTACCTGTTAGCCATTCACACAACTTCCGTTCCTTAGAAAGGTCATCAAAAAGCAGTTAACATTCATTTGCATGAAAGGATCACTGAACACAATCTGTGCCATAGATATTCACCCAGGATTCTGGTCAAGACTCTGCACACAAACTGTCACCACCCAGATTATCAACAATCGTCACTTTGTCATCCATAAAGGAATTTCCTGCTTACTGGGTATGCTATACCTGTCTACCACCTTCAAAATGTTGGTGACAATGAACTTCTTAGCATTTTGCACACCTGATTGGGATGTAATGATGCACTTTTAAAAAGGCAATGACCTGCCTACATGACAGTCAAAAGCTCTTCCAGCTGGAAACAACCAGATTCCAACCGGATGTCAAACATCTACCTGGAACTGAACTCCATGCACAGAGAACTCGTCATTTCGGTGGGGCTGTATTAAGCATGCTGAAAGCCACAAACGGCTAATGGAGATTCAGTTTGGTGGCCCTCTCATCAGCTTACATCCAGCACCAAGTGCCTCGGCTTCATGTTTGACAACCATTACATTAATCACAACATCCCTACCCTTTGCAAAATCACACAATTAATAAGTGCCACCATTTTCCAAACTATTGTTCAAGGCCTGATCCGTTTCCACTTAGATGATAGTTGAGGGCAACTCCTCCCTTGCCAAGTCCTGACCCTTGACTATGAAACCTCTGAAACCTATCCAGCATTTTGCAGACTGTTTCATAATAGTATTCAAATTGAACCCCATTACACCAAAACTCAGACAGATACACAGGTTACCCCTCTGGCCTACATTACTTTCATGGCCTCAATCACATACAAGGTTGTGGCAAACATGATACCATCATAAAGTACATGGATAAAAAATGTATCATCCATGGAGTCTTCCATAGATCTAGATGCAACATCATGTCCAGACTAGAATCTAAGAGTTCCAGGAAGGTACACATTGGAAAACAGGCCTTCCCCCTACTGCACATCTCTACTCTCAAATAACTTACCAAAACACATTGTACTGGTTGCATCTCCCCTGTGCTACAGGAAGGTACTGAAGAACATACTCTTCAATGAATAACTCATCACCCATTGATCCCGCCATGAGAGCACAGATCACCAGTCCCCCTCCACAACCTCTGCTCACCCGGTCCATTTTCTGCTGTAATTCACCCGTTTGTGCTATACAAATCCCATATAAACATACTTACATAGTCTTTATACAACACATACATATTTGGAAGATAATGATCTTACGTAAGTCTCTGTCTTTGTTCTTGCTGTAATTATGCAGGCACCACTGTTTCAAAATGTATCATTTATATGGGACAATTCATGATTGTATTTGTTCAGGGAAAGTGTAAGTCAGCAATATGGGAGTTGTACTTTAAATTAAGGGGACTGTACAGCTTTCTAGTTTCAGATTCTTATTGGACATCTAATATTAAAAGTAATGGACACGTATGCTAGGAAAATGCTCTCGCTAAATGGCTCTTACTAAACTCCAAACCCATGTTTGGAGGAATGGTGGAATAATGAGGGGGGGAGATGGGTTTTTGTTCAGGTTTGGTGATCAGTACTAAGATCTGTTGTGGTATTACAAACTGCGTGGAGATCCAATGTTGCTCTGACTTACAAATGTGAATTACCTTACGCTTACGTTTTTCACAATAAGACACTGAGAAAATATGAAATAAGAATTATAATCAGAATCTGAGGTGTTATCATTATGTGGCAAATTATCTTCACTTCATGTGAAGTGTGCAAAATGTGGTCATATGTGGGCAGAATTTAGTAGTTTATAACCTTTTTGTGTGTTTCATGAAGTTGAGCTAAGCGCATTTACTTATTTATTGATAAGGCAAATATAGAGTACAGTGTACATAGTACTTGCTGCTACTTATCTGATATTGTCGGTGAAAACAGGTGTAAAGAAAGTAGTCTACTACGTCTAGCTAGGTGGCTTGAGGAAATAAAACATTCTAGAAGCTAGTCAGTCAATGAAATAAAATAATGAGCCACCAATTTTAAGGTTCATTAGAAAATCTAAAAGTTCAACTAGTAATATCTGTTTCTCAAAAGCTATTGATATAGTGAAACGTGACGAGGATTGATACAAAAACTGAAATTCAATTAATAAAATAAGGATCAAGTAAAATTTAAGACAAGTGACACAATAAGTCAAATTAAATAGATCAAACAAGGCGAAAGACAAATTGAATTGATCAAATAAGAAGATAAGGAATTATATAACAAGAAGAGATAGAGTAGTCAAATCTAACTGATCAGCAAGAATGACACAAACTAGGAGCAACAAGTAACCAAACCAAATAGATTCAGTAAAGGAGAAAAGTCAAAATTAGTTGATCAAGCAAGAAGAAATAATTGGTCAAATGATGAATTAACTTATTAGAAGAAATCATAAGTCAAATAATAAATTAATAATCTTGCAAGCTGAAACAAAGGCAACCTGTGGATTTAACTTCTAATCAATCAGCAATCTAACAGATGTTTTCATGTCACCATAAGAGAACAATGCATCATTTCAAATGTTCACAGTATGAAGGAACTTTGAAGGACTAAGTGGAAAGTTAATTTAAGGACCATTTTGCTTTCAGCACTATTTGTGCGCATACGTTAAAATATAAATTGTGAGCCTGTGTTGTTTATTACGGAAAAAAAGTTCCATAAAAGCATTCAAATAAATTGCTTTACAGCATAATAGAATATGGATACATGAATGCTAAAAAAGAAATACAAAAAAGTAAATTACAGAATTAAAAACAAATGTACTAAAATGAACTTTGTTCCTCTTTTCACAATAGCAAGGTCTCTTCCAACAGATTGTTAATGTTAGCTCTCTTTTTAAAATAAGCAGTAAATAGCAGGCAATAAAATGAGTATCAGCCGACAGTAAATAATAACATGCTAGTAGACAGTGGTTAAAATTTATAGCTCTGAGCATAGGCACTAAAACAACATTTATGGGGTTCAATGTAAACTTCACAAAAAACAGCATTAAAAAAAGCATATATTTTTTGCAATAATAAAAAACTAAACATTACTATTATCATAATTGGCATTGGACCACTTAGCAATGGCCCCTTTTAGCCAAAGCTCATTAAATCAAGCTCTTGAGATCAGAAATCTATCAAATGTGTTGTTAGATCAAGTTAAAAAGCCCTGGAGTTTACCAAAAGTAAACATAATGTGTCTTCGGTTGGACGGTTCATTAAATTCCACTTCTTCTCTGCTCAAGAGGCTTCTTTGCATCAAGCTATTCTTTATAGCCTTAGTACTTTCAATTGTTATTACACATAGGTCCAAGAATTATGATTCTGCATTAATACTGATTAGGGAGCATTTGATGTGGGAGAGCCATGATATACCAAAGTAATTCCCCTCCAAGTTTAACATTTAAATCAGTATGGTTTTTGTAAGCATTGCTTGCTCGTTGGTTCAGACTCTCCATATGTACTGCAAAGTTTGGAGCCAATTGTGGAAGGCCTTATATTTTTTTCAATATGTATTTTCCTGAGTAATGTAACAATGCAGAAGTATTAGTCTGATACAATGGTGGAATGGTGATTGACAAATGCTTGTGTTCAGGCAAAAATAAAGAGGAAACCTATTCCTGCCTATCTCTAATAAGGAACGATGGGATCGGTCAGAATGTCCAAGTAGATAAAAAGAGTCTACCATCATGTCAAAATGCCTACTTCTATCCCTCAGACTTGCAACTAATAGGAAAAGGGCAGTGGATCTTCCTTATCCAGAAGAATGACTCATTCTTCTGGCAATGAGCCGCAGTTCCAATTGTGGGGGGGATTTTGCTTGTAAGAATGACTCCCTTCTCCGGGATTCAGTTTCTTTCTGAGAAAACAAAGTTCCAGCTTGTGGTCCTTTAAGGTTTCAGTTCCAATGCAAAATAAAAAGTTCCAGCTCAAACATCATACCTTATTGACTATAGTTCATCTTCATTATTGGGTTCCTGGAGAACGGCTATTTGGTACTCAATGCTCTAACGGTGCCAGGGGAATGACTCCCTTCCCTGGACCGCCTTCTTATTAGTTTCTCACGATACACAATCTTCAGGTGAGACACCAGGATGTATTGTTTCCTTCTCTTGGCTTTACAGTTCACAAGGGCTGGGCAGAATGACTGCCTTCGCCCAAACCCTTCTCAGAATTTCACAACTCACTGTTCAATATTACCAGGCGGAAGGCTTCCCTTCCACTGGCTTACCTTGCACTTCAAAAGTTCACAATTCACACGAGCTCCCAATCCTATGGGTGTAGGTCCCAGACCTGTGTGCTCCTCTTCACTTGGTAGAGTAGTCCTGGTTCACTATCCTGACAGGTACTGTGAATATGAAGATGAGTTAGGTTATTCCTCATAAAAGGGTACATGTCCCAGACCTGTGGGATTAGTGTTAGGGAGAATTCTCCAGAATGGCTAATTTCCCTTACCTTTTGAGTCCTCAGCAGCTTTGCTGGATTTCTAGAGTTTCATTTTTTTTACCTGGTAAGATGTGAGCCTTTTTCCCACTCGTACATGTGTTTTGCCTATGTGTTGCATATTTTATTTTTGTGTTCATGGATATGGAGTCTCACCAACTCCATAGGCATCATCATTTTACTGTGTGTCACACAGCACCTTTAGTGCAGTGACACAGGGTTGTCATTTCAGACTTCCCACTTTAAACTCCATTTTCTGGGACTGACTACTGTCTCCCAGAACATGTAAAGATACCATTGACTTTAGTAGTCATTTTAAATGTACAGACCCAGTACACCCTATCTTACAACAGAGTACTGGAGGGGTTAATAGTTATCACCTTTTGTCTGATTCTCATGGAACATTAGTTTGTTCCTCTTTCTCTAAGATTTGGTTGGTGGCAGTGGTATCTACCCTTTTTATACCACCACGGACTATGAAAATAGCCTTTGGTACCCTTTGAGGCTATGGTGGTAGCCTCAAACTCAAACCCGGTAATCCACTATTATTTTAAGTTGGTTCCGGTCAAGTTCTTTTGCCATATCTATTTGTAAAGGTCTTTCTAGTGTTTTACTCTGCGAGCCAAACTAGGGTTGGTTCCTGTGTGATTGACAGCCAGGCTGTGTGAATGGGGGATTTGGTGCATAAAAAGCCAGTCTCTGGGACTGGAAGGCAGAGTCGCCACTGGAACGAGAGAGCCAACGAGAAGCTGAAGGAAGACGACTGCTGCAACTACTGGACACCCGGTGAAGCCCTGCTGCAGGTCCGAATCACCTGAAACTTCGACGACAGAGGAGATCTGCAAGGAATCTTCTTCCCTTGAGCTTGGTGGGAACAACCAGCTTGCCAAACGGCAGACACCATTCCTCATCCTGGTCGAATTTGCTGTGCATCGCTGCAGTAGATAGGATTGCCAGTGGGAAGAGAACCAGTTTGGGTTTTAAGGTGCGCACCTTTTATTCGTTGTTTGGCTCCACTGCTGGCTTCTTCCCTTGGCAGTGCAGGACCCTCCAGCCATCCTTCTTGTCACCACGACTGAAGCTTCAGGAACCACGAGCCTGCAGGAACTGCCAGGAACAACTGCCGAGCATTCTTCTTCTTTTAAGGTACTGTGCAAATCCGGTCATTCGTTCTGTCCGACCGCAGTGAACGTGTTTGAAATCTTTCGCCTCTGCGAAGGCTCGTCCTTCTCTTCTCTTTTGAATAACGTTTCCTCTGACCAACTTCATTTTGAACTCTTGGCAAAGACTTAACCGCAAACTACTTTGAACTGTGTGATCCTCTGCAAAGACTCTGAACCACTAAGACTGGCCCAGACCTATTGACTTGAATCCTAGTTGTAGTAATCTTTTCTAGATTGCCCTACCTCTAACTAACATTGTCTTTCCTCCCCCCTTAAATTGCTGGAGTGCCATTTTGCTCACACTTCATTTTAAGCTTAACTTTGAATTGATTGGGTGTTGTTGTAGTATATTACGACTTTGATTTCTGCTGCTTTATGATAGTGAACTGTTTTATACATGATGGTGCAAATAAATGTATATTCTTTTTACTCAAAAACCTTGAATCAGTGTTTGTTTGAATCATAGTAATTGTTGTCCTTTGTGTAATCTCTTGTACTACTCACGTTACTCTTGAGATAAGTCTGGCCGCGTAGCCATCGCTACCACTTTACTGTGTAGTACAGGTTTGTACCAAAGGTGAAATTGTACTGACACTTGTAGTCTTAATTGTGTGTAGTGTTCCCAAAGGGTACTACATATGAATCTGCCTAATAATTAGTTTCTCTCATTGCTGCAGACCTGGCTCACTATCCTGCCAGGTACTTGTTCTATGAAGATGACTTATGCTAGTCTTCATAGAAGGGTACAAATCCCAGATGTATGGGATTCTCTCCTCTTGGTATTGCAGTTCCTTTTCGCTAGGGGTCATAGCTCTTTCCCCAGAGCTTCCCTTAGGCCCCTGTATCATGGCTCCAGCATTTTCCAGTGCCCTCTCTTACTCCTTCCAACCACCCCAGTAGCCCTGGTAACTTTAGGGTCTCTATTGTCATGGCTTGGTTGGTCTTGGTGTTCTCCACCCTCTATTTTGGGCTTCGATAGGCTTCTCTGCTCTTCCGGCATGATGCGGCATATCCACAGCACTTGCAAACTGTCAGTGGGGAAGTCTTCCTGCACCGTTAGATTATCTGCTTCGCCTAATGGAACTTCCACATAAGACCGGGTAAGAACCCCTCCGCCTGCACAGTAAGCTGTCCTGTATCTGCTTCAGTTCTCCACTGAGCTGAATGTTCCCCATGCTTATTTTGCCCAGGGCGGGCCTCTCTCTCCTTCCTGGTTTCCCGCTGGGTCTTTGAATCGGTCTTGTCCAATTAGCTTTCGGGAACAACTATACTGTTCTTTCAGATTCTCATGAGTGCTCTCTATGCTTCTTAGTCCGAGTACTGATCTGTAGGTCTTCCAGTGAATCAATTGGTCTCCCCCTCGTCTTAGTACTTAAGGGATACATACTCCTTGAGTCCACACTCTTCCTCATCCCAGTACTTCCTATATTAGTGGCATGAAAAAAACATATTGGAACAATAGGGGAAGTGCTGCTGGAAGGGGGTTAGGAATGTGTGTTAGCCTTGGTGGGCTATGGGGAGACCATGTTCTCCCCAGGTTGTCAATAATCCCATCGAAAGCTTCCCTCTCCATGAGGTCCAAATGCTGATTACCACTCCCAGGGCGTCTTTGGGGTAGTGGCGCTACCTCCCTAGACTCATGGGAAGGGGCTCCCCCTAGGGGAGAAGTGACGACATCTGGGGATTTGTCACTGTACCCAGTGAAGAGCTATCTGTAAACCACAACATTTCTGCTGCACATCTTGCCACTGCTTTGGTTTAACTTTGTAAATTCTTAGAAAAATCTCAGTAGGTTAGCTTTATATATTTCCGTGATCGGGACGTGCCCCGAGACACTACACCCTTTTTGCTCCTTGCTTTTTGCTATGTTTATCTCCATTGAGATTCTAAGACAAGGTGACGTCCAAATAGCCAAAAGACTGACCATAGGTAGCTTATTTGCTAATTCCCAGAAACAGGGGGATTTAGAGTTTCTATGGATACAATTTACAAAACATGTAATTGTTCTAGACTTAGCTACATTGAGAGTCAAATCAAATCCTTGCATGAAGCCAATATATGCATTAATGCGTTGTTGTAAGGATGGAGGTGTACGTGCCAATAAAACTGTTTCCTCAGTATAGGCCAAGACCGATTTAAACTTTTGGCTGATGCAATGGACATCAGGTGCATTGTTATTTAACTGGTTCAATAAGCCATTAATATAAAAAGAGAAGATCAGAGGGTCTATTATGCAGCCTTGCCTGTTCCTCCCTTAACAGGAAACTATGGTGTGCAGAGCCCATGATTTCCTGTATGCACACATTTCATTTTCATTATGCAGGTGGGCTAAAAGTACTGCCAGATCTTTTGGACAGTTCATGCCTTCCAACAACTGCCATAATGTACTTCTATTTACATGATCAAAAGCAGTGCTGAGATTCAAGAATGTAAAATCATGTTTGTGTTCTTTTTTAAATATACTTAGTATTTAATACAATGAGCTATAGATTTGAAACGTACTCGTTGCTGCCCAGCCAGCCCTTCTCTAAAGCCAAACACTATATCACTTAAAATATTGGTTTTATATATCACTTAAAATATTGGTTTTATAGTTCCACTTTTGGAAGTTGGCCTAGAGTACTCACCCACAAATGTTGAATTGAGAGAGGCATTGAATTAGCTATCTCCAAGAATGATGCAAAAATACTTTAATAACTTTACACCATTCTTCCTAAATCGTTTTAAATAAAATGATAGGGAATATTGAGCTATGTTGCATTGGGCTGTTTTACTTATTCTATCTATGATGCAAGAGCTGCTTTAAATGTTAGAAAGACAATAGGGTAATTATAGTAAGTTAATACATAATAATGAAGCAATAGCGCCTTAAGGGGTGTAGTCTACTGCTTGGAAGTGGCCTGTTACCATTATAGATAGGTGAAAAACTTGCTGCAGACATCTGTGTGGATTGCAGTTTTGAACCAGAGTAGAAAGCAATCATCCTTCTGAAGTCAATGAAACCAGAACCACTGAGTAGAGAAATAACTCCCTTTACTCTGCAAAATACAATGGTATTTTTCTTTTGCATAGTGCAAAAAATACATGTGTGTTGAGACAACAGTAGTTGTTTCAAACTTTTTTGCTAAGAATTTACTCGAACTCAGAAGAGTACAAGTCTACATCCTCCCTGCTTGCAACAGCAACCGTGATCTAGGCGTTGAACAAAGGTTTCTGCAGCAAATATGTTACCGTTACTCACTGAGCAGTCTCAACTAAGAGGTATAAATAGGAAAGTCGTATTCATATAGTGCACATCTGACCTAGGGTTCTAAGCTTTGAGAATAATAAAGCTAAACAAAGATTCAAGCTATGAAAACAGCTGACTCATTCTAAAAGAGCCATTCAGTATTTAAATATGAAGACAGAGGAAAAATAAACAAACAGCGGTACAACAACATAGATATGGGGCTGATTGACAAAGAAACATGTAAGGGAAAAAAACCTGCTAATGCACTTTTTTGTTTTCCCCATGATAGGAAATATACAGGTTACAAAAATCACACACATGTGGTCTATGTATTTCCACGGGGGCAGTCTTTTAGAACAAATGATGCACTGCTCGGCTCCAAAGACTACTGTGCTGTTGGGTTTGGGCCTCCAAGTGAAATTGACCTCAATGGGACTTAAAGTGCTCATCATGCCGAGTTACACAAGAATGTAAGTGGTGAATTTGGGATTGTAGTGATCATAACTGGTGCTGTCCAAAACCAACAAAAAAAAAACATGTGTTATAAGACTCTTGGGGGCATTACGTGTTCCCATGTGCCTGCTCAGCACAGTCACGTGGAGATCCATGCCGTTTTCCCCACATTTCAAATCCCTTTTTGTTCGTGAATAAGGTATTTGCATTTCAAAGCAAGGACATGCCCACACATTTGCACCAATGTGCACAGGGCAACAAAAGGGCTAACATCTACAATACAGACAATGATATTCCCATTGGGGATAATCCACATCCTTTGTTCACATGTAAAGGAGATTTGCTCCCATAATCCCTCCGCTTCGTGATTTTGAATCAGTCCATAGTGGTAGGTAACAATGAAAATGTGCTAATGTGCAGTTATCATTTATTTAGTTAAACACAATCCATTAAAAAAAAAATCACCAAATCAACCATGCCATTATGATTCACTATATGAACAGCTCATGAGAAAATCCTGAAAAGATTATCCTTGTTACCGTTTATAAATTGTTAAGGGGAATGATATCCACATTTGATTAGCAAACCTCCTGGTGTCTTTGCTGACCGGCACACGTCACAGGCTGGGTCCACCCTGTGTGGATTAGAATCAACCTGAAGGTTTTCGCAGATCTGGCAGCTAATGCCTGCACCAGCTGAGCCCTGCAGGCAGCTTTCCGGAAACGTGCATCAACAACAAATCTCTTTCTCTGGCTTTTCAGTCTATCTTAGCCCTGTGAGCGGAAGCTGACATCTGTAAACTGTGACAGCAGCTCAGTCCAGAGAGTTGCAACGCAGCCAAGGGGAAAAAGAGGCTTAGCCGACTTCAAGACACCTGAAATAAACCACATACGCTAAAAATAAAAAACCTTTGGAAAACGAGGTTACATACATAAAACATTGACTGGGGTCAGCTATTAATTGACTGCAGTATATTTTTGTACTGTGTGGGCTTTTTTTCCTTTGTTATAATCAATGCAAAAAAAAAACTTGCTATGGCAACCAGTGCCAACGTGATGTGCACTTCATGTAACCCGACACATTCAGAAACCATCATTTTAAATACAGAAAACAGATGCATGAGAATAGCCTGGAACAGCACTGATTTAAACAAATACGTCTTTCCTCTTTGCGATCGATCATGCTCTATCTGTTCTCTTATTGAAGATGAAGCATGCATGTCACAATTTCCAACGAATGAACTACATGTGTATTGGACAGAATTCCCCAACGTGTTTGCAAATTAAAGAGTATATCGCTTACTGGCTTTCTTTCGTTATATTATTCATTAAGTAAATCCTTAGCCTATATGTTCTTGCATTGAAATGAGCATGTGTGCGAATTATTAGCTCCTACCGACTTGAATGCTCGAATAATGAATTGCATGTCATGAAATAAACTGCATGAGCAAAACGCATTTCCTTTATCCTGTACACATTCCTTAGCAGCCATTAAAAAAGTCATCAAATGCATAATTTGGGTGTTAATCAACTGACTTTTTAGCCCATGTGGTAGCAAGAACATGTGAAATGTGCACAACAAAGTGCAATTTCTGATTTTTAAAAAATATATATACAATTATATGTATTCACATGTGTAAATAGTCAGCTTAGTTCCATGACTGTCCTTTGGATTTTCGACGAGGACACCAAGTGAAATTCAGGAGTTTGCACACAAAGTTCTTCTGTAACCTCAGCTAGGCACAGAATAGCCAAAAGCCAAAATTTGAAAGCAACCTGCTTCACAGAAACAGCACGTGTTGAGGGGGGAATGGGAGCAGGGAAGGGATGTGAGGCCGCTATGGGTTTGTGGGGAGGAGTCACAGAGGAGGTGGACACTTGGTGAAGGCCTTGGGGGCGGGAAAGCATTTTGTTTTGCCATATGTTTGATATTCACAGCTATAATATGAATACAGATAGCCGATGGTATTGGTAGTTCTGTACCTGCGGCAATAGAAACACAAGTTAGAAACAAATAATAGATATTTTTACAGCTATAGTGATGTTGGGGGGTGAAATATCACAACAACCAGAACCGGTCATGCTTAGCTTCAAAGCAAGGAAGGGGCCAGCCCCCTCAGGCCATGTTGCCTAATGAGCCCAAGTTACAAGACCACTTGGAGCAATGTGGCCTTGGTGGGGGGGCAGCCCCTTAATTACTTTGAAGCTAAGCAGGGTTGGTCCTGGTTACTCCTTGGATAGCAGAGAGTCCACAGTACCAGATGCAGTGTGTTTTTTTTTAGCTTTAAATATCTCGGAAACGCTCACCATCCACATCATTTTTTTTTAAATCTGTGCTACTGTCATTCCTTTAAGGTGTTGTATTCAGAGACCATTTGTTTGCCTTTTGCTGAATTGCATTATGATATTTGTAGTCTACCAGTCAAGATGGGGAGAATAGTGCCACAATTGAACACTTTTGCCTAACATAGTTCTATAAGGATTTCTTTATTTGAGTGACACTATGGTATGTGTGCGTTTCAAATTATCTTCATATAGTATTGTTGAAAGCCTGACATGGGGTTGAGGAGGCAAATGATGAGATGGCAAGTCAGTCACAAGTATTTGCCCACGATGTGGCAAGAGAGTTTGCAATCCTGGACACTAGTGCAGTTATTTGCCCCTTATTGTGGCTGCTTTTCAGGACACAAGTAAAAGACACATGTGGATGGAAAGCATAACTTGTTTTCAGAGAGCGGAGACAAGCCCCTGGGTTTTTTGAGGTTTGCAAGCTTGCTCAAGTATTTAGCTACCAGGATTTTACATAGGTTATCATGTTCCCAGTGCAAACGCTTACCCGAAAGACCACAAGCACTTGTTTCTTATTAAGATGTTGTTTTCCAGGGAATATTTCATGACAGAATGCTGGGTTTACAAGGTGAGCACCTTTTATACTTTTAGGAAAAATCGGTGTCCACAATCTGTGGAGCACTCGCGTCTCCTGCACACCTTTAAATATTGCATACCAAACAACAGTTGTGTGATCAAAAAAATGTTTTTTTTAATGTATTTGTACATGGCAAATAAAGTGTAATCTCAAATAATATATATCAAGTATTCACTTTGCAATGCATGACTTCTGTAAATATACTTAATTTCAAAATAACAATTATTACTGATACACATAGTTCCACAGTTCAGAGCTTCAATCTATGTTCAATACATTTTGGGACTTCTATCCCTTCATCAGGCGCAAAAGGTTCATTCTGTCCTTCTTCCTAGAACTCTAAGATAAAGAATATACTCTATTATGATGTGCTTTATATTAAGCGTCATATGTCACTAGCATCACTACTATACTATCATAGCCCATCAAAAATCCATTCACCTGGTGTAGCTCAGAATATCAAATGGTTGTGTATCCTCGATTGTATTAAGGTCAGTTTGGATTCCAAATCAGCTGAATGAGTAGGAGATGACGAGAAGTCTAACTCCCCTGACTCCACTTCTGTTCCAAAACAGGTGAAAAAGATTCCTTACCTATGTTCAGGTAATCAAATGAACTGTTCTTCATCTCAACTTAGCCGGTTGAAGAGAATTCCCTATCTGTTCTATAGATAGCCATTGTAAACTTAAAATGCAACACGCACAAATAGACCTAAAAGTCCAAAACATACCTGAGATTCCTAGACAGTTCGGAAAAGTCTCCCAGTTGGACAATAATCTCGTTAGATGACAAGGTGCTCCTCTCCCCATCCCTAAAGAAAAAAAACTAAAATCTGTGTTCCACAGATTGTGGAAACAGTTTTTTCCTATTAGTGTCTGTGTACAACCCAGTGCCAGGGTTGTGTCTCTCCCCCGCACCCTCCTACTACCCTGAACATGAATTTACCAGTGAATCATTCACAGGATGTGCACCTTGACAATATATTGTTTGAACCTTTTATACTTTGCCAGCATATTTATTGGAACATTTCTCCACTAAGGTAATTTTTATGTTGTTCATTAGTTTTTTTTTTTTTTTAAATGTACGTTGCTATTTTGTCTTGCACACTTCTAAGCGAAAGGTCAATTGAACTACATTTGTACATTTCACTTTAAAATATATGTTCACTTACTGTCATATATTCATGGGTGTCAGCTTTTGATTTTCACTACGGGGCAAAAATACCTGCTCATACGTTATTCTTGCAGCCGGTCCTTTCTTACCCTTTTCCGTGCTGCTTAATTGCCATTAGTTGGGGTTGTGTGATGTATCACAACAGTCATCAAGAGACTGTCAATAAAACAAGTGTATTGTAGCACGCTGCTTAACCAAAATGTGCAAACCTTGGCAAATATATAATCTCACTGTGCATTGCCTAAACATTGTGTGTTATCAAAGCCTGCAATCTTTTATGCATACCAATACCACTGTCAAAACAGGGAACTATTAGTTTGTTGCTGATGAACGTCTTTGAGCGATGGTTTGCATGTGTTTTAAAATATATAGTGGCCATGCCCACCGGCCATGGCTGACGGCCAAGGCTAGTGGTCTGGTAGTTTACTAAAATGGACAGAGGGGACAACCATGGCCCACAGCTACTACTAGTGGTATGCTATTGTTTTAAAATGGACAGTGGGCACAGCCAAAGGCCCTGCCCACTGGCCATGTGATCTGGTAGTGTTCTAAAATTTACAGTGGGTACAGCCGTAGACCATGGCCAGTGGCCAAGTGCGGAAAACATCTATGGAATAACAAAACCCTTGAAATTCAAGGAAAAAACTTTAATTGCCAGGACATTAAGGTGAGCAATACGCTGTAACAAAACATTTCAAATTCATAGAAACAAGTTTAGATGCAGGGACGTTAAGGTGAGAACTTAACACAACAAAACCCCTGAAATTAAGCTAAAGCCACCTTTACTTCACATGCGCTGTTGCACAGCCTACGACCACAATGATGACATCACATATGACATCACATATGACATCACTGTTGACATCACTGATGATAGGCACTGTAAGAAAAAGTCTATCCACTGCAGTGGACTGAAGTCTTTTTAATGTGGCTATTAGTTTTGTTCTATATGTGGATAAGATATAGCATTACCATTGTGCTGTAATCTGTTGTTTCCAATAATTCCATTCGACCCTCAGCCCTTACTAACAGAACCCCTTGGCTCCATCAGCTGGTGAGCTATTTTTGATCTGAAAATGTAGGACTTCTTCACCCCATGAACTATAATTCTAGCACTCTATTTCCACATAAAAACAAGAACCCCTAAATTCAAATGACGGATGGATCTAACAACCCGTCGCAGCAAAGGATGCCCTGTTACAGCATGGCACAGGATTTTTGCTCTTCAGCCTCTTGTACTTCCGAGTTTTCTACCCCAGCATGCATGTTCTGTTTCCACTATACTGTACTTTTGAAGGGCTTCCTAGATTGCTATAATGGTCTGGCAGCAGGTGAGACCCATGCAACGGGTGCTACAAAGTGTATCCATTTTTTATTTTTAGAACACTGGGCTGGCTGGTGGAGGGAACTATGTGTCTTGGAACTCTAGAATTCTGCTGGCACAGTTATGATATTAAAGTTATTCAAAGGGTTTTTGTTTGACCACACACAGCCTGCCCACCAATGAAAGCAATTGGCAACAGCAAAGGACCCCTAAGTGCTTCAATGATTGGTTCATAGGCTGGTCTGTCATGTGAGAGCAAATCTTGAGGTGCAGGTAGTAACAGCTTATGAATTGTTTCACAAGTTACCTCGATTGATTACACCGGGCTGACCTGTGAGAAGCAAGCATACATTTGTTGGACTCTAGTAATCCCAATTTGAATTTGAACGCAGGATTTCATAAAGTTACTGCAAGAAACCCCAACAGGTTGACGAGGAACAGGCTACTTAATGAGGAGAAAAGGAGCAAGATCGGCAAGGAAGTCAAAAGAGACTGGGAGCGTCAGGGACCACAGTACAGGACAATCAAGTACATATATCATCATCCCCAAATGAGGTCTCTAGACAAGTCCGATCTATGAAAGTCTCATCAAAACAGGTTCACCCCCTGTTCCTCCAAAACCATCAAGGACCACATTGACACCTGGCTCCTGCTCTGGCCTATTTCTGCAACCACTCCTTTGCCACTGGAATCTTCCCTTCCGCCCTGAAGCACTCGCTTGTGCACCCTCTTCTCAAGAAAGCCTCTGACGACCCGTCCTGCCAAGTCAACTATCGCCCAATCTCCATCACTCCTTTCCTGGGCAATTCCCTGGAAAAGCTTGCCATCTCCCAGCTCGATCTTCACAGGGAATCTGTTGGTTGTCTCTACGACCATCAGTCTGGCTTCAGAGCTGCCAGAAGCACGGAAACTGGTCTCCTGATGATCCGTGAAGACCTGCTCTCTAACCTTGATTTGAACATCCTGTGTCCTCATCTTACTTGATCTCTCCTCTGCCTTTGACACGGTCAACCATGCCATCCTGTTCAACGGTCTCCATGATAACATGTGTATCACCGAGCAGGCCCTGGCATGGTTGACTTCTTTCCTCTCTGACCGACTCTCCCGGGTCCAACTTGGGTCCTTCCTCTCCTCTATCTCTACCTGTGGAGTTCCCCAGGGATTTTTTTATCTTAATAAGGAGCAAGTTGGTTGTAACTTCAAAAGGCGGTAAAGGTGGAACAGCATTCTCTATCAATTTACCCATTGCGTGATTAGGTATATTACGATCCATAAGGAACCTCTCCTATATATGCGCACCAAATGGATTAATCAAGGAGTTGTCCTGTTAACCCTCACTTTCCCCAACAAAGACCAGCTGTTTCGAGAATTCCTTTTACATAGAAGGTTTATAGTTTCTTGCCATTGACTAAGCTTCTTCTGATATTTTGTTTGTTTTAGCCAAGCTCTGAAATTCCTCCTAAGCAATTTACAGGCAGGGACATACGAGCTAATCGTGGGGCATGATTTTTTAACCCTACTTATCTTATCTCTGCTCTGAGCAATCTTTTTGAGTCTCTAATCTCTCTGTCATATTGCTTTTTAATGGGGAGGCCGTTCACTGCAATTCCGTTTCCGGAAGTGGCATGGTTATTAGCAAAAGAGGAGATCCAGTTTTCAATATTGTCAATGGACATTCCCTGAAACAGGCCAATATCCATATCACGATTGGCTGTCAGTGCTTGGGCAGCTTTTAGGATGTTCTTTTCAGACCATATAATACGGGTACCGGCATGGTTAACGCTAATGTTGCCCATAGGTTTCAGCACATTACTCTTTTTGTCAATGGCCAGTGTTAGCCCAAGGGATGCACGATCACTCCAAACTTGCCTGGTCACCTACACATCCTTTACCCACACTGTAAATTCAGGGGTAACAAAAATATAATCCAGTGTACTACTGGAACCACCATTCCCCTAGGTTTGCCACTACAGCCCCTCAGGATCTTTGATCGCATGTGACATTACACTCTTTGACCTTAACTGGGGGTTACTCGTTGTCCCAGCTCCCCCAGTCATATGGCAGTTGAAAGCCCCCATGATCGCCACCAATTTGTTTTCCTGGTTCAACGTTCAGTTTTCCATAATTTCATGGAGTGTTTCACTCTTTAACGCTCCAGGGGGGCTATAAAGGCTTAACAACAGCATTTTCTCAGATACACCATCTATTGGAATTTCCGCTCAACCACAATCACAGGATCATCCGTAGTAGCATCAATGCGACGCGACTTGAGGTTATGATGAACCCCAATAATCAATCACCGATATGGTCTGCCCTGCAAACCTTTTTTTGCTAAGGATTGATACATTGTATAACCATTCAACACTACTGGGGCTGTAAGCTAAACTTCCTGCAGGCAAATACACGTATATTTAGTTATACAGGGCAATGAGTTATCGGGGGAGAGTAAATGACTAAAGCCCCTGCAGTTCCATGTTAACATAGAGCAGCTTCATTCCTCTTGAAGAACCACGGGCAAGGACTCAGCCAGCCATTTCAGTATGTTTTGAATGTCTGCCAGCTGAACCTCCTCCCCAGCTGGCAATTTAGGCACTTTAGACTTAGGCATTGGTTCAACTTCCGGCTTCCTTGGGCAGTCGTGATCTTCTTTCTCTGGATCCACACCAATTTCCACGTCAGCCTCTAATAAGTTCTCTTATACAAACGCAACATCTGGGTAGTAGCAAGGAATGTGCAGTGTATAGCTGATACGTTGGTATTTTGAGCATTGAGTGGCTCTATATATTCAAAATCTTCTGACCTCAAGACCCTCAACTGTGGTATTGAGTGGAGTCGGATAAGAAATTTAGTTCTTGTGAGCCAGTCATGGTCATTGTTCTGGTAAAGATTATTTATTATACATATACGGCTCTTAATTGGCACTGGCTTCTGTACATCATCCACAGGCGCTGGTTTTACGATCTCCCTGTGCAGGGGAGTTTGCCGTTTGCTGTCCGGAGTGGAGGAGACCTTGTCTGCTTCCTGCTCAAGTTGTGAAGTCATAAACTCCAGCAGTTCTTCATCTTCATCTGTTGATTCCTTATCCTTCTCCTGGATCAACCAACTAGTGAGACGCCCAGCCCTTTCAAAATGTAGCTTTTTGACCCGGGCTGCTTTCTTCCTGTTTTTTTCATTTTTTTGGTCGATGGCGACATCTCAGAGGGTGGTGATGCAGCATTTTGAGGCTGTTTCCTCATTTCCGCCTTCTTGGCTAATTTCTGTTGTTTATGAGAGAAGAATACCCATGAGTTATTTGTCTCGTTGCGGTTTTGTTCTGGGTACGCTGTTGGTTCAGTAGCCAATAATATAGCCTCTGAGTGATTATTTTCAACCTCTTCATTGCTGTTATTATCATGAGCCTTGAAGGAAGCCACATTTATTGTATTCTCTAATATTTGGCCACACATCTTCAGGAGAATCTTCAATGCAAATTGTAGCGAAGCTACTGAAGACTGTATCTTATTCAGAGCATTAGGGCATGAAAAGGAGTCCACCTTTAACTCTGAATTTGAGTTTTCCGCATGAATTGCCAAATTAGGTGATACAGAGAGTCTATGCATGGTTATCGTCAATTGTAATTGTTCTTTGGCTACTCTTCCCCGAGTACCGTCTTCAGCCAGCTTGCTTAGTGCTTGCGTCATTGATCTTTGCATCGATAAGCACAACTCTAAGAGTGAGTTATTATCAATATCAGGCTCGTTTGACTCATCTTGATGGCTACTACCATTTAGAATAGGTGGTTCCCCTTTCTCAGATGTGTTCAAGTTTTTCTCTTTTTGTGCATTAGGCGAGAAGAAAGACGTAATTGCTCCCTTACTTATCTGTGCTTGCTTTTTCAAATTGGATTTGCTCCCCGGTCTTTCCATCCTCCCTTGAGGTTGATTAGTATTCTTCCTGCGCAAATTATAGCTGGCTTGCAATGTTTTTTTTTGTGTTAACATCTTCACCCTTTTAGTTTTCCTTCAAAGTGGTTTAAGTAGTTTAATATGCAGGATCTACAGTGTGGTTTAAGGGCAACATGGCTTGAGGAGTACTAAAGGTTTACCGCTAATAATCAAACTGAGCTATCAGAGCTCACAGTTGCTTACAGTACTCCACTTAAAGTGTGCCTGGATCAAAGGAATTTCTCCACTCAACAACCAAGCACCTCAACTGTGGCTTACCCTTGAGCCCAGACACCCAGGCACTTACTCCCTCTGCCCTTTTCCTTGCTGCACTGCACATTCTGAATACTCACAAGGAATAGTAGGTGTGTCCTTTCCTCCTTTTCCCTCCACTGGTCTTATTCATTATTGTGCTATTGTAGTATTGTATAAATACTGCTGGCATCGATGATCAGGGTTCTAGAATAGGAACATGAGGGGTGGAGTGCAAGAGAGAGAGCTTGCGGTTGAAGAAGGAGAAGGACCTGTAGCTCTGCCACTCCATTCATATCCCTTTAATTCCTAATGTAATAACTAAATAAATATATACAAAAACCCTCCCGTGTACGTGAAAATAGATAACAGCTCTCAGGAAATTTGCAAAGAACTGCAAATTTGGCCAACAACTAGAAGAAAGATTAAGAGATCAGTTAATGTTAGAATGTGGCAGTACCAAAGTCCAGGAGAGGTTATGGACTGAAGACCCCTAGATGTGGTGTTGCGGATTGCCAAAGAAGTGGAACACATGGAAAATGGTGTCAAGACCTCAGAAGGCAGAGTGAAAGATAGTTCAATAAAGGCAGAACCAACTGTTAACATGTTGCAACCTGCACAGTGTGACAATGTAATAAATGTGAACAATCACAACAATCCAAATACGAAAAGATACCAGAGTTCCAGTTTCATCCATATAAAATGGGGAAATGAGAAGCCGTGTTCGGGGACGTTTCATGGGAAGTCGGCGATCTCAAAGTAGTCAAAGAGGCAGAGGTCGGAGCAGAGCCCACTTCAGATGTGATAGTCTATCACATTGGGCCAGTAGTCCTGACTGTCCTGCTCTACACATAATATGTATTAATTGCAATGGGAGAGGTCATCTGGCCAAATGTTACAAGATTGGAAAAAGCAACATGAATTGGATTGGAAATAAAGGAAGCGATGAAGGGGATCAATGTGTTTTTGCAATTTGTGGCAAGGATAATGAAGTGGAATGGGAGAGTTTGAAGACCATTGTCATGGTGAAGGGTAACGCAATTAGAATGATGACAGACCCTGGAGCAAAATATACATTATTAACACAAGCATTGTGGAAGAAAATTGGTCCCAAATTGTTGAATGAAGCCGACATCAATCCCAGAGCCTATGGAGGTGCGAAAATTGATATCATAGGCTGGTTCAAAACCACGTTGGGGTTCAAAGATAGGAAGGCTCTAGGAAAAGTATATGTCTCAAAGAAATGTGCATCACCTTTGCTTAGTTGGACGCATCAGGCATGGCTAAAAGTATGACTGGATGCCAGTGCAGAAGAATTGATATATGCCGTGGAGTCAAATGAAATGGATGCAGAGAAGTTGAAGATGGAAATATTTAGAGATGGGATTGGGTGTGTTAAAGGCATTACACACTGAATCCAACTTGAGGAAGGGTGCAAACTAGTTGCTCAGAAATTGAGAAGTGTTCCTTTGGCTATTAGAGAAGAGGTAGAAAAGGAATTAAGAAAGTTAGAAGAACAAGGGATAATAGAGAACATGCTGCAGAATGGGTCTCGCCTCTTGTGATCATGAGGAAAAGCTCTGGAAAAGTGAGGGTGTGTATTGATTTAAGGAAGTTAAATAAATGCATTATCCCGGTAAGACACCTGTTACCCAATATCCGAGAACTGCTTTCAACCATGGGATCGGCTAAAGTATTTTTGACATTGGATTTTACCTCTGCCTACTATCAGGTTCAACTACATACAGATTCAAGACATCTGACTGCATTTATCACACCAGAAGGGTTATAACAGTACTGGAGGATGCCTTTTGGACTCATCTCGGTAGCCTCAGTATTTCAGAAAATTATGCATCGTTTATTTGATAGTGATTAAGGCGTCATCTTCTTTCAAGATGATATACTCATTTATTCAGTTACGGAGGAAGAGCACAATAGAAGGATAGAAAATGTCTTCAGAAAATTAGTTAATGTAGGTATGACGCTTAGCAAGGGAAAATCAAAGATCAATAGGAAAGAAATTGAATATTTGGGACATGTCATATCGAAGGATGGTATTGCACCCAGACCTGAATATATGTCTGCTATAGAATAGATGGCCACTCCAAACAACAGAGAGCAACTGAGGACTTTTTTGGGCATGGCCGAATATTATTCAAAATATGTGCAAAGATTTTCAGATCACACAGTTATGCTAAGGGATCTGACAAAAATTAACAGGAAGTTTGAATGGAGTGAAGCATGTGAGGAAAAATTCAGGTACATCAAAAGTGCCTTAGGAAGTGCACTGGCATTGAGAACCTACGTGAGGGGACAACGCACAATGATCACGACTGATGCAAGCAATGTCGGTCTGGGTGCAGTGTTGACAAAAGTACATGAAGGAAAATATTATATCATAGCATCTGCTTCTTGGCTACTGAAAGGGGCAGAAAAAGCATACACTACCATAGAAAAGGAAGCGCTGGCTATTGTGTGGGCAGTTAACAAGATCAGAAGCTTTATATGGGGAACAAGATTTGAATTACACACTGACCACAAGCCACTAGTGGAGGTGTTCATGACCAAAGGTCTGGATAAAGTATCAAGAAGAATAGGGCAATGGGTTTCTAGGTTGGAGGAATTTGATTTTGAGATGATTTTGACCTGGTGTGAAGAACTATGCTGCAGATTGCCTTTCAAGGATGACAGACCTTCAGGAGGAGGGTGAAAAAATGGAAGATCAACAGGAGATGATATGTGCACTGCAGAATGCTGCTATATCCAGAAAGGAATGGATAGAGGAGATGAGAAAGGATGCCAGAATAATGTTTGCAATGGAAAATCTCAACAAAAGAATAGTTCCAATTACCAAGGTTCAAGAAATTGGCACTGAAGGCTATTAGAGTATAAGACATGAATTGAGCAATCAGAATGATTACCTGTTGAGGGGAGACAAACTGATTCCACTTGAGGGTATTAGAGAGAGAATTATACTGTTGGGACACAAAGTACATCAAGGAATATCAAAGACAAAGAACAGAATAAGAAACACATATTGGTGGCCTGGTTGTTATCTGCAAATTGAAATAAGTGTTAGGGATTGTATCTTTTGCAACACGTTTGATAAAGGCTGTGTAAGTGAGAAGTATCCGATGGTTGTGACAGATGTACCTGATAGACCGTGGAAGAAATTAGCTATAGATATTCAGGGTTCAGTGTGGAGTGAGGGCTACCAGACCTTTTGTGTAGGGGTAATTGATATGTTGACAAGATGGGCTGAAGTTAAGATGTTGTCAAGTGTTTCGACTAAAGCTATTATTGAATTTTTGGAAGAAGTGTGTGGTCGTAAGGGTTACCCAGAGGTGATTCTGACTGATAATGTCTCCCAGTTTCAGTCCAAGGAAATGGAGGAGTATTTAAGAGGGAAGTCCATTACACACTTAACTAGTGCTATTTATCATCCTCAGACTAATAGTACGGTTGAGAGGTATAACAGAGTACTGAAAGAAGCGATTAGCTGGGCCTGATCGAATGGCAAGGATTGGAAGGAGGTGGTGAGGATGACTGTGGTGGCACATAGGTTTACGCCACAAAGCACAACAGGAGTGTCACCCTTTGAGCTGAGTAGAGTTAGGAGAGCTAACACGAAATTGTTTCCAGGGCGGATGAGTGCTGTGTTGGGTATGGAGGTGTCATTGTGTGATGTGGGAGCAAAGAATATGAAGAGACAACTCAATAATAAATCATGGCATGATAACAGGAGGTTCAGAGTTAGTAGGATTCCCTATGTGGGTTGCTGTGTGAGGATTAGGTTGCCAGAGGTGCTTAGTGTGGATGGCAGCAAGCCCATTAAAGTGATCGAGGTATTCAAGCATGCCGTGAGAACGTGTGATGGCAGAGTGTGGAATAATGGAGGTGTTATGTTCATGCCCAGTGATGGTAATGATAAGAGTGATGGTGATGATGATGTGGATGTAGGAAAGAATACTTTGATTCAGAGTTCATCCTTTTCAAATTCATCACAAATACCGAGTGTTGTGCCGGCATCAACATCTTGATTTGGAAGACGCTATCAGAGACCGGTTCACTTGATGGACTTTGCTGAGTGAGGAAGGTCTTGTGGAAGAAGAGGGATGTGTAGTATCGTATAGATACTGTTGGCATCCATGATCAGGGTTCCAGAATAGGAATGTGAGGGGTGGAATGCATGAGAGTGAGCTGGCTGTTGAAGAAGGAGAAGGACCTGTAGCTCTGCCGCTCTGTTCATATCCTTTTAATTCCTGATGTAATAACTAAATAAATATACATAAAAGCCCTCCTGTTTATGTGGTCACTTCATCTGCATCTCGGAGCTCGTGAGTGTTTGTAATCAAAGTTGCTTAGATTTTGCCAGCATTAGCATTTGTGTTGGGCTCTGAGCCCCTCTTTCTGGTCCCTTGCCTCCGTTTCCCTCCCTGCACCCTCTTCCTGTTTCTGTGGCCCTTCCGCCCCCATTGGTCCATTCACACTGTATTGTGAGTGTATCGACTTGCGTGACTACACCGGCTCCATTTCTGCATCTCAGAGCTCCGGGAGTATTTGTAATCAAAGTTGCTTAGATTTTGCCAGAATTAGTATTTGTGTTGGGCTCTGAGCCCCTCTTTCTGGTACCCTTGGCTCGGTTCCCCTCCCCACACCCTCTTCCTGTTTCTGTTGTCCTCCCACCGCCCCATCCTGCCCCCCAGTGGTCCATCCACACTGTATAAAAGCCCTCCTGTGAACGTGGTCACTTCATCTGCATCTCGGAGCTCGTGAGTGTTTGTAATCAAAGCTGCTTAGATTTTGCCAGCATTAGTATTTGTGTTGGGCTCTGAGCCCCTCTTTCTGGTCCTTTGCCTCAGTTTCCCTCCCTGCACCTTCTTCCTGTTTCTGTGGCCCTTCCTCCCCCCATTGGTCCATTCACAATGTATTGCGAGTGTATCGACTTGCGTGACTACACCGGCTCCATTTCTGCATCTCAGAGCTCAGTGAGTGTTTGTAATCAAAGTTGCTTAGATTTTGCCAGCATTAGTATTTGTGTTGGGCTCTGAGTCCCTCTTTCTGGTCCCCTTGCCTCCGTTTCCCTCCGTGCACCCTCTTCCTGTTTCTGCAGCATTTCTGCCACCATCCCACCCCCCATTGGTCCAGCCACACTGTATTGCGAGTGTATCGACTTGTGTGACTACACCGGCTCCATTTCTGCATCTCGGAGCTCAGTGAGTGTTTGTAATCAAAGTTGCTTAGATTTTGCCAGGATTAGTATTTGTGTTGGTCTCTGAGCCCCTCTTTCTGGTCCCCTTGCCTCTGTTTCCCTCCCTGCACCCTCTTCCTTTTTCTGCGCCGTCCCGCCCCCGTCCCACCCCCCCATTGGTCCATCCACACTGTATTGCGAGTGTATCGACTTGCGTGACTATACCGGCTCCATTTCTGCATCTCAGAGCTCAGTGAGTGTTTGTAATCAAAGTTGCTTAGATTTTGTCAGCATTAGTATTTGTGTTGGGCTCTGAGCCCCTCTTTCTGGTCCCTTGCCTCCGTTTCCCTCCCTGCACCCTCTTCCTGTTTCCACGGCCCTCCTGCCCCCCCATTGGTCCATCCACACTGTATTGCGAGTGTATCGACTTGCGTGACTACACCGGCTCTATTTCTGCATCTCGGTGCTCGGTTAGTGTTTGTAATCAAACTTGCTTAGATTTTGCCAGCATTAGTATTTGTGTTGGGCTCTGAGCCGCTCTTTCTGGTCCCCTTGCCTCTGTTTCCCTCCGAGTACCCTCTTCGTGTTTTTGCAGTACTCCCAAACTCCGTCCCGCCCCCCCCATTGGTCCATCCACACTGGTCTTAACTGGCCCTCCAAGGGCAGCACTCTGCCCGTGCAGCCACATCAACTAAGGACCCCAAGGCAAAGGACGGCTCCGAAGAGACGGCTCTGGATCGTATCTGCAGGTCTCTGCAGGAGAAGCAGGACACCAGTAGCCTGACATCACCCAGCACCAAACAAAAAGTAAGTGTGGCAAGGGAGGGGACTGAAGCAACTACTTCACGCCAAACAACCCTACCACTCATGCCTTCAAGCCCTATAACTGTGGTAAAGTTGAACCTAGAAAGTCTGCCTGATAGCTTTAACTGTAATGTAGCCGAATTTAGAAAGTATGTCTAAAATCATCCCTATGGTATAGTTTAAACCAACAGTATAGTTGAACTTAGAAAGTGTGCATAATATCATTCTATGGTTTAGCTGAACTTAGAAACGGTGCCTAACTGTGGTTTAGTTGAACATAGAAAGTGTGAATAACATCAGCCTGTGGTATAGTTGAAATCAGAAAGTGTGAACAATACCATACTGTGGTATAGTTGAACCTAGAAAGCACAAATAACTTCATCCAATAGTATCGTTGAAATTAGAAACTGTGCCTAACTGTGGTATAGTTGAAATTAGAAAATGTGAATGATATCATCCTGTGGTATAGATGAATTTAGAAAGTGTGAACAATACCATCCTGTGGTATCGTTGAACCCAGAAAGTGTGAACAATACCATCCTGTGGTATAGTTGAACTTAAAAGTGTGAACAATAACATCCTGTGGTATAGTTGAACTTAGCAACTGTGCCGAACTGTGGTATAGTTGAATTTAGAAATTGTGAATATCATCCTCCTGTGGTATAGTTGAACTTAGAATCTGTGCCTAACTATGGTATAGTCGAACATGGAAAGTGTGCATAAATCATCCTGTAGTATAGTTGAACTTAGAAAGTGTGAATAACATAATCCAAAGGTATAGTTGAACTCAGAAGGTGAGTATAATACCATCCAGTGGTTTAGTTGAATTTAGAAAGTGTGAATAATATCATCATGTGGTATAATTGAACTTACAGAGTGTACCTAACTGTGGTATAGTTGATCCTAAAGACTGTGCATACTATCATCCTAGGGTACAATTGAACTTAGAAAGTGTGCATAACTTTATCCTTTGGTACAATTGAACTAGGAACTGTGCCTAACTATGGAATAGTTGAACATAGAAAGTGTGCATAATACCATCCTATGGTTCAGTTAAACTTAGAAACTGTGCCTACCTGTGGTATAGTTGAATTTAGAAAGTCTGAACAATATCATCCTGTGGTATAGTTGAACTTGGAAAGATTGCCTAACTGGGGTATAGTGAACTTAGAAAGTGTGAATAACCTCATCCAGTAGTATAGTTGAACTTAGAAAGTGTGAACAATATCATCCTGTGGTATAGCTGAACCTAGAAAGTGTGAATAATATCTTCCTGTGGTATAGCTAAACCTAGACATTGTGAATAATATCTTCCTGTGGTATAGCTGAACCTTAGAAAGTATGCTAAACAGTGGTATAATTGAACCTGGGAAATATGAACAATACCATCCTGCGACAAAGTCGAATTTAGAAATTGTGCCTAGTAGCATAGTTAATCTTAGCCAAACCATCCCACCCTCCACCACATTGACAACCCACTCCAAATCCAACTCTCAAGCCAGAAGGACCAGCCCATCCCAAACCAGCCCACCCCCCACCACATTCTCAGCCAACTCTCATGCCAGGAAAACCTTCCCATCCCATACCAGCCCACCCTCCACCACGCTCCCACCCCATCCCCTATCCAAACATCAAACCAGAGTAGCCCAATGGCGAGCCGACCATCATACGACCCCTCTCCCTCCCATCCCCTCCACCCACCTGCCAACCATCGTACCTGCACCTCCGGCTCCTCCAACTAACGACCCACCCACCATACCAGACTCACCTAGCCCCACCACCACCCCATCCCCTTTCCTCACACCAACTCCCTCTAACATCCCCCTCTGACCCCATACCTTCCCCTCCCTAAAAACTGCATGTCTCGCCCTGGCAAGAACAGTAGCCGCATTCCCTTCACCCTCCGACCCCCCTACCCTCTCACACACACTAACTACAACAAAAACCCAAAAAAAGGAAACGTAGCTGGTCTCCGTCAATCTCACATTACTCCTCGCCCCTCCTGTCTCGACCCTCTGCCTCAATCTCCCAATCCGAACATCACCTCCCTCCTCCCCTTCCTCACCCTGCCTTAAACCCCTCTACCTTGAATTCTCACCAACCGCAGCTAGATCTCCTAATGCCCTACACCCCACCATTGAATCCCCAGACCCAACTCCATCTTCGAATCTGGCCAACCTCACACTCCTGTCCAACCCCAACCCCCCACATCCACCTCCTCGACCGCCCGCCTACTCTTCCCAACCACCATCAACCATCCTGCCTCTATAACCCCCCAGATTACACTCTCTCCCCTCACGCCCCTCCACCCACCTCCCCATCCACCCCTCCTTAATACCCACCTACTCCTCCTACCACCCCCCCTGTGCCGAAGTAAGATGCATCCTTTTTAATGAACGATCTATAACAAAAAACAGACACAGCATCTTTGACCTCCTCGCCTCAGACAAACCAGACCTAGTCTTTATCACAGAAGCCTGGCTCTCCGACGACTTCCCCCCAGACTACTCCCTCATCCCACTCAATCGACCCTCTAAAGGATGAGGAGTAGCGATCGCTTTCAAGTCACACTTCTCCGCCTGAATCACTGACTACCAGCCAACCATCCCTTGTTGTGAATCGCTTCTAGTCAAACTATCCCTTCCCGCAATGTTCTCCCACAGCTTCCTAATCATCTACAGACCCCCTGGCTACAACAGACAATTCTCAAGCAACCTCTGCGATTCGATAGCTACCATCCAATTAAACCATCCCACCCTCACTCTTCTAGGAGACTTCATTATCTGGCTAGACATCCCCACCAACCCTATGACCCTCTCTCTGGTCGACAGCCTAGATGCGCTTAACCTCAGCCTCCACATAAATGGCCCAACTCACTACGAAGGACACAACCTTGCTGCCATCTTTACCTCCCATGACCAGATACATCAAAGCCCCCCACCACTATCATCTGGTCCGATCACTTCATTCTGTCTTTCAAGATTCAATCGCTGCCCCCCCATTCTCGAACCAGACCGCCCAAATCAACGCAAATGCTAAAAAATCCTCCCTGACTTAGCAGAAGCGCTCCTTCAATCTCCTCCCCCAACCACCACACACAATGAACCCTTAACCACCCACGCCTTTGACTCATGGCTCAATATCTCATTAATCCCGCTCACCACCACTTGCCAATCATCCACGTGCCGTGGCCCTTTTCCAAGATGGTTTACACCTGAGCTGAAGACTGCAAAACAACTGTATAAATCCCTCAAACACAAATTGTGGAAGGATAAAACCAACCGGAGTAGATCCACCCTGGCCCGGCACCAAGACCACTACAAAGCCGAAATCCAGAAAGCAAAAAAAGTCCACTACAACTCTCAAAGTAGCAACTGTGAAAACCCCAGCAAGGAACTCCACAAAATGATCTCTGAATTCACCAAATCAACCTGTACCACTACCCAATCGCCCCCTTCTCAGTCACTCTGTGACTCACTCTCTCTCCACTTCTACACTACTGCCCTCGAAAGAACAAATTCTCTAAACAACAAACTGGCCCTCATGCACCCACCACTTAATCCACCCAACCTACCTGTCATCACCCTGCCTACCACTACAACTCCAACCCACCCTACTTTCGACTCTTTCACACCAATAACAACTGACCAATTTCTCAAACTTCTCTGCGCCCGGAAACCATCCGGCTCCCCCCTCAACCCCAGCCCAGCCTCAACCCTCAAAGAAACATTTGTATCTACCTGTGCAGGAGAGTACGCAAGAACCATCATAAATGACTCCCTCTACTCGGGAATTTTTGCCGACGCCTTCAAAATTGCTTATGTCAAACCTCTTCCAAAAAAAACCTTCCCTCGACCCTCTCGGCCCCAAAAACTACTGCCTGATCTCAAAAACCAGGTTCCTTGCTAAACTCATAGATCAAACCGCATACACCCAACTAAATGTCTTTGTCGAAGCCAACAATCTCCTAGACACCGCTCAATCAGGCTTCAGACCCTGACACAGAACCGAAACCACTCTGACCTCAATCTGGGATGAACTTAAAAACACTGCAGACTCTGCAGGATGCGCTGCCCTAATCCTTCTAGACCTATCCGCCGCCTTTGACACAATCAACCACTCAATCCTCCTTGACCGCCTCCACTCCTTAGGAATCAGTGAAACACTCTTAAGTGGATAGCATCCTTCCTCAACAACAGGAACCAAATAACCCTCCTCTCCTCCTTTGCTTCCGCCACCCGACCAGTCAATACCAGAGTTCCACAAGGAGCGTGCCTCTCTGCCCTCCTGTTCAACCTCTATATGTCCACCCTCCCACGAATAATCTGCACCCATAATATCCTGTGCTATAACTACGCCGACACACAACTAATCCTGAAACTCCTCAACTCAAACCCCAACTGCCAGCCCGACCTCGCTGCCTGCCTCCTTGACATTGATTGCTGGATGACCACAAATCGCCTCCGCTTAAACCCCACCAAAACTGAAATCATGGTATGTGGCAACACCAAACTTCTCCCACACCCTCTACCCTGGACATCATCCATGGGCAATCCACCAACCACTTCAACTTCAGTAAAAAACCTTGGATGCACTCTCGACTCTGACCTAACCCTCCCTTGCCAAATCAACAACGTCTCTAAGTCCTGGTAGTACCACCTCAAAATTCTTAGACACATTTTTCCATACCTCTCCTTTCCCAACAGACTCGTCGCTGTCCAAACTATTGTAATGTCAAGACTAGACTATGCCAACTCCCTCTACCTCGGAGTCCAAGCATACCACCTGATTAAATTACAAAGAGCACAAAACGCTCCAGCCAAATTACTTCTTGCACTTGGCCCGAGAGATCACACCTCCCCAGCTCTCAAAACTCTCCACTGGCTCCCGGTTGGACGAAGGGTGACCTTCAAATCCTTATGCATCTCACACCGAGCAATGCATAAAACCGGACCTCAATACCTACAGAACCATCAAAAACCCTACAACCAACCGCGCACCCTAAGATCAAGCTCTGCCCTCCTCCTAGTTATACCAAACACCAATTCAGTCAGATTAGGAATATCATCATTCTCAGCCTTGGCTCCCACTCTGTGGAACTTGCTCCGACCCCACATTCGACACACCAAAGACCTCATGTCCTTCCGCAAACTACTGGAAACATAGTTCTTCCCTTAAAGAATCGGTGCTCAGAACAAACGGAATAAACAACCACAATAAACTGAAACCCAAAGTTGTTGAACCAAGATAAGAAACAAGACAAAGTGGATAGATGGAATGATGGAGTGGATAAAATGAAGTGGATGGAGGGGCGAATGAACTGAGCGTAGGGAGCAGATGGAACAGATGGAGTGGATGAAAGGATGGATTTATGAAAGGATGGAACGAATGGAGTGGATGGAACGGATGGAGTGGATAGAACAGACGGAACGGACGGAACGGATGGAGCAAACCGAACAAATGGAGCAAATGAACAAATGGAACGGATGAAGTAGAGAGAACGGATGGAGTGGTTCATATGGACGGGACATACGGAATGGATGGAATGATGGAGTGGATAGATAAATGATGGAGTGGATGAAATGAAGTGGATGGATGTTAAGAAGGATTTCTGAACTCTGACCTGGTGGCCAGAGGTTCAGAAGACCAGCCTAGTTTCTTGGAACAGGGTAACCTCTGGACAAGCCAGACCAATCAGGGTAGCTATGGCAGGCGGTCAAGACTAAGTCTCAAGAGGGGTGAGGGTGACTGAAAGACCTCAATGAGCATACAAAGCAAGGACACTTACAAATTACTCCAGACAGGTGTTATATTAAAAATATCTACACATTTATTACAAGGCCTTTGTAAAATAGACCATAGCAAAGAAACACAGAATCACTAGAGTAAACCAATACATCAATATCAATACAATATATATACAAGACCATTGGGGTCTATTGGGTTAAAAGCACAAAATATGTAGACCACCTAGATGGGGAGGAAAACAGGCAGTGCAAATAATCTTTAGACCCAGTTCCACATCGAGGATACACCTAACTTAAGAGGCAGTCCAAGCCCTACGAAGAGAGGAGCCTTATGCTCAATAGTACATACACGCGCTTGTGCAAATGGACAAAATAGGGCCTCTTCAAGGGTCTCTAGCAGCTCAGGAAGGTGGATGAGGCGATGAAGAACAAGTTCCCACTATTCAAACAGGACCTCCACTTGAGGGCAGAGGCAGTTGGAGAGTTCGGGATGGAGTCGCTATTTTACAATAGCGGTGGAAAGGGAAGGGGCCCTCAGGGGCCACTTTGTGCGTAAAAATGGGCTCCTGTGCTAGGGGCCACTGGTTGGGGTAAGGATTACTTACTGGTCCCCGACGCAGGCAGACCCAAACTTCGCCAGTACAGTCCACTTCGCTGGCAGGTTCGAATGCGACAATCAGGACGTCTCGACACTGTGTAGTTCCCGAGATGCAGCGAGGATTCCCAAACGGGACAGTGGCGATTTCTCCGCTCAGGGTGGAAGAATCGGCCCAGTTCCACTGCAGCAGGCTTCAGGGGCAAGGGTGTCACAAATGCAGTGAACTTTCACAGGTTGTTGCCACAGCAGGGCAACACGGCAACTGCGTTTACTCCGGTCAGGATACACTCATCTCACTTCAGACCTGGGAATGCCAAGTGTACACAATTCTGTGTATGGGTGCCGTGGACACAGAGTTAGCAGTATGCCAAGTTTCGAGGGCCTCCTCGAAAAGGAGGCTGTGACAGAGCAAATGTCCCGCGTAAACTGGTCAGCCCACTGGTTGGCCCAGGGACACTTCCGATGAGGCTTACTTGGAAGGTTTCGGTGAAGATGCCGAGAATAGTTGGTCCCACTATTCCAATGGGCTGAAGCGCCTCTGCAAACCTTCTAGGACGACCAGCTGCAGAGGGGTCTCACGGGACGACAGCGGGCTCAGGGTGCTAAACCTTCCAGCGGGTCCCCAGCGATTCCTTGACTCAGCTTCTGTTGCAGGATACTTGGCTCCTTATCCCTTGTTCGGTGTGAACTCTGGAGATCGACATGGTAGTGGTATTTTCAGCCTCCTCTTATCCAAAGTTCCCTTTGCGCCAAAACGGAGAGGACCCAATGGGAGATCTGGTCACAAACACTCACTCCATACGTGGACCAATCACGGACCACTGTGGTTCCAGGCTTTCAGGACACTCTAGACTCTCTGGCACCCAGGATGTGTATTGGAAACAGACATCCCAGCCCACATCCTGGAGGCGCACACACACATGGCATGTAGAAGCCAGCGAAAGCTTTGGGTTTCGCGGGAAAGTGCATGACCAAATAAGGACTGACCCGGGTCGGCTTGACCTGGGGAAGGTGAAGGGGCAAGATGGCCAAAGGACAGGACAAAGAACCTCGTGGCATGGCCATTTTGGAGCCAGGCCACCTATTTGTATCAATCGCAGTTAACGTGGTTTTACATGGGAATAAAGGGTTAAAAATATATGTAAACAAAAGCTGCCACCAGTCCTGTCCATGACACATCTGCACAGTTCATAAAACGTCCAGCGAGAGTTTATAGGGCCTTTGAAAAGACTAGAGACCCAAGTGTAGTGTAAGGTAAGTTACATTGTACACTTGTTACCTGTTGCACAAAAGTTGCAACATGAGGAAAGGAATAAGGGAAACAAAGTCTCCCAGTACTGACTGTCTTAATGGCATGTCAGTTTCCCCATAAAAAGTGAGCGAAAGCCCAGAGGAGTGCAGCAGAGGGCTGTGCTTCTCTGGCAAAGTTTAGTTACAGGTGTTTAAACAGCAGCAAAAAGTTTGGGGGTTGACACATGGAGTGAAAATGACATTCAAATATGAAATCTTTCCTAACAATGGAGGGGATGAATGAATTGAGCAGATGGAACAGATGGAGTGGATGGAATCTATAGAATGGATGAAACAGATGGAGAAGAAGGAACGGATGGAGAGGATGAAAAAGATGCAGTGGATGGAACAGATGGAGTGATGAACGGATGGAATGGATGGAGTGGATGGAACGGATGGAGTGGACCAAATGGATGGAGTGGACGGAACAGATGGAGTAGATAGAATGATTGAGTGGATGGATCGGATGGAGTGATGGAACGGATGGAGTGGACGAAACGGATGGAGTGAACGGAACAGATGGAGTAGATGGAACGATTGAGTGATGGAACAGATTGTGTGACAGAACAGAGAAAGTAGACAGAACGGAGTGTATGAGGTGTATGAAATATATGGAGTATACGAACAGAAGGAGTGGATGGACCGGAATCAATGTAATGGATGGAGTAGATTGAATGGATAAAAGAATGGAGTGGATGAAACAGAAAGAGTGGATGGAACAGACAGAACAGAGGGAATGAATGGAGTGGATGGAACAAATCGTGTGTATGGAATGGATACAGTGGATAGAATGAACCGATAGGGTGGATGGAACAGATAGAGTGGATGGAACGGACGGAGTGGATGGAACGGACGGAGTGGATGGAACGGACGGAGTGGATGGAACAGAGAGTGAATGGAATGGATAGAGTAGATTGAACAGATGAAAAGAAGAGAGTGGATGAATCGGAAGAAGTGGATAGAACGGATAGAACAGATGGAATGAACGGATGGAGTAGATTGAAAAGATGAAACGGATGAAAATAAAGGAGTGGACGAAACGGAAGGAGGGGATAAAACAGATAGAACAGATGGAATGAATGGAGTGGATGGAACAAATCGAGTGGATGGAAAGAACAGAGTGGATGGAACGGATGGAGTGGATGGAACGGATGAAAAGGATGGAGTGGATGGAACGGATGGAGTGGATGGAACAGATGGAGTGGATGGAACAGATGGAGTGGATGGAACAGATGTAGTGCATGGAACAGATGGAGAGCATAGAAGAGCTGGAATGCATGGAACAGATGAAGTAAGTAGAATGGATGAAAGGATGGAGTGGACCAAACGGAAAAGTGGATGGAATGGAGGGAATGGCTGGAAATGATGGAATGGATTGGAGTGAACAGAATGAACGGAACAGATAGAGTGAACAGAACAGATGGAGTGGATTAATGAACGGAACAAATGAACGGATAAAACAGATAGAGCGGAAGGAATGGATGGAGTGGAGTGGATAGAACGGACCGAATATATGGAGTGGACAGAACGGATGGAACCGGATGAAGTAGATGGAACGGATGGAGTGAATGGAACGGATAGAACGGGTGGAGTGGATGGAATTGGACGAAACGGATGTAGTGATCAAAATCAGATGGCACCGACGAAGGGACCGAACAGATAGAACAGATGAGTAGATGAAGTGGATGAAACGGATGGAGTAGATAGAACTGACAGAACGGATGAAGTGGATGGAAGTGATGAAGTGAATAGAATGGATGAAGAGAGAACGGATGAAGTGGATGGAACCAAGCATGTGGATGGAACCGATGAAGTGGAAGGAATGGACAAAGTGGATGGAACGGACAAAGTGGATGGAACGGACAAAGTGGATGGAACGGACGAAATGGATGGAACGGACGAAATGGATGGAACGGACGAAATGGATGGAATGGATGAAGCTGATAAAATGGATGATGCTGATAAAACGGATGAAGCTGACGGAACGGATGAAGCTGACGGAACGGATGAAGCGGATGGATCGAATGAAACAGATGAAATGGTTGTAATGGATGAAGTAGATGGAACGGATGAAGTAGATGGAACGGATGAGATGGATGGAATGGACGAGTGGATCATGTGGATGGAGTAGATGGTAGAGACTTGTGGATAGAATAGATGTGATGGATAAAATGGATTAACCGATGAAGTGGATGGAAAAGACGAAATGGGTGGAACAAGTAGAATGGATGGAGTAAATAAAATAATGCTTGGTCTCAAATGCTTTATTGATAACCACCATATCACACTACTACGCTTACTCTCTCCTATACATCATCACTCAACTAGAACACAGCGATACTATGACACATTCGGTATAGCCGTTCTCATACTAACACAAACCCACAAACTCAACAACACCCTGATTAATCACAGCAAGCCGAGCACATACCGCTAGCTTAGGCGTATCCTCAGGCCTAATGCAGTCAGAACTCTGTCTGGGTGTCCACCCTCCAGACTGAACACATCCAACTGACTTCCTCACCACCACACCTACCACTAAGAAGCAGCTATCATGCAACTGCCACACCAGCTGCACACATATCCGGTCCGCCCAAGCACCTTTTGACTCTCTCTCTTCCTCTACTGACTTCAACTGCAGTTCCCGAGGGCGTTCAACCTACCAGCACTTTGAGATCAGACCAATGATACATAAGGCACTATATAAATGCCAAGTAACATAACATAACACAACATATTTATTGTATTTCACTCCCTTGTCCACCCCCTCATCCTGTTTGTGCTTTGAAACAGTATTTTCCTTGCTGTATAAGCACCTAATAAGCAAACATTCCCTGCACTTTTATTTTTCTCTTTAGATGTTCCTTCATTGCCTTCTCTTCTCTCTCTCAATGGTCCTCTTTTCGTTCTCTCTATAATCCTATTTCACCACATCTCTTACTGTCTTTTGATATTCCACTACCACTTCATGCACCCCGCTCACTACCTCTCTCTCTCTCTCGCTCGCTGACTCTCACACACACAAACACACACACACACATTGTCTTCCTCTCTTCTCCATATTTACCATACAACTGCTACCACCCACACACTTGGCCCAGGTGGGCTCCCTTTTAAGCTCCTTCCCCCCTTTTCTATGATGATAGCACTAAGGATTTGAGTTTGTGTACCTGAGCCTGCTGATTAGCTAGATCACGGGTGAACAACTTGTTTCGCTGGAGAGTTGAATGGCTGAATGTACCAACAAGTCTCATATAGTAGGCCAAACTATCAATGCAAATGGGCAGGCGGTAGGGGCATCTGTTTACAAATTTGAGTTAGAAAAATATGTTTAAAATATCATTTGTATTCAATATATTTTTACTATAAGACATTATAGCTAGCCCTTTTAAAGCTGCACACCTTATGATGCGAAGACAAACACTGGACCACAGAGGCTTCCCACCTGATATGACAGACTTTGGGACTGACTGACTTTAGGCCAGGCAACACTTGTTTAAATTCATGTGCTTTGGAGTGCCATACATAATGTCCTAACTGGCTGCATTTGGCCTAGGGGCCGCATGTTATGCACCACTGGGCTACACTGTGGGATTGTTTTTGGATTGTTTTTACCGCCTCTTCACCATGCGATGTGCATTAGTTTCCAATTATTCTTGAGTGACCCAATGCTCTATGAGCAAGGAGTGAAAACCATGTTTGCAATGTTGGAGCCAGGTGATGTAGTCTCTTGCCACACAATTCCCTGATGTCTGCATCATTCGAGTGCTTCCCTGAATGTGTGCTCCCATCAACAAGCTTTGTGGAATACTCTAAGAACCCACTCACACACTTGGCTTCTGTTGGAGATTGCTTTCTCAGTAACACAACACATGCTTCAAGAGTACCCACAAGCCAGCATTCTGAGACCAGGTATTTTTCTGCAATTTATATGCATGCTACAACCTATACTTGAGCCCCACGGGGTAGGTTATTAGTCACCATTTCTGTGGCAGCTGATGAAGCTAAGTATGGCATTGAGGCCTTGGGGATTCACCAATACATTGCTTAAGGGTCAGCATGGCTATGTGGGTGGCTGTCCCCAGTCCACATGGTGTCGAGGGACTTAGCTCCTAGCCTATTCATAATGACTTAATCACAATAGCCACTCATTGTCTCGCTTACTCTTATGCCTTGTATGTCATGGCCTATGTCTCGTCTTCAAGTGCTGCACAGTCTGGACCCTTTTGTTCTCTCCTATATAACCATTATCTGCGTTACTTCATTACTGTTCACTGGGTTTGATGTTTTCCTCAATTTGGGCATTGCCATAGCCTGAGTAAAGTGGAAACTGACTGTGAAAAAGACATGAGGCCAGTCTTGTTTGTTCTGTACCCTTAGTGCTGTATGCGGGTTCAGGACAATGCACTATATCATCTGAATCAGAGTGATTTTGACAATACTGGTGTTGCTAGCAGGACTCTTCTAACTGTTGCTTTTTTCTAAAATGTCTGTTCTTCCCAAACAAGAGGCTGTAAGCTTAAAATATGAACTCTGTTGCCTCATTTGTGTTATTCTTCTCTCCTCTTTGTACCCACATTCCCCATATTACTACATGGAGGTTGGTATTGACCCCCTTACAACCAATCTGAATGTAATGAAATGATTGCTACAACACAATCCAATGGCTGTGTATGCATCTTCAGAAAGTTGTCAACTGTAACCCTATATGTGTTCTGTCTCAACACAAAGGATTCAAGCTATCACAAGCTGAATTAGTCACTTTAGAAGCCAAACCTTATTTTTCCTTTCTGAGGATACCATTGCTGTTTATAAGCAGATTAGAGAGGTGACCAGGGGGACTTTGAAAGGGAGAAGTCTGGGAGCCAGAGGAGAGACAAAGAAGACCAAACTAAGGAACTAGGAGAATAGGGGCTGCTGGTACGCAGTACGGTAGCACTGTTCAAAATATATTAAAGTTGATCTGGAAGAGGGCATGCCCAGAAGGCTAAGGAATGTGCAAGAGACAATAAGCAAGTTGGCATCATCTGAGTGGCTCAAATGGCAAGAAAATGGTGGGTGGGAATTTAAATACTACAATGATTCATGTTAAACTGTGGGGAGGAAATAATATATACAGCAGACAGGTCAAGCATGCCAACATTTTCTACAAGGTCTGCCTCAGCTCACAAGACTTCTCTTAACGTAAAGCCCCAAAATACTAAGCATAAACGACTGCTGATAGAAATCTTTGATATTTTAAATGTTCTGCCCTTCAGAATTCCCGTTTTTTGGCTCCCTGACCATCGTTTTGATAAAGAGTGTTAACTTGGGGAGGAACATGATATTGTGTAAAGCAATATCCGCCCACGGTTCTCTTTGGATAATTTCTGTATGGACTAAACTATTTTTCCATAGTAATCCTGTGTTGCCAGCCATCCTGTCAGTAAAAGGGGAAGCACAGGATCTTTCAAGGGGTTGTTCGCAATATCTTATGAAAGATCATGTCACTGTCAGCCTATGAAAGGCACGTTATTCCTATCCTAAATTTGGAACACAAATGGAATAGAGGCCCCCAAAGACTAGATGATGGATCCTGTTTACCCTCACAGAAATACAAACAAGCCAGCTAGACCTTCCCTGAGAAAAGATTCTGCCAGTATCTTGTGATGCACTATGACCAGGAGGGAATATATTTCTAGGATAAAAAACCCAAGTCTACATACAGTTTTTAGTGTGATTTTAGACCTCATAAATGGCTCTGTCTTTTGTTGATGAGACATGTTGTAAGTTGTGCATGCATAGTCATGGTCAGGACCACCTTTTGAGCTGTATATTTGGCAAAGCTCTGGTTGCTTATTTGAGAATTAGAACGCACAACATTTGACTGCACCATTTGAAACACCCAAAGCTGAAGTAGAGCATTACTTTGCATTAGTGAGACTTGTTGGGATTGATGCAGTGGCTGTCAATCTGAAGATTAACCTATAGGCTGGCCAAAGCAGCAGGTGTATGTTTGGGAATGAGAACCAACCCACATTTGATTGCATAAATTGGACCAACTGTGCTGAAGTGGCATATTGTTTTCTGTTGGCAACGTTTTTTGGGACGTTTTTTGGGACGCGTGATGAGGATCGCTGTTTGAGCCACAGTATTGTCAAAGCCCTAGCTGCTGGTTTAGAAATGGTAGTGCATACTCATTTACCAGCATGGACCAACTGTGATGTAGAATCATGCCAACAACATGCACATCATGAGTTTTTGCATTAACCTGCTTTCCAATACCTATATCTTCCTACTTCCAAATGATGGCATTATGTTTGGTCATGACCAACACGTGATCCCCGATACTATTCGCATAGATGTACACATAAAACCAGTTGTTTCACAGTACAGTACAGTTTAAAGAACTTGAAACCTAGTACTACCCATGTCACAACGTTTTTTTATTCATTTACCACCACTGAGAAATTCTGCAGTAAGAGCAAGAACCAGCACCCCTTGAACAGTAATGCAAATCAATCTAAACATCAAAATTGTGATATGCAGAGTCTGAAAAAGTGTTGTAAAATGGAGATACACAAACTTAGTTGCTAATTTGTAATGTGTAGGGGAAACATTTTACACTCGATTAATTAATATTTGTCATCTCATTTACAATCCTTGACATTGCTCACACTGTAGTAGACATTCCAAGACTGTGTCACTGAGACTCATGTGCAGAGAATAATGAGGATCACCCACTCACTACCTTCAAACATACATTGGTCTTCATTATGATTTTGGTGGTAATTCAGCACAGAATCTGCCAAATTAACACAAAACTCGATTATCATTACCGTCACTTGTTCCCGTGGATTTACTGTGGAATTAAAAGTGATGGAGGGGCAGTGTTAATACATAGGACTCAAATGAAATTTTGGCAGAATTATCGCTGGATATAATTCAGCCTGTGGTAACTCTGCCCATTTTGCTGATTTTTTGTGCTACGGTGGGGGATTTACCTACAGCTTTTTTGTTGGAGGTAAATCCTCCACCTTATCACCAAACCTGTAGTATGCCAGTGCAGTAATATGGCGGTAATGAAATTACAGCTGCATTACCACACTTTTTACCAACACAGCTGTACAAGCAATGAGACACATTGGGCCTCATTATGACATTGGCGGTAGCCGTGCCAGTAAATACCAGCACTGCACCGGCCGGAGTCATGAATTTTCTGGCGCCCACGCTTGGGCAATAACCGGGGCATTACAGCCCCGGTGGACCCGCTAATTGCCCATTCCCGGGTGCCGGAAAATATTAGTACCCATTCGAGTTCCATTGGACTCAATGGGAATGGGGAGACCTGGCGGGTGGTAAGGCACCCGCAAGCAGAACTCATAGTTTGCCGGTCCTGTAACAAAGGTACCGGCAAGGTTATCGGTACTGTAGGGTATTTTGTGGAGATTTGGGGCCTGACGGTATTTTATTACCGCCGAAAAATAACTTAGCAATAATCACTCTTTGTATTCAGATTTGGCCATGTGCAACAATAATACAATGGACATGCATTATTTCAGCACCCAGACCTGCATATTTGGTATACGTGGTTGGTGGTATTTTGGTGAGCATAATTCCCTTGTTTTATTTGTGGCCCCAATGTCCAGAATCCCTTATCTTTGCTTAGATTTTTCGTGTGATCACGAGAGAGACCTCAGACCTGCATTCTAGGAATACCACATTTCCAGTGATAGTGTTGGTGTGCCACCATGGGCGAACTCACTGACTTATTTACGACAGAGAGCTATATGTGGTAGTCTTGTGGTAATTTCCACTACCTTATATACGGTAGGGAGCTATGTTCAGAGAGTCTCTCTTCCCGTTGGCTCATGTACCTCCAACAAGCTATGCTACAGTCACTCACAATTATTCATACTGATTCTGACATGCACACATCTGTCTTAAAATGACCATTGCACTGTTTAAAAATCTCCCCACATCATCGGCATTGTAATGGTAAATAGAAAATAAAACACCCGTCTGTTTTCAAATATTTTCTGTATTATAAAAGCTGCATTTAGACACGATCTCATTCTTTACAGAAATAAATAAAATGGTACAGTCAAAGCATTGTCTATGACACACTGCAAAGAGCGTGGCGGAGAACAGAACTCAAATTGCAACATTGGTATTTGATTAAGACACGCACAGGAATCCTACACTGACTGCATATTACCGTACACACTCAGCTCCCACACTTCTCATTACCTTATCTTTTTAGTTGTTCTCTTTGTGAATGTGGCTCTCTTGGATTAACTCCAGCAAAAAGGAACGCTTGCCTTCTCAAGCCGGGGTCATTGCCTGGAATTCTCAGCTTTTTCAGATAGGAATGCCTCAGCCAGTGGAAAGGTTTTTCTTTCAGCTCTCCCCAATCTCGACTGCAGCAGGACACAGGAATCTGCATTCAGTCAGGACCACACAGCCAGGTCTTCTCCCCAGTAGTGCAGAAAGATGTCTGCCTGTCTTTTTCCCTGATACTGCCCACTAAAACTTTCCTCTCAGCCCTCTGTATGACGTGTTCCAATGAAATCCATCATCTCTCATCCTCCTACTCTTCAACAATAGCTTCGCTTATACATTTGCAATTGTTGCAAATCTGACTTCCTTCTTCCTGCAGTTACTGTGCACAAAAACACGGAGAATCAGGCAGAGAAGAGAAGAAAGAAATCTGCACACGCATTTAAATGGTTTTCATAGTATGCCTAATTCTGCGGTGGAGAACACATTTTATTATTGGGTTATGTTAAATAAGGTTTTATTAGTCAGGTTAATTGTTAATAGGTTAGCTGTTAATTTTCAAATGTGTCTCTAGCAATATAGGCATTTCAGGTGAAAAATAGTGTGCATTTTTAAATGAGCACGTGTGCTTTTAACTGTAAAAATAGATTTGCATCTTATATGTTAAAATCGTTTTTGACTGAATAGCCTGTCTTTCCTTGTTAATCTGGCAACCCATATAGCAATGCACCGCACCCTTGTGGTGGTGCTGCAAAAAAATTGTGCTACTTGTGCAGTATTGCTGTACTCTGTACTGTAACACGCCAAATATCCTTACATATACCCTCCTTTTGTTTTTAGAACTTGGCTATAATCCAAGCCAATTCCTAAAAACAACTTGTTCTATTTTTTTTACAATATAGCAATCCAACAAAATGAATATTCATGTGCATCAATGAAAATTTGCAATCAACATTTCATCTGAGTCCATCAGTTCATAAAATGTTCCACATTTGCCTTCTCAGTGGAAGTGGCATTACTTTAAGTTTAAATTTTCCAAGTCAATTAAAAACAATGAAATAAAACAACTAACTAAAACAAATAAGTAATATAACAAGTTAAAATAAATAATTAAAATAATAAATACGTGGAACTTCATATGCCGGAACTTTTGTTTTGTCTCTTTTGGTATGTCCCGACCAGCGATGTTATTCGGTTCATTCGAGTACTCTTTCATCTTGGCAATCTTGAATCCACAGTAGTCATCTCTTTTGGCATTCCGGTTATTTTGTCTTCACCTCCACCTGGAGGCAGGCATCTTTTGGTCTTCATCCAGGGGACTCCAGGACTCCATCGTCTCCCGTGGCCTCTGATCCCGGAACCTCCGACCAAATAATGTTAATTGTCTAAATCAAAATAGAAAATAAACAGATTAAGTACATAGCACAATACTAATTTCCACCTTTTGCCAAAAATAAAACATGCTTGGTAAAAATATTTCGTTTATATTTTTTTCTGTTTTTTTTTTCTGAAATCAAATACAAGTTAAAAGAAAACAAGCATATATAAAACAGCATTCAATATTTAATACACTTTCTCTCTGCACACCAACCACGAGCTTCTGTTATATGTGCATTTATTTATTTATTTATTTATATATTTATATTATATATTTTTACATATATTACAGTGTTTATGTGCCATCATAACAATCAACTTTTTTTTAACTTCTTTGTCACTGCCTCCTGATTACACCCATTTATTTTCTCAAGGGACTCTATCTGTTTCTACATGCTCAAGCTGCCTGATCTCATGCCTGGGATGGCATGGTTTGATTTGATTTACATGGACAAACTGCTCTATTGCTGTTTCACCTTCATTTTTCAAAATTTTATACACTACAGGAGAGACTTTATCTATAATTCGAAATGGCCCCTGCCAGGCTGCTAGAAATTTAGAATTTTTCTGTTTACTTTTTCCAAAATGAAACTTGTACACCTGATCCCCTACACTGTATTCCTTTACTGATGTTTTTTTATCATAATATGACTTTGCACTGTCAGCAGCTCTTTCCAGATTTCTCTGCACAAAAGCAAATGCATGTTGCAAATGCCTCCTCAGTTCATCAATATATTCATGAACTGTGGATGCACTCACTAGAGTTTGCTCATGTGTTCTGTATAGTAGGTGTTGTGGTAACACCATTTTCCTACCTGTTAAGACCTCATGGGGGCTAACACCTGTTGCTTTGGCAGGAGTCGACCTGATTGCCATCAAAACCAATGGTAAACGCAAATCCCAGCTGGAACCTGCTTCTGCCACAAATTTCTTTAAAATATCCACAACAGACCTATTGCTTCTTTCAACTGTACCTGAAGACGCTGCCCGATATGCGATATGTAGTTTCCTTTTCACACCTAGTATTTGCCATACCTTGCTCATTAGAGTACTTGTGAAATGACTTCCTCTGTCTGACTCAATTCTTTGCGGCAACCCAAACCTTGAGAACACATGGTTCACCAGCAATGTGGCTGCTGTTTGCGCACTACAATCTGGTGCAGGAATGCATTCAATCCACTTTGACATCAAATATACCACACTCAAAATATAACGGTGTCCCCTGCTCGACCTTTTTAAAGGACCTACATAGTCTATTTGCAAATCTGACCATGGGAGAGTTAGGCCTCTTTTCATCAATGGTGCTCTATGCATTGGTGAAGCAGGTTTAAATTGGGCGCATACTAGACATCCTCTAGTATATAATTCCACATCTTGGGACATATGAGGCCAGTAAGCATAATCTTTTAGTATTTCTAATGTTTTTTGTGAACCTCTATGGCCTGCAGTTATGGCATCGTGTGCATGGTGTAGCATTAGTCCTCTGAATGAAAGGGGTACTACCCACTGTATTTGTCCTGTTATGGACTCTCTAATCATGAGTCCATCCTGTAATCTGATTCGTGTTTTGTTCTTTAATAACACCCTCAACTCTTCTTTTCCCATGCAATCTTTTTCTGTTAAAGGATTTTGTTTAGGATCTATCAAATGATTATAATAGATTCCCAAAATTTGATCATTCTTTTGTGCCTCAATCAAATCTTGGTCTGGCGTGTCATGACTCCACTGCACCACCGGTTGATCTATCTCTTTTGGTGCTTTAGAACGTGTGACTGCATCAATTTGTATTTCACCCATTAAATAATCAATAGGTAGCAATTCTCCCATCACAGCCCCAATCTTAGCCAGATGGTCTGCCTTATCATTTCCCTCCTTATCCTCTCCTGGTGTTTTTAAATGCCCACAAATTTTTCTCCAGTATATTGTTAAATTATTTTCTGACACCAATTTGTCTATGGCTTGTATCATTTTTCCATGTTTAAGTGGCTTTTTGTTGTATGTAACCATGCCTCTTGCTTTCCAACCAGGCAAATACTCCACAAAGCTATTTCGTGCATAGTCAGAATCAGTCACCAGGACAATTTCACTGAACTTTTTATCAATTGCAGTATCAATTGCTTTATAGATGGCTGCCAATTCCGCCACCTGACTGCTCTTATCTCCAATCCTCATCCCTATACTAGGAACGCCTTCACATTTCAACCAGACATTTCCTATTCCTGCCACTAATTGTTTATTACTGTCATTTTCAATGTGAAAAGCACAACCATCCACATATACAGTTGGCAAATCCTTGCATGTTTTTTCATCAAAAGCTTTGTGTGGTGATTGTTCAAATTCCTGTAAACTAGCTTCCACTTCCATTTCATTTGGTATTTGATCAGCTGCACAGTCATGTAAGTCAGCTAACCCTTGAGCAATTGGGCTCTTTTTATTTTGTCCATATCTTACTTCTACGGGAAAACCTTGTAATGCCAGCGTCCATGAAGTGATTCTGGATTGCGCTAGATTGCCTGATCTAATTCTTTTACTCTCTAAAAATTGCAAAGGTTGATGATTTGTTTCAATAATCACCTTTTCTCCCTGAACAATGGGGCGAAAATGTTGTAGCGCCCACACAGTGGTTAATAGGGCCTTCTCACATTCATTAAATTTCATTTCAACTTGTGAAAATGCCTTACTTGCATATGCAATGGTTTTGTGATTCAAATCGTGTTTTTGTGATAACACTGCTGACATACAATGTTCAGAAAAGCCTATTTCTATAAAGAAATCCCTGTCCTTTATGGGGTATGCTAAACATGGTGCCTTTACAAGACATTCCTTCAATCTAGCCACTGCATCAGACTGCTCTCTTTCCCATCTCCAGGGAGTATTTAGTTTAAGCAGTTTAGTCAATGGTTGAGTGATTTCTGCATAATTCTCAATGAACTTTCTGTTATAGCCTGTCATCCCTAATAAACTTTTTACTCCTTTCACATTTTTAGGATCTTTTAATCTTTGTATGGCCTCTATTTTCTTCCTTTGTGGATTTAGCCCATGTTCAGTCACTTCATGCCCTAGAAAGTTCACTTTTTTCTTGCACCATTGTGCTTTTTGCAAAGATACTTTGGCGCCTGCTTTCTGCAATTGGCCAAGCACATGTCTTATTTCATCAAAATGGCTTTTAAGGTTTTCATTTTTTATCAGGACATCATCCACATAAACTATTGTTCCTCTTTCCGCTGCATCCGGCATGGCCTTTCTCAAAAATATGCCAAATTCACTCCCACTATTGATGTACCCGAACGGAGCTCTAAGCCAGGCATATTGAGTCCTGTCAAATGTAAAGGAAAATAGGTGTTGTATCTCCTCTGCCAATGGCACACACCAATATCCAGATGTGAGATCTAATGTGGTAAATACATTTGAACCATGTATCTGAGCTAGGCCCTGATCAATGAATGGTAGTGGCCACCTAGATACTGGTACTCTTTTATTTAACTCTCTTAAGTCTGCACACAGCCGCCATTGACCATTTGGCTTTAACACACCTAAAATAGGCGTATTGGATGTGCTATGAATGGGCCTAATTATTCCCCGTGATTCCAAATTTTTAATAATCTCTGCCAATGATTCTAAACATGCCAGCGGTAGTCTATACTGGCGTACAAACACTGGATTTCTGCTACAACCTTCTGGTAGTGTGGCCACATGTAAATCAGTTAAACCACAATCATAAGCATCTTTTGCAAATACATCCTTAAACTCCATAAATATTTCCCTCAGGTCGTTTCGATCCCCATCGCTGTCACATGCATCCGCTAAGGAGATCTGCTCTTCTACCATTCTGGAAAATTCTGGAAACTCTTCTGGTAAAGGAATCTCAGCGCTTTCCTCTAACTGTGTGGCTGTGTCTTTTTGTAGAGCTGCCACTTTTAAATATTTTGGCATATCAGCTTCCACTTCAATGGGCTGATTTCCTGTTTCATTTTCATTTAAATTAAATATTATGCAATCCTCTTGATGGCAGCACACTGTCTCATTTGAATCATAAGGATACACAGAATGAATTTTAAATATTCCTTTGGGCTGAGAGTCCAGGTGTTCTGGCAACTCGCCCTTGGCATCTACATATTTTTCAGGAATATTCCCAATCACCATGTTATTTAAATCTGCCGTATAATGTGATTTTTGTATGGCCATTCCTAATGGGGAGTTTTCCTCTAAATGAATATCCTGACAACCTTTATTATTTACCATGATTTTTACAGATCCCTCACCAATGTCTACCAATGGAATGTATTCATAATCCAGGCCTTGCTGTTTTATGGATTCATTCAGGCATACAAATGCATCAGAGCCTTTCATCTGCTGCCCATTTTTGCATTTCAGTGTTATTGCAAACTGTTTTGTAAATGCAGGAATAATAGTATCTTTCCTTATTTGTAATTCGATGGCATAAGGAACCAGTTGTGCACAATGATAAGCCCTTCTTTTGTCTTCAAATTCAGGTGCCGGCCCACCTAGGCGTGACCATATTTTTTGATTAAGGAAATCTAACACCATACACATTCTGTGCATGATGTCATTGCCCATGTAAAATTCATTTTGTGCTCCATTCACTATCCATACATTATGGTAAATTGTTTTCTGCCCAATGCTAATTTTAAGCATGCATCTGCCTGTAATTCGGTTTTCAAAGTCTGGACTGTCCAACCCAGAAACATATTGGTTTTTAATCCTAAATTTCGGGATTTCTTCCCTCTCCATAATTTTTTGCAACAATTTCTCATTAATGAAACTCCTTTCATGTTCAAGCGCTAAAGTGGCTTTTATTGTTTTAAGATAATCATTTATACCAACGTGAACCCATGGTTGCTCATCTTCCATGTGTATTTCTGCCAGAGTGGTAATGTGTTTTTCTGAATCTGTTTTAGGAACAATATTCTGTTTGCATGTTTTCTCTTTTAAATAGAAACGTAATGTGAGTTCGTCTATGGCAGTCTGCCAATCTTTCCTTGGGTCCAAGTATATTTGTACAGGTAGTTTTTCATTGTCGCTCTGATCTTTGTCTTGACACATTAATATAACAGTGACACTAGGTATGCAGCTATTCTGGAGATATACCTCCACAGCATCATTTGTTTTGGCAACGGTGTGACATTCTTTTATATTGCTGTTTTGTGATTTTAGTTTCTTAGGCCTCAATGGTTTTTTGGTTAAGGACCACAGCACTCCATTCACCCCATCTATGAGAGGAGACAATCTTTTCAGGCAATCTGTCCCCATCAGAAATGGAATTTCACAAATAGATGTGATCAATACCTCTTGTTTCATTCTGTGCTTTCCTATTTTTATGTCAACCTCAGTTACACCTATGATGGGCACCTCCTCCCCATTAAAGTTATGCACTGGGCCTTGATTTTCCTTCACTGTGATCTGACTCTGTGGGGGCCTCCCTTCATTGATACTCTTTACCAGCTCCTTGGACATAATTGTGGCCTGTGCGCCAGTGTCAATCATAGCGAAGGTGTGGCATTTTTCTTCTACAGTGATGGGTGCATAATATCTGTCCTCAACTTCCTCTAATACACATAAGAAATGTGAATTCTTACTGATTTCAGGGCTCACCTTTCTCAGGTCTTTTTCACTTTTGGCTAAGCACATTGGTAAATGGAAAGACATTTTTCCCTCCTTTTTACCCATTTCTGTGCGAGATATTTTATTCATTTCTCCATGTTCAGAGGTTTTTTGGAGTGTGGCCACTGTTCGCCCATTCATCTGGGTAGCATCAGAGACCACATTACAATCCTCCAACTGAACATGTGTAACAACATCATTCAGCAATTTGTCATTTTTTAATTCTGTGCTTTTGTGATCATTTAGTGTAATACCAGCCCTTTCAGCCTCTTCAAAAATATGTGGCTCAAAGAATTCTTCAGGTGATTGACTTGTACCCTCCTTGTGAGTATTTCCTTTTTCTGTCTGTGTTTGGTCATTGTTTTGATTGCCCAGGGAAGGAGCTATGGCATCCCCACTTACTCCCTGTTCACTGGTATTCCCCATGCATGAGTCATTTTTCTTAAATCTGTCCCTTTGTTCTTTTGGAATTCCTAATGTTTCTTTTTCATTTGTGCAAATCTGTACTGTTTTATTTAGCTCTAAGTTAAACCGTACCTCTTTTTTAGAAGTATTTGCACTTTCTATCACAATTTCATTTACTGGTACTTTCATTTTTAATCCATTAGTCACCTCAGAGTTGTCATGCAAAATTATATCAGAGCAATCTGTCATTTTGGCACTGCGATTATTATGAGTACTTAGTCACTTTTCGGAAGCCCCCCGGTCATTGCTATGGCCATCAGCCCCCTCTTTGGAAGGTTGTTTTTGCGCTGTATAGAGCTTTCCTATTTGCTCAGCTAACATTTTCACTTGGGCCTCAAGGCACTGGAACCTTTCCATCTCTCTAGGATCCTCTTTCTGTGGCCTAGGTCGATATTGGTTGTTTTCCCCCTGATTGGATCTATTCTGATACCTCTCAGGTGATTGATACCGGTTGGGATGGTTTCTGAACTCTTGATTCATTTGTGGAGTGGAGCGGGTTGCACCCATCCTTTGATTATAGTCCCCTGGTGGGGAATCATTGTACTGGCGTGGACTGTAGTTCACGTTTTGCCTCATGTCCTGTCTCTCAGATTGTGGGTACTGGCCCCTATGTTGATTTCCATTATCAGTAAATTGATCCACATATCGGGGCCTATCCTGATTACCATATATCATGGTGTTGGGATCAAACCTACTCTGTGTCCCCAATGACTGGTAAGGACCATCATTTCTTTGATCTTGATTTTGTCTCTGGTTATTGTTCATACCTGCCATATCAGGCCGATATCTTACCCGGGGTCTATCCCCTAAATATCTAGGGCTGATGTAGCTCTCTCTATTACTAGGATCATGTGTTTGGAACATTGGTACAGGAAATGGCGATCTTTGTTGATTACCCCTTTGTTCAGGTGTCACATTATTTTTACCTTGGCTTTGAGCAGACTCAAGGGACATTTTGGCTGACCTGATTTCCATTACTGTGGCTGAGGGTTCTTTAGATTTAGGCCTAGTATCTTTCATTTTATCACTTTCTCTACCCTGACAATAGAGTACCTCATATAGCTTGGTGCTTTGATGTACAATCCATTCAAGGGACTTGTCACGGTCAAATTCACGGACCAATTGGGATATGATGTCTTTCTGTAGCCCATAGAAGTATGCGGTTTTAAACTCATTGGAATTTGAGTCAAAAGATACATCAAAGCGAGAGAATGCTCTTTTTAAGTCTTGTAAAAATTGGCGAGGGGATGTATTAGGTCCAGCAGTAATAGTGTACGCGACTTTCTTTGCCTCCTGCAATGACTGAAAAGGAGAAAAATGACGCCTAATTTCTTTTTCAAACTCCAGCCATGTCATATTCTGCTGTTCATTTAATCCCCTTATGATGCTGGCCGTCGGGGCATCTAAAGTTAAATGAAAATATTGTCTGTACTGTTCCTTAGGTATCTGGAGTGCTTTAAAAATGTCATGTACCGCTTCTAAGTGATCCTCAATGCAGCATTCACCTCCCTTTTTAAATGGTTTGATCAGGGCTTTAATGGATTTCATTATTTTTATGGGGCTACTTGTTGCAATGCATGGAATTGCACTATTTTGTGATTCAATCCTGTTTTCAGGTGTATGAGATTGGTGGCTGCCCCCAATGGGAGTATCAAATCCCCCAAGGGCGCTGCAACCAAGTTCAGTCACCGGCACAGTCACTGGGGCACTAGCTCTTTGGGCAGAGCTAGAATTCACCTCCACTCCATTGAATGTGGTACCCTGCCGCCTCTCCTGGGACCTGGGAATGCACATTTGCTGTTCTAAGTCCTTACACTTTTTAAGGAGTCTAGTTGCTTCATTCTGCAAATAATTATTTTCATCGCTCATTTTATTAATCGCCTCCTGCATGTCGCACATTTGCATTTGGCATTCATTGAACTCTTTATTTCTTTTGTCTCTTTCTTGAATCATTTTAATCATTTCTTGTTCTGCACTCTGGAGATCACCTTCTTTTTCACAATGTTCTTTTTGTAAAATCTGCATTTCTGAAACAACCTCATCTTTATCCTGCCTAATGTGATCCACTAAGGCTTTTAAGTGTGTCAATTCTTGCTCACTATCTTCAAATTGTTTCTTGCTTTTGGATAACTGAGTATCAAAGTCTCTGCATTTTAATTGCATGTCTTTTTGGCATACATCCAATTCTGCTCTCAACATTTCCTGATTTTTACTTGCCCCATCTAATTCAGTCTTTAACCTGTTAATTAGCTGAGTATCATTCTCTTGCATTCGCAGGGACTTGTTTAAAATAAACCATATTTTGCCGCATAGCCGTATTAAACAGTCTTTCTCTGCACTTTTATCGGCTGCATTCAATAATCTTGTAAGGCAGACCTGAATTATGCTGCCTTCTGCAAAAATATTGTCTAGTTTTTCTTTCTGCACCTCACCCTGAATGCGGTTACTCCATTCTAACGTGCTATTCGAAGACCAATTCCCATGTGCAAATAACTTTGCCTCTAAATATTGCACTAGATCTGAGAATGTGGTTTCCCTTTGTGACATTCTGAAATTCGTTTTTAGTGGCACACTGCTATTATAAAATGGGTTCCCTTTAATGTGCAAATGGCAGTGTGAGACACGCTTGCCACGCCCAGTAGGTACTCTATGATCACTTTCCCGGCCTGTAACGCACCATAAATATGTAGGGTATTTTGTGGAGATTTGGGGCCTGACGGTATTTTATTACCGCCGAAAAATAACTTAGCAATAATCACTCTTTGTATTCAGATTTGGCCATGTGCAACAATAATACAATGGACATGCATTATTTCAGCACCCAGACCTGCATATTTGGTATACGTGGTTGGTGGTATTTTGGTGAGCATAATTCCCTTGTTTTATTTGTGGCCCCAATGTCCAGAATCCCTTATCTTTGCTTAGATTTTTCGTGTGATCACTAGAGAGACCTCAGACCTGCATTCTAGGAATACCACATTTCCAGTGATAGTGTTGGTGTGCCACCATGGGCGAACTCACTGACTTATTTACGACAGAGAGCTATATGTGGTAGTCTTGTGGTAATTTCCACTACCTTATATACGGTAGGGAGCTATGTTCAGAGAGTCTCTCTTCCCGTTGGCTCATGTACCTCCAACAAGCTATGCTACAGTCACTCACAATTATTCATACTGATTCTGACATGCACACATCTGTCTTAAAATGACCATTGCACTGTTTAAAAATCTCCCCACATCATCGGCATTGTAATGGTAAATAGAAAATAAAACACCCGTCTGTTTTCAAATATTTTCTGTATTATAAAAGCTGCATTTAGACACGATCTCATTCTTTACAGAAATAAATAAAATGGTACAGTCAAAGCATTGTCTATGACACACTGCAAAGAGCGTGGCGGAGAACAGAACTCAAATTGCAACATTGGTATTTGATTAAGACACGCACAGGAATCCTACACTGACTGCATATTACCGTACACACTCAGCTCCCACACTTCTCATTACCTTATCTTTTTAGTTGTTCTCTTTGTGAATGTGGCTCTCTTGGATTAACTCCAGCAAAAAGGAACGCTTGCCTTCTCAAGCCGGGGTCATTGCCTGGAATTCTCAGCTTTTTCAGATAGGAATGCCTCAGCCAGTGGAAAGGTTTTTCTTTCAGCTCTCCCCAATCTCGACTGCAGCAGGACACAGGAATCTGCATTCAGTCAGGACCCCACAGCCAGGTCTTCTCCCCAGTAGTGCAGAAAGATGTCTGCCTGTCTTTTTCCCTGATACTGCCCACTAAAACTTTCCTCTCAGCCCTCTGTATGACGTGTTCCAATGAAATCCATCATCTCTCATCCTCCTACTCTTCAACAATAGCTTCGCTTATACATTTGCAATTGTTGCAAATCTGACTTCCTTCTTCCTGCAGTTACTGTGCACAAAAACACGGAGAATCAGGCAGAGAAGAGAAGAAAAAAATCTGCACACGCATTTAAATGGTTTTCATAGTATGCCTAATTCTGCGGTGGAGAACACATTTTATTATTGGGTTATGTTAAATAAGGTTTTATTAGTCAGGTTAATTGTTAATAGGTTAGCTGTTAATTTTCAAATGTGTCTCTAGAAATATAGGCATTTCAGGTGAAAAATAGTGTGCATTTTTAAATGAGCACGTGTGCTTTTAACTGTAAAAATAGATTTGCATCTTATATGTTAAAATCGTTTTTGACTGAATAGCCTGTCTTTCCTTGTTAATCTGGCAACCCATATAGCAATGCACCGCACCCTTGTGGTGGTGCTGCAAAAAAATTGTGCTACTTGTGCAGTATTGCTGTACTCTGTACTGTAACACGCCAAATATCCTTACAGTACCATTGTTACCATATCAGCAACCTTATAATGAGACACATTGTCTTTAGCTTTCACACAATGGGGCTCATTACAAGTCCTTGGTAATCCCACCGGTAATTCCAGCAGGCTACCGGCAGACTATGTACTATCTCCGCCACCTGATATCCTGATTATGGGTGTCGGTAACACCAGTAAACCCCCCTTCCAGAGGAGTCCTTGGGATGTGGATGGCACAATCACTGGTACAGGTAATACAGGGGCTGGTGATTCTGGCAATTGTCTGTCTGTAGGGGCTTGAATTACTGGCAGGTTAGGGCTGCCGGTAGATCACAGCCCCTACCGGCAGACTTGGAGTTTGGCAGTCTGGAAAGGTGCTGGTACACATTGTTACTGGCACCTTATTTCCAGACTGGAAAACTCATCATACCCAATGTCTCCATGGTTGGCCAGTAGAATGCCTTTCTTCTCCTGGCATTCAGCCTCAAATAACCTGGCAGAATGTCTGCCTTCCTGTTACGCTCACCTGGCTCCCACAGGGGCATCGATCGGACCCGGACAGCTGCGACCTCCTCCAACGTGAAGCGTAGTGCAGAGATGACAGACTGGACTGGGCCACCTAATCTCGTCTGCTTGACCCGTAGAAATATTCTCCTGCAAGTGGAGAAAGGGATTTAGCCACCCGTGGCTTTGAGTAATGGCACCCCACTGTTCTCCCCACTAATCACCACTGATATTCACTTTCTGTAAGCTCACCTTATGTTTGTAAATGGTGAGCTCTCCATCCTGCGTGGAATGCAGGGGCGTGTAGATACCAGTTACTTCATTGGTTTGTGGGCGTTGGAAGAGTTCCGGATGAATATTGACTCCGAGGTTCCAGGCGAGAACCCGTAAGTATAAAGTTCAAAGAGTTCAATATGTCCGATGTTCACTCTTGTACATTCCTTTCTTGTGTTGCAGCTGGGTCCAAGGGAAGATTGTCTTGTGGCAGCATTTGGTGTTCAGGTAAGAGTCTGTATTACCCAACACTGTCTGGCAAAAGATGCGGGTGTTTAAATTGCTGGTTTCTCTCTCCTTACAGGTGCGGCGTAAGACGTTGCGGTTTGTTACAGAATAAGGCCTCTGGTAAGTCTCTGGTGGAGAGGTTGTATTTGTTGGCTCTCTCGGCTCACCTTTTTTTTGCCCTCACGTTTAATACCCAACATAACAAAATCAAGAAGATTATTTCCACGCACTGGCACCTATTACAACTTAATATGCCTGATTTAGCAAAACCCATCTATGCTTTCAAGAAAGGCAAAAATATTAAGAATTGGGTGTCTAAGGCAGACAGAATCTCGATTCATGACAGTCAACCTACCATCACTGCCACGTGGGGTATGCCACCGATTAAGGGGCATTACCCATGTGGGACCTGTTCGAACTGCTCTAGTACTACAGCTACTACGGCGGTGGAGATCCACAAAAGAAGCTGGGAACTGAGGCAGCATTCCACCTGCCTTAGTGCTAACGTGATTTACGTCATTATATGTCCCTGTAAGAAAGCTTACATAGGGAAGACCTCTAGGGCGGTGAAATTACGGATTGGTGAGCATAAATCCAAGATTAGAACGGGCCAGCGGAATGCTCCCCTAACGTTACATTTTTTAGAACTCAACCACAAGCCAGAAGATATGAGATGGTGGGTAGTAGAAAAGGTTCTAGGTACTGATGCAGCTAATACTGCTGCACGATTAGCACAAAGGGAACAATGGTGGATATATCATACTAACAGCTTAAACATAGGGCTCAATCAACAAGAGGAATGGAATTGATTCCCATCCCCTTGTTCTCTTGAAAGAAGGAAGAAATATCGTTGGTTCCCTCCATAGCCTAGTTCATTGAGATGGAAGATTTTGTCTATATCTTCATTGAGACTCCTAGAGTCCTTTTTCTAGCTCGTGTATTAGGGCCGGCGTCATAGTCTTTCTTCTGTGTTAGTGACTCCGTTTCGAAACAAAAGAGGGACTTTCGCGTTGTATTAGATTCGGATCACTGTGGACAAATGGCGGACGTAAACATCCTCGGTGCTAGACGACCTTAAGGTAAGCCAGTATGAGAGTTGTTCGTTCCGTTTGGGTAGTCGTGCAGGTATTGTTGAATCAGACCAGAACGGTCGTTTTTATACTGTTTCCATATTGTGTTTAGATCACCGTTGTGGGAAAGACACGCGGCTAGTTGTGGAAACTGCGTACCGTTCTCATTGACATCCAGGATAGAGCCGTAGGCTCAAGTAGAGTACCTCTGGGGCTTTATAGGTAAGTGAGAGGCTTAGTAGGTCCCTATTATTATTTTTGAGTTATTGCGGTATGTAGTATTTTTTAATTTATTTTTACATTTCCACATGAAATAGCACAGAGGTGTAGCTAACAATATCGATGCTCTATAACCCATGTTAGCCGGCCGTTTTATGAATGCAAGAAGAGAATCGGCACTCACGGCAAATTGATATTATTCAAAGGACTAGTGTGGAAGATATTCTTTGGGAAAGAAGGATATCCAGCACTTAGCTCTTTATCTGAGGCTGCTGGAACTCAAGCCATTGGGCGAACCAAATGGGGTTTGCAGGTAGGAAGGATCTTGCCTATTTTTTGAAACTGTGATCTGATTTTGACGATAGTGGGGTGTTTGAGTGTGACGAGAAGGGTTTGTTCAGCACTAACTAAGAAGTGCACATTACGGAGATTACAGGAACGTGTTTTCGTTCTAGTTTTCTCTGATATCCTTTAGCCTTTTATAAACCTAAGATGCTAGAGACGAAACCAGTCAATTAAGAGGTTCTGTTATAACAGGTTAGGTTGATTCGATGTTTAACTACACGGTGGACAAGAGATATGCCTATCTAGGGACCAAAACTATAGAGATGTTCTATACCCTGAGGTGTTATAATATGTTGTTTTTGAGAGGAAGCACTAAGAGAGGGGTGACTTAGGTATGCAATTTTAGACAGTTTTTTTAAAAAAATGATTTTTAACAACTGTATGTTTTTTTGTTTTTAGAAGTATCTGTTAAATGTTCATCCAATCCTGATGAAGACACTCAAATTGGTCAAGTCGAAACTATTTACCATCTGGGGAGCTTTTTCGAAAAAAAGAACTATCTGTTAAAGCACCAATAGTCGAATGTGTTTGAATGTATGAGTAGTAAAATAAATATTTTCTAAGTATTATGTATTATATAGTTTAAAATAAAATGAAAATGATTATTTGAATTTGCATCCATTCGCCCTCCTTTTTAGAGTTTCCTCACCTCCTGGTACCACCTTTTGTATATTATTATATGTTCTTACCTCAAGGTACCAGTGATTGTTGAGGTTCCCACTGCTTTTGGGTTTTGTTTGTTTTTCCATTTCCATGATGGCCATGTTCGGTGAGTATATCTTTTAAAAAACGAGTTGAGCACTCATCGCAACCCATTCGTTCAAATAAATAAATGCCTATTAGCATCTCATATTTAATCCCAGAGTTCTAATAGCTATAACAATGAGTTCCTCAGGCCACACTCAGTGATAACATTGTGTCCTATTAACTCAGGCCGCAGGCTGTTACCATCCGGTATGGCCTGAGGAACCTTTAGTATGGCTAAATGATTGGTCCAAGTGACACAAATATCAGTAGCAAATTAAGCAAAATGTACACCTAACAATGATGGTGGTTCAGTCAGTTCCATCTAAAGCCTGATGGACGTTTGCTTCTTCCTTTAGTAAAAGCAGATGAGTGTAAAGCATCACTCAGAGCAATTTACAATTCTTAGATTCATTGTTTGGTGAGCCAGGATGGGCTTGCAATGGAGGATAGAAGGTAGATAACCATTCCTACCCAAATCCACACCAATAAAAAGTAGTTGGTTGTATCTGGGTCTGGTTTTGTTGCCCTTGCAGGCCAAGACGAGATAATGTAACCATTTCACAAAAATGTGGCAGGCAAAGACCAACACTTGCTATTTTTGGATCAAGAAACACCTGGAGAGAACCCTAAAATGTAAGACTGATGGCTACTGTAAGTGTGTGGCAGGTGGAGACTGAGAAACAGGTGTCATGGCTTTTAGAAAATACTTTTATTCTTAAAGAAATCAAGTGGAAACCCTATCTTTCCCTAACTACAAGAGGGGGTTCCCTGCCTCAACTAAACACTAAGGAACACTCTAAAGGAAACTAAAATGGTATGCAGTCATCTTGGTCCATAAAGTGACTCCATTCTTCTAGACAGGACCTGTTCTGTATACCTGGGGGAAGTCTTCCTTCTCCTGGCCTTTCTCAGACTGTTCTTGGCATTTCAACAAAGGAGGGGATATGTCTCACTTCCCTTGGTCTTTCTCAGGCCCATCTTGGCAGTTAATCAAAGGCGGGGGAATGTCTTCCTTCCCCTGGCCTTTCTCAGGCCCTTCTTTGCAATTCAAAAAGGTGGGGGTATGTCTTCCTTTCACTGGCTGTCCTCAGGCCATTCTTGGTAGTTCAACACATGTGGGGGAATGTCTTTCTTCCCCATGCCTTTCTCAGGCCTTTTTGCCAGTTCAACAAAGGTGGGGGAATGTCACCCTTCCCCTTGCCTTTCTGAGGACCTGCTCAGTAGTTCAACAAAAGTGGGGGAATGCCTCCTACCCCTGGTCTTTCTCAGGCTTCTTTTCAGAGCCCTTTCAGTGGCTCTATGGGAAGTCCTGGTATAAACCCCTGCCAGGTACTGCCTTGGCTGCCAGACCCATTCATCTTGGTTTCTCTTGCTCATGTCCCAGACCCTGTTAATATGTTTTATCTTCCTTGGGTCCCACACCCTTTTAAAATGTTTTCTCTTGCTTAGGTCTCAGACCCCTTTAATATTGTTTCTCTCTCTTCGGTCCCAGCCCCCCATCAATATGCTTTCTCGTGCTTGGTTTCCAGATCCATTCATGGACAGGCAGCCCCCATTCCTTGTTGTTTGGCTCTTGGTTCTGTGGTGTAAGTTTCAGGCTTCTCTGAGTCACCAGACAGCTTTTCTCAGCCTCTTTTATTATGTTTGTGCTGCCTCTGGCAGCTCTGCCCCACTTCCTCAGAGTCGGGCTATGAGTCTCTGCTCGCCGGCATCACACAGAGTTATCCCACCCATGGACTTCCTTCTCCTGCTTGTCTCTGTCTGCCAGTCCTCAGCAGAGCAGGTAGAGATGTTTGGTTACCACCGGCCATGACCTGGTCAGCTGTTTCTCTCCCAGACTCACCATCTGCGGTGCTGGAACTTTGCCTGTGGTGCCTCTGGGTATGGACTGACCATCCTTTTAGTCCTTCTTCCATCTTTAAGCTGCCTGTTATCTGACGACTAGAGTGTTCAACCCATTTCTCAGAGTGGTTGTTCAGAGCTCCTCGCCTCTTCTTTGTCACAATAACTTGACATAGATGTTCAGAATAGGCAACCCTGTTCTTCTTCGTCCCAGTACTGTAGGTATTAAAGGTTTGGCAAGGGAAGTTAGTAGAAGTAAAGGATGGTAAAGGAGGAGGTGTGAAAGAGGTGGGTGAGTGGCAGGAATACCGCATTGGCCCATGATGTCTGTATAGGGTGAATACCTCCCCATAAACTCCTCCCACTGAATACCACCACCAGGGGGACTATCAGGTAGCAGCCTCCCTCCCTGGCCCCAGGGAAAGGGTCTCCCCTCAAAGGAGAAGGGACAGACTCATCACACTATGTACAACTTTGCTAAGATACCCTGAGTGATTTGAGCACAGAGAAAGCGGATTTCTGTTATTTCTAGTAATTCGAAACAACATTTAAAGTTACTTTAAAGCAAATGGATTATGATGCCCACTTGGAACAACTTACAAAGTTTAGGAGGTCTTAATGTTTCATAAATACTTGGCCTGGTCCCCCAAATGCTTAAGCTTATGTCCGTGCCTAAAAAGTGGCAGATTTAACAACAAATTGTATACAATTTAATTCACTTATGAAAGGTGATATGGACATAGTACAGGATTCTGTGTTTGTGCTTTATAAACACACTCAATATATAGGATGTGTACACCATTTACTGATCATTTTTGAAGCCATGAGCACAATTAATATATGTATTATTGATCACTGTATGTATACACACTCTGCAGACAACAAAATAGGGAGACATGGCATGCAGGCAGACGAGACAGAAGGACCTTAGCAGAACTGTTTGACTTAACGGATAGGATGGGAATAATTTGGATAGAGGAACTAACAAAATAGATTATTTATTATTAATATCAAGTGGAATGTTGTTAGCTATAGGATGATAGATTTATTAATTTAGCTGAAGAATGTACATAATTGTATACACAATCTGTACAAACAACAATACGGAAATGTACTGTTTTTGAAAAATCTAGCTTCTAGCTTATTTCTAGTACATTCTCCATCAGAGGTTGTTACTAAACTTGAGTTGATTAGCAGAGAATGATGTTTGTTTCTACCTAATCTTGGAACGAAGAATATTTGCAAGCTATATTTAAGGACAATCTAAAACTGAATAGCTGTGTTCATATTTCCATCAGTGATTGAGTTGTTAGAGCACAGTGCGCATGTTTCTTAATAGTGTTTATTTTCACGCAATTGTTAACACTTTGAACATTGCTATACTTTCGGAAAATCTATGGGGTTTTACCTGAACTTTTTAAAATATATTTATTTGTATTTACCAACGTGATTTTTATTTTTGGGGCTCTGCTCTGAGACTATATTTTCGTGTGTTATTTTTTCAAATAATGAAAAGGAGTTCATATATTGTTCAATTAGTTCAGTTACAAGCTTCTCACCCATGTTGCTATGTTGCCAGACTTGTCCGTATATTTTTAGAATACATTCTTAAGACAAATCTCTACAGTACATACCGTTTTAACAATCAGTATTGTAAAACGTATTTGACTTATTTAGGTCTTTAACAAACGTCAATTTTATGTGTGTATCTTGAGAAACATGTTTTGGTCTTGAATAGGCCTTCTCTAACTTGTAACACTTGTAGCAAATAATAGACAGAGTATTATTTACATGAAGAAAAAAGAATGGAATCGAAGGGTCTGCACTTTATTCAGGGAGAGATTTAATAATAGGTGACTTTACATTATAGAATGTCATGACCATATTGCATTAGATTTAAGACCCACAGCTAGAACATACTACGTTTGTATGCCAGTGCTGTGTTCTCTTATAGAATTTGATACCAAAAACTGCTTTAGGGGGGTGTATTCTTCTGCTAAATGAAGGTGGTGGGGCACTTTATAACAAACTAGCAGGTGTACCCGTGCTTGGCATAGCAATTCCTCCTTCAGTCCTAGTTTGAGGTTTATTTAATGAACTAAACCAATGCTTCTTTGTAGACAATATTGCTAGTATTTTCTCTAGGAGCTAGTTTGAACAAATTGTCTTTGTTTCCAACTCTGGAGCAAGCCACACAAAGCTGACCACGCGAAAAGCATGAATCCCATAAATCGGTTTCAGCTTCTTTGAGTTGGGGCATTCAGATTGCGCAGCAACATTATTGGTGTCCTGATCTACAGCCGAGGCCCCAGCAGCCTCAACATAAGTGCCCTACGTGCAGGGCTGAAGCATCTAAGCTTGAAGTGCGTACCCACATGGGTACGGCTGAAGCATGTAAACTTTGTACTGTTGAGATGGCATACATCCATCAACTTCCATTGGAAATGAAGTGTCTGCAATTATCATGAGAGATTTGCCACAGTGTGATGGACAACGTCATTGCGGACACTATCGAACAGACATTCGCCATTTCCTGTCATCCACATTAATAATTTGGCACTTACATTACCACCAAAGCACTGTATTGTGTCACTCGCATGACTTCAAAAATGAGTGCCTGCTAATGTCAGATAGAATTCTAATCGTGTGCAAAGTTTAGGAACAATGAACTGCTGAAGATTTCATGAACTGCTGAATTTTAGGAACAATGAACATAGAACTATGACACGAAGAACCATATGGCAGTGGTAAGCATTGCAGACCGCTTTAAAAAAGATCCGAAATTGGTATAAGTTAACATTGTCTACACCATGGAACCTACCCACATGCCAAATTTCAGGTTCACAGCATGTTGGGAAGTATGCTGAACATTTTGAACAAACACACACACATTTCAAGCATTGCAGACCACAAAAAGTAGGAGAATTTATATTTTATACTTTTTTCATTGTCTACACAACAGACCCTACCCGCATGCCAGATGTTCGGTCTGTAGCATGCTGGGAAGTATGTAGAACATTTCAAACAGAAACACACACACATATCCACAAATGTCCCTTTTACATATACAGAGAAAATATAACGAGCAGTGGTTGGCACAAAACGAATTTGCCTTCCTGCGGGTAGCATCAGGACCACTTCATAGTAGGGAAGCATTTGGGAAATGTGGGTCTTAACACTAGTATGTGTGTATGCACTTGCTTAGTGCCATAGCACATTTTGTAACAGTGCAATCGGGCAACTGTATGCACTGCACCCAGATCATTCATCACACACAGAATAAGCACAAAGATAATAATAGCCCCACTTTAAAGACTGTGCCAAAAATCCGTGATTTGTGTTTCACCAATAAAAATCGAAAGTCTTTAGAAAGGGACCATGATTTGCTGATAATGACCAGTGCTTGTGGAACATCCAGTATTACAGAGGGTAATATCTGCCTAATGTTTTTGGAGCCCACAACTACTGAACTTACTTTTTAGGATACTTACATAATACGCTAAACAGTGTTGTTAAACTTATTGTAATGCACACTGTCGATGATACATGAGTCGATTACTAGTTATGAGTTTGTGTGGTGAATGGGCCATACAATATTTGTACATACCAACATATGGGACATTTTACTACTATATCTTCAAAATGTGGTGCTGAATATTCACAACATATCTAAGTGCTATTTAAATCATGGATCTACCACATTAAATCATTTTGAGATAAGTTATGCATATGGAACATTTTAGGGAACACATTGTTTCTAATTACAACCAGGATAAATTGGTAATGTTGAAAGAAGCCGCTTGCTTACAAAATGATTTAATTGAAAAGTTCAGACGATGCATTTCTACAAAGTGTCTGAATGGAAACAAGCATTTATAGGACTTCGGAGGTCAGAATTAGCTGCTCCAATTCATGTCCAATTTTTAGCTGGTGTGAGCATACAAGGGCTTCACAATATGGTCATCATCAGAAGTATAATGAACTGTGCAGTGGAGTCGAGCTGGCGCTTGGGCCCTGCATCATGTGTTGTGAGGGTTACAGCCTAACCATGGTGCGTCACACAATGTGCAGGGTTTGAGCGCGAGCTGTGGTTGACACAAGGCAGTGAGGATGGGACCCTTACGGGCTTGGTTCCTATGAAGAGACCGACCAGCAAAGTGCTGTTGAACACTGTCCCTTGCTGATGCCGTCTTTCTTCTTTGCCCTCGCAGCCCACCACAAAAATGGCATCGAGCATCTGGGGGCCCTGGTTGTGTATGCATGACAAGTGAGTCACTCAATCTCAACAGCACTCAATAGCGGTTGCATGACACTGCTTTGTGATTCAGGCTCCAAGCTGACAGAGAGCAATGGGAGAACAGACGTAGAGGGTAGTTACTGGTGCGTGAGCCATGGACCGGAGGAACCTGGTCCATTTGAAGTTGTTCAGAGACAGTAGAGGAGCTGTCAGACACTAAAGGAGCTCTCACAAAGAAGCAGTAGAGTAGCCATGCCAAAGGGCTCCTGTGCCCTGCTGTGAGTAATTGCTTTGACTTGTTATTTTAACTTGTTGGTTTAGCTTGTTGGGTTGGCTTTAAGTAAAGATGGAGGATACTATACAGTCCACACCACCCATTCAGCCCACCACTGCTGAACCAGGGATTGTGTGGGTGCAATGGTGCAATGGAAAAATAAGTTCAGTACCTATCTAGTTGGCATGGGGGAAAGGCATTTTACGCAAAGAGGATGTAGGTGATATTGTTGAACAGTCTGGTTGTGGAAGGAAGCAGAATGTTTGAAACATTCCCTCTGGTGCAGATAGGAGAGGGAACAGGAGATGCACAACATATATAATCAAACAACTGAGCGCACCCTAATACATAAGTGCAGCCCTTGCATAAATGTAGTGATGGGGTACCATCTGTATTTCTCACGCTCACAAGAATTTAAAGAAAAGGTGAGTGCTTACGTGGAAGCACTCTGTGGATTGGAAAAAAATTGTGAATTTGGAAGCCTGATAGTCTCACACGTGATCAGATGGTGTGATGCATCACTGATAAAAGACTTCAGGAGAGATTACAGATGATAAAGGAACTCACTTTAGAACAAGCTGCGACAGTGGTGAAACTAGTGTAACAGTCAGCAGCTCTGGGACGCTGACAAATGCGTGCATCCAAAGGTGATGTTAACAGTTTTAGCAGAAAAAAAGCTACAGTTCTTAGAGAACATAGAAGGAGAATCAGAGAGTGTTCAAAAGTGTACCATGATGCTATGGCAGACTAGTAAACAACCTATGAACAAGTCACAGCGGATTAGGAACAGAACTGTATGCTTTGTGTGCAGATGTAAGAAACGTGGCCATAAAACCAAAATCTGCAGAAATAGGGTTGGTGGAGAAGTGAGATATTTAGACTATGAATTACATTTTTCTCAAGATATTATGAATGAGTTATGGATGGCGACAGTAGAAGAAGACGTACGCCCAATGGTGTGTAGTGAAAACTGATGGACATGATTTCAGAATGATGGCAGATTCAAGGTACACCGTGATTGGTGCAGAGACATAAAAAGAAAAACTTGGGTACAATCTGTCAGAAGTGGCTGAACCTGACATGTGCCAGAAAGGTTATGGAGGGATGCCGATAAGAATTTTAGGGTCGAGAGAGGTAGAGATTAAGTTTGAAGACAGAGTAATGCAAGGAGTGTTATACGTTGCAGAAAAGAGTGTGTCATTGTCATTGTTACATTGGAAACATAATCTTGGCTCCAAATGCTCTAGTGCCAGTGATGGTTGGGACTACATGTAATGTAGCAGTGCACCTGATCTAGAGGTGAACAAATACCAGGCTAGCCTGTACCAAATACCCCAAAAGATATGGGAGCAGGAATATCTCCAACTTTGGAGGAATTATACAGACACATACATACGACAAATAATGTCTCTGGGGGTGGGGGACGCGCTAAATAAGTCAGGTCGTACTTTTGATCAGCCCCAATCAACCCACAGGGACGTTCTAAATCATCCGGGGTAAAAAGATCCCCCTCAGCTTAAATCATTTACTATTACTAAAGGAGCACCCGAGGCTCCTCTACAATCTCACTGTTTGGAATCCAACATGGCTAGCTAGGCTATTAAGACATTTAAAGAGGTGGCTACTGAACTAGCAAGTATTGAATGGAGGGTGATAGATTTTGAAGGGTCAAACAAGTGGTGAAATAGTACCCAACCAGCAGAAACACAGTTAAGGGTCTGGAACATATGTAAGCCTGAAATGGACAGACATTTGGTGTGAATGGGATGGAGACAACATGATGTTGCTACTCTTTTCTCTTTCAGGCATATCACCAGTACTGTACCACAGAAGTGGGAATGATGTGACATGACATCAACCAAAGACTGAAGTAGCGAAAGACTGGAGGAAGGACACCTCAGTACAAAAGTCAGAGAAGCTCAAGAAAGCAAAATATAACATTGTCTTTCAAGTTGTTTTTCAGAAAGGCAGGACATCAAGACTACAGAAGCATGCTGTTCTATTGCACATCTGGTGATTAAATAGGTTCCTCACAGGTGCATCACTTTATGAATTGCATTGCTTGTACGGCAAATGCCTAGGAGGCAATCATCATTTTTTTTTTTGGTTTGATTGCAAACCTTTAAAATAACATCACATTACATTACTTTACAATATCTCTATCCCACTCGCCCTCTATAACCAAATTTCTCTAATTCACATAACCCAAAGGGAGTTATATCTTAATTTCGCTTCAATTTGGGATCAATTCAAACAGTCAACCAGTTTTCAATTATCGCTAAAAAGGATGTTAATGGTAATATTTACTTCATGTCCGTTCCATTAAACATTTGTTGCCACCAGTCTTCGGCACAAAGGGAAGAATGAATCTCACTCCAAGGGCCTAAATATCTTGTTCTTTCTGTAAGCAAATCGCTACAGAATAGCACCAAATGTTTTAAAGTTTCAATTTCTTTTAAACAACACCGACATATTGGATTCAATTTTGCATTAGATGACCATCCTCGTAATCGTTCTTTGATTTTAGAGGAGTTCAACCGCAGCCCCATAAATAATCTTCTAACATTTTAATCCAGAAATAATGCAATATATTTTTGACTGATGCCATATGCCCGAGCCTCGGGCGGAACATCCTTCAACATTTTTGATGCCGCCCTCTTGGAGCATGTTTGGTCCCAATCTAAACGCAAATTCTTTTTCTTCGCTGCGTTTGGATAGTCGTAAAGCATGCCAGGCTTCATATCTAGCTCCACCAACATACATTCACATCGTTTCAACCATATGGACAACATACCTGATGCAGACGAGGTGGCATTGAAAAAAACTTCGAATTGCGGAATTAGGTCGCAAGCCTTTGTTTTACGATACAATGATAGCAGGTTCCAACAGACACGTGTGTGGATCGATATTAGTGATAATTCATACCGTATGGTGGATGTTGCAATACCTTTAGGTAGACTCAGTACTTTGGTCCAGAAGATATTCTCTAGTGTGAACCAAAGCTCACAAGAGCATCGCAAGGCATTTTCCACGCCATACGTTATTACCGGTATAACTTTTTGATGGTAAAATTGCAAAACCGGTTCAAGAGAGAATTTCCCAAATCTATTTTTTATCACTAATGCTTGACTTGCCAGTTGCTTGCATTTCCGTATTGTCACAGTGACCCAGGGACCGTTGTTGATACAGGAACTTACTGACATTCCAAGATATTTTACGGTGGAAGAAATCTGCAACGTGTCCAAACTCATAGACCAAGATAATCGCTCCACCGGTTTAGCCCTGCCACCTTTAAGATCTCTAAGAACAAGGATTTCACAGTTCTTCGTATTAACCACCAGATGATTGTCAATGACATATTGCTGGATTGCGTCAAGTTTCCTTTGTAGGCCAATTGGTGTTACGTCCAACAAAATGAGATCGTCTGCATAAAGGAGCCAACTCAAGTGGGATCTGTGCAACTTAGGGGGAAAAGACCTAACTGCCTCAATACTGGTTCCAATGGCTGATATAAACAAACTAAATATTTCTGCCGCCAACAGACAGCCCTGTTTCACTCCCTTGAATGTCTTAATTGGTGATGACAAAACGCCAGTTTGATCCAAGCGTACTCTGATCAAGGTTCCAGTGTACAGTTCTTGTATGGCTGCTAATAGATCTTCTGGGCAGCCCCATGCACAGAATTTTTTCCATAAAAGTGCTCGGTCAATCATGTCAAAAGCATAGGAAATGTCAATGAAGGCCAAGTATATTGTTGTTTTTTATTTTATTGCCTCCATTCTAAGTAGGTTCAGCAGCAACAGATTTAATGAACATCCAACCTGTTTAACGAATCCTGCCTGTCTGATGTCAATATGTTTAGAACTCACTGCCCACTTGTCCAATTTATGTTGTAATATCGTAGCATACATTTTGCCTAAGACATCAAGTAAGTCAACTGGGCGGTAATTATTGGGGCATGTTCTGTCACCCTTCTTAAACACAGGTACAATTACTGCAGTGTTCCAGGATTGTGGCGTCTGGCACTGGTCATTTACCCTATCAAAGAAGGCCACACAAACCTCTGTCCATAGTTCCGGATGTTGCTTAAAGGTGAAGTTTGTCAAGCCATCCGGGCCCGGAGCTCTTGAGTTTTTTGCATTTGTAATTATTATCATAATGTCATCTTTGGAAAATGATAAAGCCCACTTTGTCAAAGGTGGGTCATTTGTGGTTTGAGGCGCAGCATTAGCTTTATACAGCTCTTTAAAGTGGGTTATCCACGCTGCCTCAGATACTATGGAGATTAATAGTGCCTCCTGTGGAATTTGTGTGTTATTAATGATCTTCCAAGTTTCTCCAGTGTTCTTATTTTGAAGGCTTTCCATCATTCGTTCGGAGTCTCTCTGCAGCATTAGGCCCTTATGGGCTTTAAGCCAATTTTTGTATCTCTGTTTTGCTGACCTTATTTTCAGCAGACGTGTACTTTTATCTGCCGCCTGAACTTGACAAATGGCTTGCCGCATCACTCGCTTCTGTTTTAATAAAACCAAATCGAAGCAATTTGTACGTTGCATGATCATATGTTTTGAGCCACTATTCTTTGTTTTAAAGTAGGTGAGTAAGTGTGCATATTCTAGAGTATTCCCTAAACGACAGTAATGATTAGACAATTGGATTACTTCCTCATCCGTAAGATTGAGCCGCACTCGACTTGGAGCTACGTCGATCTTGTGTGACCATCTAGCCATGTCGTTTGATGAGCCAGTAACCAACTCCATAATCAACATGTCGTGATCACTATTTTCTGTTTCAGCTACCCTTAGTGATTTCACACGTGGGTGGAGGGCTGCAGAGACAAATATATAATCAAGTGTTGAACCCTGATTCATCCTGTTCCAGGTGGAGGCCGGTGGTATGTCTCCTGCTGTGCAGCCGTTCAACATCAACAGATTTCGTATGCTCATTTCCTCCATCCAATGTGCTGCTAGAGCCTTTTTCTGGGCTGTTTTTGTGTTGAAATGTTCAATATTCAAGTCTCCACAAATTATTATATTAGAGCCCATTTGTTCTTCAAGTTAACGGTCGTCTATGCCTGTCACCTCATCAATAAACTCCTGTTTTCTCGCCCTGCCATGATTCCAATACAGATTTATTATTGATATGTGTTCTCTATTTTGGATCGTTGGTTGCATTATAGCAATTGTTTCCTGGATAAATGGTGAATGATTTGTAGAATTTATAATGCCAAAACCAGACGAGCGTCTAGTTAACGTTATAAGGCCTGCCATTGGATGCCCTTTATCCATTTTTATAGCTGGATGTATGGCCAGGTCAAAATCTAGAGTGGCTGGAGCGACACTTAGCCAGGTCTCTTGTAAACATACAACCGCCAAACCTCTCAACCACTCTGTGTTAAGCAAATGGCTGAATCCTCGCGTGTTCCAAGATCCTATTGTACAAATCTGTGAGGCATGTTCTTTCTGGCGTTATTGATGCAAATTGATGTTTAATGTTTCTGCCAGCCATTGCCGGTCTTGTTGTTTTTCCGGCATGTGGGGATCTGTGTGAGCCCGAACAATTTTGCTCCCAGATAGAGTAAGGCCTGGTATTGTTATACTTATTTTCTCATTTCCGCCCTCCAACACTGAGCGTGGAGAATCGACAAAAGAGACTTGTTTCTTCCCTGTTAATGGAAAGTTGCTTTTTGTCTCATTATCCACAATGATGTTTCTAGTCAGTTGGTTGGTGTTCCTTGTGAGTCAACCTCTAGTGCTACAAGTGCAGCTCTAGGCATCGTAGGCGGTGTCTCATGAGATCGCAGAAGTGATACATCTTTTTGACTTCTTGTGAGCTGTTCTAACTGCCCCTCTTCTAATTTGTATACATCAAATCCCAATGAAAACAGGGACACATTTGCTTCAAGAATGGTCACTGCAATTAGGGTAGATGTTACATGGAGCACTACTTTGTCGTTTTGTCGTTCATCTGGGAACTCGACTATCTTTAAGTCATCAGAGTCAATTGCCCGTAACCCAGGCACGTGATGTAGTAATTTGATGATGTTACCACGATTTAAGATCAAGTTATCTGACGTCTTCAGTGTCTCCACCAGTAATTTAATCACTGTTGTTTGTTCTACTCTTCTGGTTGAGCTATTTAATGTGTTTGAGAAGATTCGCTTGTGATCTTCTTTTGTACAAGCATTTATTTGTTTGTCGTGGTGTTTTAGGTGATTTAGTGACACGTTTCCTTTTACTTGATTCTCATTTACACCATCGTCCATTCCCATTTGTTGGTATTCCATCTTCTTTAGAGTCAGAACTTGGCACAGTTTGTTTATTTTACGCCTTTTGTCATTTAAAGTCATAAAGATTGGACTTTTGATTTGTGGAACCCCAAACGATGTTTCATCGACTTTATCACCAGGACTGATGGTACTTCCACTTGAGAGGTCTTTTTCTCCTAGACATATATCTGTTGTTTTTTGTTTTGATGTTTCATTTGCAAAAACAACCAGTCTAGTCACCGCCTGATCTTTTGCACTTTTCGTCGCAACGAGGAAATCAATCGCGATCTCTTGTGAATCTTTTGCTGGGATCTCATGAATGTCCTCATATTCAGTGTCATCATATGTTGACATGTTTAACAAGTCAATGGGAATATCTTGTTCACTGGATTCAATTCCGTTTACTCCAACCTTAATCGAGGTTGCCGGAACCACTTCAGGCAGTACGTCTTTTGTTGGAATAGAGATGGTTTTATTACTTTCCTTGACACGTTTAACAAGTCAATGGGAATATCTTGTTCACTGGATTCAATTATGTTTACTCCAACCTTAATCGAGGTTGCTGGAACCACTTCAGGCAGTGCTTCTTTGTTGGAATAGAGATGGTTTTATTACTTTCCTTAGCTAACACATGGACCACTTTGATGTTGCGAAGAAATTTCCGGGCACCATTCAATTTATTTCCTTTCTTTCCTGGTAAGTTTTTAGATTTCTTTCCTTGTAGACTTTTGGATACTTTTATAGGGCCAGTCTTTTTATGTGTGTGCATACCTCCATTAAAGATGGGAAACAACTTTTGAGTCGGAACTATGGTATTTTTTCCAACAACCATTCTCATACCATCACATTGTGGATTCATGTCTGAAGTAGATGCGCTTTGGATGTTACATTGTGCCAAATTAATTCCACTTCTCGCTTGCTCAAAAGCCGTATGAAAGGACACGTCCACATTTTTCTCAACTGGTACCACCATTATCCTTGAGACCTCAGAGCTCTTTGGCGTGATGATCTCATCAAGGGGAATAGTCGTGGTCGCCCCATTTTAGTTTTCAAGGCCGACTTTGCCGAGTTTGATGAGCGTGGATTTAAGTTCTCGATTACAGTTGCATTTAATAGGCATTCCACATTATTTGTCACCGTTTTTATGTGTGAACAAGGTGACTTTACATATAAGTCAATAGATTGTGTGCTATAAGCATCTGCGTCAGTTGTTATTTGTGTAGCCTCGTCCGATTTACAACTTTGGTCTACAATTTTTGACCTCAATCCTTCGTGTTTAAATAATGCCTGAGCTTCTCTAGCAACTTCAGTAAAGAGCTTTTTATCGATTGTATGATGTTTTCTCTGCTCGTTTAGCAAGTTGTATAGCTTATCCAAATTTTTAACTCCCTCGTGTTGTTTAATGTTTGTCAGATCACATAATCGTTCCAATGTTATCAATTTGGAATTTATTAGGGCCACAACAGCAGTCATATCTTTAGTCACATTGTTTATGTTCTCATACAACTTAATAAACGGTGCCAGTGATATAGACAAAGATGACAATAGCAACGTTTGTAATTCTGCTATTGGCAATGTCGTACTTATGTTAGAACCACCTGTCCGGCCCTTAGAGCACCGCTCCTCTCTGGCAGCACTAACTCTTTTCCTCCTAATTTTAGGAAAAGGTCTTTCAATGAAGGAGGAATCAACTGACTCATCCAAATCGGCATCATCAGTAGGGGGTGACTGTAATTTTTGTTGATTTTAACTCCCTACCAGCGGCCACATGTTTCTTATATACATTAGACCTTTTCTGAGAAGGGATCTGCAAACAGGATGAGTCGAATGAGTTGTCCTTGAACTCTCCTTACTTTGACAATTTTGCTAGTTTGTACGGCATGTTAGAAGTTGTATCCTCCTAGTGAGCAGATATTTCCATGTTATGGCGCTTGTGCGACGTTTTTGCCACACCTTTAGCCTTTGACAACGTAGAGTCTTGATTTCTGCTCTTACAAGCTTTATTTAATGAGAGTAGGTTCAGAAGGACGTTATTTACAATGTCCAGGAAATCACGTTGTGCACCGTGCTTTGTAATTGCAGGCACTGGGCAGTCTGTTGATGTACTTCTGTTTGTCAATATCGATTGATCACAAATCTCACCATTTCCCCTAAATATGTGCTCCTGCTCCTCATTCCAGCCTTCTGAGAGTTTGTCATTTGGCATTGGGCAATTCAAAGTTTCTCAATCGCCTGACTAATCCGGCTCTTGGGCTCGGTGCAGCAAAGGTGGTGTTGTCAGCACTGGCGAGCTGACCCCAATAGGCTCCAACACACTCAGACCCGCATCGATAGTGCGGCACTCGACTCCATTGGCCTCGTTCGTCAGCACTCCACAATCCAGGCCGTCCACCGGCCGCTGCCTCCCCCGCCACGCACACGTCTGCAACGACTCCAACCAAGTTGCTTCCTCGCTTGCTCTATGGATTCCAACGGGGACAACCACTCCTGTCTGAGGTAACGTAACATCTACAGGTACAGGTGATGTTGCAGACAGAATGTTATGTGTGTTATAAGTGATATTACTTGCTGACTTATTTAGTCCTCGTTGATCGTGTGATAGCGATATGTGCGCCGTCATACTCTTGGACAACTATACTTCATTATCTGTCCCAGACAAAACTTTATGGATTGCAGTTTTTTGATGGGCGGGCACACAATTTTCCGAAAATACTTCATCGTATGTATCCTCAAATGGTGTTAAGGAAATTACAGTGCTTTGCAGTTTGCTAACTAATGAATCAGTGATTGCATCAGATGTCGATGTACATCAATGATAATGACTTACGTTCTTAGCCCGCACTTGTAGCCTCATAGAGCTTTCTTCACCTTCTCCAACACATTTACGTTTTTTCTGTGCTCGAGTCTTCAGCATTGCTGCGGGTGTCGCCGCATGGGACTGTTGTTGTTCAGCGGGCATATTTGTAGACTTATCGCCCCGCCACTCGCCAAACAGCCCAACAGCCAACGTCACACCCCTTTGCTCCTCAGGGCTGTTAGCGTTGCAAGGGCGGAGGAGGCGGACTTATGTACCAGCTGACCGATTGAGCAGGCAGCTGAGATGTTAAAGGTACAGACACACGCATCTCCGCCATCACACAGGAACTTCCAAGGTAGAAAAATAAATGTAAAGAAAAAGCGAGTCTATTCTGTCTGCAACACTTGCCACAGCCCAACAGCCAACGTCACAGCCCTTTTCTCCTCAGAGCTCATAATACAATTGAATTTCTGAAAAAGAATGCATCACTCTTTCCTCAAACATGTATCATGCAATGCGGCTCTTTTCATGCTTGCTTATCCTATTTGGCATATTAAATGTGTCAGAAACCTGTCCCCAGAAAAGTGTTTGTGTGACTAACGTCAGAACTATTTTCAGAACAGTAGAACATTGTATCATATATTTGACATGGAAGTCTATGATACAAAGGGGCATAGAAGAACAGTATATTAACTGATGAAAAAATATAAATAAAAATCAACATCAATTTGACAAGATGTCTGCAATCCTAGTTTTTTACATTTCATAGAAAATGTATCATACTGAACTGTTATGAGCTATACACAACCTTGAATGTTGTCAAAAAAGGGACTATGATATTGCATTATGTAAACTATGTTGGTCTCCTCCATAGGAAGCTACTAGCAATCATTCCCCATTCTGAATGCTGTATCCTCCTATTGTGATGTCAGAAAAGAGGACCATGGAATTCCTCATAAATTGCTGTGACATCTGAGCAGGGGGTTCCAGCATTTTATCTGGCAAGTAGGTTTGTTTTTTCCTTTTCAAATAGCTGGGTAGCTCTGAGGCGAGAGGATAAGGAACTTGGTATGTTCCCAGTTGTACGCATTTCCCTCATGTCTCCCTTAATGCCCTGTTCAATGCTGTCCCATTGTAGGGGGGTGGAAAAGAGATGGAGGAGGGGCCAGCACAGCATACAATTATAGATGAGTAGTGTTAAGTTAGGAAGCGAACGCAACTTTTGGTTGTTTATTTATTATTAAAGTAAACGGACCGCAAGACACAGCAGGCGCCCTCCTGAAGAGGCTGGCTCCAACTGCCCTTTTGTAACAAAAGAAAACATTGCAAACATTCTGAATAGAACCAACACATACATAAGCTCCAGATGGAATAAGGTTACATCACAATGTCATTACCTAGTATCATGTCAAACTACGGTAAATATGACACTTTCCACAGTCATAAGAAACCAATCCCAACAAGTAGCTTCCGACCACGATCTGTGTTGCACCAGGGAGTCCTGAGTAACATCATGGACAACTCGAGCTTCACTTTGTCTATCCAATACATCACTTATTATTACAGTGATCCAGCTTGGTACTGATGAATCAGTGCATTTCCTTTCTTCGTATTCCTTATCAACTTGAAGAGTATCTTTCATAGGTATGAGTTCGCTCATTTGTTATGCTGCCCTTTTCACACACCACAAGCTGTGCTGCCAACATTGTTTTCATATTCCATACATGACAATTACCATGCAGGAACATTTTCTGCTTGTCAGCCAATCTGGGGCCAGATTATCAAAGATGTGCACTGATACTAAAAAGTGAGCACATGTTTTGATGATACAGAATGGAGCCAACACGTTTTGTCACAATCCATATTATCCAAAAACATTTGCACAGGCAGAAAAACAAATCATTCTTTTTTTTGCACTATGTTTGCGGCATACCATACAAATACATCTATTTGCTACATTTCTCTTGATATTGCCCACCAAACATAGTCAAAAAAACATTCTGGTTCATTTTTGCCTCTGTTAAAACATGTTTAGATAATACAAATTGGGGCTAAATCTGTTTTCTCTATTCCCAATTATCTAAGCACTAAAATCGGTGCTAAATTTATTTGCTTCACTTTTTTTGCACCAGTTACAAACTTTTGAGAATCTGGCCCCAGGAGTCTTGGAATTTAGGCAATAACTGTTTATATTTTCTTTGCATTTCCAAGGATGCCGCTTCCTTCTTCATGACTAATGTCTGCTTCAGGTGTATGCCTACTTGCCTCTCCCCTGTCAGGGAGTGTGCTTGGTCTCACTCCTCTTTCCCCTTGACCATTACCTTACCAGAATGTGTATGTATTCCCTTCATCTTGCCAGGTCCTGACTTTCTGAAGCTTTGTTTTGTGGTATACACCAAGTCTAATTTTCTGGGTCGAAGCTGTTCATTTTATGAACATTGACTGTGATCTTCACTTCAAGGAATGTTAGCAGGAACTGGACTTCATATTCACTTCTACGTGGATAATGGATTTCTGGTTTGCTTGCATAACACATTCTATTGGGCTATCAAAAGGAAAACCCAATTCCCGAACTTGACAGCTTCATGCGTAGCCGGGTTTTAGTAACATTCGTTCTGACATCACCCTGGGGCATAGGTGATGCCAGCAAAGTATTGAATCCAAATAAGCATTAACAGTCCTCAGCACTGGACCCTTAACTTGCGCTGTAGGCAGAAGGCTGGCAGTAATGCACACATCCTCAGGCGCTGTCACTAAAATGTGCAATGTGAGAAACCTTGAAAATGCAAACTACAAAACCTGCACCAAAAACCAAAAAAAAATGTATAATTACTCTAGGCGCTTGATTTAGTGGAATATTCGGTTTACGACAGCAGCAACACAGAGGGACCAAACTTGGTGAACAATGAAAAAACATCATGCAATTTGCTGGTACAACATAATGCTGAGTTCTCAACAGGGCAAGTGTTTGTAACATTTACAGTGTTCACGAACATTAAACACATGTCTATATCGCTACTATGACACAATACAATGTGGAATACTAACCTTAAACGCGCTATAGAAAATAATCAGTAGGGCTGTAAAAAATGTTCCTAAATACTTCCAGCCTGGTGTAGTTCCTTAGCATCCACATTTGTAAAGGGCTACCATTACAAAACTCCACAGTAGGACCAAAGGAACCGTCCTCTATTGCGCTCAACGTCAGACAGGACTGAGTTATGACATGAAGAAATGAGCGAGTCTGTATGGCAGAAAAGAAAGATGCAACTATAAATAGAATGGCAACAAAGAAAACAAATCAATACCAAAGCATGAAATGCAGTGTCTGGTGGGCCCTGTTGGGTACATGCAGGCTTTCGGGAAACTTTGCAAACATTCTCCAGCTGGACTTACACGCCCAAGTAACCCTTTCAGTGTCTGTCCCACACACCAAGAACACACAGTGCTGGAATGCTATGAATCTCATTTGAAATGCAGTGGTGGATGGAGGTCCTAAAGGGAACACGTGACCACTTTTTAATGCAATGAATCTCATTTGAAATGCAGTGGTGGATGGAGGTCCTAAAGGGAACACGTGACCACTTTTTAATGCAATGGATCTCATTTGAAATGCAGTGGTGGATGGAGGTCCTAAAGGGAACACGTGACCATTTTTTAATGCAATGAATCTCATTTGAAATGCAGTGGTGGATGGAGGTCCTAAAGGGAACACGTGCCCACTTTTTTGGGATGAACGTATATACACCCAATGGTGGCTCAGCGTGTTGATCTAAATATTTGATAGCGCTTTACTTAGAAGGCTAGGAGAGCTGCTTGCTGCACTGGGCCTGGGGACTTCTGCTGTTAGTATGTAGGAAATCGTAGGAATCCCAGAGTGTGTGGAAGTGCAAGTAAGACAGTTTCTATTCACATGTCTTCCCCTGGAGTCGCGGAAAAGCACAGCATTAAATCCCACCACCAGCAAAGCGCACCCAGCACACATCTATGTAGATGGGTGGCCCATGTCCTGTGCATTATGGGATCAATGCACGTGCCGGTAGTGTGACCATCACTTCAATAAACATGGAGTGGTAGCTTGGGAGACACTTGCTCTTGCAGTCCTGCCTTTGCCATGCAAGCAAGTCCTCTTTGAGTATCAGGGGACCTGCATACAGGACATGATTTACACTTTGGCTGAGCATGTTTGAATGGCCCCCTCAACATAAAATAATTGGGATTTTCAACGGTTTTAATGTTCACTCGTCTTTTCTAGAACTTATTTTGGCGGCACTTAGAATCAAAGTATCACGGATCTGTCTTCAAAATGTATACAATGAAGTTATAGTTGTCATTTTATGAAGTGAGCATATGGAGGGGAGTGGTGTGTGTTGCATAAAACAATACTGTGAATGCATTATATATTTTCAGTATGAGATGGATTATTGAGCATAAACAATATATGGAGGAGTATATATCATGCATTTGCACCTGGGTGCACAACCAATCAGACGTCTGAAAATGGGGACAAGAACACAGTATAGTCCCCACGTTTTCACAGCCACATCCCAGACTGTCGCCATCTTGATTGTGAGAAGGAAACAGGGAGCCCCTCCCTTTTGCTTTCCCATGCCCCCACCCTCCCCTTTCCACTCCAAGACTTCCTGCATCCTTCCCAAACCTCTTCCTCCCCACTCCCAGATGGACCAGGGCTTAATGCTCTGGTTGAGGCACCCCATCCCGTTAACGGCACCCACATTAGAGATAGAAAAGGGAGTAAGTGCATTTTCTATTTGCCATCACAGAGGCCATCATGTTCATTTCTTTTTCATTGGAGATTCAGCTCACACAATATTTGCAGAGCCCATATTCCGTGAAAAAATAAAAACAATTAAAACATCTGGGATGCAAATAGCAATTTCAGCCTTTTCAGGAGGTGTTTACATGGCCAGTAATTACCCTAATATGTTGTGGTGGAGATTTGTAATGGCATGCCATTGTTGGGAAGGGGGCAGCCTGTCCCACCTCCCTAAATGCTTTAGAGTGAGGCGAGATGCATTCGAAGCACTATGATGGGTCAAGAGGGAGGAAGGCCGGTGAAAGGACCACCCCCCAATATAAAGCGCCCCACCTCAATATAATAAATTATAATCAACCCAAAAAGATGTTAGTGATCTTAGTTAAGAGACAAGGCCTGCGCTGCAAATGTGGCATTGCATGCATTAGGCTCAAATTGTGAGATGAGGGAAATATCCAGCCATGCCTGAGCTCCCTTGAGGACAGCCCGCACCCCCAACCGCCACAACTCCTATTAATTGTTCTAACAGTGTTGCATAGATGTGTTTTTTACTCAAGAGGAATGTGCCCTACAAGGCCGCAATCAGAGAATGGCGCCTGGTGTGCATGTCATCTCACAATGGCCAAAACATGACCCGTCCTAACCGCAGGCAACCATGAGTTATATTCCATATAACTGACTGAGTCCTGAGACCCCAGAATTCCATGGCACCAGGTGCCCTCTGACCACCAACCCTAAAAGTAACAAGTTCTGAACGTTCAAAGAGTATGGACATTGCATGTCTTTGAAATACAATCGTGTGATTTATATTGCAAGGTGCTAGGAGTGATATATTATAGTTTAAAACAAGAGACCTTGGAGCCGGATGGTGCGGAAGGGAGTGAGTGAACTGTGTGTGGAAGTCAGAGTGCCCCATAACCACCTTTGAGCCAGCCCTAAAATCTGTTACGTGCAAAGTATAACGACAAAGTAGCAATGTGATAGGAGTGTAGTTAATTTGTTCTTTGACCTTCGACGTGATCAGATGATGATCACTGTAGCACCCACGTGATGGAAGACAGACGGAATGGGCTGGAACCAATGATCTGGCATCTATTATGCAGCAGGCGGATCATGTATAGGCGCACACCAACCAGCCGGACAGGTTTCTACTGTATATATTGCGTCATTAGTGACACTGTTTTTCTTTATAAGATTCTGCTTGTACTGCTTTTTGGCAGAACGCTCTTGGCAGCAGAGTCCTTTATTGTTACGCTCATCTGTGTATGAGATTAAAACATCTTATCTTTACAAGATCGACTTGGGCCTTTCTTCCCTAGAGGTTGTTTTCTCTCTGGTGTGAGCATCAGGGATTTGCCTTCACCATTACCAGCCATTTATGGCCCCCAATACGCGGTTCTGCTCCAATCAAAATCATTGTTTTTAATGAGTAAGGGGAGGGAATTGATGATTTGTTGACAGCATACTTTCTTATAAGCCATGGTCCTTCTCTCAAGCACTAGTGTCAATAATGGGCATGCATACCACTGACTGAAACCTCAAAATACATTTATTTGTATAGCTGAATCCCAGATATCATTGCACAAAGGTTAGAAAGGTTGTGCTTGAGAAATGCATGCGTTCAACCAATCTCAACCAAGTGGAATTGCTTTAGTGTGAATCATACCACATGTTTTTGATAGTTATAGGATAAGTAAATTGAAATGTTTACTCGATTATAAAATGCAATTCTAAAACAGATTATAATAGTCTGAGCTAATCACTATCACCAAATTATAATGTTTGAGTAAGCTGGCATTACATTTGAATTGGTAAGAGTTAGCCTGTATAAACACTTAAAATCGAATATGACTGCTCATAATAAGGAAATGTGATTATATTGTCTGCGGGCCAATAGTATGTATTTCTTCTAAATTAAACTAAATGTGCTAATACAAATACTTGTATTTTAGTGAAGTTGTGCACATCAATGGACGTCCTCCATTTTGTATCTTTGTGATTAATCAAGTATGACATATATATGCATGCATGCATCCATTAATATCTATTATGTTCATACCTTTTTCACATGCTAACAGACTATTTTGACACTGCTAACAGGTTCATTGGTGCTGACAATTATTATAAAATGGCATCTCAAAGTTAGCAAAATGTATGGATATTGAGAAGTGTGTTCACAAGCAGCAGACACAATTTCTGGGGCCAGGTTATCGAACAATTGCAACCGTGCAAAACATTGAGCAAATGATTAAGTAATACGGAATGGAAAAAAGATTCTTTCACAATGTTCACTGTGTAAAAATGTTTTTTTTTTGTTTTTGTTGCCCTAAGGCAAACAGGAATCAGACCCTTTGTGTACTATTACCAAACTTTGGGAAGGCTAGTTGAACAGTGCCTTGAGGTTTCCAGAAAGTTATACATCTGAATGATTAATCAATATGTTCAAGTGTGTGGTAGCCAACACCAACTTAAAAATACTGCAACAAAGCTCACACACTGATAACTATGCGCATGCCCAACTATAATTCAGGCAAAGATGATGAACAACAATGATTTAATAAAAGGTTATACCGAATGAAAAGCGCGAATGCTCCCACAGGATTTCCAAAAACGAAATGCTCCAAATGAAATAAAGGATGTCAGGTTAGGAGCATTTCATTTTTGGAAATCCTGTGAGCGTGTTTGCGCTTTTCATTCCATATAACTTTAAACTTACCACTCACACAATATGATGCTGGCGACATAACCATGCAACCAAATTACATGCACTTGAGAAAAAGTGTAAAAGATGGCTAGAGATTTTTGTTTCAATAATTTAATTGAATTATGTTCTAACAACAATTGTAAAAAGAAACATTTGCCACTGTGAAACCTTGAGAAAGACCCAGATGGGTTGAAACACATGTTGGATAGGGTAAAAATATGATTTGTTACTATTCCGTTTTCAATAAATAACTGTTATTCGTCATCTATGTGTCGGAATTATAGTTGGAAATGTGCGTAGTTATCAGTGTGTACACTTTGTTAGGGTATTTCTGTACTGTTTGCTGCATGACATGAACAGAAAAATGTTTTCTGCATTCTTATTCCGCTTACCCTGTTTTCGTTGCAGCACTTTTAAATCTGGAATTTGACCTGTGTTGTTTTCACCGTGGCCGTTTTTGCTGCATTTTTCTTTAAACAAAATATTTGTGTTGGGTTTTTGTGATAGGGTATTTGGGTCTGGTGGGTGATATGGTGAGGCGCTGGAGGTGAATTTGGGGGGGGGAAGTACCCCATGTAAAAAAGACATGCAGTGAAAACAGCTGTGGCGAAAACACCACAGGAAAAATTACATTAGAAATGGCTGGGATGAAAACAGAGGAAACCTTTTATTCATATTCCACATCCAACAAGGTAAAGAAAATAGGCTGCTTCATGTTTGGCCTAGCAAACACATTTTAGATAATATTGGGTGTGGCTAAATCAGTTGTCTCCATTCTGTATTAACTAATTGATGCTGTAGTGGAGCAGTTAGATGCATTTACTCTAGTTTCAGCAGTACAACGTCCTTTCACCGTGGGATATTTTATGCAGGGTTTTTTGCCGCAAATGTTTTTCTTTTTTAAAAACATCAAATTTTTTAGGGCGGTTAGTAAATATATATATTTGGGGTGTGGGTATTTGGGAATAAATACAAATTAAAGAAAAGTAGGGGGCTGGGGGAACCCCCCGAAAATAATAAAAAAAACGTTCTTGTTAAAAAAAAAATCACAGTAAAAAACCTGTGAAAAAATATCCTGCGATGAAATGACATGGAACCGTTTCAGCCCCCACATCGCTGCCATACTGGAAAAGCAGGAGAAGAGCTGCATGTGGGACCCCCATGTGTTGTCTATATACCGCATTGAGTGTACAAGAGACAATATGCACTCAGACAACCGTTTCGAATGTACCCTCTTACTGAGAGAGAGTGGAAGCACAGGAACGACTTGAGGAAGCAAGAGGTCACAACAGCCCCGCAGGAAGTTGCAAGGGATACCAAGAATACTAACATGGGTGGATGTGTGAGATACAGAAGACGTAGGGAAAAGAAAATATAGGCAAATAAGGGAAAAAGAGTGGTATAAAACACAAGAGAACTTAGAAGGATCTATATCAAGGGAAACTGGAGGAAGGCTAGAAGACATAACAGACGAGCAAAGAACGCTGTCTTTAAGTAGAAGGATAACAGTCATACAAGTTGGGGCATAATGATGTCAGGTGAAAAAAGGGTATAAAACAAGAGAATGCGAACGAAGGGTGCATGCAGATTTTCAAAATAATCGAGTGAAGAAAAAGGTGTAAAATTGTCAGATTTAGAGGACCTCAAAGAAAGAAAACCATAATCACCACCATTTACTGAGCGATCACAAGCAAGATCGCGCAATAAGGGATGCATCCCTGCCTTACCTAAGTAGATTAAGGGCACTACCAGGACGTAGACAAACAGGCAAGACTAGCCCCTCCTACAAAACAGTTAGTATAGGCAGCCACATATATTCAATGGCAACAAATGGATAAAGACAATTTAAGATGTACATTACTGAGTTTAACTTCCAGTGCTGGGAAAAGGATTTATAAATTAGAGATAATGACATCAGAATGAAGATAGCCATAGGTGACATAAAAGGTTTGTTAGCAGCAATCAAAGGAGAGAGAACTGACGAAATTTCGAAATGAGCAGGATACTCTAGTGTGACTGCACAAAACACGACACACGATGGACCACCATTTATTAATTGCAGAGCAGATGTATTGCGAACGATCAGAGTACAATATCCCAATACATCAGACATGGGTGCGATTATGACTAGGAAAATGGAGGAGGATGAAGACTATGGGCCTCATTAAGAGCTTGCCGGTCCAGATACAATGGTACCGGTAAGCTTGCCGGTACCGTTGTATCCGGACCGGCAAACTCAGATTTGTGCTTGCGGGTGCCTTTCATTCCGCCAGGTCTGACTTGGTGGAATAAAAGGCACCCACAAGCACAGCATGCCTGTAGCACAGGCACCGTTATGAAAGGTGCCGTTGCTATAGGCATCCCCCATTCCCATTAAGCCCTATGGGGCTCAAATGGGAATGGGGATCACCCGATTCTGGCACCAGTGAAAGGGCAATTACAAGGTCCTGCACAGCGGGTATACCCCGGTAATTGCCCATTCGCGGGTGCCAAACTTTCTTGCAAGTTTGGAGGTAGCCTTGCCGGTAAATCTCCAACCTTGTAATGAGGCCCATATGTCTTGAGACACATGAACCGTGGTATAAAACAGTGGCATTATTTAACCAATTTTGTGTCTGGGACTGCCCGATCAGTGCAATGGCAGATGAAGAAACAGGTAGGAATTGAAGTGAAACCATGGCCAACAATACACTTGATGATTGTGCATCACTGCCAATTAATGCATGAGAAAAATAAGAAGAAAGCTGAGTTTAGGAAGTAGGAGGAACCAATTTTAGTCTGTAAAAACATGTCAAAAATAGCCGTAGAGGAAGCGCTGTTGATGAGTAATGAAGGTGGGGTGACACAGGAGATGCAACCAGCACAGCAAAACAACATAGTGTATTACATAGATCAGAGTGGGTACACTTTTTGGACAAGGGGAAGAGGAAATGGGCCATGAGGAGGAGGACTAGGTGTTTTCAAAACCCTCAGGGAAGAGGAGGATTTAATGATGACAACCGCAACAATGTTGGAATTGTAGGAGAATAGGACACATAGCTAGAATATGTAGAAGCAGAGAAGACATGCAGCAAAATTGGCAAGCTCCAAGAGGGGTATGGGCTATGTTCTGTAATATAATACAGAATTGCAGGAGTAGTATGCCCAAGATCACACGCTGGCTCAGATATATGTGCTGCAACCACAGCAAATACAGCAAGTGCCATTACAAATCCAATCACCAGAAGGGAAATCTAAGCAAGCACCTATGCAAACACAACAGGCATAACCCCAGCAAGGGCAGACACAACAGACTATGGTCCCACAATGGAATATGAACACAGGAGTAGGACTGTGATAGGAGGACATCTTTGCACAGATACAGGAATGAATTTATATCCAAAATAAGACAGTCCACAGAGCTACCTGATGTGTTCAGTACTATCTGTGACACCGGATCCCCAAGAGGAACCAAGAGTCAAGGTGACAAAAGGAGGCAAGACATGTTCCGTTATTGTAGACACTGGAGCAACTCATTCCTGTTTCCGTGAGGGAAAATATCCAATGTCAGGTAGCACCATGAATGTGCAGCGATTCTCTGGGATGATGAGCTTAGTTCCTTTTACAGATGATTTACCAATCTCTATAGGAGAACATTATATGTCAATGCCATTATAATATTGGTTAACATATTAGGGCATGACTTAATGACTTAATAAGTAAACTTAACATGACAATATTTTTACTGACAGAGAATAGTGTGTTTCACCCCAGGGATTATATGAATGGGAGGAAGATTATATTAGCATTTACAGTATTACAAGGAGTTCCCTTAGACATAGAAGTATTCCAGTATGGATTGACTGTTTTACTATCATGGTTACCCAGATTGATAGGTAAACTATGAAGAATACCTGATGAGTTTTTGTTTAGACCAGCAATCCCTATGGATGATGAAGAAGGGCACATTATACCCTTGGAGTTATAAGCAGCAGAAGTCAGAGAGGAAATGGGGGATCTTCATGGGACAGATGATGAGGGAAGAGAATGGAGAACAGTGATAGCCCTCATTGGAGGATACAGGCTGGCGGATTTGACAGATGAGGAGCTGTTTAAGGATGAATACTCAGATGATGATTAGTATTTTTCCTAAGTCCTACTTATAGGATTAACGTAGAGAATAGAGAAATACCGCAGATAATGGCATTTGTAAAAAAGAAACCATTATTTTTTCAGGAAGATTTAGAGAAAGTGCCAAATACTTTATGGACCACAAGACCATATGATGTGAGTCTATTAAAAGGAGTAGGAGAAGTTAAAATTAAACTCAAACCAAGCAATCTTTTACCACATGCAAAGCAATATCTCATGTCCAAAGAGATGGATCAAGGTATACTTGAGACCATTTCCACTCCAATGAAGCGAAGAACCTAGCAGCATTAGTCACAAAGTAAATTCCCACTCCTGCATGAAGTCATGTGGACACGCATGCACACGCGAAGAACATGCTTACACCATTTTGTAGATAAAGGAGAAATACATATACATACTGTCAAATGGCTTTCCTTTTCACTAGCCAAACGCAGAAATGCAAGAGAGAGAAGTATACATTGAACTAGCTTGCAACCACTTCTTCGCAACTAACCATGTGAAACTACGGGGACATATAAAGAACCTGTTAGGGCTCGATCCTTACTAATCTCTAAGGAAAATATTAGAGCATACAGTGAAATCATAGAATGACTGTAGTAAATCAGCAGTAATCCATAGGCCTAAAAAATATGGAAGAAAAGATGCAGACTCTGCAGCACAAAGCATAGAGCCAGTGTTCGAAGCCAAGCAGAATGGCGAGTGGAAAATTCCTGACTCCCAAAGAAGTTAGCCACCTGCAAAATAACACAATAAAATCCTCACTAATTGCAGATCGAAAAGTTAAGTTTTGTGGTACTCACCCACGTGACGCAGTCAAGCCGAACAATGGCCATCTACTCATGGTCGGAGCAGGAGCTGTTCCCAGCGTAGCAGACAAGATTGATACATGTGTTCTCCACTAAACATTGCAACCTGCAGGCACACTCTCATGCTAGTTGGCCATACCAGAGGCAACAATGGCGACAAACAGTCTTTCTCATTACCTGGAGAATGTACACCGAGCACAGAGAACAGAACAGGGTCTCAGGCCTGGGGAGACCCACTCCAGCCAATCCAGATGCTCAATCCCTGGAGTGGTGTGCAATGTTGCAAGGGCCAATGTTCATCGTGTGACCCTTCAACAAACTAATAGATAGTTTTGGGGAAGTCTCAGGTGAACCACCTGACATGATATGATATTGGGAATTTCTATAGGTAGTATCACCTGAGGTACCCAATGGATACATACCTTAGGTTTAAGGGATGGGTTGGTTGTTGGGACGTCACTATGAAACAAAACCAAGTGACGCGGGTTTAGGAGGTGTCATTACCAGAGATTTTGTTGTTTCCTGTATGATCCCAGTCTTTTAGAGAATAAAGACCTTTTATTTGCCCCATGGGTAATTTCTCCATTATTGCTGGGGGGAAGGGTTCAGATGGGTATCAAATACTCTAATGACATAATCGATACGAACACCACCATCCTCCGTTATACTATTACAAAGTGCTATCAGAGGACAGTTGGCTATGCTCGATCGACACAAGACTGTCTCTTCCCATCGCAATGCCAGGAGGGCTGTGAGGCAACCCAAGAAGACCGAGAATCACATGGAAGGTGCACTCAATGAAGAGGTCATCAGGAGTCACCCTGGAGAAAATCCTGCTTTCTGTCTGTAGAACACCCAGCAGACCAAAAGAGCAGGTGGTGAGCGACATCAGCTGATATTGGAGTGTAAGTATACACTCAGCTATAAGGCAAATAGGTGAAGTGGTGAACAGATGTTGGGTGTGTAGTGGTGTTGAATAATTTGGTTTGGTCAGACACTGAGGTGGATGTTACTTGTTTGTGGTTTGGGTAAGAGCTTCGGCAAGATCTGTTGTGGCTGGCTGGACCTCTCTTCCAGTATACTACTTTACCTCAATTTGGTGTTTGTAGGTGTTTCTTTCATTGTTAAATCAGCTCTTAAATCCAAGCTCCACCTATTACCCAGAATACCATTTATCCAGAATGCACTTACTCTATCACAATTGTCCCTGGACCTAGTGTGATAGCAACCTCGTCTATCTCCTCCCACTTCCCCTTACTGCCCCACCTCCCTCCAGCACTATCTGAAATGTTTTCAGGCCTAGTACAATAGTCGCTTGTTTTGTTCCTCCCCTCACTTTCTGCACCCCTCTCCCGCACCTTTTTTTTTCTCTGGCTCTAACAGAAATGTCGTCAGGCCTAGTACGGTAATCGCCTGTCTGTTTTCATTTCCTTCCCACTCTCCCGCTCCCTTCCTTATCTATGTCTTAGCTCTTGCACTATCTGAAATGTCGTCAGGACGAGTACGATAGTTAATTTCACATCCTTACGGTTCATGGCCTGTAAGAATGTCATTGTATTTTCCCTTGTTCCCTCCCTTGCCGTGAAGCGCTTTGAAACATGTTGTGTATAGGCGATATATAAATAAACTATCGTATCATATCATATCACACGCATTCGGGTAAGAGCTTCGGCAAGAGCTGTTGTGGCTGGCTGGACCTCTCTTCCAGGATACTACTTTACCTCAATTCAATGTCTGTAGGTGTTTCTATCATTGGTAAATCAGATTTTAAATCCAAGCTCTATTACCCAGAATACCACATAACCAGAACGCATGCGCATTCACACGCGCGCATTCGGTTAAGAGTTTTTACATAGCATTTGGGGTAAGCATTTATGTGTGTTGCAGCGTCCATGCCTAACTGTCAAAGTCTGGCATTACTATGTGCCTGAGATATAGTTTTGCATTATCCTTTGTTGATTAATCGTCCCACCCGCTTTGTAGCTCGTAGTGCTAAACTATATATACTATAGACGGATATGCCGTCGAAATTTGATACGTTAAAACTTATCCAGCAATTGAAGTGTATGCCCATTAAAACAGACCAACCACTGCCCTTTCATAAGAGTGCCACTCACGGAACTCAATTGTGACCTTAATCCATGTCGGCCGACATTCAACTGTTTTATCCAGCGGGTACAGGTACATCTCGATTGGCTGGTGTGTCCTGCGAGAGCACAGCAAGCAGTCTATTAACTAATGCCGTAACACCAAATCCATTTGTTAGTGACACTACTATGAAAGCTGTACCTATTACAGGAACCTCCCAAGTATTGTCCACTGACAATGACTTTACAACCTTTGCTGGTGACAATTTGAAACCTTGTGATCGCCCCTTGAGCTCAGCATTGATTTACTTATTCCTCCCTCGGTTAACCTAATTAATATTGATTCTTCTATTAAAGATAACCACTTTGATGCTTTAGCTGAGAACATGCATTTTGTGAACATTTCCATGCAAACAATTAACCCTTTACACGCCTCTACACAAAGCCAGTATTCACATCAGAACGTTACAAACCAGACGATTCCTCATTTAAATTTATCGCAATCACCTGTAAGGTTCTCCAATGCGCCCTATAATTCATCTGAATTATCCTCATTTTCCCCCCGTCATTCAAATCCAAAGGACGGGGGCCAAGATATCTCTGACCTGTCCCCATTGACTGTTCCAGCTGCCTGCTCCTTACCACAAACCACTCTATCGGCATTTAAATCTCACTATAACATCCTTTCTAAAATTGTATGAAACACTTGATGCCAGATTATCGACGCAATACACTCTAGTAGAAAAGCTATTACAGCAACAATCCTTGACTACTACAGCATTAGCGTCTTTATTGCATCACCCTACTAAAACATATGTGGAATCGCAATAAGCTTATGAAAGCAGTATTCCACAGAATGTATTAATTAAAACATGCACTGCTGAGGTCATTTAACAGCTGACTAAATATCTGGCACATGGAGTATTAATGAGTACTGAAATACCATGGTCATCAGTAACTGCTGAGCAAGTTTCCTTGCAAACTGTGACTACTGCCATTGCACCCATTACTGAACCTGACGTTATTGACCTAAAACAGAAATAATTAATTAAACCAGTAATGCTAGTAAACAGGCTCTTAAGAAAAAAAAACACAATAAAAAAATAAGAGTGACCAAGCCATTACTGCATTTTATAAACCTTTAATCAAAAATACCTTTTAATTTGAAACCTCACTTCGTGCAAAAAAATCCCAAAATATAAAATCTACCAAATTATTGAACAGGCAGCCACTAAAAGTTTCTTTAAAAATGTAACTAAACCTAAGAAAGGATTAACAGCTGCTAGCACTGCAATAACCAAAAAATATGCAAACATGAATACAAATAATTTTATATCATCTCAAGTTATAACCCAAGAACCCGAGGTCTTGGTACCTCAGAACCTCTAGTCGATCTCTTAGATGTAATAGGCACTCAAGCAAGACAACCACAAGGACCCTTGAAAAAGACGAATTCTGAGAACAAAGGATTGCAATTCCATTCTCAAATAAACAAAACACGCCAGTATGAACTCCACATCTTAGAAGAAAGATTGGCAAAAATAGAAAAGTCGGTGCATTCCCCCCCCTCGAATATCTCACCTTCTCAGATGTCAAAATGTCCAACCTATACTAACTTCAAATCCACCTTTTCAAAGCCATAATTCACAATTGCAGAACAAAGATAGAGACCAAACTAATACGCTGAGCACAAACACAAAAATCATTAGTGAACAAGCTGGCCCAAACTACCATACTCTAATAATACAATGTAGACCAAAACCTTATGATATATACCGTGCCTTGATACTTAACATCTTTGCCGAAATCTCTAGCTTGGAAGATCTTTCTTCTATTGACATAGACCAAGTAGAATTTTTAGATGACTCAAACCTGTCGTCTGCACGAATATGGATCAAGTCTGTGGTCACTTTAAATCTAATATGGCAAGCCAGATGAATGATATTTGACTTAGGCTTCACTCTCACATATGAAACATTTCAGAAAAAGAATCTTACCCAGAAAAAACAATATCCTCAAGTAAAAACCTATCAATCATTGAGTCATGAACCTGTGCCAGTTTTAAAACATGCTTTCAATTCTGTGCCTGAAAGAACAGGGAACTCAGTAAACTCAACACGTCCTATTTACACATGAACCCCTTTAACTGCATAACCATCAAAAGCAAATTCATCTTGCATACTGAAGCTGGTCAGTTGGAACACTCGTGCTCGTAGTCATCTTATTAACTGATCAAACTGAAATCGAGCAATAAGATATTGCAATGCAGGAAACATGGTTAATAGACACACCTGTCTGGAACAACTACACTGTCCTAAATATACCTGCAATACATCAACATAAGGACAGACCAATGGCGGGCCTGCTCGTGGCATCCAAAATATCATCTGGTCTGACTATGACCAAATGGGATGAACCCAATAATCATCTTCAACTTGTCAGAATTGTTTGTAACTCCTATATGATAGCTCTGGTAAATATTTATTGGAACTGTGTGACCATCTCGGATAATGCTTTCTTCACAGATACTGAATCGTTATTAGACTTAATTCTTTCTGATACATCGGTTTCTACAACATTCATAGTTGGTGACTTGAACATTCACTGCTTTCTAAATAATGCCTTGCGCAAGAATGTCTTGGTCCGCAGGTTGATGATGCTTATGGCTGATCGCCAACTACTAATGCTAAATGGAACAGTAGAAGCAGATGTTCCTTACAGACCGACATGGCGCTGCTTAAACCAACAAGCCACCATTGATTATATTTACACAGACTGTAGCACCTTTTCACTTATAGACAACTTTGTTATTCGAAGACAATCATACAGCGATCATGACCAGCTGAGGCTAGCATGGAGCTGCACCCTTACCCTCATTGTCCCTGAATAATTAAGCAATCAACTAACAGTAAATGGTGTTACTGCTAAAAAATCAATGTACTACAAAATTAAACTGTCTCAGCTTCTGACAGTCTGTATGTGGCAGCACTTCAACTGTTCGTAGAAGCTGAAAAAAGATTTTTTTAAAACATATTCAAGCACAAGCATCTGTTTGATCCTGAACTTAATAAACATAAAGCTCTCCTTCAGAAAGCAATAAGGATGGCGGAGAACTCGAAATCAGTTGATTATATTAAATACAGTTGACAATAGCGCATCATTGTCATTTGTTGCAAGAGAAAAGTCAAAAGTCAAAAGAAAGAAGAAGGAAGCTTGAAGAGGCTAAATTGGTACAGAAAAAACTATTGAAATATCCTATAGAAGGGGCAATGTTAACCATTGCTCAGCACAGGCTGCAGAATTAGTGGTACTTATGGCCTTGCTTTAGAGATTTGAAGATGAGGAATTGAAAATGTACTCTGACTCCGCCTTTGTGACAACACAGTTTTGTCATGGTGGAAAAGGAGGGTCTTCCTCTGCACAGACGGCACTCCAGTGCAACATGCGGCCCTATTGGATAAACGTATTGTAGTATTAGCACTGCCATTGACTCTAACATAAAATACTCAGCACATACTAAAAAAGAAGACAACATTTACACACGGAAACGAAGCCACAGACTTAGAAGCAAAAAAAGCAGCCTATTTCCCAAACATTTCTAATTTCAAAACAGAAAGTGCTAAACAGATTACAGGACGATGCATGTTGGTAAAGGAGGGCTTTAACATGCTGACGTTGAGCACCACAAGAAGAAAAGGATTTATGGAAAAATCAGGGGTGTTCTATATCCCCACTGAGGCAATTTGGAGACAGGATAGCACTGGAAAGCCAGTTATAGCTCTTGATTTATTGTGGGTAACATTGAAGAAACTCCAATACCCCACGCATACAACATGAGAGAGTCTAGCTGCTACAAATGCAAAAGAGTCATGCTTGCCAAATCTGTTAGAGCATGTGGCACAGTTTATTGTAAAATTGCATTGTGTGCCAGAAACCTACTGAGTGGCAAACTTTACAATTGTGAGAGGAGAAATTCCTAGACCCAATAGCCCTTTTCAGCACCTACATATAGATTATGTGGATATGCTGCAGACATGCGTTTACAGATATATGCTAGTCGTGGTATGTCCTTTTTCTTGATGGCTCAAGGCAGGTCCATGCACAAACCCTGACACCAATTGTGCTAACAAGTTCCTTGTGCATGAAGTCTTATCAAGATGGGGTGTGTGTAGAATTTTGGGGTCTGACATTGGACTACATTTTGTGACTGAACTGTGCGAACAAATAGTTCTTCGATTAGGCATTAAGTATGTTTTCCTCTGTGAATGACAAAATGGATTATTGAAGTAAAGGATTGCAAACATAAATATGACTCTAAAGAAGGGATGGCTGCATTGCCTACCCATTGCTTTATATGCCATAAGAAACCAGCATGTCTCAGATCCCCATCTAACTTCTGATGAGTTTATGGTTGGAAGCTGTATGACAACCCCCCTGCTCCGCCAACTATGTTAGAAATGGATAGTGTGTAATAGTGTGGCAAAGACATTATGTGATAATATGCATGATTACCTAACAACAATGACATGTCGCAAAAGGTCAGGAACTGGAGGGAGGGGTCAAAGAGAAGCGACAATGATGACCAATTAATTGAAGCAGAAGATTAGTTAAAACAAACCCAGCCTATACGCAGAGGGCCAGGTGCTGATACAAATGTTTTTATGCTTTTGGAGTTTGCCCTGCTTTAAAGGGCCATATGTGGTAGAAGGAGTTGCCCCTCACAGCTGCCAAGTTAAAAGGAAGAAGAGCTTGGCTGCATTTGCATGACATCAAACTATATAAAGGAGTAGACCCGACCCTTCCTGCAACTTCTGATGCTGAAGAAAGAGAAGCATTTCAATGCATCAAGACTCGTTCAATGGCCTAGAGGAAAGAAAAGGAAAAGGAAGAGCAAGGCAGCACTTTGAAATAAAGACCAATATATTTCAAAATTTGATAAGGAATACATAGACTTGCAGTTATCCTGGAACCTTTTAGATAGGCTCAAGGAACAATGCTTCTAACATACCAGAGCTGAAAGAAGAAGAGCACATGTAATTTTATGTTACCATTATAATAACAATACACACATTCTGTTATGCTGTTTTTACTTACATATTACAGTCTTATCCAGCTTTAGTAAGAAGTAACATTTTTTTTTTGGTAACCCAAAGAACAATCATTTTTTTCAGAATACTGATAAGAAATCATCTTGCAGTTTTTGATTTAAAAGTGTGATCTATAAAGAATTACAGAGTTATTACAGGCCCTGCGATAGTGAGGTTTGCGGACTTTGGACGCACAAACTGATTGGATGGTAAAATGCGTGATGTTCATCATTTTTTTGGAAATGAACGCCATGTCGGCTCTGTGGATAGACGCATGTGTCCGCCACCAGCGCACTGGGGTAAAAGTCTTGAAAAACCATTTTGGGTCATTTGGTGGTGGAAAGAGGGGCTGGGAAGGGTGGGGAAGTGTAAAAAAGATGATATGGGTCTGTTTTTGTAGGTTTGAAAAGGGCGTGCAGGTGTCATAGCTGTAGATCGGTAGATCACGGACAGCGCCGTTAACAGATGACTTTGCTTGGAAAAGACGTTTGGGGTTATTTCAAGGCTGGAAGAGAGCGTAGAAATGGTAGGGAATTGGAATGAAAGTAATGTGGAGCTGTTTTCTAGGTGAAAAAAGGGTTTAGAAATGCTGCTGAGTCTGCAGTCAATTTCAGTGTCCGGAGACATCATTTCGATGGCAGGGGGTGGGGGGGTCAGGGTGAGTTGTATTAGTTTATGTTGTATGGTATGTACTTCTTATATAGTTTATTGTATTGTGGTGGTTGAGGCCAGTGGCCAGATTCTGGGGGCTATGGCCACAGCCATGGCAACAAGAATATGTGCACTGGTCACAACCACCAAAGCAGTAATATGTGCATAGTAATTAGAGGTAATGTAGGAGGAGTATGGCCAGAATTACATTAGTAGCAATATGTATATAGTAATTGTCAGTAATCTAGTGGGAGTACAAAGTGTTTGTAATGTGGAGGAATGATTAATTGAACTGTATATGATACTTGAGATTGTAGTACAAATGAGGATAGTGCTTACAGAATATGTATTTGATTATAATTGCTGTGAATACTTGGTGTTGCAGTGTTCTGAAGCTGCAATCTTTGGTTTATTTTCTGTGGAAAAAAAACAGTACAATTGGTTAAGCAGGATAGTTCAAAAGCTCTAGTTGTATCCACATTTAAAGTTATATTTTATTTTTTAAACCCTCATAAACAGTACATTCTAAGTACTATGTTTGGTACATCATTAGTGTATGACACACGGCTGTTGTATTGACGTTACATAATCATTTGTCATTGGGAAAATAAATCTGTACTAGATTTAAAAAACCTGATTACAGTTACGTGAGTGCAAGGGTGATAGTATGTTTGTGCTTAAGGGAATGCTTGAAGTAGTTAGATACTTCTTGGCATATTCTAACTACATTAGAGGTTAGAATATGTTTTGTTGTATAAGAATTGAGACAGTGTATTTGAAGTGCTTTGCAATGAAGGGTGATTTTCAAGTAGTTTGATTCCTGTGGGCATATTCTAATAGTTAATTGTGCTATAGTTTACTGACTAAATTTGAATAGCAGAATATTAAGTAGGTATTTGTTAAATTTGATGGTTACCTATGTTTTGGAGTAACAGAGGTATTGTTACATTCAAACCAACCACTCATTTTCTGGACATGTGCAGTTTAGTGCCCTGGCGTTGTTGTGGCACCAGTCTGGTATAATATACCAACTGTTGTGAAGGTTTTCTTTCCAATAGATACTTGGCCGTGTGTGAATACTGTAAGCTTTCAGTTATTTTTGGTAATATCTGAATTGTACCTTAGAAGCATGTGTATGACCTATTGGTTATGTGAGATTATTTGTATTGTAGAACAATTGTCTGAATTGCAAAAAGGGCATAATATGCCATGATTTGCATTCTGCAGAAGCTGGTGAAACGGAATGGATTCATAATTTGGTATGGATACATATACAAATTGTTCATTTGGGATGTGGTCTACTGAAACATGGTTGCAGAGAGCGCATGTATGTTTCCACATGTATGAAATTGGGAAGATTTCATTTATATGGATGTCTTTGATTTTGGAACATTAGGAGTTCTTGTGGATCTTCTTGTGTGTAAATCTTCTTGTGTAAATTGTACCATTCATGCACAGTAGTCCAATTCTTGCTTTCTACCCGAGACACTGCAAGAGTTTTCAGGATTATTTGTGGCATTTCTGTGAAGGACGAGCATTTGCAAACACAACTGGCGTGAGACGTTTAAGTAAATGTTGGGAACAATTGGTGGGAATTGAAAGAGAAGATTTGTTGTCACATTAGCATAAAATGTACTCCAGTTGTGTTGCTGAATTTAAATGAACAAGAGAGTTCTGTTTGTGGATAATTTGATGAGCCTGCAGATGTTTCTGGAGAAGAGAGATGTGTGCATTTCTTTTGTGATGGATGTGTAGCTGATTTTGTACTAGACAGGTCTGTTGTTGTATTGTTTGATGCAGGAATTGGTTGTAGTTGTTTTAGTTGTATTGTTGGGAAATCTATTATAGCTTCTGTTTCTATTATTTGTCTTTTAAAAGTTTTTTATTTTTGGTTACAGGGTACATATCTAGATGAGGGTATATAGTGATTGCAGCCTCTTGTATTCCAGGATTCAAGGAATGTCAACATTGATTTTGTTTGCATCAAAGTTAACTAGGAATAGACAATTGAGTGTACGCAGACGTGAAAGTGCTACGTAACTCATACCTTATTTAAAGACTGTGCTGCCAATGTCAATCAATGATTGATCTAGGGTTATACCTTGTGATTTGTGAATAGTGAAAGTATATGCAAGAGAGATAGAGAAAATTGTTCTCTGCCTACGTACATGTCTTTCAAAAGAAGGAATGTCCTACTCTCCGGCCAATTTATTTAACTTCTGCAAGTTTGTCAAAGTTGATTTTGACAAACTGAATTTTGTTGTCATGTGGATATGTTTGGAAGCCACCAACTGTACCAATTGCTCTATTGAGTAAAGCATGGTCTACGTCAAGGTTACATTTTAGAATGACTCTGTAGTTTAGACACAAAGTCAATATTTTCTCCAATCTGGCTGTGTTGGAGATACATATTTTTTAAGCTATTTAGTTGTGTTGTTGCTTGTTGACACATAGGAAGTGTCATGTTGTGCACTTCTAGTTGGTCTGGGGAGCTGATATGCAGTATGGGTTGCATTTATTTTTTCAACTTTGTTGAATTGACTTCAGCTTGCAAGGGTTGGCATTAAGCACTTACATTTTAGATTTTGAGGTAATTGTTCCATGACATAAAGAGCTGATGTGTTTCATCCAAATAGCTCATGGATTAGTGTACTACTTAAGGTGGATTTTGCATCTTTAGTAAGCAGACCAGTTCTAATGTGTTTTTAAGTGCTAGCAAATGTGAAGTCTGCAGACTGGTGCATGTTTTGAGTTAGTTCTCTGTAGTGAAAATGTTGTCAGAGATTTACATTTCCAATGCTGCCAAGGGTATTACAGCTTTCTTTGTGTCCTAATGTTTTGAAAACAGGTTGCCCTTTCACTGGTGTTAACTGTGGGAGGGCTCCAAACACAATAACATGTTTTCCTCCACACAATAACATGTTTTCCTCCACACAGTTCTTTGTAGTTGATTTTTAGGACTTCTTTTATTCTGAGATGAATTAACACCAACATGAGGTTGGATACCAGGCTTACTTGATCTATCAGGAGCACTTTCATTTGTTTTAGAATTCTGTGCACTTCACTAGAAACTTCTGTAAATTTACACCTCCTATGTTGTAGGCAGCTAAACCTGTGGGAGATTTTACTACAGCCGAAAGGTGGTTGTTTGTTAAGTTTTGTAGACATTTGCTGACTATTTTAATTAGGAATGTTTTACTAGAACCAGCTTCACAACTTACATAAATGTGCACAGGTTTATAATGTTTATAGCTACAGGTTTTAGTTTCATGTTTAGAAACATGTTCAATTTCTTGAGTGACTTCTAGGTAAATGGTGAGCTGTTCATGATTTAACTGTGATTCCAGAACTGACAAGTCTTCCTCAGATTGTCTATAGCGATAGATGGTATTTTCTACCTCAGTCATGGCTATCTCTGCTTTATTTAGAATGAGTGGTTCTGCAAGTGGATCCTGGCTTCCTGTAAGGGAAGGTTGAATGTCCTCAGGATGTCTTTGTCTAGCATCTACGCAGCTTCAAATAAGCCAGTCACCTAATCATTATTTTTCTTTTCTCCAAGGATTAAAATGATGGAGTAGGGCCCAGTAATACAGTTTTCTATGTTGTGGAGATTTAAATAATAACTTTTAATGTTAATTAGACTGGGTTTGGCGAGTTTCACTAGGCTTCTTTCACAAGTTGAGACTGAATATATCCCAGTTGTCTCATTTGTCGTACAGGCACATGTTTTCCAAAGGATTACTTCTGTTTGAGTAGTATGTGTCAATGACATTGTTTTTTTGAAATGTCCTGGCTGTTGGGATCATTTGTGTCTATGTTTTCTATCTGTTGGTAGGATTTTAGTACTCTTTTTCGGAATGAAGCTGGTCCAAAATTCAGCAAGACAATGTGCTCAGATTTGCCATATAAGGCTGTACCTGTAAAATGGTCTGCAGCTTCGTAGCACGCACATTCTCTATGGGAAAGCATTTTTTAAACCAAAGCTGTACAATTTCTGTGATAGTGTTTGTCAGACGGTATATCATCCCAGAGGTCCTTTAGCTCTGTTTTCTCAGCTTTGGTGAGATAGGCTTTGACATATCTTGCAACTGCAGTGGAATTGTCTGCAATGTAGTGTACGTCTATGTAATTATTCTACAAGAGGGCAATGATTGGATTGTAATCATTGATGTACTCGAATGCTTTGTTCCTTTTAATGTTGTATGTATTTTTAGGGGATTTACCTTTTACATTGTGTCTAACAGAAGACATCAAGCTATTTACCTGTCCTTTTTTGCAAACTCATCTAGGAAAGCCAAAGCTACATTTGGTATAGTATTTCCCTTTGTTTTTATATCTACGTTGGCAGTATTTCTAACATTTATGTTTTTGCAAACTAATACTTGTGTATGTAGGTCATGATCTGTGGTTTCTGAGGGGATGCTGCAGTGGCGTCACTATCATGGCCAGAATCTTTTATCCACTAAACCATGTGGATTTGTGGTGCTCCTCTGGATTGATATTCTTTTCTCCATATGAAGTGTTGCACTTCTCCGAGTGGAGGGGTCATTTTATTGCAGATCAAATGCAGCATGGCAATGATGAAATGGGGAAAGTACCTTGATACAACTCGCGGGTCAAGAGAACAGAGTTCTCCTGGTGTTTTTATGTCTATTCCATCTTTATTTTGGTTTGCAGTGCCTAAAAAGTCATGCAGGTCATCCCATGCGACTTGACCAGCTTTATGTACCACAACCAGAAGTGGAAACACACTTGTTTGCCACAGGGGTACTGCGAGTCACCATCTATCGTTAACAGAGTGACCCAGATGGATCTAGGCAACATAGAGGCAGAAAGAAAAGTTTTACAGTAAGTTGACGACATTTTGACTTGCAGTGAGACAGAGGACTAGTGCAGAAGGGACTCCGTGCACATGCTGGCAGTGATAGCTGACAAGGGGTACAAGGTAGACAAGGCCAAATTCCAGTACTGTCAGAGGAGGTGCTTTACATTGGTCAGATGATATCAAAGGACGTCAGGCACATTGCCCCAAAGAGAGCAGAGACAATACAGAACACACCCCAACCCAAAACAGTGAAGGAAATGCAACGATTCTTGGGGTTGTGCAATTACTGCAGAACATGGGTTTTTGACTGAAGCACATACACAGGGCCACTTTTGACCGCAACGAAGGAGTCGCAGAAGGGAACAAAGACACGGACATGGACCACAGAAATGATTGATGCCTTTGAGGAACTGAAACAAGCAATCTGTACAGCTCCAGTGTTAGGGACCCCAGACTACAAAAAAGAGTTCTTCCTGTTTTCACACACAGATGATGTAGTGATGAAAGTGGTACTGACTCAGAAGACAAGCATGGGCCATAAGCCAATAGCTTATTACAGTGGACAGCTTGACCCAATGATGAGAGGGCACTACCCGTGTGAACAATCATTGGCTGCAGAAGCCTTTGCCATAGAAAAGTAATCAACAGTGAGAATGGGGTGCACCACCACTCTGTATGTGGGGCACACCCTTTTTCAATCCTGCATAAGCCAAAGAGCACACTCACTACACAAAGAGCATCAGGGTATGAGGTGATACTATAAGGCAGGACTGAAGATAGTGAGATGCGGGACTGTTAACCCAGCACTATTCTTGGCAGATATCTACAAGGGGACTATGCACACAACTGTACAAATTATATAGAGATGTTCAGCGACACAGGCAAGGTGGAGGAGGAGGCACTTGAGGGGGACACATACTGTATGTTGATGGTTCATCAACAATTGACCAGACTAATGGGATTAGAAGGAATGGAACTGTAGTGGTAAGACTGAAGGAGGACGGGACAAGTGAGATGGTCGTGAGTACACGATTACCATCCCATTACTCAGCACAGGCAGCAGAACTAGTGGCTCTCATTTTAGCACTAGAACACAGTGTAGAGACGTGTGTGACAATATATTCTCACAGTGCTTATGTCACATCAACTGTGCATTCAGGACTGGTGCAATGGCATAGAAGAGGGTTCAGGAGGGCAGATGGGACCCCAAAATAGCATGCATTCTTATTATGCAAATTGTTGAAGTAATTGCATACCTAATGGAGGTGGCACTAGTGAAATGGCAGGCCCACACAAGGGGGGGAAGATCTTATTTCAAGAGGGAACAAAGCAACAGACTATGAGGCAACGTGTGGAGCGTATTTTTGGGAATTGGAAGAGAGACCAAGGGCCCAATGAGGAAAATCTTAATGAGGGAAGGGTACAATGCTCTACCCCAGACCTAGATTATGGAATTGCAGGGAGCTGTACCACGGGAGGAAAAGGAGCTATGGGTAAAGAGAGGATGCTCAATGTCTCCAACAGATGCCTTAGATGTGACAGAGCAACACAGGGAAGGTGGTCATGCCACTGGCATTACTCAAAACAGCATTAGCGCAATTGCATCATCCAACACACACAGGGACGGATGTCATTGCTACACGCATTGGAAAAACGTGGTTTTGCCCAAACTTGAATGAACATGTAGCTGATTTCATAAGTAACTGCCAGACTTGCCAACAGTTCACAGCAGGGCATACCTTGAGAGTTGGGTGTGGAGCCATACCAAGACCCGTAGGCCCATTTCTGCATCTCCACATGGACTACATGGACAGGATACCGCTACAAGATAGGGGTAATTTGCCCATTCTCAAGATGGATAGAGGCTGGGCCATGCTCCCATGCCAATGCACTCAGAGCAGCAACATTTTTGGTCCAGGACGTTTTCCCAAGAAGGGTGTATACATGAGGTACTGCGGTCTGATAATGGCTCTCACATCGCCAATGAACTGTTTCAGCAAATTACAACCCTGATAGGCATCAAGCACATATTTGCCTGTGCATGCCACCCGCAAGAAAAAGGGGCGTGTGAACGCCTGAATGAACTCCTAAAGGAGTACATTGCCAAAACTCAAGAGAGCACTAAGAAAAACTGGGCTCAACGTTTGCCTTTGGCACTCTTTGAATTACGCAACAAGCCAGGGTCCAGCCACCATTTAATGCCCCACGAGGTGGTAACAGGAAGGTGCATGCATCTTCCCCTGGTTCCTCCCACTAGGGCATTGAAGGATTGTGAGAACAATACGGATGTGTTAGGGCAGGAAATATTTGAATATATCACTTCCTTGGTTTCTACTGCTTCTTTTATCTCTCGCCAGATACAGCAGATCCAGTGCGGGTCTAAACAGAACAAAGAGATTCACTCCTCTAATACAGACTCTGATAACAAACTTGAAAACTCATTAAAGGTGGGAGAACTTGTGCTCCTCTGTCATTTCCTCAGGCACTTGTTGAGGCCGTGACAGATCGGGCAGTAAGGCTCAAAGGAAAGACTGTCTGGAACCACATCCAGGATATCACGCCCTACAAAGCAGTGGCTGTACTTGGTAACGAAGCAACAGTAACCGACAGGGCCAGCATTCAAGACCTCGATGAACTACAAGTACATGCAGAAATCAATGAGCTAGGAGGCAAGGACATCATATGATCCAACAATCTCAAGCAGCTAAATTACAAAATACTTGTGCACATTAACACCTGAAACACTGTCTGTTATTCTTTTTCCTTTGCACACACAGGTTGATGCAAATGCTGTTAGACTTAAAAAGGGAAGTGTCCTGATGTTACCTCCCATTGATAACCCTGAAGCATTCTCCAACCAATTTGTGCACTACATAAGAAGGCCCAAACGATTCAGAGCCCGATCCCCTGCAGAATATTTCCTTGTATTTGTAGAATAATTGTCCCAACCATACCCACAACTTGAACACAGTGCATACCCCGTTCTGCTCACACTAAGAGATCCCTTAGTAAGACAGGTCTGGGAGGAGGTCTTTGATTTTGCCATCAGCGACTATTAAGTTTGTGGAGCTTAAGGATACTGACAAGTACTAACAAATTAATGCCTTTCTTTGTGATTTTAATGCGGGCAACTTCATCATCTCATCAGCTGCAAGGATCTAGCAGCATAAGTGGGTATGACAGAGAAAAAAATAATATTATTATCATGGTGTGTTTACTGATTCCCAGTGGTGTACTGGCAATTATGTTCTGATACTTTACACGGCTATGAGTAGTACTGCTGTACCCTCTAATAACATTAGAACGATTCTAGCAGGGAGGACAACCATGTCAGGTGGACGAGAATACACTGCTGATAAGGCAAGTAGAGGTAAGTGCAGTGTTGGCACAGACATGATGGGAGTTGATATGTATCTCACAGACACACCACGAGTAACAAACAACATGTGGTACACACATATTGATTGATTGATTGATATTTTATTTCTATTGCGCTCGTACACAAGTGTTTCAGAGCACGACAAGGCAAGGGAGGGGAACAGGGGAGAACAAAACAGCGATCTTACTAGGCCTAGTGACATTGAGAACGCGCAAGTGCATGGGAGAGGGGGGAGGGGAAAAGTGCATGGAAGGGGGGAGAGGTGGAAAGTGCGAAGCAGAGGAGAAACAGATAAATAACAATAAATAAATAATAAAGGCAACAAACAGTGGTAATGCAGCCAGCAATTTGCAAGTGCTAGGTTTAAGGCAGCAGATAGGGTAGGTCTGATAAGTGCAGGAAGAAAAAGGGGGGGGGGAGCTGGATGGGTACAGATACAGACCCCAGTGCGGGAGGGTGGCAAGATGAGAAGGTACCTGGGCCCAAAAGACAGAGGGTGGCCAGGTGCACGGTGCCAAGAGAGAACAGGTCAGCAGGGGAGAGGGGGAGCGAAGGCAGAATAAAAGAGGAAGGTCTTGAGGTGCTTCCGGAACCGGAGATGGTTCTCCTCAAGTTTTAGAGTGGCAGGGAGGCTGTTCCAGAGGGAGGCCCCAGCTGAAGACAGAGATCTACCCCAGCTCGTTTCTTAGAAAAACGACTGACCCTGAGTGAGTTGGAGGTAGAGGAGCGAAGAGCTCGAGAGGGGAGGTATTTGCGGAGGGATAGCTGAAGGTATTTTGGACCCAGGCCCCAGAAAGCCCTGTGGACAATGCAGAGGGTTTTGAATGTAATCCTTGCATCCACTGCGAGCCAGTGGAGAGATTTCAGAGCTGGAGAGATACGATCACAGGGCTTGAGGCCAAGGGCAAGTCTCGCAGTCCTGTTCTGGATTAGTTGCAGAGGGTGGAGAGTAGAGGCAGGTAGATTTAGAAAGAGGCTGTTACAATAGTCCAAGCTAAAGAGAACCAGAGCTTGAGATACCATGAGCTTGTGGGGGAAGGAGAGGAAAGGCAGAATAGCTCTGAGGAGGTGCAGTCTGAAATTTGACTTTTTAGAGACCTCAGAGATGTGGGCGGAGAAGGAAAGGGTGGAGTCGAAGATGACCCTGATGTTCTTAGCCTCGCAGATGGGGGTAGGAAGAGGGCCAAGGGAGGCCGGCCAGAGAGTGAAAGGAAAGGATGGTGAAGGTGTGCCAATGAGGAGGATCTTCGTCTTGCTGACATTCAGACAAAGATCATTGGCGTCACACCAATCTTAAATGGCAGTTAGGCAATCAGAGATGAGAGAGGAGGTGGCAGAGGGCAGCCTGAAAATTAGTTGAGTGTCGTCAGGGTAGCACTGGAAATTTGAGCAGAAACTGGCAATGCAGTGGGCGAGAGTTGCCAGTTATTGGTTGAAAAGCCAGGGCGAGAGGTTAGACCCCTGGGGAACACCACAGGTAGAGAGGAAGATAGATGAAAGGAAGGACCTAAGTTGGACCTGGGAGGGTCAATCTGAGAGGAAAGAGGTCAACCAGGCTAGAGCCTGATCATTGATATCCAGGTTTTCACGGAGACGGTTAAAGCAGGATGGTATTGTTGACCGTGTCGAAGGCAGAAGAGAGATCGAGGAGGATGAGGACAGAGGGAATGTTAGAGTCAAGGTTGGTGAGCAGATCTTCACAGATGTTTAGGAGAGCAGATTCCGTGCTTCTGGCAGCTCTGAAGCCAGACTTGTGGTCATGGAGACAGCCAACAGAATTGGAATGAAGGTTAAGCTGATAGATGGCCAACCTTTCCAGGAGTTTGCCAAGAAAGGGAGTAATGGAAATTGGGTGATAGTTAGCTGGACAAGAAGGGTCACATATGTCCAAAGTAGGAAGGGACACCACCAAGGAGAGCCGTTATGTCTGCTCTTTAATCCCCTACGGCATGAGTGCTTCTTGAGCGTTCATTAAAACTGAAATAACTGCATCAAGAGCACAGTGCCTGATGTATCTCGCGATGGTGCAGACATGAGGAAGATTCCAAGGGAAGACAGCAACATTGAGATGACTGTCCTAAGGGACTTTCCCATATGAAGATAATTGCATAAAGACACTAGATATGATGAACAATTACTGGCAGCTACATTAAGGTTTCCAGTACATCACTGACAGCCCTGAGAAGGGAGAGACAAGGACGACTATGACACGGAAGGGGTTACCATGTCCTTGGACAAGGATAAAGGAGATAGGAGGAGAGCCTGGATGCTGGGCCTCAGATATTGATCAATGGACGAGTGTACACTGACTATTGATGAGAAGATGGTGTGGTGGGAAGCAAAGCACTGACCTTAGCACAGTCAGCAGTGAACAAGCTACAAGAAGAAAATTATAAGTGCCTAAAGGAATGGTGTACAAGCGCAAATGTGCTGACATGTGTGGAGGATGAAGCTGGACCGATGCCAATAATTCCCCTGAAGACACCAGCCCTGTGCTATCAGAACATTGCTGATGTTGAAATTGGTGAAAACGTAGTATTCAAGGTGATTGAACAACTCCCAGCAATGAACGCAGAAATGGCAGTGCTAATGGACCATGGACCACTACTGGGCGGGCGGATCAAAGGTGTACACAAACTGCTACCCAATTGAGGAGGGGTATGCTCCCTATAACACATAAACATGCCTTTGTTGGTGGTACCCAAGAAGGATGTGAAGCTCGACGGGTTCCCAAAGATGGAGAAAAAGATGCAAAGGAAGAGGTCAGTTGAGAAAGCACCAACAACTGGGACCAGGGAAGCAGATAAGCCGGCCGGAGTGAGAAGAGTGAAAAGAGGGGGGAATTACTTCTCAGAAAATCAGAAGCAGCACTGGATGTGGTCCCAGCAGAACACAGGCTGTTCAGCAGAACACAAATGTTCTTTGCATCACTGATACCAGGAATACAGGTGTACACAAATGCCAAATGGTTACAGATCACTTGTTGGGAGCTGATGGTAACAATTAACTCAACAGTGAATGGGTTCAGCACCATAAATTAAGAGCAATAAGGTTGGTGGCACTCCAGAATAGGTACATTTGAGATCTCCTCACAGCAATGGAAGGCAGAGTTTGCACAAAACTAGGGAGTTTATGTTGCGCATTTATACCAGCTAACGATGAAGATAATGGAACTCTCTCAGACGCAGTTGCACAGTTAGCACAAATGCATGCGAATATGGAAGATGAAGCACGTGGAGCAGGGAAGGACAAAATCTGGTTCACATATCTATGGTCATGGGTGCCATCATGGCTGTCTGATGGACTGAAGAAGATAGCTGGAGCACTCATACTTGGAACGGCATCAGTATGCGGTATAAAGATATGCATTTGAAGGTCCAAGAAGACAGCAGAAAAGGCGATTGGGATGCAGATACTGATGGATGTGAACATAGGGGGAAGAATGAGACAGACTAAGGAAGAAAATTGCACAATGTGACTTATTTCCGGCAGGAACAATAAAGCTGGACAACCTCTGTGATGCAAGAACCCATTAAGGGAATTGGGTTTGGTGCAACCCCGAAGGAGCATGGACACCTTGGAGGAATAACAAAGATATGGCGGCCCAGAGAGAAGGGGTGGCCTTATCTAGATTTGGTCCAAAGTTGACCAGAGGGTGGACTGAAGAGGGATGATCGAATCCTACCCCTGCTCCCCCTCACACAAGATGCATGGTCTGGAAGAAGAACCACAGATGCTGCGGTCGCGCATACCATTTTGGACCAATTCCTAGTGCTTCTATGATAGACAAGTATGTTGAAAGGTACCCTCTCAGCCAACCATACAGCCCAGGAGCAGTGCAAACGCTACCCAGGGTAGACGAGGAGCCTCAAGATGCAACTAAGGAGTCTTCAATTGACAGTATTGACTAAAGCGCCAAGAAGCTACGCTAGTGACATCATAGAGACACCATGACATAGCAGCATTAGACATGAAACACACGTGTCATCCGCACATAAGGCACAAAACATGCACCCAAATGCATGAAGAACATATGCGGAAGAACTGTATAAGTTAGAAGACAGAAACATATACATACCACCTTCTCTTTATTATTTTGTCATCCGCTTAACCTCAGCAACACAGAAAATACAAGAAGCAAGAGATCATGCACAAGCTTGCAGGTGCTTACATGCAAATAACCTAATGGAACTGCAGGAGCACCTATGGGACCTGACAGAACCAATGTATTACTAACATATGGAGAACTATAGAATAGCACAAACATGTATAAGCCATGCCATGGCTTTGGAACATCACAGTAGGCCACGTCTCAGTAAGAGCTGAGGGGAGCTGAATTCAGACTGAACAGGAAAGCAACCGCGTGGGACAGGGCTGGATGCCAAGGCCACCAAGGTCTGAGTGACATTCCATTCCCTGAACGTCAGTAACACCAGCTGCAATAAATACAAATAAATCCACATAATTCAGAGCTCCAGAATCCCAATATACAGTCTCTGAACATGTCACTCAGCAGCTTGGATGATGAATTGAAACTGGCGCTGGGAAAGAGGAATTATCTCACTCTGACAGACAGAACCTTGCAACAAAGTCGTTACAGCAAGAGACAAGGGTAGCATGATGTGAACGGGCATGCTCATAGACTTTGGTGGTGCGCACGAGTTACAATGCAGACACAAAGTTATACTTATTACCTTGAAAAGGTACACATTGCGCTGACAACCATTTCAGATCCAAGGCCTGGGGACATCAACTCTAGCCTATCACAGTTCAGAACCCTAGGTGTGAGTAGCAATGGCCAAGAACCAATGGTAAAACCGTCACACTGCAACATTGCGTAGTATTAGATAATTGGGGATGGGCCGGGCCAGGCCAGCCACCTCCGTCAAAAGAGGGTTCCACAACTAGCTACCCTGCTTTCACACATGCAGGTCGTAAATTTCCAACAGACAGTGCAACTATAATACTATAATGAATTATTTATACAGTCAAAAACCAGGTCAGGTTAAGTAAATACATATTTTAACATATAATAATATACAGATATAACAGAGCTAAAACGTATAAAAAACAAGCCTTACATACACCGATAGTTGTATCTAGACAAGACGTGTTATATAGGACATTAGCAACACAGGCGGAGAAATAACAAAGAATAATAAGTTGTGTAATTTGTGAAGTTAATAACAAATGTGAGATACCATTTTATATCTATTTCAATATATTGGTTTTCTATCTAGGGTGTCTAAACATATTAGTGTTTCTAGGTCTAAAGAAAACCCTGTTATGAACTGATCTATTTTCGATGTGTCTTCAAGCCCGTCTTCAGGATGCTTTTGAATATTGCCATTGAGGCTAATTCACAGGTTGCTTTACGCACAAAGCCACCTGACATGCGAGAGCCAGTGAACTTACATGTACAGGGTCCACTGTAGGTGGACTGCCACTCAATGCCCAATCCCAGGCGACGATACGTTTTCTGGAGAAGGGCCCAAGTTGTAGCATCAGTCTGATGTCAGGAAAGGACTAAACTGGCCTGCGAGCCAGGGGGCACCAAGATGTTTCAGGATTCTTGTCTATCCTTGAACTAATTCCTGTTGGTTTTGGCTGAAATAAACCACAGTTTGAACTTGCTGTCTGCCTGGATTTGCATTCCTTTTTGGGAGAAGGTGTTGGGCCTTCGATGAGTTCGCAAACTGCTAGCAGCCCTGGAACCTACCTGGGAATTTTTGTTCCCAACATTTCCCAGACTCTCTTCCAATTTCCCCCATGCCTACATTTGGCATACAGTGTGCTTTGGATTTCCACAGTAATCATGATGACTCAAGAGGTGGAAGACTACTTATTTAGAACGAACAACTGAAATGAGGTGCCAACATATTTTTCATCAAAGAAATCGGTATAGTCACAATTGCACTATTGAGATGGGTAGAGGCCGTGAAATAGACTGGTATAAGGAAGCTTATCTTACTGAACAAATCTTCAGATGTTACAGCCACTTCCTTCTGGATAGACTGGTTTACCAGGTTTCTTCATTTTAGTCTATGAGCAGCTCCTAGTGCTTTACAAACCCTTTTGAACCGGCACAAGGCTTTCTGAAGCCAATGGGTGATTATCATTTGATATAACATTTTGATTATGCCTCATTCTCAAAGGGAGCTGTGCACACATCTCTGTTGGGCAGTGCACTTTCTCCTGTCGCTGAGGTTTGTCATAAAGATAAATCATATTTGGTACCCTCTCAGGGCAGGCAGCTTTGGTATTTGTGATTAATAGTCAGAGATGCTCACTGAAAATGGTTCATACAAGCCACTAACTATTAGAAAGGAGTGAAACAGATCATTGCATCACCTGGTGATATCTGTGTCATGGCGAGGATGAAAGTTCTTCTTTCTTTGTATAACCAGACAATATTGCAGGATTCACTGCATTGAAGGACCAGCCAATGTCTAGCGATTAGTTCACTTTGTAAAAGGCTAGGTAAGGTATAGTGGGTTTACTTTTCTGCAGAAATAAAAGAAGATTTTTTCGGGTGGTTTCAACATATGAAAGTTGTCAATGGCAGAGCCATTTTCGCTTAATCTCCAGTTCTTCAACTGAAATCAGAAATAAGTCTTCATGGTTGAGTCACCACATATGACCATATCTTGACGAAGTGGACTTGGACTTATGAGATGTCTCAATTACATATAAACTGTTTACAGCATCTTGCTGGTTTATTTGTGTTATGCAGTTTTGCAAAACAGTTTTTAAACAGTGCCATGCGTCTTGTCATGTACAACTAGTCAGTAATTTGCTACATAAGCAAGCTGGAGTGACAAGAGTCAAATCCCTATCAGATCCGGCAGATGTATACATATTTTGCCTTAGTATTGAATAAATGTTCAGGTGGACTATAAAATAGGTATGGCGAGCTTTGTGGTAGAATTGTCTACACTGTTCACTTTTCCTGCTCCTTTGGGTTGGTGGCCCCCCTTCCATGCAGGTCTCTTTATGACACCTATGACCACCCATTTCTCAATACTGTTTAGCTGCAGACTAAATCCGGACACAAGTGCCAAATTCTTGTTTTTTCATCCTTGGAGCTGGGGCTGCAGTATGCATTTGTTCCTGTACCCAAAACTTCAAAGACTCTACTTTATGCCAGTTCCGAGGGACGCTGTTGGTACAGGTCACTCCATTTTGGCCTTATCAAGTATAGTTTCCTTTGGCCTTGGAATTGTCCAATGGTAGCCCACTTACCCACACAATGGTAAGCTATCACGTATTGCCTCCTCCAACCAGTGGTTCTTGCAGGTTCCCTTCAACAGATGGCCTGTTGGAAATTCCAGTAGAGAGTGCACTGCAAAGAAATGTTGTAAGAAGTTGCAAAGTCTTGTTCTCCCAGAACCTTCAGGGTCTACCATTCTTCTTGGAAGGCCTGCTAAGCTGCTGTGAGTAGAGACATTTGGATCCCTTCCAGTCATATTTCATCCGGGAGGTAAACATTCAGACACTTTTGCCAGTCTCCTTGAATTCCTCTGTAAACATGCATACATCTGCTTTTTCCTTGAATCAGTCTATGGAGGGTCGTTTGTCAGGCAATGCATCCTTTGGTGTGGGCATTCCTAAAGGGCTCCTTCTGCATGTTACCGCCTAGGTACAGGTGTTCTTGCCTTTTGGACGTTGAGTTTTGTATCTTTTCTGGAATTGAACCACGGACAGGCTGGTCACGATTTATCCCTTCAGGCACTTTCAGTCAAACTGGCTATGTTGATATGCCTAGTTTCTTTCAGATGACTGGCTGATATTTGGATCCTAAATTTGACAGGTCTTACTTTTTATTCTGTTTTCCTTTTCACATTTTTAAAACTGATTCTAGGGTTAGTGTTTTTCTTTATTTTTAGGAGTTTGCTAATCTGTGTGTTGTCCATTGTCTTAGAAGATTTGAAACCTGTGCCATGGATTTATGAATGTTGGAAAAAATCGATTTTACGTCTCCTTTTCAAAATCCTAGCATACTATTCTCTCCTATATTTTGGCTAAATGGAATGCAAATGGATCATGTCACAGGCTGGCAGTGAAATTCCAATAATGGGTGCATGGGTTTTAAGGCTTTTTTTTTCTAGCACCAAATATAGGACATTCTCAGAACCACGGACTGTTCTAATGAACAAGTCCTTCACAAGTATTACAGCAAGTTTACTGTATAATTATCTGTGGTGGGTATCTCACAGCTTTGAAATAGCATTATGGGAAAATGTGCAATGTGGCTAAGCCTAGTAAATTATAGACAGATGGGATTCTGTTAATGGCACAGATATATTATCCACCCTTCCTTTACCACCTGAACCTGATTATGTTTTCGTCCTAATTACAGCAATGGATGCTTCAACAACCAATCATTTTTCTGACGATGGATGCAGTGGTGGCAACTTGTCCCTACTTAGCTGCGAGATTGTGTTTATGATCGTTTTATTTTTAATTGTTGCTTCTCTTGCTCCAAAAGATCCAATTTGCAGACATTTTAAGGAACACTACAAAAAAGAGTAGGAGTTATTGGATCCAGATGGCAATGGAGCTGGACATTTGTGAACAGCACAATCGGATTAATACGGATTCATTTGAAAGAGAGCATTTTGGGAGCTGTAGTTTAAATATAAAAAGAATGGTTTTATGTTTTCCATACTAATATTAAATAGATGAAAGTAGGTTGATGCACAATGTTCGATCCCATGCCATTACCAGAATCCTGACCACCCATCATTTTTTAGGAATGATCAACATTGTTGCTGCCTAGATGTTTGTGGAGGCTAGCGGTGACCCTGCCTTGAGGTTAGATTCATAAGCACTGAATCGAGTTCCATGCACAAAGCGTAATGTTAATGTATCTATCACAAAGAAAAGCCTTTTCCAGTCGGATGATATTCAAACAAGTGTGCTGTTCGTGCCACTGGATATGCTGATGAAATTATCATTCTGTGTGTCATATTTATAATTAGATGTATTGAGCAGAGCTAGTGATTTGCCTTTGTGACTGTAAGTAGTTTATAATTAGCCTACCTTTCCAGTACAACTAATACCATGTGATTTATCTCGCTTTTTTCAGGTTATTCGGTGTGAGAAAATGCTGCTGCTTAAAAGAAAATGAAACTTCAGATCAGTTAGGGCGATCATTACATCAAAAGTGAAGCCTAAAACAGCAAAATGGTTTAGGCAGACGAACAACTATCCAATGTTCTAATGGAAATGACTTTCACAGACAACATTAAAAGCTGCTGTACTGCAACGGAGCCATTCCGGATGATTAGGGATTTTCTTTGTCGCTGTGCCCATGGTAACGATCCTTTATAACTTAAACCATCAATTGAAGCCAATAACTATTGCTAGAGGATACAGTGCACTGGAGACACCTAATGAGCCGAGGTGTCAGTCTAATTCACCACACAACAAGACGTTTTCTAAATTAGATGCACTACACAGATAACACATGAAACAGCACGCGACTCACCTCAAAATTATACTCCCATTTACCTGCATACTGGTAAAAGCAAAGACATATTTAATAGTAATCAAACGATGATTGAAAAGTATATTTCACACTTTTGTAATGATGTTTATAATTATGTCAGTAAGCTTTAGTGGTTGAGTAAAAACCTCAGCAAGTGCAGAGTGTTGTGCTTCAAACAATCTATCACAAACACACACATACATATACATATAACATACTGGCATTTTTTCAAACACGTAATTACATTTTCAGCTATGAAGACTTATTTCCTTAAACATCCCTATGCAGAAATTCACACGGTGACAAAATGACTAATGCTCCATGGGAATACAGGGACAAGCAGCAGTGATCCCAAAGGTGAAATAGGCACAGCCCGAAAGGTATACCGCTTTCACCATTGTGGAGTAGCGCAGGTCGAAGGCAGACCATATCTTCAGATAGAGTCTGAGCTGACAGCAGTATCAACCCAAACAACTTAAGTACAATAGTACAAAATAAGAAAAACATTATCCAATCAAAGTTATATAAACATATTGACTTTTAATCAAACAAAATGCAAACAGCTAATCAGAAAACCCTAGGAAGACCCAACCATGAAAAAGAAAATACAGAGAATACAGACTTTTATGAAAGGGCATTCTGGGTAGGTGAGCGACAAGGTAGATTAGGGGGCTTAGAAGTCACTATGGTCCCCCACAGTACCTCACGTTCCTGTGTTGAGCCAAGCGTTTCAGTGTTATCAATCTGGGGGCTTTCACAGCCAGGCCGGGAGTTTCATTGAAGAGCGATGGTGCTGTTCAGCACCATTGTCAGTGTGTGCGTCAAAGACAATGGGAATGGCAAGTGGTGCTGTGTCGGGGTCAGCAGCCATGGAAAACTCAGTGACCTCAGGGACAAAGAAAGGGCTAGACTGGGTCAACATGGTGTTGAGTGTGAAGGCATCACAAAGCAAGACAGAGACAACAGATTCAACGTTCAAAAAGAAATACTTTATTAACTCAAATCTCAAGATGGTAGAAGGCCTAACTTTTCTATGCTAAGGTGGGATTTCCCTACCTGAACGAAATTAAGGAAAGTCTGAGTCAAAGAGTTCCATTTAAAAGTCTGTCTGTGTCCACAGCCTATCCTTGCCCTTACAACTAAAGCTAACCAATGTGTCGGGATGTCCGCAATATAAGAAGGTTCCATGTGTTAATGTCCCTGCAAAAATATCATGATACAAAAATATCGCCATATTTTTGCAGAGACCCATAGACCCTGTGGGGGACACCCCACAACCCCTGCATTATTTTAAAATGTGCAGGGGACACTCCTGCAACCCCGGCTTCCACAAATTATCCCCCCAAAAATATTGCCTATGGCGAGATAAACAGCCATATCTACGGCGATATTTTTGGTGGGGATATTTTGTAGGGATACCTAAAAGAAATGGTGATTAACACAACGTTTTGAGCTTCTTTCAGCTCTTAGCTTCCTCTTCAGCTCCTCTTTACCAATTTCAAGAAAGTTCAATAAAAGTCTCAAGATTACCTTTCCCAAGATCAAGGCAATATATTTCCACGCAATTCTTGGGGTTCCCTTCCCCAAGGTTAATGCAACACAGTTGTAAAACGAAAAGGGTCTTGAGACTTCATTCTCAAGAAAACATGTGCAGTTCCTCAAGTCTTGGGGGTTCCCTTCCCCAAGACTTTAATTCAGCCACTTGTATCCGTCTTGGTCTTTTCAAAAGGCTTTGTCAACACTCTTCTGGCTTTCTCTAGTTAGCCTTTTGACTTTGCCACAACATGTCAGACACCTCTTGCCAGTCTTTTATTTATTTATTTTATTTATTTGCATTTATAAAGCGCACAGAACTGCCCTGGGGCATCGTGGCGCTGTTACAGCAGACTTAGTCATGAACACAAGCATAGGAATGTGTTTACAGATGTAACCGAGTTACATAGTTGACCTCGATATAAGGGGCAGCAAAACAAGAAATGTGCAATATCTATCGGATTGCTTCAATACATAGATCTATCAGATCAAGCCATTTTACATGAGACAAAATGGACGCTTAGCGTAAAGTACGAAAGCTAAACGCTCTAAACAATGTTCGAGCGAAGGCTGGATATACAGGACCTTATTTACAGGCGCATTTTATAATGGTGCAATCCCATAGAAAAAGGCTTTGTAAAACAGGCCCACAGTGACTGAATAACGTTCAAAGGCCTTGCTCTCTTTGCACTGAATATACATACAGTCATGTTGAATTCATATAAAAAGGCTTCATTAAAAATTCATCATGTAGCTTATTCAGATAGGCAATTGTAATTCCCCTTAATAGAGGCTTTGTTCATTGAAGTAGGATCATCCCAAAACCTGGGAAGCCAATCAAGTAAAGCAATGTTTTGACATTGCTTGTCCAGTTAAATTGTTTACTGTCTGGATGATTCAGCATGTTCAAAAGTTCATCTTAAAATGGACAAGATTGTTTGAGGTCCAATAACCTCCTTAAATAATAATTGTCCGTGTGTGTCAGATATTTACAAACACCTATGCCTTATAGCTGTAATTCACATGTTGCCGTTGGACGAACCTTCTTATATCACACCTCCAAGTTCAGACCCATGTTCCTTTGACTTATGGAGTGTGGAGAATTAAAGAGGTTTCCACTAGATCGCACTAGTACAGGCTACTCTTAAATATTTGGAATTTTCATTCTGTGTCACACAAAAAAAGAGACCAGTGTATTCAGAAAACATACTTTGTCTTTGGTGATGCTATGTAATTCATATGTGGGATGACACAACTTTCTCTTGCTTTGCATAAATACCATTGGTTTTGTTTTACTGGGATTAATGTCGAAGCATTTCTCTTTCACAACGGTGTAACATTAAGCGATCTATTCGTGCAATTTAAAGGCAGTTTGAGAAATAGCTTGTAATAATACAACGGTATTCTTTACCCCATTTAACTTAGCACCACGAGCGTTCATGGCAGTTATCTGTTTAGCAAAGCTCTTGATATGAAGACAAAACAATGTGGGGGCCAAAACTCAGCTTTGGCAAACCCCTTTGTTGAGCCCAAAATAACCAAACATATGCAAAGCAACACAAACTATAAAACCTACAATGTGCACAATAAAGAAAACATATGTAAACGAACATATGTGTGACTGGTGAAAAAAAAGTACCTACCGATTCATTTACTGAGAAAGCACATTTTAAAGACAAAACAGTGCTACCCCAATAAATGCCTACACAATTCCAGAGTACAACTTCTGTTACGATTACTGTGAAATGGCGAGTTATTTCTGAAGTATGACGAAAACATCATTAAACATCTACTTAAAATTGTACCTTCCTTCCGCTATTAAAACTTCAAAAATGGCGGCCATAAAAATCTGCCACACGGATATACACAGCCTGCGCCATCGTTTTGCTCCTCTAGCTAAGCTGTAAGCATGCACATCTTGTGCTTTGTGAATTCTGCTAGCTTAACCCTCGCGCGTTTCTGTAAATCATTCCTTGCCTCCTCTCAATGTACTCCCGCCTTGATATCCACCAATTGCGGTTTGTTTCATCCATCATACTTCCCCACCCCTTGGAAAGCACCCATTAATGGGATTGCAAGACTCAATATTTCGTTTTGCTCGATTCTGTTCGACACCCTTTTCTCCTCAATAAATACAAATGCAACCAAGACATACTGCATGATTCTGCTGCAGCTCAAACAACCTGAATATATGTTTGAAATAGTGCCAAAGAAACAATGAAATAAAATCGTGGAGGGTTATTATCCGGAAGACCTGCCTCCAGCAGTCGACTGTATAATGATGTATTGGAAAGGTTGTGCAGTCGTTAAGGGCGCAGTGTCAGCCCGTGAAACACCGCCTTCGCTGACCTGTGTCCGCAGATCAATAGCGAGGTTCTTAAGGTGATGCGCAGTCTTGCAAACTGTACCCTGCGTGTTCTTGTTATTTCCGAGGACATCTTAGAAAAAAATGCACACTCAATCTCTTTGTGATTGATTACTGTGGCTTCGCCCTCAGCATATCATGGTATTTGACTGTGCATTTGTCTTTTACATATTTTGTTGTGTTTCGTTTAAAAAGTGGGCAGCCGTCGCAATAAAAAAATAAATAAATAAAAGAAATGAGCTACATTCTGAATTCTCAGTTCTTTAGTGGATTTCGGTATATTTCTATAACGAGCTGTCATTCAACTGTACTGTGATCTTCCGAACAACCACTAGCTATACATAATATTTTGGTGAGGAACGATAGCCAATATGCTCAAATGTGTTCATCTGTATTGGTTCATGTGAAGAGGGTGGACTTGCACGCACTGCATGATTTAAGAACATTTATATATTACACGGCCACGGTAGTGGCCATGTAGTTATGGTTAAGTTGCTGTTTCCATAGGAAGAGCACTTTTTGGGCGGGTTATAACTCCGCTCCCCCTGGATGAATCCTCACCAAACTTTGCAGAAAAAGTATATGGGCCACTCTGAATTTTGTTTTGCAAAGTTTGGTGATGTTTGGTCCAGGGGGAGAAATGTAATAGGGGGGGTCCCAAAACGTCTTTTTTCCCGTAGACTGAATGGGGGAAAAACCTTGTGCACCCCTTCAGGTCAAACCGTTGGACGGATTTTCACCAAATTTGGTGACAATCCATCCAGTAGTTTCCTTTAAAATGAGCAAAGAATAGGTCTAAAAAAATTAGTGATATCTATGTCAGTTCCCCTGTCACACTTACCTGTTTCCTCCGCGGACAAGATACCGATTGGCCAGGGGGGTGGCGTCATGACCGCATAAACACGACGTCTTCACTGATTGGCTGCAGAGAGCCGTGATGTGCGTCAGAATGTGTGGCTGCGCCCGACATCTTGGATCCAGAGACAGCGCGGTCAACACCACAGGCGAAATGCTGTTTCGGAAACTGTTTTGCTCTCCTACAGTGCGTGGGGAGGTTCACAGAGTAAGAGATGGGTTAAATAGTGTTCTTGTTTGGGCGGCAGTTGTTAATGATGTATTCGCCATGCAAAATGCTGGTTCAGAAACTACTTTGATGTCCTACAGTGCTTGGGAAGATTCAGAGAGTATGAGAAGTGTGAAATAATGTACTTGTTGGGCGGCAGATGTCAATGATGTATTCTCTATGCCCGCCTTGTTCGGCATTTTGTACGTGCAGAAAATGAGGCGTCTCATAAGGGTAGTATTTCAGTCCGTGCTGTGTACAGGCACCTTGAAACTGTTCTAAGGACACACGTGGTGTTAGAGACCATTGGAATTGAGTTAATGTAGTTATTACATTATTTGTGCCTATGGGTGTGCCATTCATTAGAACGGCGCCATGGGTGTGACATGCTGCGGTGGTTGTGGCCAGGGCCTAGAGTCATGGATGCATGGCCGTAGGCCGAAGGCCATACTTTCAAGATGTAGGCCCTGGCCACAACCACCACAGCATGGTACACTTATGGATACACCTGTAGTATTGATTGTCGATTGGATGGTTGTGGGGAGTGTGTACAGTCGTTGCACCCAAGAACTAATTTATAAGCACTGGATGTATGAGCCACTGCACACCCACACATTGTAATATCTATGAACATACAGGTAGGAGTCTAGCCTCTGGCCAGATCAAGTGAGGAATACCACACCTATGGATACAAACATACTTCCACACATCTCTCAGGTGGCTGTGGGCAGGATGCAGAGTTTTGGATGCATGGCTGCAGGCCGCAGGCCACACGCCTTACTCCTAAAACTCTAGGCCCTGCCCTGAATCACCACATCATATTACAGGAATGCATTCACCCATACTATAGCTTAGTAGCCTGATGGTTCTGGGGAGGGTGTACAGTCTTGGGTCCATGGCCACAGGCCATGCATGCAGAAACGACCTTATAAGCAGTACAGTTATACGCCAATGTACACCCTTACATTCAATTATGTATGGATATGTATCGAAATCTATAGGTCCTGGCCACAACCATTGCAGCATATCACACAGGCACGTTGCTGTTTCCATAGGAAGAGCACTTTTTGGGTGCCTTACAACTGTGCTTCCCTTGGACAATTCCTCACCAAAGTTTGCAAAAAAAAATATCGGACACTTTCAATTTCTTTGGAACGTTTGGTGATGTTTAGTCCAGGGGGGGAAATTATAAGGGCGGGGGGGGTTCTCAAAACGTCTCTTTTCACCTTAGACTGAATGGGGGAAAAAGTTTGCGCCCACGAGCAGGTGGCGCTTTCCATGATTGGTTGTGGAACAGCGTCAAGTTTGTCAGCTTTGTTCCGTCCCCTGCTATCTTTTATTAATGTATTGGTGTACGCGGACACCGCCAGACCCACATACAAAACACAACAGCATTGTACTGGTCACACTTATGTAATACTACTTCAGAAGGTCAACTTTGAGGGGGTTGGGATGGTATGTGGGGGCACAAACTGAAAAAGTGGACTTTTCTTGTCACCAAACTCATACGTTCACATGCAAGTTTGTGTTCACTGTAGCACTACCAATTAGTGTGCATGTGTTAAAATGCTTTTTGGAATAATATTGCCGTCAGACTGGCATTCTAAGTTTTGAAAACTAAGGCCACCATCTGCACTGTTTACTGGAAACAGCGACTCTGGAGGTGTATGGGAGTAGCGGTTCTCATAAGTGGATTTCAATATGTGGTTACAAACAAGGAATTATTGTGCCTTCTGAGTGAATTCCTTTTTTGGTTGGACGGTCAATACACCTGCAGATCCGAGTGATTGTATAAGGGGCCTTTGTTTTTTGACATTGAGCAAAACGGAAACCTTACAAGAAATTCAAGGAATGAAAGGGTCGAAAAAATAGCAATTGATAAGGTTATGTTTTAAAAACTTTGTTAGGGACATGCAATATCAGTCCACGAAGATTCTTTGATGCAAATGCATTGGTGTCTGCCTTGCAGAAACAGAATGGAGGCAGTACATATCATGTAAGTTTACGTTTGCCCACTCTACAGCAAACCTCCCTTTATTTTTACATTACCAAAACTTTAATTGTGCCAATATAACCGCCGTACTATGTTTCTGCGCTGTTAAATTTTTCCTGTAATATTGCCAAGTGCACACATTTCCCATTTGTAGGGTATGAGTACACTCATCCTTGTTTACCAATACTATTTATTGATTGCAATGTTATGTTTGTGAACATAGATTTGTGCATCAGTTTGCACGTTCTTGTGGTCTCGTTTGAAATCACGAGACGTAATTTTTCTTACATTGTCTACTCATTTTGCTTTCATAACTACACTATCGACGTTCTGTGTAGTTGCTATTTTTTTTTTCTCTTACGGTGCATGCAGAATCTCCCCGTTTGTAGAGTGTTCCTACAGTTACGCATGGTCATTAGTAACATTTCACTAAAATGTCATGTTTGCACACTTACATTTCCGTATTAGTTTGCCAATTTTTTGTGTCTTTTTTGAAAGATTTTTGATAGAGGTTGGTTACTGACACTTAATTTTTATTACGTCTGACACCCAGGCACATATTGCCGTGTTGTCCGTGCCATGGCTTTCAGATGCCGAGTGAGGGCTTTTTCGGCCATCAAATACAACTGCTTGTGAGCGGTTTCCTGTCCATAACAATTATGTGGGACGATACCCTAAACCCGCTTTGTCCGTACGCTGAACTCGCTACTCAGAGCCACATCATTTATGGCGCTGTAGGCTCAAGGTTATGACACCTTCTTGGAAATCACTGTGGAAAGAAAGTGCCTGCTTTAACCAAGAACTCATAATTTTTGTATGCAAAAAAACCCAACATGTTCTTCATCTTTGACATTTGCAATGCCGCCCGTTCACCCATTGTCATTATTGCATTGAAAAAGGGATTTCTCCGAAGATCTCTGACAGTTTGTTGTAAAATAAACCTAATTTACGAACTCTAAAATGTTTACGTTTCTTTTACAATCCACTCTATTATGTGCAAATGTAAGATATAAGGTTGTACTTCGCTGTATGTTTATATACATGGTCTGCGTCACGTCACGTACTTGTGTTTTTTGGTGACTGCCATGGAAAGGGAAGAGGGACTATGCATGAAATAACCGCCTTCCCTTTGTAAGGAGGCCATCTTGAAAAAGGATTTTGTTCTGTGATCCGACCCGACAAAGGCGTCCCGGATTATAACAAGTAATCCTCCTTTTTAGTAGCACTCGTTAGTGCGTTGCACATTTAGACTATTACTGGCAAAGATTATTGCGTCCATCTATTTTACTGAGAAACATGCAGTACTTGGAGTGTATGCACTTTTTTTTAAAATAAATTTATTTACACTGTGAAAGGTCGCTATTAACGCAATGTTTACTTTGTGTACGGGTGCCTTTACTTTTTGATACGACAGATAATAAGGCAATTTGCAAACGGCAATGAACAAAGAGCCAACCAATGGTAATATGGGTCGGTAGATGTACGGCGACAAATTGTTTGCATTTCTTATTTGCAAGGCAGCCGCACTGTTTGTTATGCTTCTTCATTACATCAGTGACATTCAGTACAAGATTTTTTTATTAACAAGACGTTATACATAAAATGACGTGCTAAAAACCCGTAAAATTCACTCAAAAAACCTTTGTTAAGGGAACGCTATGGTTAAGTTGCCCTACCAAAAACCTGTGTACTTTACAAAAAAAACGTTTCAACCGTGCCAATGTGGTTAAAAGTAAAACCGAAAAACCCCTGAAATCCGCCAGTTATGGTAGGCTAAGAAACCATAACTGCCCGCTTCACTGTGCACTGCTAACACTAACACCCAGGACATCAAAGATGACATCACTTTGAACCATAATGGCATGGTTGAAACGTTTTTTTAGTAAAGTGCACAGGTTTTTGGTAGTGCAGCTTAACCATAATGTTCCCTTAAAGTTGTTTTGAGTATATATATATATATATATATATATATATATATATATATATATATATATATATATATATATATATATTCAGTGAAAAAACTGTGTTAAAGGGACGTTATGGTTAAGTTGTGCTACTAAAAACCTATGAAATTCAGTAAAAAAACTTTGTTAAAGGGACGTTATGGTTCCAAGTAAAACCAAAAAACCCTTGAAATTCGCCAGTTATGGTAAGCTAAGCAACCATAACTCGCGCCACCACCGTGCACTGCTAAGACTAACACCCACGACATCAAGGATGACATCACAAATGTCATTGATGACATCACATGTCTGGCTCACTCTTTTTCTTTTGCTGACATATCTAGGCCACATGGAAACTAAAAAATGTATTTTATTTGTAGACGTATCCTTCAAGTAGGTTCTTACAGTAATTCCCTTAGAGTCCAGTCACATCATATGAAACATATACATACGGGAAGACACAAGCTTGAAAGACAGCAATCCTTTTGTGCATAAAGATAATCAATAGACTTATGAGCACTTTCTGACAGTTCTGTTGTTTTTTTATGGCTGTACTTTCCCTGTATATGGTCATATTTGTATACATTGTACTCTCACTAGTTTCCTTAGGGTCCAATCACATCAAGTGATACATATACATAGGGTAAATAGCAGCTTTGAAACAGAGCAGTCATTTATTGGCATGAAAATAATCAGTTAAGTTATGAATTGTTTCTGCTACTACTTGTGCTTTTTTGCTAACTTCACTTTCCCTGTATATACCCATATTGGTATGTGTTCTTGTCTCTTTGTGTTTTGTCTATAGTAATGCAATTATGTAATACATGAGTTGTATTACCTACTTATTACATATTTCACAGTACACAAAAATCTATTAAGAAAGCAATTATCATTTCATTATTCAACATATTAACATTACGAATATTATACCTTCTTCTTGTACGCTGCACACAATGCTATGTTTCTGCACGAGTAGCTTATTATACTAGATAGAACCCCATAATAGAATGCTATTTATATCAATACATCGTTCAATGCACTAATTAGGTTATGATATTTATTGCAATGATCCTTGACACTTTTTTCGCAACATTATAATACGAATCTCTTGTACACATATTTTATGAAAAGTACATACACATGTGATGTCATCAATAACATTTGTGATGTCATCTTTGATGTCGTGGGTGTTAGTTTTAGCAGTGCATGGTGGTGGCGCGAGTTATGGTTGCTTAGCTTACCATAACTGGTGAATTTCAAGGGTTTTTCGGTTTTACTTGGAACCATAACGTCCCTTTAACAAAGTTTTTTTACTGAATTTCATAGGTTTTTAGTAGCGCAACTTAACCATAACGTCCCTTTAACAAAGTTTTTTCACTGAATTTCATAGGTTTTTAGTAGCGCAATTTAACAATAATAACTTTGACTTTATGTTCATGTAATATGGAACATACTGAACCTCTTCTACTGAACTTGATGTCCGCGAACTCTTTTAATGTCCGCGGACATGTTCGGAGAACAGTACCACTACCTAAAAACTATGGGGGGGTATGTTTGATTGTTATATCATGTCATAGGAACATTTAACAAATTCAAAAAGCAGCACACATACACATTATATGTAGTGATACATAAGAAATGTAACCCATACATGTAACACACTAACCATTCATTTAAATACAATATGTTCTAAAATGGAACATACCAAAAGAAGAAAAATTGGCTTCCAACATAATTACCTCACAGACACTACAGAACTAAGAACAAGACCAGACCTACACAGTACTTAGAACATATCTTACCTGAAATAGTAAGTGTACTTCATTTTACTCATATGTTTATAAACTTTCTGTATTAGATAAAAAAAAATATATAATCTTTTTTTTTCTTACAGAAATGTCTAGTACTCTGTAATGGCTAGAGGAGCATTTCCCACATGAGGAAATGTCACAAGATAGTGAAACTAATGGTAAACACTTTACAATATAAACCATTTAATTATTATTATTTTATATACATTTAACATATATATATATTTTTGTACAGAGCATACCAAAATAGAAAATACCTCTGAAGAAACTGTTTTGGATAACAAGCTTGACAGCATAAAAGAGAACATGGATTTATTGTTGACCAATTTTAATAATTTCAAAACTTTTGTTGAAGATCATTTTAAAACAAAAACCTCATACCATTGTCCCACATGTACTTGTCCCCCTCACCATATCCCCGTCAATTATCCCCAAATCCTCTCCATACCCAAAACGTTATGATGAGACTTCCATCCCTTCTTCACCTGATACCAATCATGTTGAAACCCCTAATTCTCCTGTTTTTGTTTCCGTTTCTACCTCACCTTCTTTGTCATAAATTATTAATATATGTTACATAAAGTTATATTTTATATTGTGTTGTAATTAGTTTCCGTTTTAAAAAAAAACAACAATGTAGGTGTCCGCGGACAGCGTGGGTGTTCTGAAATGTTTGTCAATAAACGCAAAATGGAGCTGTCCTGAAGAACACTATACCTGTCCGTACTGTTCGCTAGCAAGTTGAAACTGTTCTGAGAACACAATTGGTGTCCTGAAATGTTCATAAATAAACGAAAATGGAGCTGTCCTGAAGAATACTATACCTGTCCGTACTGTTCGCTAGCAAGTTGAAACTGTTCTAAGAACACACGTAGTGTCCTGAAATGTTCGTAAATAAACGAAAATGAAGGTGTCCTGAAGAACACTATACCGGTCCGTACTGTTCGTTAGCAAGTTGAAACTGTTCTAACAACACAATTGGTGTTCTGAAATGTTCGTAAATAAACGAAAATTGAGGTGTCCTGAAGAACACTATACCTGTCCGTACTGTTTGTTAGCAAGTTGAAACTCTTCTAAGAACACACGCGGTGTCCTGAAATGTTCATAAAGAAACTAAAATGGAGGTGTTCTGAGGACGCTATGTCTGTCCGTATTGTTTGCAAGCAAGTTGACACTGTTCTAAGAACAAACACCTGTCCGTAACTGTTCGTTTGATATCTGACGCACTTTTAATTACTTCAGGATCCGAACAGTGTCCGTAGAACATCAACGCGCATGCGCAAACAAATGCCCGTGCATTTGGTGTCCTGCGGACAGCCACTTCCTTCGCGAACATGTTTGCGAAGCGACCATGTGACTGCGCCCACGCTGATCGCGTGTTCTGAATGCGGACACCGTTTGTGTCCCCGAACAATTTAAAAGTACATTTTCAAGTAATCCACAATATTTTTCAATAAAAACTCACCATAGCACAAGTCCCACATACTAATTATAAGTTTATACATACTTTTTGAAACCTTTTGAACCTTTTTTGTGTTCGATCTGTCCGCAGACAGCGCGCATGTCCACGGACCGCGCACAAGCAACCCTATAAAAGACCACGCCCTAGAGCTTATTCTGGCTATTCTACAGAGCACAGAGATATTTGCTGCAACCTGCAGATTTCCATCTTCAACCTGATGGTTTCTGTGGCTCCACTGCTGCCACCTGGTGCTTTGTCTGCCTCAGCACCACCCCCAGCCCCTCCACCACCACCACCTTCCCAAGGGCCTGAAGAGGGGAACAGGAGTGAGGATGCAGAGGAGGAAGAAGAGGATGACGAGAATGAGGTAAAAGAAATCCCTACTACCCGCACTAGGCGTGAGTCTTGGGTGTGGCGGTTGTTTACTATTCATGGGAATGGTCCTAAGGCTCATGCAAACCTTGTCACCTGCAATGAGTGCAAAATGATACTCAGTCACTGGAGGCATGGTTCGTACAGCTTTGGGACCACTACCATGAACCTACACCTGAGGTCATTTCACTCTGGGGCTATTCGCAAGGTTGTACCTTGCGAAGAACGTAGTAGGTTGATTTCCTCTACTTCATCCTCTGTTTCTGATCCTGTCACCACAAGGACCACCTCTGTGGGACAGCGTCTTCCTCAAGCTGCCTCACAGGCCAAACAGAATTCTGATGACCCTTACCTTTCGAGGGTCACAGTTGTATGTATGCACTGTGACACAGTACTCTGCAGGGGGGAGCGACTTCACAGTGCTTTTGAGACTATCGTCTCAGAGCATGAGAAGACCTGCTCACTACCCAAATAAAACCCACTTTACATCTTCCTCTCTCACCTCACCCTTTCTTATCCCTGTGGTTGGTGTCCCCCCTTTTACCCTCCTTTCCCCTCCTCTCCTAGTGTGTCGTGTATAAAAAAACAAAAAAAATACAAAATTACAAAAATAAAAAAAATAAGGCTCTTTTCAGAGCCGCCTTTCACAGTTAAAAAATAGAAGTGAAAATAAATGAAGCAGGGCCCTTTGTATTTTTCAGAAGTCCGCGGACAGTCCGCAGAAATCTAAAAAATTGGGTTGCTACCCTATCATAAACATTGCAATTTTCTCTGGTAGGAAGTGGTGGCTCTGAAAAGCCTTTGGGAGGTGTTTGTATGTCAAAAATTATAAATACCTAACACCTACTTCAAAATGGATGCTGTAATTCTAAAAAAGGTCGTAGTGCATTTTGTATATTTTGTATATTTCTCAAAAAAATCCGATTGCCAGCATAAGTAAGATGGACTCCATCTCTGCGAAAAATGTATGTACTACGAAACATAATATTTTCATTGTGAAAAGAGGACATGCCAAAATCTCTTAGAAAGACACAAAAAGCCTTATTAACATTGCGCCTTGCTTTTTCCATTTGTGGACCAAATGAAGAACAAAGCCACATTTGTCTCTGCGCAATCCGTGAAAATATTACTTGAGAATTAGGGAAAATGTCCATGAACTTCCCAAGTCCTTCTTTCATAGAAAATTGCAAAGAAATCCGAGACACATGTACTAAACTGTTCCCTCCACAATGAAATACAATTATGTCTGGATGTCTGGATGTTGCTCTGTCTCCAAACCAGCACAAAAAGGTATCAAGTCCAACCACTTCATTCTACGTACTCCATGCCAGTGTACTTCCACATGTGGAAATCCAAGATCTACAGCTACTCCACAGCTTTCTGCATGCACCTTCAACCAATGTATCCATGAATCTACCAAAATCCAAACAATCTGTTTTCTGAAACACACAGCCATAGCTATCTGTAGTTCTCTCAGCAAAAAGAGTATCTGAGAAACTCTCTCCTGGCACAACACACCCACTAAACTTTCCTGACCAATCCCTTTCAGTGCTCATTCTCATTTGCATAACTTCTGAACCCCAAAATCCCAGGATGTAACACCCGATGTCCGCGAACTATCGCCATGTCCGCGGACATATCGTAACATGAACAGCCCTTCTACCATTTCCACTTCGCTTTCTGTGCAATTCCCTCATTGGATGTAGCTAAGAAGTCACATGGCCATCCACCAATCACATTCAAGACCTCTACATCTAACTGCATCATCATAGATCTGCACTGCAAATGTACTGTGAATCTCTCCGAGTACAAGTGTCATATCATTGGCAAGCACCATGTACAGGAAATACTGTACAAGTCTCCAAGATTTCTACTTGCAGCTCATTGCATATCCATATGCATGAACACAAACTACAGGTATGCATATTTTCTGTACAGTAACGAACACATTTTCAAACTGACTTAATATTTGTTTTCTTTATTTATTCAATTACTTTAAGCATGACATTGAGGCACTATTGCCTGGAAGAGCTTAGTTACAGAAATAGTGGTATTCAGTGGTACATTATGAATTTCCAAACATAGTAAAGATATTTTGTTGCTACAGTTAGTCATTGCAATACAATTTGTTCATTAAGAACATATCATATGTATTGAACTTGTGCGACGTATCTTATGTAAATAAGATAGTTTTAATGGTTTTGAGGAAGGTGCTGAGGATTTCAATAAAAAAAATCAATGTCTAAATTAAAAACAGTGCTATATACAAATAAAATTACTAATTTGTTTCTTTTACAATTGCAGTGAAGACCGTTCTCCTGAAAAGAAGCAACCGGATTTGAAGAACAAAGAAGAACTAAGAAGTAACCTGTTCATTTCAGAAAAAAAGTACGTAGTATATCACCATAATGTTTGTATTATTACTGAAACACACTGTAAAGTTAATTCATGCTATTTCTGTGCCTAAAAATAGAGATTGTGCACCATTCTGTCCAAAAATCCCCATGTCTTAAACAGCGATTTACAGCCAGAATGGCCCAGAAATTCCTATTTTTGGACACACAAATTACCAAACTCAACCGCTACAATTTTGATATTATAGAACAAACAACTGTTTTAATTGTATACATTAGATTTACTATTTGTACTTCTCCACACCACTAGCTTACTTTTTTCTGTCATCTGAACCCCAGTTTAGTAGCACATAAATTCAAGAATACCATCCCTACTAGTTGTAGTTCCCAATGCACAATCACACACCATTACATACATCTTTATCATCTTACTCAAACACTCATGCACACAGCACACATACATTGCAGAACACCCCAACCCATACCTTCTTTATTTTTTTCAACAGACCCTAAAGAATGCCTACCAAAAGTCAAGTCCGTAGGAAGCAACGTAGAAGTAGAACAAATGAAAATAAAAGTGTCCAACATAAGCATCCATCTCTAGCAGAATTTGTAAAAAAAACGGTTGAAACAAAACAGCTAATACAGTCATTTAGTGAAACAAAAGAAGTTTCAAGTGCAAAACGTTCCCTCCTCTATCAATATGTAAAACAAACCAGAAAACAATTAACAAAAAATCAGCTATCACTACAGATAAAACTGCTTCTATAAATCTTGATAAAGTTCAAAGTAAGCATACCAAGAAAAGTATTTTAGCCAAAATGTTCCGTCACAGAGTCCTTCAAAATCTTATAAAAACAGGAGAGAAACCAGGTTCAACGCTTAAAACCGTAGGAAATTAATCTCAGAAGCGTTGATAGACAGTGCAATTCTTCTCAAAAGAAAGTTATATATTTTAGTGTTAAACAAAATGAAACCACTAACAAAACTAATAACTAAATTACAAAAAGGACTTCTCAATAAACGAAATGTCAACAGAAAGAACTTCTTAAATATCTGCGGAGGTGAATGGAATCACACTACGAGCACAGGACCATACTTTAAGGGAGAAGCGTACAAACAAAAGCAAACGAATACAAATGCCATACATAGCAGTGGTTGAGGTTATGAAAAAGTGAATAATACCATAATGGAACAAGAAGTACACCTTAAAGAAATATGCCCTGAAAACTTAGAATTACCCGCCCATTCAACTGAATCAGAACATCTATGCACGTCAATGTTTAACGTTCACAAACAATTTTTCAAGTCTTTACGCCAATTCCTCAATCAATATGTAAAAAGCAAAAACAAAATCAAAATGAAACTATTGCAAAATATGGATACCTGTCCAGTGCGCAAGTACACAGGACTACAATGACATTCATTGGCCTGCATTACAAGACCTACTTGTAAAACCACCTTCCATGATATCAAAAGCATATCAACAAATCATTCAACAATAAGAAATCTAGTTTATAAACTGTACTATGCTAAAAGTCCTGCTTTAGCACTAGCAAATTTAAACAACATTCTTCTACATGGTACAGCAAAAGACCTATTTGAAGAAATTGACTATATCCAGATAAAACATTTTGGAAGTGAAATCCACTTACAGAATGAAATAGCTTTAAACCAAATTAGCAACAATTCTACACATGGCAAACTTTTACTAAACACATACAAAAAAGAAATACTAAAATGTAAAAGTACATCAGCTGAAGTACCAAACCATGTGTGTGTATGTTGCAGCAGAACTTTTTATAAAAGTAACACAAAAACTGTAGACCTATCATACAAAATAGAAGACAATGAAGATTCTAAATGGTTTGAATTAGCTCTATACCTTGTAGCAGAAAACAAATACGAAATAACTGACCCCTTAATACTTTGCAGTTACTGCACTACAAAACTTGACAACAACCAAACTCCTTCACGTGCTATCACAAATAATTTGGAATTATACCCACTACCAAAACCCCTACAACAACTTAATTTATATGAGAGCATCATAATTCAAACAGTGCACCCATTTCAAGCAATAATACTGTCACGATGCCCGCTCCCGGGGAGCCGGCTCAGGCCAAGCGTCCCCGAAAGCGGACATCTAGTCCCCAGGGAAGGTCCCAGCAACCCCTTATAGGGGCCCTTTGGACAGCGTCCTGGCGTCTATGGCGCCAGGCTCATAGAAAACGTCAGTCCTGGCGCCATAGGCGCCAGGCTCATTTTGAAAGTGTTTGGGTGCACTTACCTGATGCAGACTGATGTAGAGATTGTACTGTAGTATACTACACGCCGGGGGTTACTCTGATCCCTATTTTGTTTCCTTAGTCTAGTTGCTAACCCTTTTCTTGCTAATCCCTTTTTGTTACAGGAATACAGTTAGTTGCCTAGATAGAATCTTTTCTTAAAACTGAATTTTAAACTGTACATTTTAACATTAGCATTTAATTACTTTTAAACTTGAATTGTTGCTTGTGCATTTTGGTCGAAGTGGATGACTGCCTTCTGTTAAATTCTGTAAATAAGCGTGTGACTGTCTCATTTTACGACGCACACGAGTGAAGAGGCGCACGGAACTACAATTCCCATCAGGATTGTAGTTTCCTGCGCTCTCCACTTATTTCGTCCTCCGGCGCGAACGCGCCTGCGCGAACGAACTGCGAGTCTGTGCGAGTCCGTGCAGAGACGTGCTGGACTCTGAACCCTGTTGTCTCCCAACATATCGTCGTCGAAAAATGCAAAGTAAGACCCCTACCTCTGCATTCCATAATAATGCTCCCAAAACTCATACTGACGTCCTACCCACCCCAATACTAGACAGCCATCCCGCTGCACCCGTCCCACTCTCCATTACACTCTTGAATACACGTTCTGCAGTTAAACATGCATTAAATATTCACGACTACGTTCAGGAACACAAACTAGACGTTATGTGTCTCACTGAGACATGGCTCACCGACTCACATGGCCCTACCATAGAACAGATCATACCTCCAGGATATGTCTTCCTTGGGAAGCATAGAGAAGGGACTGTAGGTGGTGGAGTTGCTGTTTTATGCAAAAAATCACTGGGTTTCTACGAGGCGAAAATCGAATGTCCTGGGAGCGATATTATTCACATTAAGATGACCTGCAACCCGAACTTTACCCTGAATTTAGTTCTCCTCTATAGGCCCCCTGAAGTCGACGAGGGCTTCAATGAAAATATTGTCAACATATTAGCACCCATGACGACCACCAACACTGGCCTGGTCGTGTTAGGAGATTTCAATCGCTGGAAAAGTGATAAAAAAGACAAAAAAGACTAGCCTTAGAAAAAATGCTAAATAACAATCAGATTACTATTCAAAATGTGGAACCTACCCATAATAAAGGCCACATTTTGGATTGGATTGGCACTAATAATATTCAGATTAAAGATGTGATGACCAGACCATGTATCTGGTCAGATCATTCCACCATTTCATTCACTTTGAAACTTCCCGCTTTAACACATAGAAAGCATGTACCTACACACAAAGTGAAAGCCCGAAACTTTAAAAACATTTCCCAGCCGATTCTGGCCGAATGTATGCAGACTCTAATCAATAAAACCACGGACTTTGATGATCCGGAAACACTTATAAATAATTATAACCAAGAGATCACTAAAATGCTTGACAAATCTGCTCCCATGAAAGACAAGTTAGTTAGAGATCTTCCAAATCGCCACAAGTGGTTCTCCCCCTCTCTAGCGGAACTTAAGGCGATTAAAAGACAAGCCGAGCACACCTGGAAAAAAGACCGATCCTCCATCAATTTGGCGATCTGGAAACAAAAAGAGAAACAATATAAGGCAGCAATTGTTGAGGCTAAAAAAACTTTTTACAATAACCAAATCAGCTCAGCCGGAGATGAGACGAAGGAACTTTTTCGTCTTTTCAAATCCTGGGAGAAACCAGAGACCTGCTGCCTCCCTATAAATCCTACTAATGATGACTGCGAACGGGTACAAAAGGCCTTCGCAGCCAAACTTTTGAAAGCCCAAGATAAAATTAAATCCGAGACATCAGTGACCTCGCCCTCTATGCCCACCGAGACATACTATGCTTCTGCACAATCACCCCAAACTCAGTTCAGCTTTACATCTAGCAGAGATGCTTTATCAGGTTCCACTTTGGGTTTTTCCTTCACAGCATCCTCTGTGGCTGATATCCTTAATATTCTGAAGTCAATGCACCCCACCAATTGCCCCGGCGAACTACTCCCGTCCAAATTTATCCTGGAATATAAGGAGCTTTTTGCTCCTTTTCTTTGTAGATTCGCAAATGCCTCCTTTAGAACAGGCGTAATTCCCAAAACCATAAAAAACGTAGCAGTCTCACCTCTGCTGAAGAAAGCAGGCCTTGACCCCACGGATGTGGCCAACTTAAGGCCTATCACAAATACCCTGTTTTTTTTTAAATTTATCGATAAGATAGCTACTATCCAGCTTCAAGCCCACGTCCAGATGGCTGGCATCTTGCACCCTAAGCAATCTGGATTTAGAAGCAACCACGGCACTGAAAGTGCGCTCCTGGACTTGCAGACGCATATGCTCTCAAGACTGGATAGTAGCAAGTCAGGGCTGCTGATGTTGTTAGACCTATCGGCAGCCTTTGACTTGCTTGACCACAAAATTTTACTTAACAGAATGAAGTCTGTTGGGGGCCTCTCTGAGAATGCTACCACTTGGTTGAGAGCATTTCTTGAGGGTCGTCAGTCACAGGTACATTGGGGAGACAGCTCTTCTGGGCCACAAACCATTACTTGTGGCGTGCCCCAGGGGGCTTGTCTATCTCTATTGCTGTTTAATATATACATCTTCCCTCTCTGCTACGACTTAGGTCTCTTACAGACCTTCTTTTGTAACTACGCAGATGATTTCCAACTGGTTCTTAACATCACTGGAGATTATGACTTAGATCAAGGCGCAATAAACATAGTCTACCAATCGATAAAACAATGGATGTCCATCAATTGGTTATGCCTGAACGCTATGAAGACAGAGCTTATGATTTTTGGCTCACGACAGGCACAAACTAAGCTGGGACAAGAGTACGTGGGTTTCACTATCGATGGTAGTTTTATCAATACGGTTCGGAAAGTGAAAACTTTGGGTACATATATGAATAGCGAAGTCGACTGCCAAGCCCATGTCGCAGCTATTACTATCAGTACCAATTACTACCTTAAAGTGCTTAGGCAAATCGCTCCTCTAGTCTCGGTCGAGAATCGCACGAAACTTGTGAGAGCCGTTATTTTGCCTCGCATTGATTATTGCAATGCACTCTTGGGTGGAGCAAGCAATGCAGACATCCAAGAGTTACAAAAAATCCAAAATAAGGCTATTCGCGTCATTTTTAAAATGAAGTACTCCGAACCCACATCGATAGCCAGAAAAAAATTACACTGGCTCCCGGTAAAAAATAGAATCCAATTTAAATTGATGACCACATGCCATAAATGTATCTTTGGCAGCGCTCCGGCATACCTCAAAGATATCATTGGCATTTACCAGCCGAAGAGAAATCTCAGGTCAGCAGACGCCAATCTCCTTATACAACATCGAGTGAAACGCACCCGCGGTACGGGTAGAGCCTTCCACCTCCAAGGAGCTAAAGCATGGAATGCTCTGCCAACATTCTTGCGTAAAACTTCAGACCTCCTTACTTTCCGCAAACAACTAAAAACCTATCTCTTTCTTTTAGAGTAATCCCGTGGTAGTTCTTGCTGCAGTATTCTGCTCTCGGCGTCTGGATACCTACGGGCTTTGACGCGGTACAAATATATTAACATAACATAACATAACCATGCTGCAGAACCCCGGCCTCCTTGAGGCCTGAAAGGAACTACTTTACCTGTGGGACTCATTTAACACCCGGGCGTGGTCGGGGAAGGATACATACCTGATTGGAGGAAGGACACATTCTAGGAACTTCTTCCAAGGCTATTTAAACCACACCCGATCAGCCACATGTGCTTCGCGTTGTTCTGCATCTAGCAGCTGGACGCTCACCGTGTCTGCTCCTGCATCTTGACTTCTGCCACACCTGCCACCATCCTGAATCACCTGCAAAGGAAGGGAACAAGAGAACAGAAGAAGGAAAAGGCCTCACCTGCTAAATCTGCATCCCAGAGATATTTCGCCGACAATCCTGAAAAGGAAGATATTTATTTTTAAAAGCACATCGCATCGATCGCTGCAGCGCCGCATTCTACTCACCTTTACAGGGCACCTCCATGTTCTGCAGCGACCATCCGGATTCGCAGTCGCGCCCCCGCGCCTAGGGAGAAAAAGACAAGAACAAAGGTGAGAGAAAGAAGGGAAAAGGGAAGCTAAAACTCCATGTCAAGACTTACCTGTTGGGTCATTCCCTTTTCATTTCGGGTCCGCGCCGCATCCAGGCATTTTCGGACCCCGGCCCCTAAGGGGAAAAAGACATCAGCATTAATGAGTGAATGAAAAGACATTACCAAAACACTCATTAAAGACTCACCTGATTTCCACAAGGATTTCACCGCTCACCTCGGGTCGGTGCCTGTTCTCCGGCATTCCGTACCCCGGCCCCTATGGGGAATAAGAAACTAGCATTATAACATTAATGCATGGACACAAGGGGGACCACTTATAGAAAAATGTACCTGGAAGCCAAGCAAGTTTGGTTCTCTCCCATCCAAAAATCCAGTGACGTAACTGGATACCAACGCGCCCCTGCATCAGAAGCAGGATGGACAGCTCGTCCTTCCAGACCCTAAGGTGAGACGCTACGGGGAAGCACAGAAGGGTTTTGAGGAGGGTGAGAGGGCTAAGTGGGAGGCCGATTGAATTACCCCGCAGACAGTTAACCGTCTATTCTCACCTACAGAAGGATACTTCTGCGAGTCAGACAAGCCAGATCTGGGGCCTGGTCCAGTCCGTCTTCCGAACCCTGCGCATCATCTTAGACGAGGTCACAGCAGCGCGAACCAGGCCAGCGCCCCCGTGGGAGTCAGGTGAGCGTTACAGAACACAAAGCCTTCCTACAAATTCCCACCCAGGCGCTATGGAAACTTCTGAGACTGATCAGTTGGCCCAATTACTGGGGGAATTACGGGCCGAAGTACATGCCGCTCGACAAGAGACTAATGCCCTCAAGAGGGAATTAATAATATCAAAGGAAAGAAGTGATGACCTGGCCAGACAGCTTTTGCAAGGTCAAGCTGGACAAACTCCTCTACCCTGTTCCAGAGGGAACCCCGCTCCTGTGGTTCCCAGTAACCCTGTTCAGATTAATCTACCTGGAAACATGCCGCTGGCCCCCCCTGAACGCTTTGCTGGGGACCCCAAACGATTCGCCGTATTAATGAATCAGTGTCGTTTGCACTTCCTATGCAGACCTGGGGCCTTCCCTAATGATCAGACCAAAGTAGCCTTTGTATTGTCATAGCTCAGCGGCTGCGCTGCCGATTGGTCAGTTCCACTGGTTACTCAAAATGACCCGATTCTCCGTGATTTTCAAGGATTTCAAGCAAGCATGGAAAGGTTATTTGCTCGACACTCTCAGGGGCAGGCTCTGGATGACGAACTTCTATCCCTGCGACAGGGCAATCAGGACCTCCTATCCTATATTGCAACCTTTAATAGACTAATTGTGGAAACGGGATGGCCAGAGGATAAAAGAGTCATGTTATTTTATCGAGGTCTACGCAGAGAACTTAAAGATGTCTTGGCCCAAGTTGTAAATCCGCCCCAAGAATGCACAGAATATATAGACTTAGTGGTCCAATTGGATCACAGACTTCAAAACAGAAAAACAGATCGGTCCAGGTTTGAGACCCGGGTGTTGGTCAAGACCCACGCTAACCCCAAGGGAGTTGATGTCTCTGAGCCTATGCAAATTGGAGGAGTTAAAGAACCCTTAACTCAAAAGGAACGTGAAAGGAGGCGGCAGTTAAAATTATGTCTTTATTGTGGGAACTCTGGACACTTTCTACGAGATTGCCTGGCAAAACCGCCCCAAAAAGCGGTAGGAGCCGCTGATAAAAACCATGAAGACTCTGCTTCGGGAAACGACTCAGCCCGACAAGCGTAGGGGTCCGCTTGCCGAGGTTGAAAACTAACTCTCAGACCTCGCATTTCATTGTGCCAATGGTTCTCGTAGATCCAGAAAAGCCTAAGCGGTTGCATGCAATAAAGGCATATATCGATAGTGGGGCTATTGGAAACTATGTGGATTGTGAATTGGCCTCTAGGATTAACCTCCCTCTCCGTCCTAAAACTAGCAAAGATATCATCACCACAGTCGATGGAACTGAAATTGCCTCTGGACCGGTAACACATTCCACTACTGGGGTGACTCTTATTGGTCCTGACGGCCATCGGGAGGCAGTTGTGTTTGATGTAATCAAGGCTCCACAGTTTCAGGTTATTCTTGGAATTCCTTGGTTAGAGACACATAATCCTCGAATTGATTGGCGAGCTAAGAGAATAACCTTCCAGGATTGTGCACAAACATGCTACCCAGAAAACCTGAAGATTAATCTAGCATCTGTAACCTCTGCCTCCATGCAATTACCTCCGGAATACCAGGACTTTCAGGACGTCTTCCAAAAGGAACAGGCCAACACGTTACCTCCTCACCGATCGTACGATTGCCAAATCGATCTGGTGCCCGGTGCACAAACCCCTTGTAGCAGGATTTATGCCCTTACCGAACCTGAGAACCTGCATTTGAGACAATACTTGGATCAATACCTCGCCAATGGTTTTATTCGCCCGTCAAAGTCCCCGGCATCCTCGGCTTTGTTCTTCGTGCCTAAAAAAGAAGGCGACCTTAGAACTTGTATCGATTACGGCGCATTGAACCAGATAACGGTTAAAAACCGTTATCCTCTGCCTCTGATTCCTGAACTCCTTGACCAGGTGAAGGACGCTTGCATATACACCAAGTTAGATCTCCGGGGGGTATATCATCTGGTGCGAGTAAAAGAAGGCGACGAATGGAAAACAGCCTTCCGTACAAAATATGGATTATTCGAATACCAGGTAATGCCTTTCGGGTTGTGCAATGCGCCTGCTGCCTTCCAATTCTTCATGAATGATGTCCTTCGGGAACTCATCGATGTTTGTGTTGTCGTCTATATCGATGACATTCTAGTGTACTCCTCTTCGGAATCTGATCACAGAAAACACGTTAGGGCAGTTCTGGAAAAACTGCGCCAACACAAACTATTTGCTAAACTGGAGAAATGTGTTTTCCATACCACAGAAGTTGAGTTTCTCGGTTTCATCCTGACACCCAAAGGAGTCCGAATGGACTCAAGAAAAGTGGATGCCATCCTCAAATGGCCATCACCTAGCTCTGTAAAAGGGGTTCAAAGCATGCTCGGCTTTGCCAATTTCTATTGCAGGTTTATCCCATAATTTTCACGCATAGTACAACCCATTACTGCACTCTTGAGGAAAAATAAACTTTTTGAATGGTCTGAAGAAGCCGAGCAGGCCTTCCAGGATTTAAAAGCTAAGTTTACCTCTGCACCTATATTGAAACCCCCACGTCCAGATCTCCCGTATGTCGTCGAAACTGACGCATCCAGCCTAGTCATGGGAGCAGTTCTGTCTCAAATAGATCCTGAAACCAACCAACTGCATCCCGTAGCATTTTGGTCCAGAAAATTCTCGGCATCAGAGTTTAATTACGCAATCACTGACAAAGAACTGTTAGCCATAAAGTCTGCTTTTAAAGCCTGGCGGCATTACCTGCTTGGCGCTCGACATACCATCATGGTGATCACTGATCACCGGAATTCACAGTATTTGAAAACCACCGAGGCTCAGTCATCAAGGCAGCTCCGATGGGCTTTGTTTTTCGCTGAATTTGATTTCGTGATTACCTATCGACCTGGCTGCAAGAATGGCAAAGCAGACGCCTTATCCCGAATTGGAATGGGAGAATCTGATACAAAATCAGAACCAGTACCAATAATTCCTGAACAGAGAATTCTAGGCATGACTTCGTTACAGACGCTTGAAGACATTCAAGTCAGAGTGAGACAACTCCTGGACCCTACAGTCCTACAGGATTGGATACAAAAGGGATCAGACTTTACCATGGATAATTGTTTACCTTATTACCAAGGACGCTTATTCCTGCCGCACAAGGATTTACACGAACTAGTTATTTCAGGTTATCATGATACATTAATAGAGGGACACCCCGGTATTGCCAAGACAACGGAAAAGGTGAAACGACAATTCTGGTGGCCCTCTTGGCGAAAAGATGTTAAATCTTTTGTGATGTCCTGTGGTGTTTACACCCAAAATATCTGGGACCTTATTCTATTACGGCAATAATTAACCCAGTAGCGGTTAAACTTGATTTACCAGCTAATATGCGAATTCACCCTGTTTTTCATGTGTCACTTCTGAAACCAGTGGTCCCTGGAACCCGACTACTCAAACCTCCAGAACCTATTCAAATAGATGGGGAACCCGAATTCGAAGTGAAGAACATTTTAGATTAAAAAATGTTTAGGTCAAAGCTTTTCTACCTAATTGATTGGAAGGGATACGGACCTCAGGAGAGGTCGTGGGAACCCAGTGACCATGTGCATGCACCTCGATTAGTCAGGAAATTCCACCGACTCTTCCCAAACAAACCAAAACCCCGAAGGGAACAACCTTGGGAGGGGCCTTGGGGGGGAGTGCTGTCACGATGCCCGCTCCCGGGGAGCCGGCTCAGGCCCTGCGTCCCCGAAAGCGGACATCTAGTCCCCGGGGAAGGTCCCAGCAACCCCTTATAGGGGCCCTTTGGACAGCGTCCTGGCGTCTATGGCGCCAGGCTCATAGAAAACGTCAGTCCTGGCGCCATAGGCGCCAGGCTCATTATGAAAGTGTTTGGGTGCACTTACCTGATGCAGACCATGCTGCAGAACCCCGGCCTCCTTGAGGCCTGAAAGGAACTGGTCGGGGAAGGCGTGGTCGGGGAAGGATACATACCTGATTGGAGGAAGGACACATTCTAGGAACTTCTTCCAAGGCTATTTAAACCACACCCGATCAGCCACATGTGCTTCGCGTTGTTCTGCATCTAGCAGCTGGACGCTCACCGTGTCTGCTCCTGCATCTTGACTTCTGCCACACCTGCCAGCATCCTGAATCACCTGCAAAGGAAGGGAACAAGAGAAAAGAAGAAGGAAAAGGCCTCACCTGCTAAATCTGCATCCCATAGACATTTCGCTGACAATCCTGATAAGGAAGACATTTATTTTTAAAAGCACATCGCAATGATCGCTGCAGCGCCGCATTCTACTCACCTTTACAGGGCGCCTCCATGTTCAGCAGCGACCATCCGGATTCGCAGTCGCGCCCCCGCGCCTAGGGAGAAAAAGACAAGAACAAAGGTGAGAGAAAGAAGGGAAAAGGGAAGCTAAAACTCCATGTCAAGACTTACCTGTTGGGTCATTCCATTTTCATTTCGGGTCCGCGCCGCATCCAGGCATTTTCGGACCCCAGCCCCTAAGGGGAAAAAGACATCAGCGTTAATGAGTGAATGAAAAGACATTACCAAAACACTCATTAAAGACTCACCTGATTTCCACAAGGATTTCACCGCTCACCTCGGGTCGGTGCCTGTTCCCCCGGCATTCCGTACCCCGGCCCCTATGGGGAAAAAGACACTAGCATTATAACATTAATGCATGGACACAAGGGGGACTACTTATAGAAAAACTTACCTGGAAGCCAAGCAAGTCTGGTTCTCTCCCATCCGAAAATCCAGTGATGTAACTGGATACCAACGCGCCCCTGCATCAGAAGCAGGATGGAGAGCTCGTCCTTCCAGACCCTAAGGTGAGACGCTACGGGGAAGCACAGAAGGGTTTTGAGGAGGGTGAGAGGGGTAAGTGGGAGGCCGATTGCATTACCCCGCAGACAGTTAACTCCCTATTCTCACCTACAGAAGGATACTTCTGCGAGTCAGACAAGCCAGATCTGGGGCTCGGTCCAGTCCGTCTTCCGAACCCTGCGCATCACCTTAGACGAGGTCACAGCAGCGCGAACCAGGCCAGCGCCCCCGTGGGAGTCAGGTGAGCGTTACAAATACGCCTTCAACCAAAAACAGCAAAATTACCTCCCTCTGAATTAGTAAAAGGCATTCGTGGAAAAGTAGTGTATTTACCATTAGATTTAAAAGAAAATGTGCATACTCTAGGAGTACAACGTCCAATGCAGCAATCTTTAATTATCTTAGTAAATGGAGTACCTACAAAAGACAAAAAAATATGGCAACAGCTGGTAGAAGTTAGACATGCCTTGCAATATCTTAAAGAGAATAATGAATATTACAAAGAAATTAATATTGAAGAAAACCTATACAACTGAATACAACTTATACAAGGATACAACTGAAATATTTCAAGAAACACAAGAAGCTGGTCAATTTGAGCTCCTAGATCCTGCTACAATATCAAATACTTGAGACCATTACAATTCATCCTTTGCACTCTAATGACACCATAGAAGATGCAATGGAAATGTACCAAATGAGTCAAACAAAAGGATCACCAATCAGCATATGGGAAAAAAGTATAGAAGCACATGCTTTTCCTCTACTCTTTCCTACTGGCAAAGGAGGAAGGTACGATGATAGACCTATTCAAATATCAGCTTCAGAATACTGCTCATTACGGATGTATGCTGAAGATCCCAGATTTAGACAAAATGTGGAATACATATTCCACCTACTCTTTGAAAGTGAACTGGCAACTTTATGTTACGGAGTTGCACACATATTAAAATCAGGATCACACTTTCAAAATATGACAGCTACACAATTATTAGAGAAAGTGCAACAAAAGGATGAGGTTTTACAATCAAATATTACAAATCTATTAGCAAATATGCATGGTACTAAAGAGTACTGGTTTCGACGTCATGGAGATGTACGTTGTATGATCAGAAACCTTGGGCCACCCACTTGGTTTGTTACATTAAGTTGTGCAGGATATGCAAGGGAAGATTTACATGATTTCCTGCGCATATCAAACAAAAACAAAACAAACATCGATATACTAACACCTGGAGAACTTTGTTCTTTGGATCCTGTTAATGTTTCAAGATATTTTCACCATTGCTTCATTGCTATGCTACATTTTATTTGTAATAAAACTGTTCCTCCCCTTGGAGAAGTGCAACACTTCTTTTGGAGAAAAGAATACCAAGCCAGAGGAGCACCACATATCCACATGCTTTTATGGATTAAAGATGCTCTTAAATGTGGTCAAGACATTGATGCCACTGTTTTACAGTTTATTGAAAAATATGTCACTTGTGAAATTCCATCAGAATCCACAAATAGTGATCTTCATGCACAAATTTTACAATTTCAAAGACACAAATGTGGAAAATATTGTCGTCGCAAATACAAAAACAAAGGGAAATACTACACCAAATGCCAATTTGGTTTTCCTGGACCAGTTACAAATACAGGTCAAGTGAACAACCTCATGTCTTCAGTTAGACATAGTGTTAAAGGTAAGTCACCTAAAAATAAATATTACATAAAAGAAAAGAAGAAGAAAAATATATCAATGATTACAATGCAATCATTGCCCACTTATGGAATGCAAACATAGATGTGCAGTACATTGCAGACAATTCTACTGCAGTTGCACGATATGTCACAGCATACTTAACCAAAGCAGAAAGGCAGAGCTCCATGACCTCTGGAATGACCTGTCATCAGATAAAACAGTGTCTCAGAAATTATACAGCTTGGGCATAAAAATGCTCTCCCATAGAGAATGTGGATCATATGAAGCAGCTGATCATTTAATTTGTTTAGCTGGTACTGCATTGTATGGTAAATCTGAAAATATAGTATGGCTAAGTCTTGGTCCAGCTAAATCTAGAAAAAGAGTTCTAAAATCCTACGAAGATATAGAAACAATAACCAAACGTGATCCCAACAGCCAAGACATTTTAAAAAACAATTTATTGGACACATACTACCCAAACAGAAGTAATACTTTGGAAACCATGTGTCTATACCACATAGCCCAAAATTACACATACAAAAATAATATAAAACCTGATGAAAAAAAGGTAAATACAGAGTGATAAACTGTGAAGGCGCTTAGTTAAACTCACTAAACCAAATTTAATTAATCATATCAAATTGTCATTAAAGACTCCTCAACATAAAGAAGTATATTACATCCCTGCTACAACGATTTAAACCATGGAGAAAAGAAGAAGAAATACTAGATAACTATGACTCATATGAAGATGCTTTCAAAGCAAATGAAAGCACTATAACTGATGTAAACTTTACACAGTACAAAACAATGTTGCACAATGAACAGCAACACAAAGGAGAACTCCATGCCCAACTAGATAAGGACACTCCTGACAGTAGTCAACCTTCTGTAACAGGAAGCCAGAACCACTGGGAGAGCCACTAATAGCAAATGAGGCAGAATTAGCTATGATAGAAGTAGAAAACACCATGTGTCAGTATGAAGATAAAGAAGACTTAACTATACTACAATCAAAACTAAACAATGAGCAACGTAGCATTTTTCAAGAAGTAACAAAACATATTGCACATGGTGTACAACACAAAAATAAAGAATGTTCCTGCCATAATTATAAACCTATACTACTGTACGTCAGTGGTGAAGCTGGTTCTGGCAAACCATTCCTCATCAAAATCATCAGTAAGTTCCTTCAACAACTGACAAACAACAAACTGTCAGCTGTTGTCACTGCTCCCACAGGTTTAGCTGCCTACAACATAGGTGGTGTCACGTTACACCGATTACTACTATTGCCAGTAGAACACCAGAACAAATTAGACTATTACAAACTTTCTGCAGAAGCTGCAATGGAATTACGCAGAGTATTGAAACAAATGGAAATGCTACTAATAGATGAAGTGAGCATGGTGTCCAACCTAATGTTGGCTTTGATTCACCTCAGATTACAAGAAGTACTCAAAACAAACTATGAATAGCTCTTTGCGGGAAAACACATTATTGTTTTCGGAGATCTTCTTCAATTGACACCAGTAAAAGGTGAGCCTATTTTTAAAACATTAGGACACAAACTCTGCCGTAAAACTGGTGGCAGCATTGGAAATTTCAACCTTTGGCAACATTTCCAATACAGAGAATTAACAGAAAACATACGGCAATCTGCAGATCTCACTTATGCCAACATCTTAAAAAGTATCAGAGTTGGTATACTTTCTAAAGAAGCAGAAGCAGTATTGAAAACCCGGCACATTCATGCACTTTATGGCGATAATGCATGTGATACAGATGTTATGGAAAAATTAACCCACAAAAATGTCAATTGCATGGCCTTAATGCCAACTCTTGCAAGCTGTTTCAAATTCAATGAAATAATGTTAAGTAAAGAAATGCAACCAATAATAGAAATTAGCGCCACAGACAAACTAGATGTACATGGTATGACACTACCCATGTGTGACCAAGCCACAACAAGACTAAATAGTTTAGAAAAATCAATCTCAAACACAGCAGGCTTAGAAAAGATATTAAAATGATCCTTAAATTGCAGAGTAATGCTTAAATGTAACCTTGACGCGGACCAAGGACTAGTTAATGGAGCACTGGGTACAGTTGTTGGCTTCCAAACATACCCATGTGACAACAACATTCAGTTTGTCAATATTCTCTTTGACAAACTTTCAGAAGTAAAAAGGATAGGACGCTCAACAGCTCGATTCCTTCTCTTCAAAGACATGTATGTACGCAGAAAACAATTTTCTCTAACTCTTGCATACGCAGTCACAAGTCATAAATCACAAGGTCTTACCCTAGACAAAGCAATTATAGATATTGGTAACACAGTCTTTAAAGAAGACATGAGCTACGTAGCACTATCACGCTTACGTACACTTGACGGTCTATTTCTAATCAACTTTGATGCAAGTAAAGTAAACGCTGATATTCCTTGCATTTTCGAATACAATTGACTTTGCTCACTATACACCCCCCATCTAAACACATATTCTGTTCCACAAAAAGTAAAACGTTATAAAAGAAAAATAAATCAAACAGAAATGCAACAGGATGTCACTGAACATCCTCCAAAGAGAGTAAAGTAAACTAATACTTCATCACCACAAGTAAAAAAAAATCAATTAGGGAAAGTAAACCAGGTACTTCTTCAACGAAGGAAGACAAACTCCAAAAAAAGCAGTCAGATACAGAACTACCTGGTCCATTTAAACTCTCAAATATAGTTGGTGTAAGTTGCTACGCAAATGTAGCAATGAATATTCTATTTTAATTACCACCAATTGTTGACAACATTTACTTACACAGTACAGACCAATTGTGTTTGCAAATGTTAGTACTTCACAGAAATGCAGCAAACAATCCTTATAACACATATAGTGTTTATGGAATAAGACAACAATTGGACTACTGTGCTGGAATGGTGAAATTCACTATAAACTCACAAGAAGATCCACAAGAATTTCTAATGTACTTACTACAAGTACTGGAAAATAAAAACATACCTATAAATGAAATCTTCCAGATTTCATACATGTGGAAACATACATGCACTCTCTGCAACAATGTGACACAAGAACAAATCCCCAATGAACGCTTTGTATATATATCAATACCTAATTCTGAATCCATTCCATTTCAGCAACTTGTACAAAATGCAAACCATGGTAGATTATGTTCTACCTGCAATTCAGACAATGGCTCCACGTTACTAATACAAACACATAGTAAATACGTAATACTAATGCTTCTACTATACAATGCAGATGGTACCAAAAACAACTGCAAGCTGACTGGATTCACACACGGTCAAGTATCACTTGGTAAGAAAACCTTCACAACAATAGGTATAATCTACCTCGCAGGAGCCACAACCAATTCAGGGCACTACACTGCATATATAAAAAAGAAATGTGGATGGTTTGAATGTAATGATAGTACCATTACTCTAAAGCAGAGATTACCAGCAAATCTTACAAACGCTTATTTAATGTTCTTAAAACCAGAATATGATAACTAAACTGTACTTAAACCCTAAGTAAACTTGTAGTAAAACATATAAACTGTTGGAATATTCCAAAAGCTATCTAACTGCCCAAAGATTCTACAACAACTAATCATATAAATGAATACCAGTAAATTAGAGCAAAAAATAGACAGTTAGAATACGCCAATTGGTATCTAACTGTCCCAAAATGTAACACTATCCAAACAGATAAATCAATACCACTAAAATATATCAAAAAATAGACAGTTAGAATATGCCAATTGGTATCTAACTGTCCCAAAATTTAACAATATCCAAACACATGAATCAATCCCACTAAAATATATAAAAAAAATAGGCAGTTAGAAATAACTAATACTATGTTACTGCTCCAAAAAAATGCAACACGCCAATGTATAAAGCATTACCCAGAAACAACAAGTGAACACTGAAAACAAACAAACAAACTGTAGCAAAACAGAAAAAGTTTTTTTTTATCCAACATGGATTTTTTTTTCTCCCACAGACCCAATGATTTTAGCAACGAACACAGAAACTGAGCAAATTGCACAGTACTCTGGTTTGTAATTTACTAAATATGAGGGTCCAAAAAAACATGTTGTTTATACAATGTAATAAGTCATTACAAAATACTAATACTAACATGCTATTTTCTTTTATCACAGAAATTAACAAGAAATACATGTACTCCAGTTACTAAACCAAACAGTAAGTATATTATACACTCTATGCCCTGGCCACAACCACCGCAGCATATCACACCCATAGAATCAAACATTTCAACTATGGCCTATGGAAACTTTTAATGTCCGCGGACATTATGAGTGTTCTTAGAAGACTTTCAACTTGCCAGTGAACAATACGGTCAGCATCTTCAGGACTCCCCCTACGAACATTTCAGGACAACGCGAGAGTTCTTAGAACACTTCCAACTTGACAACGAACAATACGACAGCGTCCTCAGAACACCTCCATTTTGTTTATTTATGAACATTTCAGGACACCGCAAGAGTTCTTAGAACATTTTCAACTTGACAACGAACAATACGGACAGTGTCTTCAGGACACCCCCTACGAACATTTCAGGACACCACGAGTATTCTGAGAACACATTCAACTTAATATCAAACAATACAGACAGAGTACTCAGAACACCCCCATTTTGTTTATTTGCGAACATTTCAGGACCCCACGAGTGTTCTTAGAACACAATCAACTTGATAAAGAACACTACGGACAGCGTCCTCAGAACAGCCCCATTTTGTTTATTTGCAAACATTTCAGGACACCGCAAGAGTTCTTAGAACACATTCAACTTGCCAGAGAACAATACGGACAGCGTCTTCAGAACACCCCCATTTTGTTTATTTATGAACATTTCAGGACACCGCGAGTGTTCTTAGAACACATTCAACTTGCCAGAGAATACGGACAGCGTCCTCAGGACGGAAAGCGTCATCAGAACACCTCCCACGAACATTTCAGGACACCGCAAGTGTTCTTAGAACACATTCAACTTGCCATCGAACAATACGGACAGCGTCTTCATGACACCCCTTACGAACATTTCAGGACAACGTGAGAGTTCTTAGAACACTTTCAACTTCACAACGAACAATAAGCACAGCGTCCTCAGGACACCCCCATTTTGTTTATTTGCAAACATTTCAGGACACCGCGAGTGTTCTTAGAACACATTTAACTTGCCAGAGAACAATACGGACAGCATCCTCAGGACGAACAGCGTCATCAGAACAACCCCTACGAACATTTCAGGACACCACGAGTGTTCTTAGAACATTCAACTTGCTATCGAACAATACGGACAGCGTCTTCAGAACACCCCCTACGAACATTTCAGGACAACGCGAGAGTTCTTCGAACACATTCAACTTCACAACAAACAAAACGGACAGCGTCCTCAGGACACCCGCATTTTGTTTATTTGCGAACATTTCAGGACACTGCGAGTGTTCTTAGAACACATTCAACTTGCCATAGAACAATACGGACAGCGTCCTCAGTACACACCCTACGAACATTTCAGGACAACGCGAGAGTTCTTCAAACATTTTCAACTTGACAACGAACAATACGGACAGCATCCTCAGAACACTCCTATTTTGTTTATTTACGAACATTTAAGGACACCGCGAGAGTTCTTAGAACATTTTCAACTTGACAACGAACAATACAGACAGCGTCCTCAGGACACCCCCATTTTGTTTATTTAAGAACATTTCAGGACACCGCTAATGTTCTTAGAACACATTCAACTTACAAGAGAACAATACAGACAGCGTCCCCAGGACACCCCCATTTTGTTTATTTACAAACATTGCCGGACACCTCGAATGTTCTTAGAACAGTTTCTGCTTGCTTCCGGAAAAAACGGACACATATTGAGTCCTCAGAACACCCCCCATTCAGTTTATTTAGAACATTTCAGAACACCCGTGATGTCCGCAGACAAATCGAACACAACAAGAACGTCTACCACATGAAAAAACACAACTTTCAACCTATCCCATACTCTCCCACCCTCCGTAAACACTCCTACACACCAACACACTCTACTAAATACAAATTTTGAACCAAGTTTCACCACGCTGTCCGCAGACGTCCGCGAATCCAAGATGGCGGACGGCACTGAAAATCTGATGCGCTTCACGCTCCACACCGTCCAATCAGCGAACACGTTGCATGTCCGCAGACATGACGTAAGCCGATCGGCCAATCAGGACCTTGTCCGCGGAGCGAACAGGGAAGTGTGTCCGTGGACCAAATACAGATATCACTAATTTTCTGTGACCCACTTTTTTGTAATTTTTAAAGAAACTACTGGACGGATTTTCACCAAATCTGCAAAAGCACGCTTTCGGGACCAAGCCGCTGCTCCTGGTCCAAATTTGGTGAAAATCCGTCCAGCGCTTTGGGAAAAAAAGAAATGTTGGGACCCCCCCTATAACTTTTTCCCCCCTGGACGAATCCTCACCAAACTCTGCAGAAAAATTCAGAGTGGGCCATATACTCTTTTTGCAAAGTTTGGTGAGGATTCGTCCAGGGGGAGCAAAGTTATAAACCACCCAAAAAGTGGGCAGGTAATATATATATATATATATAAAAAACAACAAAAAACATGGTTAAAGGGACGTTATGGTTAAGTTGCACTAGTCAAAACCTTTGAATTTCAATGGAAAAGCATTGCTACAGGGACGTTATGGTTACAGGTAAAACCGCGAAACCCTCAAAATTTGTGATTTATCAGTATTGTCATCAATGACATTTGTGATGGCATATTTGATGTCATGGGTGTTAGTCCTTGCAGCACATAGTGGTAGCGCGAGTTATGGTTGCTTATCTTACCTGTAACCATAACGGCCCTGTAACAACGTTTTGTGTTGATTTATTTCATAGGTTTTTCGTAGGGCAGTGTATCCAGAAAGTTCCTTTAGTATATATTTTTTCAGTGAAGTTGATATGTTTTTAGTAGTGCAACATAACCATAACGTCCCATTAGCAGTGTTTTTTGTTAGTGAATCTGATAGGTTTTTAGTAGGGCACTGTAACCAGAACGTTGCTTTAGCATAGTATTTTCTGTGAAGGTGAAAGGTTTGTGGTAGAGCAACTGAACTGTAATGTGCCATTAACAACATTTGTGCATAGAATCCTTGGCTGCCCTCAAGACGAACTTGTTGAAAGTGCAAATTCCACTGTGTATGTATCCAATTGTGCTACCTCTTCACTTTGGTAATAGTGTCTGTGTATCTTAGAAATTGAAGGTGTACATGTTAAATGTTGGGGAGTGCGTGAGTGTATTTTCTTTTTCTGTTAACAATGCATGGTGAGTCTGTGGTTCACAGTACTGTATCAGATCACTGCATAGAAGTAATATGGAGGTTTCCTAGGGAAATGCACATTTTAGTAGTTGTGGGAGCACACGTCTGTCTGTTGCACAGCTATTCACATGGATAGGGCATCATCTGTGTGCTGGTAACACCGCCCCTTTCGCCAGGCCTACGGATTCATATGGTAGGCTACGGAATTTCAAGCAGTCATGGCGACTGCGTGGGATTTTGTGCAGTCCTACCAATGTATGGCTGCAGCACGCCTGGCTCTATGACACCCACTGGAAAAAAAGACTAGCAACCTCCAATGTACGGTGGGCATGTTAAATGTCACATTAATTTGATTGATGTGCTGCTTGCCATTACATGACCTGTCAAACAGACACACTGTCTCTGCAGTGAGCACTGTGATGGAAAGTGTATAGGGTTTGGCGGCGGGTCATAGAGTTGGAGTAAACATTTAATTGCAGGTATAACAGCTGCAGTGAGTCTGTAAAATGGCAAAGCTGGGGCGCCTTGGTCACACAAATAAGTGTATGTAAAGAGAAGTAAACAAACAGCACATTATTCGGAGCGCAAAGAATGTCAGTGGTGGTTAGAAAAGTAGTGTAGCCACATGGGTCTCGCTGAATACTTCTCTTCCTGCTCCACGTAATGAAGCTGCATTTCACCTTGTTGTAAGCATTCTTTTATTTCAGAATGTATTCATGTCAGTGAATACTGGTCCTACGACTAATGGCGTACCATGAAGAGTCTGTACTGCATGTTACGAGAATTGAAATTGAAGCACAAGGCACCAGTGGGCAGGGTACTGCCCTTCCAACAGTGAACCAGGATAATTTCAAGTACAGAATTCTGCACAGCTGCTCCAACCACCAACAGGAACAGACATGTATAGCAGTGGATTCTTAAAACATCCTTGCACACCATATGTTGCGCTGAAGACCCTAACCTGGCAAATGGCATTGTATTTGGCATGTACTGCGACGCGCGACTCTACAAAGGGAAAGTACTTGGAAGTGCTTAGGAAGGGTCAGTCCAGGAGCATGACAATGACTGACGGCTATTTAAGTGAGGGCCACCCAACATTTCCCTCTCTTTGTGCACTTCCTCTATGTTATCCGGGTAGGTGGTGCCCCTTCTGTACCAGGCCTTGCCTTCCTTTCCCTTCTGTGTGGTGTGATCAAAATAAATGGAAAACAACTAATGGAGGAAAAAAGATCAATGAAAAAAGCTGCTTTCACAGTTGGAAAGTCACAAATAGATGTCTTCACAATGTACGACTCAGTCTCCATTCCCGTACGAAATGAAAAGTAACGCAGCCACATCTGTGTCTGCGTAAGTCGATAAAAAATTATGCATTATATCGGAAACATGCGCATGACCTAGGCAAGTGCCTCCTTCATCACAAACAGTATGGAAACTTTGGTAACATATTGCAAACTTTTCCCTCCATAATGAAGAATAATGGCGGCATGATCGCGCATCACTAAAGTCTCACAAACACAAACCAAAATCAGTCACTGCATTGCAGGTACTCCATACAAGTTCAAATCCACACAGTAGAATCCAAAATGAGCAATCAATGCACAATGTGTTCCATTCACTTTCATTAAATGTATTCCGAACTCCCCCAAAAACCGTACACTGTGGCTCGTGAAACACACAACCATAACAGCAACTTCCACATTTGTATCGACAAATACACCATGTATCACAGTTTGTGGGTAAAAACCACAGACAGAAACCTTATTCAGCAATGCCGTAGAATGCAAAGGGCCAGTGCTATAGCCACCATCTGCAAAAGGGCCGGATGTGGCACGTGCAACCTTGCATCTATTGCGATGTCTCAAGACTTATCGTGCTGTGCGCGTAGGAGTGGGGTAATAAATGTCAACCATGATAGGGGATTTCGTTTGCAGTGGTGGCTCTCAAAAGAGCCCTTTTTTATTTATTTTTTAAAGCTCCTTCCATAGAAACCATTTTATTTCCGTTTTTATAAGTGTTTTGTTTGTTGGACTTCTTCTCACATTCATACAATAGCGTCTTCAGTGCAGCCTGTACATTGGAAAACAAAATGCAATTGCCACTGGGCAACAAAGAAATGCATTTCCATTGAGAAGGTGCACATATCGATAACCAATATTGTCATTCTCACAGGAGTACATCCCAGCAGCATGCAAGAAGTTACACATGAAGTTACACGCCTTCTGACCTCTGGCTGACGACATTAATTGTAATAGTTATATACTGGAGTTGGTGGTGTACATGAGAAAAGCACCTTCGCAGTGGGAAAAATGTGTTTCACTGCTTTCATCATCTTTTTGAGTTGACAGTACACACGTGAACAAGCCATGGAACCCAAAAGCAAGACTCCATAGTTGTAATAATCAATGACACATACGTTTTAACAAGGTTAAAACACCGAATTGGATTCACCCACCTGAATTCTTCTCTTGTGCGGTTTCCTTCTGAACAGCAAGAAAATGAGGAAATACCTAGAAACCCCTCCGCTGACCGGAACTGAATGATCCGGTCCGCGAAGGGACCTCCAGGGAAAACCCCCCGAAAGGGGAAAAAACCCTGTGCAGGGAAGGGCTGCTTGAGTTTGCAGTGTCCAGAGAACCGCCTTCCTTGTCAGGTCTGAATGGTATTTCTTTCAAGGTGGTCAAGACTGTTCACAAGGCTGATAGGTGCTAATGAGGATTGAAGAACAAATACAGAGGTAAAAATATACTTCACTACCAAAGGAGCAACCCTGAACTAGGAGGAAACCAAGAGAGAACTCCAATAGTAAAAATGTGGCTTACCCAGATTAAGGAATCAGAAATCTCTGAACGTCAGAGGAAGTGATCTTTGAAGCAGGAAGCTAAGGAGCAGTCACCATGGGACTGTAAAGAAGGAACAAGGAACAGAGGGGTTTTCAAGGCTTGATAATACCAAGTTACTATAGAGAAAATCTTACTGAAACTGAGACTGAATTCACATTACCCTCGGGAAGAAAGGCGAAGAATGGTGTGTTCAGGAAGTTGGAAGTACTTAGGATCGGAACGGGCGCATTCCCCATAGATGAAGTTAAACTTCTGACATCTAGAAAAATAGAGGGAATAATGGTGAAAATAATGGTGAAAAGGAAACGCTATTCGGATGCCTTGCGACCTGGGGGAAAGAGAGCGGGGAGAGTGGAAATACTAAACCACTGATGAAACCTACCCGCTAGACGCTGCGTGCTTGTTATTGGGAGCGGCGTCTCCGTCACGCAGTGAAAGTGAAAGTAAACACTGCCATGAACAGTTCTTTGTTTGCCCAGCCCTGAGCTAAGAAACAAATAGAAACACAGACAGATTATAACTACAGGGACCCCCTGATCTAATGCAAATGGAATACTACAGATTCTCAAAAAGCATGGCTGATCGCTCTGTAGAGAAGCAAAGCACTGGAGCACCTTCCGTGTATCCTGATATGCGTTGCGTGCGTCGGGAGGCGGGGCTCCCAGCACGTTGTCGGCAGTCGGAATCACTAGTCCGTTGCCGGCAAACAGAAACTCCTCCATATTGTGAGGAGAAATCAAACTCTGTGTAGTATTCTCCTCACATTGTGCTATCTCATGGATGGTATTCATCACAGTATGCCCACTCCTAAGAGTATCGCCCCCTGGTTTGTTCAGATGTTTTAGATGAAATTCTTGAACCAGTCGTGGGGCATGAACTGCGTTGTTCCATCTGAAGGGGAGTACCCCTTCCAATCCACCAGATATTGAACCTTCCCATGGTGGAGTCTAGAATCACAAATACACGATACTTCGTATTCTGATCCTGAAGATCCTTGTATCGGCGTAGGGTGTATAGAAACCTTTGGATGAAAAGGACTACGGACATCTGGTTTCAATTGTGAAATGTGGAAAACCGGATGAATTCGTGACCACATCACAGGGAGTTTGATTTTGAAAGCTGCCGGACCGATGGCTAAAATCACACGAAATGGGCCTAGGTATCTCGGAGATAGTTTTGAAGGTCGAAGGTGTCTAGGCAGGAACCGAGATGACAACCATACCCAATCTCTGGGATTAATGACAGGAGCCGGAGTACGTCGCCGATCTGCAAATCTCTTCACTCTTTCTTGAGACTCAGTAAGGGCTTTTGTGGCTGCTGGATGACCCTGGTGTATCTGTCCCAACAATTGATTCACATCTGGAAACTTGATGTCCGAATGATTGCTCGTGGGAAAACTGGTCGGATGGAAGCCATATGAACAAAAAAAGGCGAGGTTTTGAGTGAGCAGTGATAGGAATTATTATATGCAAATTCCACCAGTGGAAGCAAATCAGACCAGTTATCATGGGCCGCAGAAACATAATTTCTCAAATATTCTACCAAGGTTTGGTTCAGCCTTTCCTTTTGCCCCTTGGTTTGGGGATGATAACCAGAACTTAATGCCTATGTAATTCCTAATATTTTGCAGATCTGTTTCCAATATCTAGAGGTGTGCTGGGACCCTCTGTCGGAAATGATGACTTCCGGCAATCCATGTCTGGTAAAGATCATATCAATGAATTTTCGTGCCATCTGAGCGGCCGATGGTAGTCCCTTCAGTGGTTCAAAATGAGCCATCTTGGTGAAGGCATCAATTGTCACCATAATGGTAGAATGACCTCTCGAGTGGGGCAAATCAACTATAAAATCGGTAGAGATGGTTTGCCATTGTCGAGAGGGTATGGCCATTTTTACCAATTTCCCTAAGGGATGTTGTCGGGGATTCTTATTTTGCAGACACATAGGGCAAGAATTGATGTACTGTTGAATGTCGCTTCTTAATGCCGGCCACCAAAAGTACCACAAAATCAATTTGCTGGTGGTAAAACGTCCTCTATGTCCTGAAGATTTAGCATCATGGCACCATTTCAAAGCTTCTTTCCGTAGGATCTTTGTGGGTAGAAAAACTTGACTACCACGAAAATAGGAACCATCTTTCATGGTCAGAGTTTTCTGTTGCGCCAGAGAGAGCCTCTTCAAAGCCGACGGACCACATTGTTGTTCCAGTAGTTTCCAGAATTTGAGGGGTTTGGTCATCTTCAACGTAGAACACGAAAACATAGGTTCTGATCGGAAAGGATTCAATGGTGAAGGATCCTTTCGGGAAAGAGCATCTGCCTGTAGATTATTTTTCCCCGGAATAAAGGAGAAGATGATTCGAAAGGGGGAAAAAAATGGGCCCATCTGGCCTGTCCGCTATTGCAGGTTTGTGCATATTGTAAGATGTGCAGGTTATGGTGATCTGTTCTAACCTCAACCGGAGTAGCCGCCCCTAGTAATAAATGTCTCCATTCTTCAAAGCTCTTTAAATGGCCAAGAGTTCTTTTTCCAAGACGGTATAGTTCCATTCAGAAGGAGATAATGTTTTAGACAAATACGTTATAGGGCGTTCATGACACTGAATATCTTTTTGTAATAGGTCTGCACCTAGAGCATGTTGGGAGGCATCGGTTTCGATAATAAACCCCTGAGTCTGGTCGGGGGTCTTCAAGATGGGAGCCGTAGTGAATCGAGTCTTCAATTCTTCGAAAGATTCTTGAGTGACATTAGTCCAGACATAGGGAACTCCTTTCTTTAATTGGTTTGTCAAAGGCAGAGTAAGAGAGGAGAAGTTAGGGATAAACCACCTGTAAAAATTGGAAAATCCTACAAATCTCTGGATCTCCTTACAATTTGTAGGTACAGGCCATTCCTTAACTGCGGACACCTTCTCTGGATCCATGGAAATTCCTTGAGCCGATAAAATGTAACCCAAATAAGTAACCTGGTTTTGGTGAAAGGAACATATCTCCATATTACAATACAAATGGTTTTGATGTAGTCGACTCAGGACTTCCTGGACATGGATCTTGTCATCTGAAAGATTGTTAGAAAATACTAGGATATCGTCTAAATAGACAATTACAGAATGAAGGAGAAGATCAGAAAAGAGATGGTCCATGAACCTTTGAAAACTGCAGGGGCGTTTGATAATCCAAAGGGCATCACCTGATATTGAAAGTGCCCAAAGGGAGTCCTGAACGCAGTTTTCCATTCATCTCCTTGTCTAATTCGTATCAGATGATATGCCCCTTTAAGATCCAGCTTGGTGTACAGGTTAGCACCCTGGACAGCTTCCAAAATGTCCGGTATTAGAGGCATCGGGTATTTGTCTGGAATGGTGATCTTATTCAGACCCGGTAATCTATACAAGGTCTAAGCTCAGAAGAATTCTTTTTAGGAATAAAAAATAGAGAGGTGGCTGCCGGGGAGGTTGACTCGGTAATCAGGCTTTTCTTCAAATGAGTATCCAAATAATCTCGAAGAACTTCCCTCTCTGGTTTCGAAAGAATATACATTCTGCCGAAAGGAAGAGGCTGTGCCGGAATCAATTCTATGGCACAGTCATCACGACGATGAGGTGGGAGTTGCATATATTCCGAGGTAGAAAACACTTCCTCATACTCCTGATATTCTTTAGATAGACTTGAGATGAAATTGACTGTCCTGGGGATCTGGGTTTCTTGGATAGATTCTCCTGCAGTCTCAATCTTCTGTTCAGGGCCCCTAATACAATGTTCCATGCAATACTCTGAACCCAAAAAGAGTGACCCGGCTCTCCAATTAATAAAAGGATTTTGGCTTTGTAACCACGGTACTCCCAGGATAATAGGATAGTGGGCCGCACGGATTATATCCATTGTGATCAACTCGTGATGTGAAGCTATATACATGGTTAAAGGATTTGTTTGGCTCCTAATTGGACCAGATATCAAGGGACTCCTGTCCACACTTTTGACTGGAATAGCTTCAGTCTTAGCCGAGCGGGGGATGTTTTTCTGTCTGGCCCAAAGATGATCTATGAAATTACCCGCGGCTCCACAATCCACCAGATCTGAGACCTCAGATATAATATGTTCTCCAAATTTCAGGGTTACCCTTAAGACCATCATACATGTCTGAGGTGAATTAAGACACAGAGAATTTTGCAATTTGTGTGAGGAACCAGATATTAAAAAGGGTTCCCTGAACCGTGGTTCCTCCTATGGTCAGGCGCTGGCGTTTCCCGACTTTCTCGGAGGGGCAATTGGACATTCTTGAACTAAATGTGTATATGCCCCACAATACATGCATAAGTTGTGGGTTCTCCTTCGGGTACGTTCTTCTGTCGATAATGGCCCTCGAGGAGTTGTGGTTCCTAATTGCATGGGTTCCTCCAAACTAGATCTAGTTGTAGAAGGTAAGGATGGACGAGGAAAAGGGCGTACTACTCTTCCTTTTCGTCTTTCATTGTTTCATTTGTTAATTTGATAGTCCAATTGCATCACAAGTGCCACTAGTTCTGCTAAGGACGAAGGGGAGGTACCCTAGAGACCTCATCCTTCAGTTCTTCGGAAAGACCTCTCCGAAACAAAGTAACCTGGGCATCATCCGACCATGTTGTTTCATTCGCCATTTGTTTAAATCGGGTGATATAAGTCAGGGGGTCTTGGCTCCCCTGTTTTAAATCTAACAAGTGTTCTTGAGAGGCCACCCTTATTTCTTGTCTAGCAAACATCGTGCGAATGCTGTTACTGAAGGCTGTATACGAATCAAGGATAGGGTTATTAGATGTGACCAATGTGGTAGCCCATGCTAAAGCCGGTCCTGACATTTGCGAAATCATGTACCGTATACGGTCTCTATCCGTATGAAAATATGCATGCTTGAAAGCAAACTGTACTGTGCATGCATCCAAAAATTATTTTACCCAGTGAGGATTTCCATCAAACTGTCCTCTGGGTAATGCCCCCGGGGAAACCTCCGAACATTGAGGAATTCTTCCCCCTTGGGCTGCCTGCTGCTGAGCTGCTTGTTGCTGAGCCGCTTGCTGCTGAGCTGCATGCTGCTGAGCTGCTTGCTGCTGAGCGGTCTGCTGTTGATTCTGTAACAGTGCAGCATTCTCTTGTTTGAGGGTTTGTACTTCTGACGTTAAAGACTGAACTGCAGCTATAAGCTGCTGGATTGCTGGATTTGTTGACCCATCCTATCCTAAGGTATAATCCAAAAAATGTTTGAACCATGCCAAAAGTTGTCTCTATATAATTTCTCTTTTTTGGGCGTTGCTAGCTGTAATAATCAATGACACATACGTTTTAACAAGGTTCAAACACCGAATTGGAATCACCCACATGAATTCTTCTCTTGTGCGGTTTCCTTCTAAACAGGAAGAAAATGGGGAAATACCTAGAAACCTCTCTTCTGACCGGAACTGAATGATCCAGTCTGCGGTGTGACCTCCAGGGAAAATCCCAGAAAGGGGAAAAAACCCTGTGCATGGAAGGGCTGCTTGAGTTCGCAGTGTCCAGAGAACCGCCTTCCTTGTCAGGTCTGAATGGTATTTCTTTCAAGGTGGTCAAGTCTGTTCACAAGGCTGATAGGTGCTAATGAGGATTGAAGAACAAATACAGAGGTAAAAATATACTTCACTACCAAAGGAGCACCCTGAACTAGGAGGAAACCAAGAGAAAACTCCAATAGTAAAAATGTGGCTTACCCTGATTAAGGAATCAGAAATCTCCGAACGTCGGAGGAAGTGGTCTTTGAAGCAGGAAGCTAAGAAGCAGTCACCATGGGACTGTAAAGAAGGATCAAGGAACAGAGGGGTTTTCAAGGCTTGATAATACCAAGTTACCATAGAGAAATTCTTACTGAAACTGAGACTGAATTCACGTTAGCCTCAAGGAAGAAAGGCGAAGAATAGTGTGTTCTGGAAGTTGGAAGTACTTAGGATCGGAACGGGCGCATTCCCCATAGATGAAGTTAAACTTCTGACATCTAGAAAAATAGAGGGAATAATGGTGAAAATAATGATGAAAAGGAAACGCTATTCGGATGTCTTGCGACCTGGGGGAAAGAGAGCGGGGAGAGTGGAAATACTAAACCGCTGATGAAACCTACCCGCTAGCCGCTGCGTGCTAGTTATCGGGAGCGGCATCTACGTCACCCAGTGAAAGTGAAAGTAAACACCGCCATAAATGGTCCTTTGTTTGCCCAGCCCCGAGCTAAGAAACAAATAGAAACACAGACAGATTATAACTACAGGGACCCGCTGATCTAATGCAAATGGGATTCCTTAGCAAGTAGAGAAACCGAACTCACGAAGCATGGCTGATCTCCCTGTAGAGAAGCAACGCACTTGAGCACCTTCCGTGTATCCGGATATGCGTTGCGTGCATCAGGAGGCGGGGCTCCCAGCATGTCGTCGGCAGTCAGAATCACTAGTCCGTTGCCGGCAAACAGAAACTCCTCCATATTGTGAGGAGGAATCGAACTTCGTGTAGTAATCTCCTCGCTATCTCATGGATGGCATTCATCACAATAGTGCATGACGGTTATAGATCAAAGGATCGAATAAAAAGGGTCAAATGACAAAAGGGCCGAGTCAATTCGACCGAAAAAAAGGATTGATTTTTTTTTTTGGACAATTTCCACAGTCGCATTTCCATTGGCCAGCATGGTGAGAAGCGCAGATTGTGGCACGTGTGCTCTCCATTTAACACTAGTAGGTCTGTACAACAGTCCTCTGCGTACACACCACACCCAGAAACGTTGTTGTGCAATCCCTCAGGCTCCACAGTCCCATTTTCATGGCCACTGTTCTGAAAATCCCCGGATGCGGCTTTCGTGCTGCGTGCATGCATGGGGGAAGAAATGTCAACCACGGTAAGGGCTTTCGGCTGTAGGGGTGGCTCTTAAAATAGCCATTGTGTTTTTTTAGTTTTTTTTAATTATCTGCTTCCACACTAAGAGCTAATTTTTGGTTTCATAGAGTTGTGTGTTTTCTTTTCGTCCTTAGATTCTTACAGGAACCTTTTGAGTGCATTTTTGGAGATGAGCAAATAAAACACCATTACCAATGGACGACGATGAAATGCCTTTTCATAGGAAGACCTCTGCATTTACAGAACTAATGATGTAATTGTTACAGAAAAACATGTCACGAGCGCACAGAAATGCAGACATGCTTCTGTTACTCAGACACCTTCCAGACTCTGGCTGGGTACAACAGACAATATAAGTGGTCCATACACTTCTTGGTGATATGGCAGAGAAAACCAACTGGCCAGTGGGAAAAAGCCTCTTTACTACATTCATCAGCCTCTTGAGTCGACGGAGAAAACGTAAACAAGACACGTAACCCAAATACAAGCCGCCATAGTGCATGACGACAACATGCACAGTAGTAAAACTGTCCAGGTCTCTGCAAAGTGCATGCATATCGGCTAAACTGAGGTCATCGACAGCACACCACAATGCGTCCACTGCTTCCAAACCGAAAATGCCATGAAAGTGTCTTTCCTGGGCAACTTGTGCAGATCTAGCACAAAGGTATCACTCAAAGTGAACAAAATGTGCTTCTCCATGTCCGCCAGTGTCACTATGCACAGTAATGCATACCAGTAGTACCGCCCCTTCCAGTGACCCACACCCTCAGTACCTGATTGGATAATCCCCACTGTGCCATTTCCATTGGCTAGCAAGGTGAGAAGCACATAATGTGGCACGTGCACTTCCCAAAGTACTGTGAGGGCCACGCTCCAGGAAACGTGAACAGTCCTTCTTCCCTTTCCACTATCCTCTTCCCACCACACCCTCATTGGGTATTGTTAAGTAGTCACACATGCATCCACCAATGCCATCCAAGACGTCAGTATCCAACACTGTCAGTTCTCAACAAGACGTCATATGTACCGTTACAAATTCAGCATGCAAGTGTGCTGGTATTGGAAAGCACATCCAGTGGAAAGTTCAGTGGAACATTGCAGGATTTGTGCATGCACATACATCCACATGAGCACCCATCGCCACAAAATAAAGGTATGAAGATTGTTTTGGCAGTATGTTTACAACTCTGTTATAAGTGCATCTGCACAAGATATCTGCCAATAAGTGTCCAATATGTTTTTGAAAAGCATAGTTGTTTTTCTCCCATCTCCTGCCATGAAGTGGCACTTCAATGGTATCTGCTTGCAACATTTTCATTTAGTCATATCATACAGTGTATTAGCGAATCAGGAACTCTCTTCTTTCCTTCCAACAATGCTACGAATTGTGTTCACCACTAACCCATATCCTACATAAATCGTAAAAATATGGCACCAAAGCCACCACTGAATGTGTCTTACCAACCTAAAGGCAGCTCCCAGTGTGTGCACGGCTGTGGTTCTTTGTAAACTGCACTATTGCCACAGACTCTTTTTTAAATCTGTCAGCTTCTACTCTCCGCCTTCAGCAACTCATCCAAGAGAGGACTGCGCAACTTGTCCTGGGTCTGAAGGACAGGGATTGTATCTCTACTGGACTAAAATGTCTGCAATAGCTCCAAGTGGCTACGAAGAATAAAATAAAAACCATGTGCATTATGCACAAGGCCTTCTGGTCCCTGGGACCTCAATACCTTCCACTCTCACTTCCTAAATATCTGCTTGCTCAAGCTCTTCCCTCATCCACCTCCTACTCCCTCAGGGTCAGTTGCTTCTGCATGCAAGCAGTTGGAGGTAGATGTCATTCTTCTGCTAGGCACTCCCTCTGGAACAGGCTCTCTGCCTCCCTGGAACTTGCGGTAAAACCATCTTAGGGTCTGGAAGCACCTCAAAACCGTTCCATGTGCTTCTTCTTTTTCCCCTCCTCTCCCCTTCTCACTTCCTGCCTAAAACTGCCTAAAAAGCTTACAAAAGGGGCAAAAACTTCAAGTATAGCCTTGTTAAGACTGAGAAGACCAAAATCACTATTCAATCTATGCTGAAAAAACAAAAACCTGGCACCTATCCATGCCATCATTGTCAACATTGCACCAACATCATTAAAGGGGATCACATTCACTATCCTAGTAATGGTAAAACAATATTCCTTATGGATTTCGCTACATGTGACAGTAAAAATGTGGTGTATGCCCTCAGATGCCCTTGTGGCAAATATTATGTTGGCAAAACTCTAAGAAAAGCAAAGGAACGCTGGATGGAGCACAAATCAAATATCAGAACCAACAACGATAAATCCCCATTGTTCAGACATTTTAAAGAAAATGGCCACAACATCACCCAATTAATGGGTCATTTTAGAAGTGGTACATTTATTACCGAGAGGAGGGGACTTTGCTAAAAAGCTAGCCCAAAGAGAATTGTGATTGATACATAAATCAGATGCTGTTAACCCTCATGGTCTTAATGAAAATGTTTACATAGGACCATTTCTCTAAAAAATGTGAGTCCCTTGTTCTAGTGAAAAGCATGTATTCCTTCCATCTGACATCGCAATACTAGATTGTGCACTCCTACCAAAAAGACAGAACCATCTATGAACATGTTTGAGATTGTTGTATAATTTTTCTGCCAACTAGGAATATATTCCTATTCCACATATTACATTTTGTGTATTAACAGATTGCGAACTTTTTCTGATATGATGACAGCCTACGTGGATTATTATTATATAGTACCCACCTAGCAGGATTTGTCTTCATGTCTACAGACAACATAACATACACTTCTTACTGGCACTTATTCTCCCCCTCTCGTTTACTCTATTCTAACTAATCCTTCCTTTGGATCCTTGAACTTTGCTGACTTATTTACATTGAGCCACATTAACTCTACTCCACTACAAGACATGGGACATGATTCTACTTTGCTTCAAGCTTGGAATTTTCCGCTCGTCATGTGCATCATACTTACCATTCTTGTCTTTTTGATGACGCATCCATTTTTACCTACAGTGATATTCTCTACTCTCTTCTAGACCTTTCACAGATTAGGCAATTGATGCCATTCATTATTATAATAATACCGCCATTATTTTATGGTGTGTACAATTGGGATGTCTGTCGCGTCCATGATGTGTTTTCACCAGCCGCCATTACTGTTATTGACATTCGTATCCATTTCGCTCTTCAAGATCTTTCACAGAACATGCTATCGATGCCATTCATTAGGATAATACCGCCATTTGTACATGGTGTTTACCATTTAGACGTCAGTCACGTCCATGACGTGTTTCCACAAGACGCCATTACTGTTATTGACATTTGTGACGTCATTCACGTCAGCGACGTGATGATGCTATACCTATTACGCATATTTAAGCCACCATTTTGGACAATAGAACACACTTGGCGACTCAAACGGCTTTCTTGGATTCTTCCTGTTCCCGTTTTAGTAAGTCTTACTTTGGATTGCCTACAGCCACTAGATCCATCTTTAAACCACCTTCTAATAAGGTTTTTTACTTATTGAGCCGCTACTTATTCCTAGGTCGCCAGCCTTATTTTGTGCATCCTGACTGCCTAAAGATCCATAGTCGGGGACTAAATCTCCTCTCCATTTTCCCCTCTGGGGCATCCATCACTGTTTGTGAACAGGACTTTATGATAGTAAGTGCTATTTTAACTTACTTTTTACATTTTCATCCAGTCTCTTGAACTATCCCTTACATGCATACATCTCATGATTTCCATAGGTGTTTCAGAATTCCCCTACACCTGATGATATTTGGAGTCACAACCGACCTACATGTGGATATACCTATACTGGATATCTTCACAGCAAGATGAGCACAGGGTATGCTTGTATTACTTGGTTTTCCTTTTTACCACCCACAGTACATACAACCTGATGTTGTATTCCATACTAAATGCCATTTTGGTTGAAATTCTTCGAAAACGCCCAAGGGCAAAATATATCCTTGATTATGTACATCCGTCGCATTAGAAGCTCTACAAAATTGTTGGTTATCTTTCCAAATTACACAGGATGACTCCAATAAGAGACTATTTGTGTTCAAGTATTGGTTGCAAACTTAATTAACCAAGCTAACCGATGTATTCACAAATGTACATTGATATGTTTTTGAACAACTTTAGTAACTTACAACACACAAGTCAATTTACAGACATGTTTGAATTTCTTTTTTGCATTCATAGATTTTGAAAGTTGAATGAATTTACAGCCGCTGATGAAGAGAGTTGTTCTCGAAACGCCTTGGGCATACCTGCATGGAACAATAAATTGTTTTGAGAAAAATTGAAAATCCTGCTGTGAAGTTTTAATTAATATTCATCTCTGATACAATTCTTTATCTAACTGGACATTCTTCTATATAGAATGTTATGTGATTATTTCATTAATATTGAATATTATTTGTGGATTGAGATTCTAAAAATAATGGGCTTATCTGGCCATAAATAGTGTGCAGGGGACGGGAGTTCCCAAATAGGGAACTTATTCTGTTTCTATTGTATCCACAACCCATATGCCAGGGTTGTTTCTTTTCTCCCCTTCACCTTAAATTGTAACCTAAATTTAAATTTAAATCTCACCCAAAAAACCATTTGATTGATACCAGAATATCCCTCACACCAGGAGTGCCAGGTGTCTAAATTCCATTTGTCATAAAGCTGTTAGACCCAGATGAAGAAAGATCAGAAAGCAGGCCGCTCTTGCTTTCACTTCTGGGTCATGTGATTTGTCCTGTGCGGTGCAAAGAGGGATGAAATTATAGCCCAGAATGAGGGTGGAAGACCTTGGAGAGGTGCCGGCCTGTCTAGGAGCGAGTGGAGTGTGTGCGAGTTAGTATGGCCTTGGCTTTTGCCCCACGGGCCCCTGTCTGCTCATACCAGGTGCACTGCTGCATAGATAAAGATGCATTATTTAGCTTGAAAATAAATTTCTAATTATTTTCTCTGTGACCAATGACGAATGCACCATGACCCACGTGGAAGAATATGGATGAACGGGGCTGGGACCAATGGCCTGGCATTCCCTATGGAGCAGGAGGCCTATCTGTATGGTCTCACCAACCAGCCGCGTGGGTTTCTATTGTATATAATGATGTCACTGATGACGCTATGTACCCTTACAATATACCACTTGCATAGATTTTGGCAGAACGTTCTGTGGAAGCAGAGTTCTTTGTTGGTGCATTTTATTTGTGTGTGGAAATAAACTTGTTATCCTTGCAAGAGTTATATTCGACCTTTTTCCCTAGTGGGTTGTATTTTTTCTGGTATGTGCATCTAGGTGGGCTTTCTTATATTCTCGACATCTGATGTTTCCATGTGCACCTAAAGTTCTTTCAATAATGGAAGCGACTGACTATCCATAATGGACAATGGGGTGCCCACCTGCCACAAATTATAGAGGAGCCAGCCATTGGACAAGCAAGCCAGCTCAGTGTAGATATTGAGCACATCCTTAGCTGAGGGGTTATTCCTGGGCTGGATTTGACAGTACTAGTACCTCATTGGGGTGTGCAATGATGAGGTATTTGGCTTCCCCAGCCTTGCAGTGCAAGGTTAGGATACTGCAGGGTTGAATGTGCATAGTCAGTGTTCCTTTGCCATCCCGCACATTCATAGTCCAAGGTGTGGTGAGATGGAGGCGCCCCAGCTACACAGTGCATATGCAGGAACTAGGAAGCTCTCCTAGTTCATTTTGGGTGCAGGTTGTGTCTGAAGTCAGACTGGAGCTGTAGGTAAGAAAAAAAAAACATTCATCAAAGTGTGTAGGAATGTGTTTATGCAAGGAATTGTGTCTAAATGGACAGGTGACCAAGTGTATTTATGTTGTTTGGGTGCATGTGTCTAAATGGACAGGTGACCAAGTGTATTTATGTTGTTTGGGTGCATGTATGAAAGAGAAACGGTATGCATGCTGTTTGAGTGCACCTGTGAACAAGTAATTGTAGGCTGCGTGGGTGGACCTGTGAATTTGAGACTATACATTGATTGGATGTGAATGAGACAATGTAGTGTTGTATGAAAGCATGTGCTGGGCCGGGAAGCCATCAGCTGATTGGTGAACTACATTGGTGCAGCCAGTAAATACATGTTTTATTACTGTGGCATGGAGTGAGTGTTCTGGCATGTCAGACACAGGCAACATAATGAGGGTTCTTACATGGGGTAAATTTGTGCAGCTGGGAAGGTCATTTAACTGTACTTTGGCATGGCATTTTTAAATGGCATGAAGTGCAGAGTCACCATGATGAGTGTTCTTGCATTAGTAGTTGTATATTTGCTCAGCCATCAAGGGTATTTTTACATATGATATGATATGTCATTTATAGTGCGTCTGTACACACACATTTCTAGGCATGACACGACAAGGGAGGGAAGACACAGGGATGGCATGACAAATTATCTTACTAGGCCTTATGTCATTCAGATTGTGCAAGTGCGAAGACGTAAAGTGCAGGGGGAAGGGAGGATGGGTAGTGCAGGGAAGGGGGAAGTGCATTCAGGGCAGCAATGATCTGAGTAAGCGCAGCCAGGGCAGGGTGGCTCTGGGTAAGTGTAAGGATTCAGGGGACATTGGGGTAACAGTTCCAGCTCCTAAGTGCGTGATAGCCCCGTAGGCAGTGCTGGGTAGACTGATCATGGAGGAACCTGGTACCCAGTGGACACTGAGGGTAGCCAAGCAACCACTCGGTGCAGGATACAGGTAGGTCAATTGGGGTAGGCGAGAGAGAAATCAGAGGAGAAATGGAAGGTCTTGAGCTGCTTCCGGAACTTCACATGGTCCGGCACAAGTTTGAGAGGGGCAGGGAGGAGCACCTGCAGATGAGAGAAATCTACGCCCCACTCGCTGCCTGGAGATGCGTCTGACCCTCAGCGAGTTTGAGGTAGCTGAGCAAAGGGCTCGAGAAAGAAGATATTTTGGAAGAGAAAGTTGGATGTAGTGCAGGCCACGGCATCAGAAAGCCTTGTGGAAGATGCAGAGGGTCTTGAACTTGATTTGTGCAGCCACTGAGAGCCAGTGTAGAGATTTCAGGACTGGAGAGATATGGTCCCTGGGCTTGAGGCCAAGGATAGGTCTCACAGTCCTGTTCTGGATTAGTTGCTAAGGGCGGACAGTAGATGAAGGCAGATTGAGAAAGAAGCTGTTGCAGTAGTCCAGCCTAGAGAGAACCAGGGCTCTGGAGACAGTGAGCTTCTGGGGAAAAGTGAGAAAAAAAAGAATACCCCTGAGTAGGTGCAGCTGATAGTGGGCCTTCTTGGCAAGGACTGTCATGTGAGGAGAGGAGAGAGTGGAGTCAAAGATGACACCAAGGTTTTTAGCCTCACAAGAAGGCAAAGGAAGAGGGTCAAAGGAGGGCGGCCAGAGTGAGAGAGGGAAAGCGGGAGCAGGGGACTGAATGATAAGTATCTCCGTTTTACTGGCACTAAGGCAGAGATCATTGGAGGTGCACCAATCCTGAATTGTGGATAGACAGTCAGGAATGAATGAGAGAGAAGAGGAGGCTGAGGGGACCCTGAAAGAGAGATGAGTGTCATCAGCATAACACTGAAAGTTAAAGCAGAAGGTATAAATCAGGTGGGCCAAAGGGGCCAAGTAGACATTGAAGAGCCAAGTTGAGAGGAAAGAGCCCTGGGGAACACCACATGTGGAGACGGAGGTGGTTGAGAGATTGCATAGTGGCATTGCATATTTTACAGGCATGAAGGGCAAAGACAACATGAAGAGTGTTCTAATGGGGGGTGCATAGCATTTTTATTTTTACTGGCAAGAAGGACAAAGCCAACATGATGAGTATTCTTACATGGGGAGGGTGCATCTGCACAGCCAGCAAGAATATGTTTTCCTAATGTGGAACTGCTTTTTTGTTGTTGACATAATGGGCTACGCCAGTAGGAGTACATTCTTATATAGTGGGTCTGTCATATCAGTTTAGTTTAGTTTACTTTAGTTTGTTTATTTGTATAGCGCTCCCAGCCCAAGCGATCTGGGTGCATTTCTTACAGATATAGCTGCAGAAAGTTCAATAGTAAAATATAGTAGGGTTACAAATTACATAGGAGAATACACTGATATATACAGCAATTACATAAATGCAGGGTAGAGGTGTACATTTCTTATGTTACAATGTTTACATAATACAAGGATGCATGAGCTGCAAGTGCCACATTTGTACAGAAGATTGTATATTTACAGAGATACAGGAAGCATGTCAATAAATACAAAAGGTTTCAGGCTGGAGGCCGGATAGGCTAGGGTTCTTGCGTAAGAAGCCAGGTTCTGGCGTTTCTTTTGAAAGGGTGGAAGGCTTGTTCAAATCTTAGCGGAGAAGTAGTGAGTTCCAAAACTTGGCTACAAGTACAGGAAAGCTGTTCCCTCCTGCCTTTTGCAGTTTGAAGCTTGGAACTTTGAGGCAGTGTGCCTGGGCCGATCTCATAGGACAGTTTCAGGTATTGTGTACAATGTTTTTTGTCAGATATGGAAGAGCTAAGTGGGTCAGACATTTGTGAGTCAGGGAGAGAGTTTTGTGGGTGATCCTTCGCTTAATGGAAATCCAATTAAGGTTACATCTAGCCTCCGAGATGTGATGGGATCTGAGAATATTTAGGGCTGCCCTTATAGCATTATTCTGTAACACTTGCATTTTTTAAAAGTTTTGTTGACTCGTTCCAAGATAGAGTGCGCTAAAGTAATCTAACTTGGAGAGTACTAATGCTCCTGCTAAGGTAATGCAATTTGGTGTCAAGAGAAAGGGTCTAGTAGATGTTATTAGCTTACATGTGTAGGCTGTAGATGAAGCTGATGCATTGACCTGCCTAGTTATGTTTAGAGAGGAGTCAATGTATATGCTGAGAGTTTTCACCTCTTTGGAGACCGTGATGGAATTGCCATCAATGGTGAAGGTGTCAAACTGCCAGCTGAGTTTGTTTAGTTTGAGTTTTGATTCTAGGAGAAGGAGCACTGTCTTCTCGTCGTTTAGACAGAGTCCATGTTTTGCCATCCAGGCTTGGACGATAAAGTAGATCTCATTGAGCAGTTTAGTGTCTGTGTCATAGTCATCAGATATGGTTATGAGTATCTGTGTGTTATCTGCATAGTTAGTGTAGGTGACACCCAGATGGTCAAGGTCGTCAAACAACGGCTCGGTGAATACATTATACAGGGTGGGAGACATGCAGGTGCCTTGTGGGACACTGCATGTGACTTGTTCAGGGTTAGCAGATGCTGTTTGAGAGAAAACTCTCATCATTCTGTTGTCTAAGAAGGATTGGATCCACGTTGTGGCATTGTGAGAGAAGTGAGCTGAGGTTCTGAGGTGTGCGCAAAGGATTTTATGATCTACTAAGTCGAAGTCTGTCGACAGATCGAGGAGTAAAAGGAGGGCTAGTTTACCTTTGTCTTTGAGCTCCACAACTTGAGTCTTTAAATCAATGAGGGCTGTTTCAGTGCCGTGCCTCGGCCTAAAACCAGATTGCCCGAGGCCCAGAAGGTTATTGATTTATTAATGTTCCTGACTTTGCAGGTAAGCTTCTCTGTCAATAATTTGTAAGAGGAATGGGAGCGTAGTGATCGGTCTATAGTTGGTGAAGGCTTTTTAAGAAGCGGGAGGACTCGGGTGTCTTTGAGGTTGTTGGGCACTATGCCTGATTCGAAGGATGCATTAATGAGGGACGTATTGAATGGTGCAAGTTCTTTAGCAGCCTCTTTGATGATAGGTGCCTGACAGATGTTGCCCGGGCATCTTGAAAGTTTTAGTTTGGCTTTTTAGTTTGGCTATTATGTCCTCTATCTTTTTTGTGGTTAGAGGGGTGAAATTGAAAGGTTATCAATATGTTGTGGCTGTCGTCGAGGTTGTAGGTTTGGCAATGCTTTCTAGGATGATAAGTTTTTTAGATTTAATTTTATTTTGCAACATGGTAATTTTATTCAATATTGCTGCCTGTATGTTGGAGCACCATGCAGTGTCTTTGATACATGAGACTGGTGAAGAGACTGGTGATTCCAGCTCTTAAAGTACATTGAAGAGTTCCTCCGTATATGATTTGGCTTGCAAGATGCGGGTGTTATAGGTTTCTTTTTAGATTGTAAGATTGCTTCTTTGTAAGTTAAGGAAGCTGATAGGAAGTTTTCTTTATTGACGGCAGTCGGGTGACTCTTCCAGAGTGTTTTCGCACTTCTCTTAGTTTTCTGCAGTGATCTGAGATGTGGGGTGAACCACAAATTTAAGTGAGGGTTTGGTTTGGCTTTGCATAGTTTGAGTGGGGCAATGGCGTTTAGGGCGTTTAGTAAGGTTTGGTTCTAGAGGTCTACTAGGTCCGTAGGGTCTGAGTGTTTAGTGTTACTGGCATTGAAAATTGGCTGAAGTAGTGGGAGCAGCTTTTCCACTGTTATGCTGCGGGAGTTCCTGGTTAGAGGAGGGGGGAAACATTGGGGGTGTTATTTTGGTTACCATCATCCTTTGTAGTGAAAGAGATCAGGTGGTGGTCCGTCCAGGCACACAGTGTATTGAACACAATGTCTATTTTGCAGTTAAGGACCATGATCCAATCTAGAGTCCTAACTTTGATATGGATGGGTTCTGAGATTCGGTGTGTGAAGCCTAGTTCATAGCTGGTGAGAGTAGTGGCTTTAGAGTCTTTGGTATCTTGGTATCCCAAGTTGATGTCGACAAGTAAGATCATTTGTGAACCTGGCTTGGTGTTGTTAGAAAGTAGAAGAATGATATCTTCTTGTAATGTGGATACCGGCCCTGGTGGTCTGTAAAGGAGGTGTATGGTAGTGGTGTGGGAGGTTGTTGTAAGTAGTTTGAAGTTAGAAGTTCGGCTGAGAGGAGAGTTTGGTTGGAAATAGGTCTGAGACCTGATGCAGTTTTAGAGATGAAGACGATACCTCTGCCTTTGGGTCGGTTAGAGTCTCTTGTCTAGTCGAGTAATTGCGAATGTGTCTGGGATGTTGAGTGAGAGTGCAGTCCCAGCAGCAGCATGAAGCCACGTTTCGGTAACTGCTAAGAAGTCAAGGTCTAGAGACGTTATTGATGTTGGAGATGTCGAGGGTGTAGGGTGGCAATGATCTAGCATTGATCAGAGCATCCTTTGAATATAGTTGGGGCAATGTTAGTATTGTTGATAACTGTGGTTCTGTGAGGTCCGGGCTGAGGAGTATTATTTTTTAGTAGCAGCCCGAAAGGTGTGAATCTAGAGTCTAATCTTTAATTTCTAGATTTGAGTGGGGAAGGTATGCTAGGTGTTGGTTTTTTGGTGAAGGGTTGGATCCAGAGGTCTGGTGCATTGTGGTAGGGATTGTTGGGGCACTCTGGTGAGATTGGGGAAGGCTTGAAGGCTGTTAATAAGCATTGAGTTGGGAGTTGGTGGGTGGTATGCATATTTGGGGTTGTGAGTCATTCTGTGTGGCTAGCAACCTACTGTAGGTGCTAGACATGGTTGTCATGTTGTTGGCCTGCAGCAGGTGAAGGCGCCTCGTGACGCTATGGGTAATCAGCAAGTAGGCTGCGGTGGATGGCAAGTGTTAGGCGAGCGGCGGGCTGAGAACAGTGATGAGGAGTATGATGATGGTTCACGTTGGAGAGGTCAGGATGTTAAGCTAGATGAGCTTGGCAATCTGCATGCAGTGGTATGCTGGGTACTTGGATGCAGAATTGGCAAGGTGGAAATTTGCAGAGGTACTGTGGATGCTAAGCACAGTTGGGCCATCACCAGTAGTGCTGTGACCGTACTGTAGCGTAGGGGCAGACAATGAGAGGTCCTATAGACCCACGGTTGACTAAAGGCATTAAGTAGTATTGCTATGATTGTGAATATTCCCACCAACTACAGGCCTATCACCACAGTCCCCTTTCTCCTAAAGATCCTGGACCGTGTGGCATACTTGCAGATCCAGAAACACTTAGATGTGAACAACCTCCTCGGCCTCAGACAATCCGGATTCAGACTTAGACATGGGACTGAGACTGCTCTCCTAGACCTAAAGATTCAAATGGACGAGGCAAAGGATAAAGGCAAACTTGCAATCCTCCTAGTACTAGACCTATCCGCAGCTTTTGACCTTGTCGACCACCAAATCCTGACCAAACACTTCTCCACTGCCGCAGCTTTCTCTTCCAATGCATCTGATTGGATCAAATCTTTTCTAGCAGACCGCACCACCAGAGTCTTTTCACCCTCAGCCTCCGCAGACCCAACTCCAATCCTGTGTGGCGTCCCGCAAGGATCGTGTGTGTCACCCACGTTATATAACATCTTTACGAAGCTCCTCTTCGACCGACTTGACAACCTGGGTGTAGTCTATACCAACTACGCTGAGGACACCCAAGTCCTCATCCACCTCACCGGCTGTTACGACCATGACTCTAAATTACTCAACAGCATATATCTCGAAATCCAAGCCTGGATGGCTAACAACGGTCTTCGTCTCAATGACGACAAGACAGAGCTGATGATCGTAGGCTCTCAGGCTCGCCTGAACAAACTTGACCGCAGCTACTCGTCTTTCGCCATTGACAACACCACAATCAGCGTCTCCAAGGAGATGAAAACCCTGGGGGTCTACCTCGATTCAACCCTTTCCCTCAGAAAACAGGTTAACAGCATTGCATCCTCCACATCCTACACAAACAAACTTATATATAGTTGCAAACCCTTCCTATCTACAAGTAGCTGCCTAACTCTAGCCAGAGCTCTCGCTCTCTCCAAAATTGATTATTGTAACACACTATTCCTCGGCACTTCGGAACATAACCTCAACAAACTTCAGGTGCTCCAGAATAACTCACTAAGAGCAGCTCTCAGCCTCCCGAGATCCTGCCACATCTCCACACACAGACAAAACGCTAACTGGCTGCCCATCCACGACAGAATCACCCTTCGCACCCTGGCCATCACGCACAAATGCCTCACCAATTCCGCACCGAAATATCTCGCAGACAAACTCTGCCCCCACCAACCCACCCGCATCACCAGATCTTCCAATTCTTCAAACCTTATGATCCCAAGATATAACCTTAAATCAGCAGGCGGCGCCAGTTTCCCAGTTCAAGCAGCTAAACGCTGGGACGCCATCCCCATCACCCTCAAACAGGAACCCTCCTTCCTCACCTTCAAATCCAGCATAAAAACGTGGCTAACCAACAACCCTTCCCAGTAAGGGACCAGCCACCTCAGTTACAGATCCCAATACAACCATCGTACACCGTTGCCTATTATCTGTGTATCTTGTGTATCTTGTAAACCGACCGAACTGTAACCAGGGTCACTGTAACTTGTTATCGACCCAACTGTAACCAGGGTCATTCCTTTTGTTATTTATTGGCATAACCTTTTGCAACCTGTAACCTACATTCTCAAGCGCCCAGTTACCCCTGGGTTCGGCGCGCAATACAAGTATTAAACAAATACAAAATACAATTAGGCAATCATGATAATGACGCTATTAGCATGCAAATTAGACAGTGTGGAGACTTTGGGCACACAGTTTGGAAATAGTGATGCTAAATGCACATAATAGTAGCAGTAGTGAAGCTATAAGCGCACAGATTGGCAGTACTGATGCTATGAATACACAAATGATGGCAATAGTGGAGCTATAGGTACACAGATTGATGGTTCCGATGCTAGGAGTACACAAATTATGGCAGTAGCGAAGATATAGGCACACAATGTGGCAGTAGTAAAAGATGTAAGCATACAATTGGCAGTAGTGAAGATACAGGCACACAATTTGGCAGTAGTGAGGCTATGGCGTACCAATTGTCAGCAATGATACAGAGAGCACCTAATGTAGGCAATAGGAGGATATAGGCAAGCAGTTTAGACAGTAGTGATGCTATAGGGCACAATTTACAGAGGTGATGCTGAGAGCACGCAGTGTGGCAGTGATGATACTGTGGGCACCCAATTTAGGCAGTGGTGGTGCAGTATGTGCACAGTTAGACTGTGGCAGTTAGTAGCAATGCAATCGTGGGGGCATATATATGGGCTGCATGGTTCAGATTACAGCAGAATTAATCAGGCAATATAGAGTTTACAGAGTGAATCATACAATAGTGTTAGTCTAATAACGCAATCGCAAAGGCATGACCATGATAGGTGTGGTACTGGTTACACCAAGGCATATTAGGCAATTTTTTTATTTTTAATGGTACAGAGTCGATTATAGCTGGTGTGGCTTAAGGTACAATGCGATTCGTGATAAGACCCTTGCAGAATCCAAGCAAATATCAGGAGAGTGCGATATCGTAGCTGTAGCAGGAGCCGGTATGGGATCCAAAGTGGGACACTGTGGTCGGAGTTGGCTCAGCGAGCGAAGGTCAGAAATATTGTTCCAGTAATGGGTTAGGGATATAGTTCTGAGATAGGGTCAAGAGTGTTGCGCAGTGATAATACTTACAGTTTTGGTGGACGAGGGGCACCGCCACGAGCCGACAGCACAACCGGCATAGATTGGCTAAAACAGGTACCTTATTCGTGCACCTTTGTCAGTGGGCCGGTTTACGCCTACGGGTCCATCTGCTTGGCTTTTCAGGGATGATGCAGGCATTGTTGGAGCCAATCCAGACGGGCACAAAGGGGCTAGTAGGAGGCAGGTCTCACTAACACGAAACAGGCGGCCATTTCTGAAGGGATTGCCACATGTTTTCTACGGCGACAATGAATCAAAAAGGCAGAATGCACAGCGGTTTAGCATGCAAAATCATAAGGAACGCTTTGTCATGGCATCGAGCTGGGAGTGGGTCAGGCTGATGTTGCAGGGCTTCACCAAGCGGGGTCCGACGTCAATGTTTCCAAATGACCTCATAAAAACCCCAAGGCTTACCTGGAGGTCTGGGATAGGTAGACGGGGAGAGGGGTTGCTCCTGCAGCAGTCCTCAGTGGCCAACATTCTTCGGCTGATCGGATTCAAGCTAAGCAGGGCCAGTATGAACATGTTTTATTAATATCATTACTGGCATTAATGGCCATGGAATACTGAGTATGTTTTTATGTTAGAATATTGGTATATATGGTTGAAGCCAACTTGGACATGTATGGCAACAGCCAGCATGACAATACTTTCTTACACTGGCAGAATAATGTCATAGAGAGGAAAAAAACATTTTAAAAATGTTATGAAATATTCCTGTGCACTGTTGGTAACCCAGGCTCTAATGTATGTTCTCCACGTGTTACCCTACAAAACAGATTTTAAACTGTGTGCCATTTTACCCAGTTTTTCACAGAAAATCCACATTGGTTGTTTCAGACTCCCTCGCTATAATCACATATAAAACATCAAGAACCACCACTGGAGGCAAACTTGTTTGAATAAATCTACAAATTCAAAATGTGCAGGTATCTAGCACTAATATCCTGCTTGATGCAGTTCTGGAGTGACACTGTAAAGCACAACGATACACTGTAAGTGTAATGTGAGCAAAGCTCTTTAACATCAGCAATAATGTGTTCCTTCAATGTGTGTTTCTTATTTTGACAAAGATAACTTTAAAATATAAAAAAAGCAGAAATATATACAAGAACCATGAGGCCTGGACGCTCCGATTAGAAAAATAGCTAAGGGACAAAACCTTGGACATTAGATTCAAAGGACAAGGGGAGGAGACCCGAGGAGAAAAGGGGGTTAGATTGCCCAAAGTTTCGGAAAAGATCCCTTCTTCACTACCCGAAAGTGAATTCGGTGTGTTAAAAGAACGATAGAACAAGAAATAAACATAGAACAACTAATTCAAAAACAGAAGGACACAGGTACTTTGTTACTTGTGTTAATGTTAAGTGGTTCCCCTGCGCTCTGGCGGTTCTAAAACAAAGGGGGGTAGTTTGGGTGTGTTAGTAGGATAGATTCTGGAGAAGAACAAGGGAACTGTGAAGTACTGTTGGCAGCTTTGGTTCGGTTAACACCGTTCGCCGAGCATATTGGTGTGTTATTGGGTTCCAAGTCTGTCGTGTGCTCTTGCTTGCTGGTTTGTGTGGTGTGGTTGTTGTTGTGGTGTGGTGAAGTGTGTGCGGGTTGCTGTGGTTTTAAGAGGTGTGGTTGTGTTTGATTAGAGTGTGAAAGACGTGTGAGGAGTGCTGAGCTTTTTAGTAGTTTTTGGGGTTGGTGGTATCCTTTTTGTTAGGCGAGATGCATATTCCTATTGCGTCTCCTTCATGATTTAGAGAAGGTAGTTTCCTTTAGGTGATTTTCAGTGTCATAAGGCTGTTTCATCTTTCAGTCATTATGCTAAGTTAGGTACTTTCGTGTTTCCATCTTTGTATTCGGCCAGCCCTTGTATCCCTGTTTGCCTTTGCTGTGACCTAATTTTTGGTCGATTTACTTGCGCGCTACGCCTTACATCCTTTCTGAGTGGCTAAGGTTGTTGGTAGTGTTGGGCCTGTATGCTAATTTCTGTTCTCATGGGGTTGTCACTTGTGTTCTATTCCACCTAGCGTCATCTCTCTTGTTCTCATAGGGGTTACCCTTAGTCGGCCTTTGGTGTTGTCTGTGCTATCATATAGTCAATCTGTTCTTTGCGTTTCCTGCTTGATTGTTTTAGTTTCAGTTAGGTTCTGAGTTGTTGAAGAGCCAGGATTTTAGAAGTTTTCTGAATTTCTGGTGGTCTTTGGTGTTTCTTATTTCTTTAGGGAGGTTGTTCCAGGTTTTTTTGGCTAGATGGGAAAAAGAGGAGCCCCCTAGATTTTTTCTTGACGTATGGTTTTGGTTGCAGGCGGATTTCATTACTTGATCTGAGGAGTCTCGTTGGTTTGTAGATTGTATTTTTCTTTTGTAGGAATTCTGCTCCCTGTCCGCTGAATGCCCTGTACGTTATGCACATTGTTTTGAACGTGATACATTGTTTGATTGGGAGCCAAAGTAGAATTTTTAGTGCTGGAGTGATGTGGATTCTTCTGGAAAGTTTGAGGAGGAGTCTGGCTGCTGCATTTTGGATGTGTTGTAGTTTCTTTAGGAGGTATACCGGCATCCCGAGGTAGAGGCTGTTTGCGTAGTCGAGTCTTGACACGATGAGGGTGACGATTGTCAGTGTTTTATGGGTGAAGGAGAGGAACGGTAGGATTTTTCTTGTTTTGTGAAGGAGAAAGAAACATTTCTTAATTATTGCGTTTACTTGTGGTTCTAAGGTTAAGGCGTTGTCCATTACAACTCCCAGGTTTTTTACTACTTAGATGGTGTGGGCACGGTTCCCATTTCTGTCGGCCAGGGAATGTAGGGGTTGTTCTCTTAGTTTTTGGATATGATCATGATTTCTGTCTTTCCTGGGTTGGTTTTCAAGTTGTTATCGTTCATCCAATGAAAGATTTCTTTTAGACATTCTATCAGGGTTGAGTGATCCGCTCGAGTGGCTTCGATTTTGTAGATGATTTGAGTGTTGTCTGCGTAGTTGTAGCATGTAATGAATTTTTTGAAGATCCTGATTATTGGGGTTTGGTAGATGTTGAAGTATAGTGGTGAAAGCGAGGATCCCTGTGGTACTCCACAGTCGCTAACCCGTGTAGTAGATTTGAAGGGTTTTATTCATATGGTTTATGTTCTGTCTGCTAGGAACAATTTAATCCAGAGTAGGGCCATGTCCATTATACCTATATATTTCAATGTTTTGATTAGGGTGTCATCGCTTACTGTATCGAAGGCTGCAGAGAGGTCGAGCAGAATCAGAGCTAAGGTTGAGTTGGAGTCTGCGTTTGTTTTTAGGTCGTCCCAGATGGATAGTAGTGCTGATTCTGTTCCTCTTGCGGGTCTGAAGGCGACTTGTTCTTGGTCTAGCAGGTGGTGCGTTTGTACATATTCTTGGGATAATTTGTATATGTATGTTTCTAGGAGTTTTGCCTGTTAGGGAATGTTAGAAATTGGTCTGTAGTTGGAGAAGTCTTCCACATTGCTACTGGTGTTTTTTTAAAGTGGCTTATTATATGGGGATTTGAAGGATTGTGGTGCAGTCCCTGTTGTGAGTGACAGATTTAAGAGGTTACTGTACTATCCTGATGGCTTTCTTTGTGCGAGGTTTTGGTTTGTAGATGTCAGGGGGGCAGGGATCCATAGGTGATCCTGCTTTCTTGTTGTGTTTAACCAGCTTGACGAATGTCTCTACTGATAGTTCCAAAAAGTTTTGGAGTTTGTGCTGTGGCTCCTCGTCAGGTCCAGTTGGTTGAGCGTTAGGGTTGGTTGGTCTGTTTTGTATGATTTGGCAGATGTTATTTATTTTGTTTTTGAAGTGGTCTGACAAGTTGTTGCGTTGTTTCTGTGAGGGTATTAGAGTGTTGTCACATCCTGGTGGGTTTCCCATTTCTTTTATGATGTTAAACATTTCTTTTTGCGTGTTGGTGGTATTGGTGATTCTGTCATCATAATGCCTTCTTTTTGCCTTTTGAATTTCCTTCTTATATGATCGGATTTGTTTCTGGAACCGTTTTTTTTTTTTATCTTGGTCGTATTCTTTCCTCCATTCCAATTCCAGCTTTTTCTTCTTCTTCTTCTTTTTCATGGTGCTTTTTAGTGGGGTGAACCATTTTGCCATTGCTCTTTTTCTTGAGAGCGTGAATGGTTTTTCTGGGGCGATTTTTTCGATTGTATCAGCAATCCATTTGTGGAGTAGTTCCACTTCCCCGTCTAGGTCTGTCTTCTCCAGTTCTACCGTTAAAGGTTTGGTAATCTCCAGTTGTTCTATTAGGTTGCTTGCTTTGACAGTTTTCCAGCTTCTTTTTGTGGTTGTTGGGATCTTAAGTGGCTGGATGCTGGCTTGAGATGGTAGTGTGATCTTAAATGGAATTATGAGATGGTCACTCCAAACTATTTGTACCGGTGGTGCCGTGGTGATATGTTTTTTCTTGATGAAGATTGCGTCAAGGGTGTGTCCTGCCCAATGTCTTGCCCCTTTCACCAACTGTTGTAGTTTCATGGTTGTTAGCTGCAGAATTAGTGAGTTTTGAGAGTTGGCTTGTTTTTCTTTGAACCAAATGTTAAAGTCCCCCAGGATTCTTAGATGTTCATGTTCAATGGCTATGTTGATGACGGCTTCTATGAAGTTGTCGACGAAGGTTGCATCGTATGTCAGTGGTCTGTAAACCAGTGTGAATTTAATGTTTGTTTTTGGATTTGCTGATAGGTTTATGAACATGGATTCGCAGTTCATGATGTTAAGAGGTTTGTCTGTTTTTACTTTCAGGTGTTCTTTGAATGCTATTTCGAGGCCTCCTCCTTTTTTTATTTTTCCTGTTTAACTGAAGGCATTTGAAGTTGGTGGGGAGGCAGTTTTGGAGTGTGATTTTGTAGTTGTCATCTAGCCATGTTTCTGTGATCAATATGATGTTGATGCCGTTGTCGCAGAGAAGGTTCAAAGATCTCTGTTGAGTGTTTTGACATTGATCTTCTGTTTATTAGGTTGCAGTAGATTTTTAAGATATAGTTTGTTTTGTGATTTTTTGTCGGTGTTGCCTTCTGACTGGTTTTAAGGTTTCCTTACTAGTTGATCTCTAGTCGCAGTGTTGGTACAGTTGTGTCTTTGTATCGAAAAGCTCTTCTAGGTTGAGTCTTGGGTTTTTGTTTTCATCAGGCTCCTCTTCTAAATTTTGTGGCTGTTGATCAGAGGTTCCTCTTGTTTTGGTGATCTAAGGGGTTAGGGCGTCAATTATGTTCTTGCTATCTCTAGTTTTGTTCGTTCCTCTTCTGCCTGGTTGTGTTTGGTTGTTAGTTGTTCCTGATTTGTGCGTTGGCTTGGTTCATTCAGGTAAGTGGTTATTTGCGAGGTATGAAGTTAGGTATAGGGATTTCTCTCGGCTGGTTCTGTTATCATTCTGGTCTGTAGGAGTGTGTTCTGCAGTTGTGAGTCTTCGGTGGTGTTCAGTTGGGTTTGTACTTTCTGCTCTTTGTCTTTCCTTTGGTCCAATTCGTTTCTGTGGCATTTTGAGTTTTGAGCATTTAGTTTTTTTGGTTTTTGTTCAGTTCGTTGTTGCCGAGTAGGTCTTTGTGCTTTTGGTCTGGCTGTCTTGTGGTGTTGGACTGGGTGTGGGGGGATTGTCCGATCCAAACTTGGGCTCTGCATGTTGGCGTGGTCTAGTCAGGTGATATGTCTAGGGTAGTTCAGTTGCTATCTCGAGTTGGGCTGTCCGGTTGGGAGGGTTTACTAGGGATATATCGCTAGGGTGTTTTCAGTGGCTGTCCCTAATGTGGCTTTCTCTGGAAGAGACTTACAGCAACTGGCAAATATCTGTGGTGTGAAACAGAATATTGTTCACAGCACCATCTCACAATTTCAGGGCCAATCATATCGGTGCAGCAACCTCTGTATGTGGTTTGTGAGGTAGGCCAATATTCCAGATTAATAGTCACGGTACTGTCCCAGTGTGTCTATAATCGTAGTACTATCCTAAGGGACAGGGCAATAATCACAGAACTGTCCTAGGAGGAACAGGCTAATAATTGCAGTATTGTCCCAAAGGAACAAGGTAATAATCACAGTACTATTCTAGAAGGCACAAGCTAAAAAGCTAAAAATCACAGTGTTGTTATAGAGCAGTACAAATCAATAAGTGCAGTACTTTTCTATTGTGTTGCTTTTTAGGTGTGATTCAAGTTAGTAAGTGGTAAACTGTAAGGGTGCGGCACAGTCCAATAATCACTGTACTACCCTAGAAGGCACAAGCCAATAATCACAGTACCATCCTAGAAGGTGCATGTCAGTATTCAGAGTACTAGCTATGCTTTCTAGATGTGATTCAGGTCATGTTGTGCTAATCTCTAAGGGCAGGGCGCAGCCTAACGATCACACTGTTATATTTGAGGGCATAAGCTAATTGTCACAGTGTAATCCCAGAGGGGACAAGCTAATGATCACTGTGCTATGCTAGAATGCGCAAGCTAATAATCACAGTAAAATCCTAGAGGGTACAAGCTAATACTCACAATGTAGTCCTAGGGGGCACAAGCTAATTATCACAGTGCAATCCCAGAGGGTACAAGCTGATTATCAGAGTACTATCCTAGAAGGTGCAAGCTAATAATCACAGTATAGTAAAATAACAGAGCACATTTTTTAGACTAGTAATCCATATGAGTTTTTCTATCTGTAGATGGTTGTGCAAATAGTTAACGTAAACTGGGCATTACATGTTTAATGAAAATGTTAGTGAGACAAAAGTAGGCAGGCTGCACTGTATACATTATCATTCTAGTCTAAAGACATTGGCAGTGTTCAATCTGACTTCCCCAACATTGTGTGTTTGAGTACCACCTGCAATTTCCCTTGTTTTAAATAAAACCAAACATATTTGAGTACAACTGCCAGTTTCTTTTCCCAGATTGTGGGTTAGGATTGTTGCAGTGCCAATGCTCCTTAATTTTAAAAAAACAACTGTAGAGGAAAATACATATTTCTTAGGCATTGATTATAGAACTCTCAGTGGCCCATAAACTGCCAAATAAAATCTATCTGTTCACAAAGTAAAACATGCATTGCAATAATAATAATAATAATAGACACATATGTCTGTGTTAGCCGAAAATATCAATTGTCTTAGTAACAATAAAATAATACCTAGGGTAGTTATCTACCATTAGTAACGAATCAACAATCTATTAGTAGGTCTAACAAAAAGTAAAAGCCATTAACAAGTAAACTGGTTCAAAAATATGAACAACTGAACTGTAAAAATGCAAACATAAACAAGTCTTTCCTGATCCACATTGTGTGCTCCTCGGAGAGTTGTCAGAACTCTTACTTTCTTTGTATGCTTTATTTCAGAAATTAAACAATTTCCATAAAATATCCACCATACAAATAACACAATTCATAGCAAAGCAAATCATTTTCAATTAAACTGCTTAGTTCAAATTTCAACAGTAAAAAAGAAATCCACGAACGATTAAACCCTAAGTTTCAGGATACAATTTCAGGCTTAACCCGATGGAACAGCTTCTTAATAACAAGGAATGCACAATAAAAATGGATTTTCATTGCAGAAAGCTTAGTTTGTAGCCCATAAATAAAGGACATGGTTGTTCGAGCTTGACTAATGCCCTGTTTTCTAAACAAAGGAATTCAATATTGCCTTCTTATAGAACCATTGTTCGCAAAGAAGAACAGACAACTAAGCAGATCTGGATATGATATTCCATCACGCAAGCATTTATACATTTTAGATGAATTTCTGTCCCTTCAACATATTATTGCAGTTACGAGAGTTCATCCTGATTAAAAGTGCACTGTGACTTGGATTAATCCTCCATTCCAAATTGTTTTCTAAGTTGAAATGCCCTTTATGTGAGAGGTAAAACGACTGTTGATTTTACAGACCCTGTGATTTCTCTCACCCAATTCCTGACATCCAGGAATCTCTTCCGAAATCCCTGATACTCATTTTTGCAACACTTGCTTTATCTGTACGTTAACAAATGCAAAGACTCCAGCTTACCCAGCTGCCTTTTGATACATGCGAGCCAAGCACAACTTGAGTGGGTGTCAGAAAGGAAAACATCCCAAACCATCAGAGGTGTTAATTCCAATTTTTTATTATGGCACCCGCGAATTCAGAAAACAAACGGATTGACTGCAATCTTATCTTCTATGTAGCGTTTGCCTGTTTCTTGGTGTACCAGATAGGCTGGGAATCTCTGTCAACACTACATTAAGAATTAAAAGACTTAAGTAAAAACTCCTCTCACATCGAACATTGTCATACACACATACTAAGACAATTTGTACCGCCCATATTGGTTAGTCATACTCCCAACCAAGTCCACAATTCAAAATAAAACAAAATACTTAGACCTAGGAATAGTTAAAGTGTGCATATGGCATTGCTGTGGCGTAACATGGCAGCACAGCACACAATGTGATAAAACAAATTAACATTATTCTTATATAGTTCTTATAATTGTTCTATTATAAAGATTGGTTTCTGAGTGCAAGACCGGGATGCGAACCTGTGTTGCTATGTGTTGTCTTGCTTCCAAGACAAACACGTAGCCCCCGAGCAATCCTCCTGGCCCCATTATAAAAACGGAATGTGATCTAATATATAAAGAATGTCAAATGCTTCCGCTGGACCTTTTAATCAAATGATCTTTACAAAAGAAAAGAAAAGAAAATGATGTAAGTTTTCTTTACATTACAGTTTTTGTAATAAAAGCACACTTTTCCACGGCAAGATGAAATGCAAAAGCATTTGAGATATCCAAGGCCCATCGATCGCAAAAAATACTCCAATATATGGCCTAATTCGCAGAGCGTTTTCCAATGGCACCACACCATTACAAACCACTTCTGTGAATAATACCCATAACGTTCATCAAATAGAAACAAACTGTAAACAATTTTGCATTTTTAAAAGACGATAGATGGTTCACACAGGTGCACTGCACTTAAAATAGAAATTTAAAAAAGTAAAATATTTACAAGACTGCATGCAGGGCAATATATTTGACTTTAAATCGGTCATCTCACTATGTATGGAGCCATATTCAATCTGTTGTTCTACAACAAAACCCTATTTTCAGAGAAACAATCAGCTTGCTACACAGGGATCATCATTTCATCCGTGCAAAATCAAAGAAAACATACCTGTCCTTGTAAACACATGTCCAAAATAAAAAATGATTTCAAAGGGATTCAGTCTGCATGAATGTAAACCACGCCACGATCCAACAATAGAAAACGTTCCTTTATTAAATATAGGGGGGAAAAACGACTTTGTTCTTAACATATATTTGGCAAATTATGATTAAGGCTTACCTTATTCTATTCAGAGGTTTTGCATCATGTTCCAATGGTCGAAAAATAAAGTGTCACACATCCAAAGCTGATAATGGCCCACATCGTACCCCTACAACAAGTGAAATAATCCCACACAAATGTAGACAAATAGTAAAAATAACATTATGAAATGTTGTGGGGACGTCACGTGTTCGCGGGAGCGTGGTCTGGCGAGATCTGGGCATAACGAGATCTCGCGAGCCCCGCGCTCCGCGAGACAACGTTCCCGCCAGAGTTGGCGAAGCGCCAGAACAAGCAGGTCGACCAAGAGCGCTGCTCCTGATAAGGAGCCATTGAAATTGAGGCCCTGAAGAGCCTAATGACTCCAGCTTCCAGGGCATAAGTCCAAAGCCATAGGAGGCCACATGGAGGCCCTGGAAGCTTGCAGCGTGCCATGCTGGTGCACACCTTGCCCCCAGTGATGTAACTGGGAGGGCCCTGAACTGTGAGTAGGTCCCCTGTTGCACTCAGCCAAGTTTATGCCCACCTGTTTGTCTTGCAATAAAGACAGTTAGAACCCACTGCAGCATCCTGTCGTCCTTTAAGGCCACAACATAATTGGCGACGAGGATATCAAACGACCCACGGGCCCACCATGCAAGGCGCTACACCGCCCCCTGCGTTTCTCCCTTCGTCAGGGACCCCAGCAATTCCATGGATGCAGTGGGAGCCCCTTTTCTCCACCTATCTGGAGGCGGTGGGCGACACGTGATATGCCCCCGTCAGGAAGAGGGCGATGCTGCTAAATGCATTGGGGGTTGAAGGTCAGCGCATTTTTGCCAGCTTGAAAGCAATACCTGTGGCCGACGACGACAACGTCTACAAGGAAGCGACTAGTCGCATTGTGAAGAGGTTCACGAATAAGGAGAACGTGGTACTGCACAGGCTGAGGTTCTACACCCGCAAACAGGAAGGGAGCGAACCCGTGGACGACTATATCACCAGGATGAGGGAAGCTGGCTTCTCTTTGCGCCTTTGGCAAAAATGCATAACAAGTTATCTGGGACATGCTCGTCGTTCACACTAACTCTAGGAAAGTCCAGGACAAGTTCATCCAAGAAAAGGAGGTCACCCTCGACAAGGCCATCCAAATTGCCAGGGCGGAGGAAGAAACCGCCAGCAGATGCAAAGAGGCGGGAAGTCACCTGCCTGTGCCCGAACTTGCGGCGCTACAATGGAGAGGGTGCAGAGACAAGCAGTCCGGCGACAGTCCCAAAGGCAAAGGCCCCAGGCAAAAGGAGGTGCCGAAATGCTATAGATGCGCCAGCACCAAGCACATGGCGAAAGATCGCGACTGCCCCGCCAGGAATAAGGAGTGCTCCAAGTGCGGACGCATTGGTCACGTGGCCCCGGCATGTACGTGGCGGGAGAAAACCGTTTCCTGCGTCGATGGCGACTGCGCTTCAAGCGATGATGACGAACTACAGGACAGACCCATGGTCGTCATGGTCAACGCCCCCCATGCCAGGAGGGAAAAGCCCCACTGCAACATTAAAGTGGACGGAATGGAAACACGTGTCATGGCAGATTCGGGATCTGACCTCACAATCCTTCCCATCAACACGTATAAGGAGATGATGGGACAAGCACAAGTAGAGATCAGAACGACCAGGCAAAAACCGACGGTGTTCGGAGGTGCAACTGTCGACCTTCTAGGCTACATCAGAGCCCGGATCGACTTCAAAGGGAGGTCTACCACCACCAAAGTGTACTTCTCACCCAAAGGCCCAGCCGTGCTGGGATGGGACGATCAACACAAACTCAGCATAAAACTAGATCCCAGCACTCCGGAACAGGTACTCATGGTCTCCTCAGGAGCAACGCAAAATTTCAAGGAGATTTTCCCAAGCCTGTTTCCGAGAACCCAGGGAAAGTCAGACACTTTGTCCACAAGATTCGCCTGAAACCCAACGCGGTCCCGGTGAAACACAAAGTCAGGGCAGTACCTGCTACGGCGAGACCCGCATTGGATGCCCACCTTCGGAAGATGGTCGAAGAAGGAACCATTGAGACCGTGGAGTCTTCAGAGTGGCTGAGTCCAGTGGTGTTGGTCAAAAAGAAATCCAGCAACAACCTCAGGATATGCATCAACCTGAGAGGCTTGAATCTAGAGGTAGTCACGGATAGCTTTCCTCTCCCCAGCATTAATGAGATTGTCCTCATGATGAAAGAGGCGGCAATCTTCTCGAAGCTGGACATGCGTGACGCCTATCCCCAGATTCCTCTACACAAATCCTCCCGCCCCCTGACAGCGTTTATCACTCCTTTCGGCACCTTTCAATATACCCGCATGCCATTTGGGTTGTCGTCGGCAGCGTCCGCATTCCAGAGGATGATGAACTCTCTACTTAAAGGACTCACAAATGTTTTGTTCTTTCAAGACGATATTCTCGTCTATACAAAAGACAACAAGACCCATGACAAAGCACTCAGGGCAGTCCTGAACAATCTTCAAGAGGCGGGCGTTCATCTACGCCACGAAAAATGCGTCTTTGGAGTGAGCAAGGTAGAATACCTTGGGTACTGCATCTCAAGTGAAGGCGTCAGCCCCAAGAAGAACCTCATGGAGGCCATAACAGAAGCCCCGGCTCCGATGTCCAGAGAGGAACTACGCTCATTCCTGGGCCTAGCCAAGTACTATGCTAAATTCGTCCCAAGGTTCTCCGAGACCACGTCCCCCATGAGGGAGCTTCTGAAGAAGGGGGCAGCCTACTCCTGGGGCCCAGAGCAAAACGAAGCGTTCAGTGAAATAAAAAGGAGAATTCTACACGCGCCAGGCCTGAAACCGTTCAACCCTGAATGGGACACCTGCATTACTACAGACGCCAGCGCATACGGCCTGGGGGCCACCTTGACCCAGAAAAAGGGAGACACTGAAAACATTGTGGCGTTTGCATCAAAAGCGCTATCATCATCGGAGAAGAATTACTCCACCGTTGAGAAAGAAATGTTGGCATGTGCCTGGGCCGTCGACTACTTCAGATCTTATGTTTGGGGCACGAGATTCAGGTTGGTCACCGACCACAAACCCCTCATTCACATGTTGAGCCCGGGCGGCACCAAGACTGCCACCCCAAGGCTGGCCAGGATAGCTGCAAAGCTTCAAGAATATACATACGAGATAGTCCACATTGCGGGTTGGAAAAACGCACAAGCGGACTGCACGTCCAGGCTCCCGAACCAAAGCGCCCCTGGTACCACATTCTTGGAAGATGAGTGTGTCGTAGCCTCCGTCAGTGACTTGAGGAACGGCGAGTACATGGACCTGAGTGAGCGCCACTGGCAGGAGGAATTCGAGCAGGACGATACCCTACGGCGCGTAGGTGCCTGGGTTCGCGAAGGGTGGCCCGACGAGAGAGCGATCCCCGAAGGCCTTCGTCCTTAATGGAAGGTGAACGAGGAAATCACCACCATGAATGGTCTCATTCTCAGAGGCGATCAAGTCATCCCGCCCAGCGGAATCCGCAAAGTGATATTGTGCAGAGCACACTCAGGCCATCTGGGATGCAACATGACCAGACGCAGGATACGCGATGCATACTGGTGGCCAGGCATGGACCAGGACATACGACAAATGGTAGAAAGGTGCCATGAGTGCACCAACAGTGACAAGCGCCTAGCCGTGAGGCAAGCTCCCATGCTGCCTACCGAAGTCCCCAAAGGGGTGTGGCGCAAACTAGGTTTAGATTTCATTGGGCCTTTGGACAACATGCCCCCAGAACACAAATACGGGATAGTCATGGTCGACTATTTCTCCAAATGGGTCGAAGTTGACTTCACTTCAGACATCACCACCATCAAAGAGATAACTCGGAGTCACACTATGGCAACGTGATCGCAGGAGCGTGGTCTCGTGAGATCTGGGCATAACGAGATCTCGCGAGCCTGCGCTGCGCGAGACAACGTTCCCGCCAGAGTTGGCGAAGCACCAGAACAAGCAGGTCGACCGAGAGCGCTGCTCCTGATAAGGAGCCATTGAAACTGAGGCCCCGAAGAGCCTAATGACTCCAGCTTCCAGGGCATAAGTCCAAAGCCATAGGAGGCCACATGGGGGCCCTGGAAGCTTGCCGCGTGCCATCCTTGTGCACACCTTGCCCCCAGTGATGTAACTGGGAGGGCCCTGAACTGAACTGTGAGTAGTTCCCCTGTTGCACTCAGCCAAGTTTATGCCCACCTGTTTGTCTTGCAATAAAGACAGTTAGAACCCACTGCAGCATCCTGTCGTCCTTTAAGGCCACAACAAATGTACCTGTAAAACAGAGAAGACTATACAATTGGTAAATACAGGCACTGTGGAATAAAACATGTCACATAGTTAGAAAATCAATGATAAACGTTCTACCAATCCTACATCAAAACAGTATAAAATAAAGGAAGGTGTGCAATGTACATTTGCATAAATAATTGTGAAACTGACCCCCAAGCAAATACATATTGAATGCAGCTAGAAATCGGACACGTTCAAGCTTCAATGGCCACATTATAGACCACTAAAAAAGTACATCTCATGTTCATTCCAATTCGACATGGCATATTTAGTGTTTCAATAATAATAATAAAATGATGTTTAATGAAATGTGGATTTATGCTGGTGAAGAGTGCTGTCTGGGTATATTGTTATTTTTGAAGTGCTAAATATGTATTGTCGAGTTGCTTCAATTCCATGAATGAAAATTAAATATACTTTTTGGTGGAGTATAATGTGTCCATTGACTCATGCATAATCTACCAATCAAAAACACACTAGCTGCTAGGGATCAATGACTTAAACCCAAGTTGTTGACATCACACTATTTTCACTTTCACGTATGCATACTTCCAGAACATTCGACACACTCATCCATTCACAAGCACTATAGCATGAAAATGGGAAATACCAATTCTATACATGTTAATGTTAATGTTAAAGGACATTTGTACCACGCACTATCACCACCGAAGTGGTCCCCAGGCGCTCTATATTTACAATGTAAACAATACTAAGTCAATATTTCAACCAAAGCCTAAGCCTTTCCACTGTATGTTTTTCTTTTTAAACTGCATATATGCAGCTCATGTAAAGGAAATTTAGCACACACGAACAAAACAATATGCAGAATATTAATAGTCAGGTAATGCTCAGAACAATACTCACACACCACAACACAATAGGTAACAACATGGGAGAAATCATAAGAATATTATCATAAACCTGTGACTCAAATCAAAGTTTACATCCAAATTCACACACATACTTTATACAATATGTCACCAACAATGAGGAAATCAGTGGTAAAAAAAGTTGAGATTACTTTCGATAAAAAGCTGAACTTTAGAGCGTTTGAGATTGCCAATTTGAGGCTCAACCTGTAATTAAACACTAAACATAACACAAAATAAAAGCCAACACTATCTTTAATTATAACCAACAATGAAAAGCAGCATTGTGGGAGTGTTCTCAACCACGCAATGACAAGTAAAAAAAGTTAATCAGATCAAATGTATGTCTTTTCAAGTACACAAAAACAAACAATATACATAGTAATCATACTTTTGGAACCCCATGAAATTAAGAATTGATATAAATATAATAATAATGACAATGCATAACCACAAAACATGCACCTGCAATCACATCTTATATTAAACTAGCAAACAGTACCGGTTCTCTGAACAGGTTATACAGACAGACATGATAACACTCATCAATTTTTGAAAATCAATGTTCCTCTAGGTCGATGTTCCAATTCACTTACCGCTTGATTTGCTTTGCAGCTTCAAGTAAACTGGACTGAGAATGGGCACGTGTGGCTGGCTGACATATCCCGGATCAGATGTTTGGGAGAGACACAAGCTGGTGTGCTGCTGCATTCTTGCACCTTCTGTGCTCTCTCCCCACCTATCGCCTCACCCTGGCACCTTGTTTTGGTGCATTACAGTGCAGATATCCCAGAAGCTTTGCATCCTAGGAACTTGAAAAGCGGTTTTCGAGGTCTCTGTGGAACCTTGAGTTTTGTTCTTCGTGTCGAGACCTCGTGTCAAGACCGGAAAGAGGTTGGGTTTCCAAATGTAATGTAGCCAGTAATGACTGGAGGATCTTAACAGGTAACTATGTAACATTTGGTGCGGATTGTGAAATGGTGTGGAATTGTATAAGGAACAACAATTTGCCAAGCCACAAACCCACAAACTAATTTGGACTTATGCAGAAATGACATACACCATGACTAAAACCCCAGCTCACAACAACATATCCTCTTAATAATATCTTCACACCAGACATCAATCAACACAACAAACATTTTAAGCAAACAAGTCTGCTTATTATTTTTGGTTACGTTTTAGTGATACTGTGGGTTTTTATTTATGCCATGTTTAGTGTTTAATACGAAATCATTATACAAACTAAACTCAAAATAGTATTAACTCATCAACTAATTTACATTTGAGCACCAATCCAAAAAAGCTGGTGAATTGAGGAATCAGCAATGTTGCCATTATGTTATGATATCGCTACTGTTTAATATTAGGGTATAAGCTAACGTTGGAAATTCCAAAGGGTATTTACTTAAGCATTTTATAGAAGATAACCAGATATACACACTGTAGCAGCATGGAACGAGGAGTCTGACCAAAAACGGTGGCATGGTGATTGCTATAAACTTTTATTATCAATCAAAAAACCTATCCATCCCTAACTAAAGGTGGACTCCCTAACTTAAACAAACTAAAACTTAGGCAGTCCGTAAGTCTGTGTAGTCCAAATGAAATGTTCACAGTAGTAGTCCAAACTCCAATTCTATCCCTACCACTTGAACACAAATTCTAATCTAATGAAAGTTCTTTTTACACCCCAGGAGAATGACTCCCTTCTCCTGAATATGAGTCTTTCAGGGTACAGCGTTCTCAACTCCTAGAAAGACAAGTTACAATACCACTCCAGGGGACTAGGAGAATCATTCCCTTCTCCTAGCGTGTTCATTGTTCTCTGCAAGCCTCCTCCAGTCTATCTTAATACAAATATCTTCAAAAGTTCTTGCAGTTCCCTCCACGTGCTATTTTCACTCACTGCTTGCTTTACTTTCTTTAACTTGCCCCCACCGAAACGATGAAGAGGTTCCCTAAGTCCTCCTTGCACCACAATCTTGTGGAACAGGCCAGGGAATTGCCTCACAGCGTGTTGCACTATTTTCAATTCTTCTTCTTCTACTTTTTATGCTACTTCTGCTTCCCAATTCAGTGTCTCAAAGTTTCTCGGCCTCCTCCTGGACTTATTCTTATTCCTGTTACCTTCTTCGGGAAAATGCTTCACCAGTTTAACCAAGGGCTGCAGGATTGTTCTTCAGGCCTTCTTCTTCTTCCATATGCCTGCTTTTCTTCGAGGCCAGCTACTGTAGGCAGCCTCGACACAAATTCCGGATGAGGCATCATGCCACCATGACAGTTTCTCGTGCTCCCCATACATTGACCTAAGCAGCTCTGTGGTAAGCCAGAGTAGGTGGTCTTGGTGCAGTTCTCAGACTGCACGGTCCAACCACGACAGGTTATGCCACCACCGCCATGCCAGCTCCCAGCTGACTCACAAGATGCTTCTCGGGTGTCCCGCTGCTCGTTTCTGATTCTATGGAGAGCTGCCTCGCTGCAGTCTACCATAGCCTGATTCCAATATTGTGGGCTTCTGAATAACATCCTCGCTCACTGGGTTCTCCTCTGAATTCAGAACAGAATTTATTTACGGTTTAGTTTAAATAGCGGGGATAGCCCCAGCGTAACATCAGTTCAATTGACAACAGCTGGTCTAGAACTGTTTTTACTTGATGGCAGCGTGCTTGCGATCTTCTTCATCCCTGTCCTCATCACAGCGAAATTGTCTAACAGTTTACAATAACACATGGTTTCAGACTGCACCATATGTAGTTGTTGCTACCCTATGGGATTTGGAGTTAAAGGGGGGGTGTCCCAGACTCCTTTTCCCTGGGAGGGGAGTTCCACTCCATGAGTTCCTACTTCATGTTACGATGCCTAGGGGGACTATTGGCTAGGACCAACACCTCCTTAGCCTCATTGAAATGGGCTCCCCTCTGGGGGGACGTGACAAAATTGGAAGCATCATCACAACACACACACACACACACTTTTCATTTTACAATTGATTATCCTATATTATAAGTAGAGAATGCCGTGTTATTTGAGATTATGAAATCAGATCAAAGGTAGTGAGTGGTCACTGTGTACAGATACATAATTCTTCTTGAAGTAACATTCATGTGTGTTCTTCAGGGATTCATGGGGGAATCACTAAGAAGGACTGTAAGAAGAGATCTTTAAAACGTATTTAAATGTACAATTCCATCATAGTCCCCTCAAATTAAATCACCCATTGTTCATATGTTTCAGATTGAATGGGCAAGTACTGTAATCCATCTGTAGATATATTAATTATGAATATAACTGTGCAAAATGAGAATTGTTGTCAAAACCAGGCTCACACATCAATTTTGGCCGATGACAAACAGAGACAGCTTGATTGTTGTCTTGCAAGACACAGAAACCAAATTCTATAGGGGACTGAATACTCAAAGCAAACCCACCAACCTGTCACATTTATAGATCTTTCGTCATCTGACAGATTCAAAACCTAATATTCTTCTGGAAATCATCACCAGGCCTTCTGGCAGAAGCATCCTGCCCCCCACAATACAATGCATCCTTTCATTCACATTTAGTCATTTCTCTATACAAACATCTGGTTGCCATGTTGCATGACATGTCAGTCCTCCTCATATGCATACTGCTGAGTGACGCTGACACTCCTCCCTTTGTGCCATCACTTAGGCTCTCTTAGCGATCCTTTGCTCATACTGGACATAGCAGGTTTATGCAGTCACGTGGGTTAAAAGTTCTTAGCTGTAATTTCTGCAAGACTGCACTTTTGTATACTTTTGCTTGGGAATCTGCTAGGAAAACAAACAATGGCTAAGCCAATGTTAATACACATTGTAGCATCACAATGTCTACTAGCAGGAAATAAATATCGTAAGGGCTTTACTAATGCAGTGCTACTGGGCATGTGCCCTAAATTATATTTCCCTTCATGTATTCAGTAATTTATGTACTCATTTATTTATGTATTTAATTTGTCCCTTCTCCGACACATGGCTGTCATAATAAGGGTTTTAATTGGTTGGAGTTGTCGGGGTCGGGACTCTCTGTCCACTGCGCACCTTCTATTAGTTGTTTCAGGTTCAGCCTGCAGCCTGGATCATGGTTCGTCTGGGGACCAACTCTAAGGTTCCAAAATAGTTGGATGCTTGTTGGGATGACAAACCTTTGGATGATTGTGGGCCCTGACTGGATTCGTTTGTCCAAAATCTGGCAGTTTTGCCTTCTGTTTTAAGTCATGGTCCAGTCTTAGATTTATTGGTGCATGTGTTTTTTTATTTATATTGGTATACATATTGGGATCGATGGAGTGCGCCGGCCAGCATCAGACCAGGCTACTCAGCCTACCTGGCACCCGGACTTGGGAGGACCAGATACCAACTCCAATTAGAGTCTACCTCCTTACTCATATCTGCCTTGAAAAAGACTTAGGTCAAAACGCGCGTCGACTGTTTGCACTCACCAATGTTGACCAACTGGCAATAATTGCCACACTGATGATTTTTGGTTATGGTATACCAATATAAATAAAAAAAACACTGTCATAATAAGGTTTGATTGAGAATACCAGACACGTGCTAATCCTTTAGATGGCCTGTTAATTCCCCTGAAGCAGGAGATAACATGTTAAAGGATTAAAGACAGGCACACAAAAAGAATACTCAGTACAAAAATGACCATTCCTGTATATCACCATAATAACTGATTAGGGATGTATCCATTGTAAACAAAGTACTGCATTGTTAGTTCCTTCGTGAGGAATGGTACAATAAATATCATTAAAATAGATATGATGACCTATGTAGCATGCAGATGTATTACAGCATCGGTTTTGATGTATTTACTAACATGGCCTAAAATGCTCTTCCATCCTTTATGTCACGGCCCTCAAACCATCACACAGTCCCAATAATGATACGATTATAATATTGATGTATGCAGCTAGCATGCATCAGAATATGATGGCAACCCAATTAACAGTGATATGATCTTTTCTATATGGTGAGACCTAATATTTTGCCGATCAATGATGTAGCTGTTCTTTTATTTTTTCACACTACTGGTTCCTGAACTCTTTGAGGGACTCATTAAGGCTGTTTTTAGTGGTTTTAACTCCCATAGTACTGATGCTTCATTTTCAGGTATATGAAAGAAAGAACATACTTGACAAAGCATAGGGGTAAATCATTAAGATGTGTGTGTTTTCTAGGTACAATTTAAAATCAATTGTTTATGCTTACAATGAAACAGGTGCATACATATGCAATGTATTCAGTAGAGAAAGCAGACCTCATTATAGTTGCAAAATTAGATATGTTTGAAACACTGCCGCTAGACCTGAGAAAATGATTTATAAAACTCTTCTCTTTAAAATATAACGCACATTTCCATTCAAGATCTCTTTTATGTTTCCAAAAGGGCGAGACGTGAACATTTTCCATTAGGAGCGACAATATATCAGAAGTTAAACCAAAAAAAATAGGAAAGTGTCCTTTTCATTGAAAAGTAACTTAAGCACATTTGAGCAATATATGCCCTAGATGGTGGGCTTGAATTTACAGGACAGTAGATTTCCCCTATTGCAGAGGAAAAAGTAATTTTGCCGGGAATATCCCCACACAACCGCCCATTTGTTGACCATAGTCCCCACTCGTGTTAATAGTGCCAGAGAAGAAACCCGTCCGCGCAAAGCCTGGTATCGATCCTGACTGGGGGGAATATTCTTGCCACCACATCTTCATTGCTATCACATATGTTATCATCAGGGCCAGTCCACAATTTTGCATTAAAGTCTCCTCCCAAAACCGAGCACACATTAACCATGTCGAGTCTTGCGGAAAGCTCCTCCAGGGCTAGGGCCAACACACCCAGACAGTGTTTCCAATACTGTTTATGGGGACTATTGTAGAATTGTACCACTAGGAGGTCTGCCTGGCCCAGTCTGAGGATTTTGACAGCCAATATGAACTGCACCGGAGTTGTCAGAGTCACATGTGTGCTCTCCAGGTGGGTTTTGACCACAGTGCGTAGCCCACCATAACTTCTCCCTTGCTTGTTTCTCTCCGCAATCCACTGGTATGAGACAAAGCCATTGACATTGATCTCATCCTGGGGCCATGTTTCTTGGAGCAATACCACATATGCCTCACTCAGTACGGTCTCTAAGTGGGTCAAGCTTGTTTTTATTCCGGCCACATTCCATGACAATAAAGACAGATTATCCCCCCCCAGCCAAAGTCCCCACTTTGGGGGCATGACAGCACCCAGTGCTACCTCCTGCAACTGTCTATGGGCCACCCCCGGGTGCTCACATCATTTGATGTAATCTATGTTGGTCAGACAGGCAAATTGATTCTGAGTAGATACCTACACAGACACACTACCATTTGGGCCAGACCTCCCCCCAGACCCCCTCATGCCCCAGTCAAATGGCTGATGGACTGCTTGTGACAAGATCCGGCATGGCCCCAAGGGTATGTTTGGGTGGGCATGACCCTTGTCCCTGGTGGGTGCCCCTACTTTCAACCTGTCCTAGCGGTAAAAGAAATTTAACTGAACCAACCAGGCCCTACGATTATGACGAGGTGTGCCCAGATTGGACTCTAGCAGATACTTGGTAACCTGTATGTTCTTGAATGTTACCACCACATACTCCCCAGAAATTGATTTTGTCATGGAGCACACCCATGATACTCTGTGGGCCATTAGCATCAGACGGGGATCTATAAGGCTCCCCTGTATATGTGAATTGACCCATTGAGCTGATTTGTTAATCAAGGACCAACAGTCTTTAGTACACCCAGTTCCCAAGGTTGGTGTATTTAGTATTACACCTGCCAGTGGTAGATCTTCTGGGGGCAGCTGGAGGGAGAACACCTTAGATCTGAGTTCTCCTTTACCAGCAGTTGTACCCCCCTTGGTTACCTATAGGTTTCAAACACTGGGGTAAGGGCTGTGATCGTTCTAACATTGAGGCAAGCATAGGTTGACTGGGAGGATGTTTTGTATTTCCATGGGGACCACTAGTTCTTGTCTCATAGCATTCTCCCCACTCATCCCTGCACCTCTTCCCTGAATAATGGGCTGCCCTACGGGGGAGTTTAGGGCTTCCTGCACAGTCTCCTTCCCTGGAGGTCACAAGTTAGACAAAGCCTGATCTGGGTGCTTAGTGTCTCAACCTCTTTTTTTTTTTTAGGGACCTCACCTGGTCGTCTAGGATAAAAAGGGTGTTCATGATACTTGTTTTGAAGCTCACCAGGAAATTCATCAAAGCCAACATGGCATGACTAATGTCTGGCAGAGGGACTCCCAGGACCCCCTTTTTTGTGCATATTTAAGTAACTCTGGGTCCTAAGTTACTGGTGGAATCCAGAAGTGGACCCCTTGCTCACTATCCTTAGAGATGCACAGCTCCACCCTACTAATGAGGTCCAGCCAAATCAAAACACATGTCTGAGGTTGCTGTTGGCACTCTTGTTCAGAGGAGAATTGTGCAGTATTTCAGTGCTGGACTGCCCTCGGGCAGGACAAAGACTGATATGTTTTAGATATTTCTCCTCTGTGAAAGATAGTGAGCTAAAGACTCTGGATAGTCTCTGGTAACCAGGACTAATGTCCGGCAGAGGGACTCCCAGGACCTTCCTTGTTTTTTGCATATTTAAGTAACTCTAGGTCTCACCCTAGGGAAATCCAGACATGGACCCTTTGCTCACTATTCTTAGAGAGGCACAGATCCACCCTACTGATGAGGTCCTACCAGATTGTAACACATGTCTGGGGTTGCTGTTGGTACTCTTGTTCAGAGGAGAATTGCTTAGTATTTCGGTGCTGGACTTCCCTAGGGCAGGCCAAAGGCTGATATGTTTTAGATATTTCTCCTCTGTGAAAGATAGTGAGCTAAAGACTCTGGCTAGTCTCTTATTACCAGGCCTAATGTCCAGCAGAGGGACTCCCAGGACCCCCCTTGTTTTTTTCATCAAAGCCAACATTACTGTTATGCTCACTTCGTCTATGCGGAGGCGTTGGGGCATGGTTGCAGCCCTCCTGGGGGTGAGGTCTCTCGGGTCAGACTTCGCCCTCTGCGCTTATGTAGAGACTGGTGGTAATAGGTGATGCTGCTTGGGACTGCTCCTGCGTGGAGAATAGGGGGCGTGAGTATGCCAGCTTGTGCGCCTGATCGCCTTCCAGACCTCTTCTCCCAAACCATGGTACCCATGGTATGCGCTGTCCCTAGAAAGGTCACCTGTTGATTAGTTTTGGTGAGCACTCCGTCCTGCTGCTTAAGGCAGGGGTGCTTGTATGATCTGGACTGAGTTCCTTCACTGGTCCCTTGAACGTGGTAGTCCAGTCCTGCTGCGACTAAGCCACTATACTTCAGGTAAGTGTTCCTGTTTGCCTTTGTCGTTCCTCATCTGTTTTTGTTGTATTGTAAAGTTTTTTGTCTTGTATTGCTGTCTGTTCTTCTTTTGATGTTTGCTATTTTGCTTTCTTCCCTTGCAGGCGATGTTGACGGCCCGACAGAAGCTGCGGAGCTCGATGTTGCAGCTGGAGGGAATGAGGAACGAAGCTGCAGCGGTACATTAGCTGGTAAATTGTTAACTAGGGGGTGCACAGGGTTCAAATGCGGCGCGGCCCTAGGACAGATGTTCTAACCTTTTTCTTCACAGGGTCCGAGTTCGTGGTTGCGGAGTCTGGTGCTGCGGAGTCGGGATCAAGTTCACTGGATGTCAGGAGATGAGTCTGCAGATGAAGCGATGAAACACCAGTTTCCTGGAGGTAAGTATGCAGGAGAAGCCTGGTTTCAAAGGTAAGTAAACTGGTCCATGCGGCGGTGAGCGTCACGTTGCACGTGAGTGCACAGTCACACGAAGCACCGGCCTTAAGGATGGAGCAGCTTGTATAGCTGAGCTTCTGAAGCCACACCCACCAGGTTTAACCTACCTGCTGCACCCTGTCACACATGATGAGTCAGCACATGAAGACCAGGCCTAGGGAGCCACACCCAATGAGTCAGCACATCAGGATGTTCTCTGGACTAAAGGCTTTCAGCTCCTGGAAAGTTCTTGTAAAATAAAAGCACTCTGCACTGAAATAAAGTAAAAGCACTCCTGCACTGAAATAAAGTGTTCCTGCTCACATCTCTATATGAGCCTGGTGCTGAGTCCAGCCAGGGCCCCTGTGTTTATGGGTCACAAAGGGACATAAGTGAGTCAAGTGACCCATTTGCCCCATCACTAGATGGTGTGGTTTTTGTGTTCTGGGGCCTGTGGCAATGACACTTACTTCCCTGTTTAATCCTTCAGCACTCCCTCCTCCCACCATGCTCTGTGGGTCCATTATAGGAGAAGGAGGGACACTGTTGTCCTCCTGGGAGACATTGTGCCGGTTAGCCTGGACACAAACACCCATCACAGAAGGTGAGGAGGGCAATGCTGATACATAATCCGGGCCAGAAATTGGGCGGGGGACAGCCACAGCCATAGGACATGGACCGTCTCTGGGGGATTTGCCTGAGCCGCTTGGCGCAGGGTGATGCACCTCCCTGTGGAGGCAATAGCCTGCTCTGCCACCCTAATATGCACATCTAGGTGTATAACATTTTGTAAGTAAGAGTCAAGGGTCCCCCCCCTTTCAGACCCTGCAACACCCCAGATGACCCTCTACTAATGCCATCAAGTCCTCCAGTAGGGGGGATTTTTCCTTATACTTTACTTTTCTGACTTTCTTGGACCCTTGGTAGCCAGGAGGCTAGTGGTTGCTTTGTGTTTTACCATAATTAATACCCCACAAGACGATAACCACTCAATAGGTCTCCTTTATCATTCCTGGGGTCATCTTGGTTTGCCGCTAGGTAAGTAGAAGGAAATGAAGTGGGATGAATAATCAGTGCAAATATAATTTTTTATTGCTATGTTAGTTGATATGTTAAAGAGTGGATTAAAATGAATTAAAATAGATGATGATGGAAAGGATGATATTAAGATAAGATGATATTGCGATAGGATCGATAAAAATGATCAGAAAAATAGAGCATTAAAATGAGAAAGCATCATCCAATTAGTTCACAGGACAGTCCTTTCGTGTTGCCAGCCTAGATTGACAAGAGCTGGTCAGGTTCTTCAGTGTAATAATGTAACATTTCTCTATATGGGTACAGGCAACAGCGCATCAAGAAGCCCAGTCTCAGGTCCACAGAGATTTGCCCCAATCACCAGGTTACAGTGCCTGTTTGGTCACCAGCCAGTTACACTGAGGGAGAGCATGCTCACAGCCCTCAGGAGCCCCCGGTGGCAGATTAATCAGAATGTTATTATGGCAGTTGGAGCCACCATGTTGACAGACATAGGGCCACCAAATAGAGATACTATACCTCTCATCCTCTGAGCTTCCCTTCCTCTGTTGTTTGGTTGAGCTTTAACACAGTGTGTAAGGCAAATTTCACAATTAAAGGCACATTTCACAATCAGTTGCAATCCGGGAGGCAGGAAACGCCTGACAGCTTAAGGAGCTGCCGTAGTCCACCCCCCCCTGCCCTGCCCAGAGATGAGGTTGACAGATGTTACACCACCCTTGGTCAATCCGAGGTCAGCAATGCATTTATGCAGCTCGAATGCTCAGCAGGTGATAGTTCAAAGTCTGTGGGTCATTAATGGGCAAACCAGTGCTCTATGCCTCTTTCAGTACAGGACGATGTGAGAGGGCAAATGAAAGAAAATGCATTTATGCTCTCAATAGCATTAGTCATTACGCTCACCTTGTGGTCCCGTTCTGTTCTCCTCTACATACCAGCACGACCAGCGCAGAAGCAGAGACAGTGTTGCCCTCTACGCCGGCGGGCGCAAGCTGCAAGGGTCCATTGGAGGTGTTTTTAACCCCTCCTCTTCCTTGCTCTTTGTTTACGGGTGGTCCCTGCGTGAGTCCTGGGTTCAGAACGCACCGGAAATGGGACTGGGACAGCAGAGACAGCATCACCCTCAACGGGCCACTATACCTGATACACACACAGAGTCTACTCCAAAATGGGGTCTGAATTTAACTGTTCGGTAGAGAACCAAGTAACGCGCTAGAGGTGGTTACTGCAGCAATGATAAACACCATTTATGAACGCTGGCCACAGGAACCAAGGTTTCTGACATTGAGCTACGATGCAGTTTATAGGAGTGCCAGCGTTCTGTGGCCATGGGTAAGCCTGTTAACCACTTCCCATGTCATAAATAACCGTGCTTAAAACCACAATGGATGATGCAGCAAATTTTTCTATTGTAATACACACTTAATACAGTTTAAGTGGCAAGCATGCCAGATGCATTTAAATACACCAAGGCAGTTTTTAAAGCATCAGCAGAAGTAGAATTCTTATGCAGAAAATATATATAGCCATCACAACGTGAAATCCTGTATGTTATGAGATATTGCTTGTAAGAGCTAGACAAGCACATCCAGCAATTCAACCGCACAGGCATTCAGCTCTTCAATCACGCATGAGTCTGAACAAAAGCTGGATGCATGTGCACAATATTGACAGCCACTTTAAGACTAGTGATAGTAGATGCAGATGGGACCGCCGAAAAGGCTATATGCTTTCAATATATTGACACCATCTGAGTACACATTTAGTTGACCCAAGAAACCAGATTGCCCATTTTTATTTAATTTCTGTGGAGCCAAGTGATAAGTCTATAATGAACACAGATTGCAGGGTGTCTATTTCAAGAGCCCTGACAAGAGTGTGGACTATGCACTTATAGACATAACCACACACAGAAGAATGGTAATACCAGCCATCATCGTATAGGTCTCCCCCCCCTTTTTCTCCTACAGGAATTTCATAGTGCCAACACTCTGTGTCACCAGACAAACTTATCTCCACCAGTATTCCAAACTTAAGTCACCAGTGTGACTTGTGAGTATTTTGCATTTAAATGTGTTTATGCTCTGAAATTGATGACAAATTAGTCAATGTAATAATTGATACTAGGACTGTAGTAGTGATACTGCTCCCATTTACAGGGGTAGTTTGAATATCACTTCAAATCCTTAAGCATTGAGACCATTCCAATTTGATAATTGTTCTATGTATACATAAAGAGTATGACTTACACAAAAGCAGTCATACTTCTATGCAGATAATCCTAATAATCCTTGCACGAAGACAGTCCTGAAGAAGGTGGCAAGAGTTAGATAGTCACCGAAACTGGTAGACAGATACGGGAAGACAGCAGGAAAGGTCTTGTTGCATTTCCCGGCAGAAGCCAGGGGTATTTCGAGAAACTAGAATGCTTAACCCCTGATATAACTCTTTATAGTAGTTTTTTAGCTCTGTGTCACAACTAGATAGGATTATGAATCTCGGCCAGTGCACATCTAGATAAAATAGCAATTATTAGCCATTGCCACATCTAGACTGCATTGGGAATATTACTGATGCCAGATTTGGATAGCATTGTGAATGCTGCCCAGAGCAATGCCAGAGGTCAAGATTTATTCTAAACCTTCCAGCCATCAACTCTTTTGTTTTGCTATTGTCACCCCGAGTGGGAAGGGTATGCCCAGACGTGGGTCCCTTGCCTGCTGGGCCTAGAGACCCAAGCTACTCCTCACTGATGACGCCCAACAAGGCTGAAACATGTCTGGGGATGCTTGTGGTCTCGTGCAGAAGGGATTTGACCTAGCAGTTCGGGCTGGACTACCCCTTTGGGGGTGGGACCAAGCCTGATTTGCATATGGTTTTTTCCCCTTTTGTAATGGCTTGGCAGGCGAAGAACGATGGTCTGGAGGGTTGCCCAGAGCAATGCCAGAGGTCAAGATTTATTCTAAACCTTCCAGCCATCAACTCTTTTGTTTTGCTATTGTCACCCCGAGTGGGAAGGGTATGCCCAGACGTGGGTCCCTTGCCTGCTGGGCCTAGAGACCCAAGCTACTCCTCACTGATGACGCCCAACAAGGCTGAAACATGTCTGGGGATGCTTGTGGTCTCGTGCAGAAGGGATTTGACCTAGCAGTTCGGGCTGGACTACCCCTTTGGGGGTGGGACCAAGCCTGATTTGCATATGGTTTTTCCCCTTTTGTAATGGCTTGGCAGGCGAAGAACGATGGTCTGGAGGGTTGCCCAGAGCAATGCCAGAGGTCAAGATTTATTCTAAACCTTCCAGCCATCAACTCTTTTGTTTTGCTATTGTCACCCCGAGTGGGAAGGGTATGCCCAGACGTGGGTCCCTTGCCTGCTGGGCCTAGAGACCCAAGCTACTCCTCACTGATGACGCCCAACAAGGCTGAAACATGTCTGGGGATGCTTGTGGTCTCGTGCAGAAGGGATTTGACCTAGCAGTTCGGGCTGGACTACCCCTTTGGGGGTGGGACCAAGCCTGATTTGCATATGGTTTTTTCCCCTTTTGTAATGGCTTGGCAGGCGAAGAACGATGGTCTGGAGGGTTGCCCAGAGCAATGCCAGAGGTCAAGATTTATTCTAAACCTTCCAGCCATCAACTCTTTTGTTTTGCTATTGTCACCCCGAGTGGGAAGGGTATGCCCAGACGTGGGTCCCTTGCCTGCTGGGCCTAGAGACCCAAGCTACTCCTCACTGATGATGCCCAACAAGGCTGAAACATGTCTGGGGATGCTTGTGGTCTCGTGCAGAAGGGATTTGACCTAGCAGTTCGGGCTGGACTACCCCTTTGGGGGTGGGACCAAGCCTGATTTGCATATGGTTTTTTCCCCTTTTGTAATGGCTTGGCAGGCGAAGAACGATGGTCTGGAGGGTTGCCCAGAGCAATGCCAGAGGTCAAGATTTATTCTAAACCTTCCAGCCATCAACTCTTTTGTTTTGCTATTGTCACCCCGAGTGGGAAGGGTATGCCCAGACGTGGGTCCCTTGCCTGCTGGGCCTAGAGACCCAAGCTACTCCTCACTGATGACGCCCAACAAGGCTGAAACATGTCTGGGGATGCTTGTGGTCTCGTGCAGAAGGGATTTGACCTAGCAGTTCGGGCTGGACTACCCCTTTGGGGGTGGGACCAAGCCTGATTTGCATATGGTTTTTTCCCCTTTTGTAATGGCTTGGCAGGCGAAGAACGATGGTCTGGAGGGTTGCCTAGAGCAATGCCAGAGGTCGAGATTTATTCTAAACCTTCCAGCCATCAACTCTTTTGTTTTGCTATTGTCACCCCGAGTGGGAAGGGTATGCCCAGACGTGGGTCCCTTGCCTGCTGGGCCTAGAGACCCAAGCTACTCCTCACTGATGACGCCCAACAAGGCTGAAACATGTCTGGGGATGCTTGTGGTCTCGTGCAGAAGGGATTTGACCTAGCAGTTCGGGCTGGACTACCCCTTTGGGGGTGGGACCAAGCCTGATTTGCATATGGTTTTTTCCCCTTTTGTAATGGCTTGGCAGGCGAAGAACGATGGTCTGGAGGGTTGCCCAGAGCAATGCCAGAGGTCAAGATTTATTCTAAACCTTCCAGCCATCAACTCTTTTGTTTTGCTTTGCATATAGACAGGATTTTTAGAGAATGGGCCAGTGCCACATTTGGATATAATTGAGAATATTGGCGTGCGTCATATATGGACGGGATTGTGTATGTTGGCCGGTGACGGATCTAGATAGAAATGCAGAGATATTCATGCACCACATCAAGAAAGAACGTGGAAATTTAGCACATCACTTCTAGACAGCGATGCCAATAACCAACCCACTAACAATGTAACCCCTCTGCATACACATCTCAAACTCTAACCAAACACAACCACAACCCTAAAGCACAACAAACCACACAAACTTCACTACATCACAACAACAAAACAAACCACACATAGCGTTGCACAACAGCACATGTCAGCTACTGAGCGGAAAGCACCCCAAGCTCAGCGAACAGCGAACTGAAGCTGCCAACAACACATCACTGCTCTCTTGCACTTTTCCCGCTCGTTCCCACTAACTCACCCCAAGACCTCCTTTCCTTTTCAGATACGCCAGAGTGCCAGGGGACCACTCCAGTGGTGAAAGTGCGTGGTACAAATATCCTTTAACATTAACATGAACAGCTCATAGAGCACTCGCTTTTAACAAGGAATTGTTTACCCTCAGTACTGGCCAATACATTAATGATTGCCATAATACTGTTTGAAAACCATCTCATTTAACACACTTTTAAAAAAATTAGCAAGGCCCTTTTCTGGCTCTCCTGTCCTCTACGAAGAAACTAGCACTGCAGTTAACAAATCAGGAATCAGATTGATGTTGAGAAAATAAGAATATAAAAATATTTTTGAGTTTTATTTTTCCTTACTCTATCCACTTTTAGATAGGTGACACTATAGGGATAGGGCAATGGACAGGTAGGGTTAGATAGAAACTTCTCTATCCATCTTCCATCCTAAATGGTCGTCTAGATTAATGTTCAAGACCTACTCAGTACCCAGCATTCAATCCACATACCCATCTTAACTTCGAGAGATAAGCCAGGATCCAACCAGCTTTGTCTACCCCTCCTTTCTTTGGAGACAGCTCTAACTATTCAAGAGCCTTATATATGCTCAGCTGAACCAATCAACTGTCAGGGTATGTAGCCCCCTTTTCTCTTTTGTGGTACAAAATAGGCTCAAATAGACCCAACTTCTGGTTAACTTTTAGTACGTCTTTTTCTATAGTATTAGGAATCACAGTTAATGGGCCTCATTACGACCCGGGCGGTAAGGGATTACCGGTACAGGTAAAGGCACCAGTACCGGTAATCCCTTGCCACCCTATTACGAGTTCCCTTTGCAGGTCCTCCCTTAACGACTGGTAAAACCAGCCGTTAAGGATGGGACCCGCAAAGGGACTTTAGAGGTAATAACGGTACCGCAATTTGCGGTACCGTTATTACCGCCTTCCCCATTCCCATTGAGCCCTATGGGGGCCAAAATGGGAATGGGGAAGCGCCATGGTGAATGGGGAATTACCGCCCCGCCAACCTTCGAATGGGGCGGTAATTGCTCCATTCACCATGGCGGTATCAGTAAGGTTTTGGAGGCAACCATGGTGCTAATAGTGCCATGGGTACCTCCAGGGTCGTAATGAGGCCCAATATCTTTGTCAGGATGACTTCATACCACTTCTACTTTCACCTACACCACTCCTATCTCAGGTTAACTTCTGCAAGACTTCACTATGTGGGTTTAATGGCCTGTCCCATAATGTTCCACATTCAATTGTGCTTCTGAAGTTTTAAATCCACTGACAACCAACAGTATTACCACAGCTTCAACAGTGTGTTTCCTAGTGACTTTGAAAGAACATTCTATCAAGACAAGATTCACTTTAGTGCACCTCAACACCTTCAAGTAAGCAAGGCACTCTACTTTTGAACATGTACCTTATAGAAGGGTAGCCCCTTTGCCACTCTTGTCTGTCTGCAACAACAACCAAAATGCCTTTAGGATGCATTTCTCCCTTTTTCTCTTTGCTTTGGCAATGTGAGTTATATCAACTTTTTAGAGAACAATCACAAGCAGCAAGTTTCCCTTTTCTCAAACTTGCCTTCGCTTCTTTGTGTCGTGCCAACCAGAGTAATTTACTCATAAACTTTGTTGTCAGTCTCTTGTGGCATTAGGCAATGCTTGCACACTCTTTTCTTGGGCAATTTTGTAGCCCTCTTGGCAAAGGACAATGCGCGCAACACTCTTTGGCTTTGCGAAAGGTTTGATTCACTCTTAGATTGTACAATTATTGTTCCCCTCCTGCCTTAGGCAATGTTTGCTCTCTTAACTCACACTTAATAATGTTCATTCACTTAACTTCCTTGCAAGATTGTTACTTCACAATTGATTCTGAGGTTAACCTTTAGCTCAGAATCACTTTTAAGTACATGCGAGCAGTCTCATCTGTTTTCAGATGTTTTAATATTCAATCAACGTGTTTCACAGCATTACACCCCTACGTAAGTAAAGGGAATGAAGTTTGCTCCTACGCAAGTGCTACTTTTTATACTTCAAATTTTCCAGTAATCGACAGTCGCGTTCAGACAGCTATCATCACTCATACGCAAGTTATACTACTGGATACTGTTGCCTGCCATTGTTTGCGCAAAGTATCAGAAAGCTCAGTAACACTCACTGGCTTCTGTCGTGTTCCCTTCGCATTGCGCAGGACTTGGACTGCTGCAGGCTTTTATTGGGTATAAACCCTTCCTCTATGAAGGTGCCTGTGACCCTGCCACAAAGTCACAGAGCTCCTCTGCTCCCAGGGCCCTCAGCTGCAAAACGCTTCCCAGCTGCGGTCTCCAGCACCTTTTCTGCTGTGCAATATCTGCAATTAGGTTAACAGGTGGAGAAGCACTCTTCCTTCACTCCTTCCACTGCGCAACCTCTGTACATCAGATTTTGGGGAAACAAGACCCTCTCAGGACAGGCAGCTGGAATCTGCTTGGTCAAAGTCCTGGTGTTGCTTCTGTTCATCCACTTCTGCCTGGATTTCCAACACTGTGCTTTCTTCCTTCTGCTACTACTGATGCTGCAAACACTCCAGCCACATCCCCATCTAATGGCTTGCACCTGAGGGGGCCTTTTATGTTTGGGCAATTGAGCGTGAGTGTAATAGGCTGACTACTACTGCAACATTGCTCTTCTTCCCTCTTCCTTGTCCCATTACCTTGGGGATTATGGGGCTTGTAGTCCAAATCAACAATTAGGTTTTACGGTTAGTTTTATATTTTTAAATGCTGATCTATTTACCTTAAACGCATTTAAAGAAGAATCACAAATGTTTATTTGTACACAGGTAAGCAGTTTGTGGAAATTATTATGTATAGGTTCCCTGTGGAGAATCCTGCGGATCCCCCACTAAAACCCTGCCTAAAGTCTTCTCCCAGGTGGCCAGGAGAGAGCAGACACTTCCTGATCCCAATCCCGGGAATGGTGTAGTGTGGAAGGGTCACCTGCGAGGAGACCAGGCCCAGGGAGGCGTGGGGATTGCACAGGGTGAGATGCTGTAATTTTCCTAGAAGAGGAATACTGTTGACCCAGACTTAGAGGAGGAATTGGCTTATTGCCATATTGATACATCCCGATCTCCTACCAAGGGTGAAAATGCAAAATCTGAAGGAGTGGCTCCCCTTTGTGTTGAACCCCTGGAATCAATCTTTTATAGCCCCACGTTCCTATGTCCCCCACAATATCAGAGGTATGCCAGCAGGAACAGAACATGTACCTATTCCTAACCATTCTGTCTCTTAAAGTGCTACATCTCATAATCCCTTCCTTAATAATATTGTGGGAAGAAAATACATCTTAAAACCTTTTAAAGAATTGGGGAAATTGAATGTTCCCAAAATAAACTGCAAGTCCCAGAATCCCTCAGGGACTGTGAAGAAGAAGGCTGAAGAGGCATACAGGAGTCTAAGTCAGGCAGGTAAGCCTAATGGCTCTTGGCAAGGTCAGGCAATTAGTCCAAAGGGCCTGTACCTGAAACCAATTAGCCCATTGCAGAGGCAAAACAGAATGTGTCAGGGAAGACCAGCAGAAAGTAGCTGGAACAAGACCTGTAAGGTTGGCAGCAGCAGACGTAGAGCACAAAGCTTGCAGATCACAAGACAGTTTGACCACAGAAGGGACACCGGAGTAGAGGAAGGGCAGATTTCACCTGCAGGCTTTGAGTTGGTCATGTGCTCACAAACCCTGTTTGGCTGTGGCAGCATTGGAAGGGGCTGGAAGCAACAGGCAGTCTTTAGGTGCGCCTAATTGCTGTGAATGCAGAGCAGAAGTCATGCATTCTCCCAAGGCCTGTCTGCAGAAGCAAGCTGAGTGAAACTGGAGACCATGAACCTCTCCCTTGATGAGGCCGGATCAGAGATATCCCTGCAGCAGAGGGGTGTGGATCCCAAGAGTGCCCGTAGCAGTAGCAGGAGAAGGAACCAGGCCGAGAAGCAGCAGCAGCAGCCAACAGTCATTGTAATTGGGAGTCAGAAAAGGAAGTGCCATACTCCTGAACAACAGAACTACTTTGTCTGTAACTGTAACCAGCTTTAATAATACTTGCGCTTACATCTAAGCAAGAATAAGTTAATTGCAGAGGTGGGAAGTCTTTTGGAGAAGAGACATGTAACATGCGTTATGTAAAAAGCCTTTCTTTTTTCTAATATAAGAAATACCTTGTTATCGAGTGGTTTGTGTGGATCCTGTTAACACAGAGAACGTTGCAGTAGCTTAATTATAGTAGAACTGACTTTCCCAAAGAGTTGCAAGCACTGTTTAAAGAGACCGCGCGTGAGACAATGTTTCACGATACCTTGGAAGCTGAATGCTGACCGAAAGGTGGGAACGCATCTCTCCCTCAAGCAGGAGTTTATAAGTTAAACGAAATTCTGTGTGCCTGTTTTCATTTTCAGCAAGAAGTCCACATCTTGCAACATATTAAAGGCTGAAGCAGAAGTTGTTGAAGCTGAAGAAGAACAAGTTCTAGAGATTCAAGATTTCTGTAACCTATGCCGTGACATCCCTGGGTTTGGGCGTATAACAAATGTAATAAATAAAATTAAAATAAAATAAGTATTATCCAAGCCCATAGAGTGAATTCTATACAAGCGAATCCTGTCAATTAAGAACTATACACCAGTGTTCCTAAATTGTTGAAGTTACTGTTACTCAAGATTCCATCCAATGCTGAAAGAGTGACACAACAACATTGCGGTAACCATTGGAGGAAAGGTGTATATGTAGCTGGGGAAGGGAGGTGGATACTTGTCAAAAGAAGCTGTTTTAAAGTCTGCATGGCTGACACTATTTGAAAGGAGATGAGGTGGTCTGAAAGCTAGAAGCAGATTTTGTGTTAACTACAAGACAGAAGGAAAGGCAATATAAATGAAAAGAGTGCCTTGCCAACTTGTAGAGGTCGAAGAAGTCTTGTTGAAGTTGCCTAATGTTGACCTTGTAGCAGCAAACTTGCTTGAATCAGAAGTTTTTGCAGAAGTAGTAGAACTGTGGTCGTCAATATTCTTGTCAGAATTGGAAGCCGTAGAAGCCAAAGACAACTGTGGGGCAAGGGAGCCTGCTCTCACAGTTTTATAAGTAGAAGCATCCTGACAAACTGTGTATAAATGATGCAGAGGAAGTTGAAAGCAGAGAAGGTGATGCAAGCAGAAGTGATAATTTGTCTTCAACTTTACCTATTCTTTCCTGGAAGGAAGCCATCCAGGAAACCCCATTGGTGATGTTATTTGACAACAGATTTTTACTTGTGTGAAATTTTGTTTCTTTTGAGCTTTTCAAGACTTTGGTTAGATTTTTTGTTCCTTGGAGGAAATTGACTTTGGGACATTCCTGGGAAGCTGGATCTGCGCAGGTCCACTAGAAGTCATCCAAGAAAAAGGGTGTATGGAAACCTTTCATTTTAGTTGTTTCCATATTGCTTTTAATGTTTATGTTGTTTAGTGTGAGGGTTAGTTGTGTGAATGTATGAGGTTTTCCCATAGATCTTAGAATAGGTAGGGAATCCCATGGTAGAGTAGGTTTAGTTAGGGTTTATTTTATAATGTTTGTATAATAAAATGTCAAATCCTGAGAAAACTAAACACAGTTGTGAGTCTCACATTGCCCACCCTACAAATTCCCTTTCACTGCACCTCTGGGAATATGGGGGATTTTTAATCTTAGAAGTCTGAAATGGTCTTTCCTGTCTTGGGATTTTTAAAGATGTTACGCCAGCTTTACCCACGTCAACAGACTGTGGTTCAGATATATCATACCAACAATTAGCCATTATATGCCTTGGCATCTTTAAAATGTTCTTCCTTTTTAAGGATAAATACTAAGTCTCATCCCACAGGATCTCCTCACCACCCTGAGCCTTGTCTCCTCCTCCCAGGTTATCCTCCCATGGTACACCACCCCCAAAGTCAGGATCAGGAAGTGTCTGCCTTTCCCTGGCCAACTGGGAGGAGCGTTAATGCAGGGTTTTAGTGACGGATCCGCGGGATTCATCAAAGGCTCCCCGACCTTTTTTGGAATTTTTAGGAACTTGGGGTTTTATCCTAAATTACCCAGGGTAATCCAGACGTGGACCCCTTGCTCACTGTGCTTAGAGAGGCACAGCTGAACCTCACCCAACTAGTCCGTAAAACGGGTCCGGGTTGCTGTTGATACTCTTTTTCAGAGGAGAATTGCCCAGTATTTCAGTGCTGGACTGCCCTAGTGAGTGGGACCAGACTGATATGCAAATGGATATTTCACCTCTGTGAAAGGTACATTGAGCTAAGTGCCCTTGTAGACCCTCCTGAGTGGGCACCTGCCCAGCAAACAAGTTATTTGGCTGTGTCATTACTGACTGTGATGAAATAGGCCTGTCAAAATCTACTTGACCACTTGCATAGTCAAAGAGAATTTATGATTGTGGAGTACAATTTGAGACCTTGTTAGCGGCAATTCTGCAATGTGTAAAACCTGTATTTTACATTTATGGCAAACAAACCTAGTTTGCCATTAATGTCAAATAGAAGTATCACAAGGCTTGACCCAACTCATGGGGCAGCAGAGTACCAAACATGAAGTGAGCCTATGGTGACTTGCACTATAATACAGAAAGCACTCGTAAAATATTATCACCCGTCACCATGGGTCGAGTACATTTCTCTTAGTTTAAGAAGGTTAACTATGTTATTTGATGTATTTAGCAGGATTCTAAAGCATTTGTGAGGCCTGAGAAATGCTTATAAGATTGTTTAGATCATAGCTCCTTAAGTCACTCTTGTAGGTGTATTTATGTAACTGAATAAATCCAAAGGTTTAGTTGTATATAATGAATGAAGACACATTTTGGATTCACAGAGATTTAAAGAAAGAATGGGCCATATAATCAACAGATTATGCAAAGATTGACTCATAATAATTATAGACATGACACATGAAACATCTAAGCGATTGGAGGAAGAGTTTAAAGCCAAAGAAGATGATATGAAGGGATTCGTACAAAATATAAAAAGAGGTTAAAAGAATAATTGGTACAATTTACATAATTCACTAGAAATGAGAATATTAAAACATTGTGCAAAGAATGTGCAAATTTTAAGACTGGTACCGTGTTTCAATACATGAAGGATGATTATACACCCAAAATGGTTACAACGTTCAGCCACACAGGTAAAAATAGGCAAGTGCACTTACGAGGCATGACCGTAAATAAAAGTGACAGCTCAAATGACAAAGCAGAGAAAAACAGCTAAAACCTTCAAGATAGACATTTCGATTAGCAGGATGTAGTTAATCAGAGGCAGAATATAAAACAAAGAATGGTGCACAGAAATATCTCTCTTTTAGGTCACTGGAGAATCCAAGATAATGCCTGTCTGTCTGAAGCAGGGACAGAAAACAACCTGAAGTTGCCAAGCAAGGTGATTATTTTCCCCTAATATTCACTGTGTTGTATGAGATAAGGGCAGGGGCCCTCTTTTTTTGAAGGGGCCTGACTCCAGAGGGTTAAAGCAGAATTATCGAGAGAAATGGAGTCAAAGGCTACCCTTGTCATTAAGACTCTGGTGGTCTTCTTTTGTAAGCATTGGAGCTAAAATAGCATGTATCAGCTAGCTCTTAAAAAGAACCCAAGAAAGTAGGAATGTTTTACAAACAAAAACAATGCATTTTATTTTTACACGTGAAATGTTTAAAATGAAAGAAGGGACATATGCCATCCTAGGCACAAGAAATATGCATTGCGTACAGTCATAAATAAGAAAATAAGTGGTACTGAGGAGGCAACATAAAACCCTATGCAAGTAATCAGATCTAAGATTGAAGAAACCACAGAAAATGTGTATGAGGGAAAATTAAGCTGAATATCCAGATGCACAAAACCTTGAGTTCCAGCTTTATATTTGCCACCAAAGATCCACAACATTTTAAGAGAATCACATAGTAGAGCCATAATTTCTCCAGTGACATCAATATTGGAAGCTCTCCGCAAATCTTCCAATTTCCTTTCGAGAAAATCCATTCCTAATATGCCATATGTCAGAGATAGTGTTGACATAATAAATACAGTGAAGAGCTTCAGCTTTAATGGCACACCAATCCAATTTGAGGTACTATAGGAGTGCAGTGTCCTTTATTTAGCTCTCACAATGTATGTCCTGGATAACCAACCTAAAACTAAGTTTTATGAGACAAATCTGGGTGTAATTCCCTCTTGGAGATTGACATATTACTACCACAACCTCTTAGAAACAATCTCATGTATAAGCTGTTTTGCAGTACAATGTGACAATATTATCGATTATATCGACAATCAGAGTGTCTTGGAAAATACATTACATGATAATTAAGAAAAACAAAAACAGAGTAATTAATAATGATAATATAAACATTGCTCCAGATAAAACTCAATAAAACAGACAGAAACAATATGGCATGTTTCACAATATATAGTAAAGAATCACAATGCATAAGGAACATCATTAATAAGCCCTAGAATGTACTAAATGTGCAGAATGACATGGGGATTCAATGTTCATTTTTCATAGATGTTGTTCAAAGAAAGAGCAATTAAAAGAGACTCGTCAATGAAGCTTTACACCAAAAGAGGCAGCACATTCTAAAATGTTTTTGAACAAATCAGTGATGGAAGAGCAGCACTTGTTGTGGTCACTGCTCAATATGCTCACAAACAAAAAGGACAAAAGAAATCCAGTTAGAAGATTAGAATCTTTGGGAACAATGAGATTTCAATAACAGGAACAATATTTGATTAGATGCCATGTAGCCTACTCCATTTGGACAAGACAAAGAGAGAAGTAAAAAAGGTATCATAGAGCACACAATTCATGTCAGAAAAAATAAAAATAAACACAATGTACACAATGTCCTTGAAAATAATCACACTGAAAACAATATGTATTTGACCCTCTCTTGAAAGGGTGCCACTGCAGAGGGGAAACCTCACATGTCAGAACAAAAAGGGATGTTTAAACTCCTCAGCCAGAGATGATGTTTGGTAGAGTTCATAGAGTGGCTTTCATGATGCTAAAACTGATATGTCAAGTAAAGCAGTAGTACTTTATCAAGAAGTGAGACCTTTTAGTTCAATAGAAATAAATAAGTAATTCTGTCTTTGTAATATACGCAATGTATAGAACAATGAGCCAGCCTTGATATACGTGCTCTTATGACTTGTTTATACAAATTATATGCTTTAGAGCAGGTTATATTTAATTCACAATTGAGGAAATAGATATCTTGTGCCAAGAAATTCCTATGAATTTATGAGCATCAGTATTATTATTATTGTTGCCATTATTACTAGTACAGTTATATAGTAACTAGTTTAATAGAATTGATGACATTGACACTGACACACAACCATCCAACAGCAATTAAGCTAAAGTGGACATTTCTTAAACTTAAATCTATAAGTTGTAACCATGTAGTTTTACCCACATAAAATATATACAATACATTTATATGTTTTTACATTTTGTAAACGAAACATGTATGCAGTGTTTTGGTTTGTAAATGCTAACTTATTCAACCTGAACAGTGACCCCCTTAAAATGGCACACATGCTAAGAAAGCACCTACGCTGTTGATAAGGAAGGACAACTTATGTTTTGGTATAAGAATGCTGTAGTGAAAAAACATCAATTATATGGCTAATACCTTACATGTTAGATCTGCACTTCGAGAAGTTTGGGCTACATGCAGGATCCTGGTTAGTAAACTTCTATGGTTATTTGTAAATCTTGTATTTGCAGTGGGGACAATTGGCTGTTTTCACATTTATGTTTTATAAACAAATTGATAGGAGGCCGTTTCAGTTGCAGAGAAAGAAGCAATGGTGTTTCAACAAAGACTTGATATGTAATATCACGGTTATTCAGAAGCTCAGACAGAAAAGAGGAATTTAGGCAGGTAAATTACCAAGTTAAACAGAAATGATCAAGGGAGGAGCATTATTCTTTGGAATCTAGAGATTAATTTAATGTACCTGGTTTTATATTATGTGTGGTTAGAATACTGATGAGACACAGTATGAAGCTTGCCGGTGAAAGGTATTTTGTACTAAATAAGAGCTCATTACAGTTGTGAAAAAAACATTAAAAGAACCATTGAGCATTAATATATATGGAGAAAATGAAGTCTCTACTTTTTTTGAAATTATCAATATATTTAATACCGGATATTTTATAAATGTATGACACGTTTTGTGTAATCAAGAAATATCATTCTTGGATGCTGATACAAAATACATATCCCAACATATTAAAAATTAAAAAAAAACTATAGGTGACGCTAATCAGGCACTTTCCTTATGAGTAAATATCATACTTCAGGCATAGTTAGAAATTCTGAATGATACAGAGAGGTGCTGGACTAGTACCAACCTCGTTATCTCACACATTTTTACTACTTATTTTCAAGTGAGCAGAAGTAACTTTAATTGTAGGCCTTCACATAATGACATACCTGGACTACTGTGGGAGTATACTCTGATTGTAGCCAAGATAGTTAATGATCTCTTTATGTTAGCTCTGTGACAGCAATCCATATACTTATACATGATAGTGACCTTATTTACTGAAACTGTACTTTGTTTTTATTTGCATATTGGTATATTGCCCTAATATTTTCAGTGTTGTAGATTAGAATTCTGCGATACAAGGTGCAACCACATAGCAGCAACATACCGAAGAATGTCCAGTAATGACAGATAAGAACAGAAACATATTGATGATGGAACTGGCTGTACAAATGAGTGTACCATATGAAAAAAAATGCATGGTGATCTATTGAAAGTTATTTTAGAAGGAAAACAATGTTTAAAGACTCTATACTTCAAATCTCTCAGCTATACTTCTTAAGAAGATGAAAAATAATAGAGCTTAAGGTCACACTGAAGTCACCCTAGAGGACGTAGTGAAGTAAAAATACTTAGACTATATTGTTATGAAGTTTTAAATAAGATTTGTATGTTGAGTAATGAATATGGAATAAAGTATATGGGAAGGTTTTAACTAGGGCCTTTTGAGTTTTGTAAATTCTATTATGAAGTTACTAGGATGCCAATAAAGGGAATGACTACTAATTGTATGATTTGTGAGGAGCCAGGAATGAAACGCGGCCACAAGTTAAACATGGTTTTGGCTAAAGAGTTTTATTAAAGAAAAGCGGGGTGGGGAAATGACTCTCTGTCCCTGCTCTAGAGGTGATTCCCTATCAGAAAGCAAAACTAAGGGTTTGTCAAAATCAGAATGTCCAAAACAAAACTGTCCAGTATCCAATGTTCTATTCTGGCCCTCGTACTTTAAGAAAATAAACTTTAAGGTGAAAAAGGTAATGTCTTTGGCCTTGCGTGTTTTAATCATGTTCAAAAAGGAAAATTCGTAACTCCAAAACAAAAGTTACAATAGGATACAGTTCCTTGTTCCAGAGGGTCATTCCCATCCCCTTGATTTCTCTTCCATTGGTTGTTTGCACATTCACGGAAGCAATCCCCATCCTAGCCATCAAGTACAATCATCTGATCATCCTCGGAGAGTTCAACAACTGGTTCGACGAAGAAACCACAACCACACAAAAATCCTTAACCGCCCAACTAGGATCTCATCACCACGGCACCCCCAATTCAAATACTCTGGAGCGACCACCTCATCATTCCATTCATAATCACAATGGCCGCTCCAACAAAAAAAACAAGAAAAACCACTGATCATGATGAAAAGAAATTGAAGAACCATAAAAAACTCCAACCTAACGGAGCTCCTAGAACTCAGCAAACCACAAGCATCAACCATGGAAGAAGCAAACAGACAAAAAAGTTGCCCTACTCCATACCTGGATCGCAACAATCCTAGACGACATCGCCAAAGAAAAGCCCTTCACCCCATCACATAAGAAAACAACAGCAAAATGGTTCACCCCACTACTCAACGCCATGTAAAGAAAAAAAAGAAAAAATTGAATCTGAACGGAGGACCAACAACACCACTGCAAACAAATTGAAATTCCTGCAACAGATCTGCTCATATAAAAAGGAAATACAGAAAGCGAAGAGGAAACATTATTACAACCAAATCTTCAGAGCACCAAATGCCCAAAAAGAAATCTTCTAAATCATAAACGAAATAAAAAACCCACCGGGCTGCAACAACACGCCAATTCCTTCGATGAAACTTTGCGATGACCTAAGTGACCACTTCAAAAACAAAATAACCTCCATCCAACACACCATACAAAACGGACCAAGCGATCACAGCTCAAACCCCACCGACACCGATGAGGAACACCCAAACAAGCTACAAGGCTTCCCAGAAATATCAGTTGAGGCTTTCATCAAACTGGTAAACCAAAGAAACAAATCAGGTTCTCCTGATGACCCTTGCCCCCCCGACATATACAAAACAATTCTCAAACAAAGAACCCCACGGAATACCACAGGAATCTCCTCAACCTCTCAATCTCAACAGGTTAAATACCACAGGCCTTCAAATCAGCTTACATCAAGCCACTCAAAGACACAATAGGAAACGTAGAGGACCTATCCAACTACAGACCCATCTCCAACATACCCTACATAGCCAAACTGCTAGAAACGTACGTCTACAAAGTAACCAAAGAATTCATAGAAGAGCACTGCCTACTAGACCAGGCACAAGTTGGTTTCAGACTAATGAGACGAACAGAATCAGCTCTCCTCTCAACATGGGATGACCTAAAGACTAACGCAGACTCGGACAACAGTACCGCCCTGATTCTCCTCGATCTGTCCGCAGCTTTCAACACTGTCAACCACAACATCCTCATAAAGAGATTAGAAGGACTAGGGATAACAGGCAGCACCCTACTATGATCAAATGCTTCCTAACAAACAGAACCGAAACTGTATGGATGAAACCTTCTAAATCCCAACCTAGAGACTCCATGTACGGAGTTACACAAGGATCCTCCTTCTCCCTGCTTCTATTCAACATCTACATGTACTTATTAATCAAACTCATCAAAAAACACGGCCTCACATGCTACAACTACGCCGACGATACTCAAATAATCTTCATCATACAAGACACCCGAGAAGAAAACACTACACTAGAGAATTGCCTTTGTGATATATTCAACTGGATGAACCTCAACCATCTATAAAATCAACCCAGGCAAAACAGATAATGATTGTTTCCAAAAAGGGAGGAGACATCAACTACATCCCCTGGCCAAGAGAGCTCGGCACACACCGGAACCATCATCAACTGTGAAAAACCTAGGGGTCCTGATGGATAACAACCTCACTCTAGAGCCACAAGTAAACTCTCTACTCAAGAAATGTTTCTTCCTCCTGCAAGCAGCAAAAAGGATCCTACCGTTCCTGTTGTTCACCAACAAAACACTTACCATCATTGCTCTGATCATGTACAGAGTAGACTACGCAAATAGCCTATACCTGGGCATGCCCGAAAGACTTCTAAAAAAACTGCAACGCATACAAAATGCAGCAGCCAGACTCCTCCTCAAGCTACCCAGAAGAGAACACATCACACCCGCGCTAAAAATACTCAACCGACAAGAACACTGAGATCAAGCACTGACATACGCCTGGAACCAAAACCCTACAACAGAAGAAAACTTGGAGGATCACTGATCACATACTCAGACCCAGACGAAAGCCCTTAAATGACTCATCCACTCGTACATACAGAACGTACCATATCCAAACCGGCAGATACATTTTGGTAGAAAGTTTGTTAGAAGAGTCCACTACACCAGCCCCAGCACCCAAGGAGGAGAATAGACACCCAACCCACATTAATCAATCCATCAGCATTAGAACACCTACAGAGCTCTCTAGAATAGAACGGCAAGGAGGAATCAGAACACTTACAGAGCGCGTTAGAACAGCACAGGGAGCACCTCACACAAACCAAACCCTGCCAGGCGTAACCCCTTTCTCCCACCCTGATGAGATTGGGAGGATTGGAGAGCTTCACACAGATTTCTGAACTTCTGTTAAACTTCATACAACCAACTAACAAAAAACTCAGCATTTCTGCAGACTTATCTCACTCAAAAATCTCCCACAATCATCTCTCGCACTACAACCCACACGCACTTCACAACACCGCAGCAACACATAAGCAACACCAACAGCACGCGAGGACTGACATTGATCCGATACTCGCACTGAAGCTCAGCACCCGGTTTATACCGAGTTGAAGTTGCCAACAGAACACCACTCCTCTCACTATCCTACTCCCACTTCACCTACTAACCCATCCCACCTTCTCATTTGCAGATCTGCCAAAGCGCCTGGGGACCAACTCCGTTGGTGACGGTGCGTGGTACAAATAACTTTAACATTTAACATAAATACTCACAAAGTTCAACATAACAGTTAAGTATCCAATAAAAAGGTTATTCTTCATGGGCAAACGTTCACAATTCTAGGGAGAATCTCCTTCCCTAGGTTATTTGCATTTAACCTCTAGTTTTAAAAGAATCACCAAATTTACAAGACGACTTCCTCTCTCACCTTAGAGTGTTCATGTAGTATGAGAATCTTGCTACCTTCCCCAAAGTCTCTCTTTACTTCTAGTTAGAAAGGCACTTTTCTCCCCAGGGACCTTTCTTTCTCTTTATACTCTTTTGTTGACAGTTCACAATGTCATTGTTTTCTTTTAACTCCTTCTGTTATTACGTCACAACCATAGATCAAGACATGATTTTCCCTTGAGCCACATCATTATAGTTCATGAATGGCTTTGCCTTTTCACAGTGTATACAGCAGACACAACTGTCTTCACCTAGTATCCTGCCAGGACTTTTAGATCTAAAACATTCAATGCTTTGTAATATCAGGGGCAAATGACTCACTTCCCCTGATTCTTGACTAAAGTTCACAAGGCCAAACAAAATATTTTCTTCCCTTGGCCTCCCGTTCATGTATGTTGCTTTTCTCACTAGTTACAAGATTCCCCTCATGTATATTTATTTCCTTTAGTTCTCAAAACAATATGTAACAGCATTGGTGCGCTGGCCACCCAGTAACCTGTTCTCTTCCCCTGGGCTTACCGGTTGCTTTGGCATTGCCTCTTATCCATCTGCTTTGTAGTATTGGCTCGGTGGGCATCCGACTAAGTGCCGTCTTACCACCATTCCTCTCTCCTCTATGCGCGGATCCCGCAGCGTCTCCCTTGCTCGTGGTAATCTGCCGGCACCTCTTCCTTGCCTTGGTAAGGTTGGGCCAGCCTCTCTGCTGCCTGCCTGCTGCAGCATGTCTACACCCAGCATGGTTTTCAGCTGTGTTACTGACTGGCAGACCGACCCATGTCTTCAGCTCTCTCCATTCCTGCTGCTTCTCTCTCATCTTGTAGACTCTATGGGCTTCACCCCTGCAGGGTATGGAAACAAACGCTCCTGCCAGTCTGGTGAACTCAGTAGACACAAAGCCCCAGCTTTCCTCCTCAGCTGACTGGGTATCTCCTTCTCTCCATAAACTCTAATGGGTCTCACCCAGCTGGGTAAGGGAATGAGCTCTCCTGCCAGCCTGCAGAACTCAGTAGACTTTAAGCCCGAGAGTTCCTCCTCAGCTGGCTAGCTCTCTCCCTCTACTGGAAAAGTCTCTCCTGTGGTCTGTGCAGGTTCAGCAGAATGTGAGCCCCATTTACCCTGGTCAGCAGGACAGATCCTTCTCCTTCTACTGGGCCAGTCTCTCCTCCTTGCCTCTGTTAAAGATTCCACTGCCTCCAAGTAAGTGTCCTAGTCTTCCCTCTTCTGCCTTCTGGCTTCTCTGCCGAGTTAGAACTCCTCTCACACTTCCTGAGTCTTTCCTTGCTTTCATATTGGCTCTAGCCAATAGGATTTGTAGAAAGACTAGACCTTTGATAGTGGTTCTAATTAGGAGTGATCATTATTGCTCCTTACCTCTTTTATTATTATTTATTTATTTATTGCTTTTATGTACTGACCAAACCCTAGGGTATCATAGTTTTGTACAGGTAAAATATTTTACAGATAGACATTCAGGAAGGGGAGGGAGGAGCCGGAAGGACGGAAAACAGTCAGCGAAAGAGCTTGGGAGTTAGATCCTAGTCGTATTTGTTAAACAGCCAGGTTTTTACCTGCTTTCACGTCTCAGTTGTTGGAAAGAGACTAGACTGCTGACAGTGGTTCTAATTAGGAGTGATCATCATTCTTCTATTCCTCTCCCTCCCTCGTCACAGTACTGAGAAAGTGATATTCATTGAGGTGACTCTTATTCTTCTTTGTCCCAGTCATTTTTCGGCGAATGGGAAGAGGGGTACAATTTATGAGTTTATTAGGGGAGGGATTGTTCTTAGGGTTACAGGATGGTAGTTTAAGATCCTTTGACTGGTGGAAATACCACATTCCATCTAGCGACACCACCATACTCCCATTAGGATTGTTTCTGCCCGCGCTAATCTTTAATCTGTAATTATGTATATAGCTGTATGTTCTGAATACTTTGCATTGTACCTATAGTATGAATATATGTATGTTTGCTATGTAACCTGTCTAAGTTGCGCCCTGATGCCTCCGGGCCCGAGGGAGCGCGCTAAAAATAAAAACAATACAATATAATACAATTCTCCCACATGGTCCTCCCTTGGGTGACCACCCTAGGGAGGGATCAGGTAGCGGCTACCCTTCCCTGGCCATATGGGGAGAGACTCTCCCAGGGCACATAGTGGGGATATTGCTAGATTAATTTCATATATCACTGGTTTTCAACATGAACTGCCAAATGTGGTCTCTTTGGTGCTTAATACTTCATGTGCATAAATAAATGCCAATTAAAATGACTGTTCGCCTGTAAATGTTGTGCCACATTGTTTCTCCTCAGAAGAAGCTCCTCATAAAGTAAACATGAATTATTGACCTGACTTTATTGTATGCATCATCAAACATCATGAGGCTGCCTTTCAAATAAAGTCAAGTATACAGGAGGACTTTCTTTTCAAATTCAGAATACTCATGAAATAGTCTGTCACCATATCATTCATGTTTAATATGACAGCATCACAAAGCCGACTTCATGAGTGTAAGACTCAGACAGATTTCATCAGCTGTCAGTTAATGCACATACTTTAAGATGACAGGGAAATAACACCCCTGCAAAGTCAGAGACAGATTTGAAAGCTAAAATGCAATGTGAACACAAGTGTATGCTGCAACGTTAACAATAATAATGAAAGTTAACTTGGATCCAATTTTAATTGCACAGTAAATAATGTGTTGTATGTATTTATTTATTTATTGTGTGATAGGTGTATTTGTGTTCTTCTTGTGAAATTGTTTCACACATTACCACAGTTAGAAACAATTGCAATGAAACACCCTATAAAAATACTTGGCAGCAAATTACATAAAATTACATTAATGCATACAAAAACGTTGTTAGTTAAAAAATTAATTGAGCATTCTAAAAATGTAAAACATAAACAGTCACACTTCATAATGCATCCTCATTAAAAATCATGTTGACAAATCTCATTGCAGCTATACAAAGGGCATCCACCAGTTCAGATAAAAAGCAATAACACTGCCATTCTCAGGAGGGGGGGAGGGGGCAGTTTTTTTTTTTTCATGTAGTTCCCAAATAGGTATAATCGCACATCAGAAAAGGCCTCACATTCAACAAATAAATTATGTAGTTTACAGGTTACAGAATTGGCACAATCTATCCTGCTTGATGACTACATCATTTGTGGGCAACACATTAAGCTTCACTCTAAATATCACTTCCTTACATTTCTAGGACGAATGTTTTAACAAGTAGGTCTGCAAAGCATTTTAAGGTTCCACATCAAACTTAAAATGATAAAAGAGCTTATAGGTAGCCAGCATCTCTCTGTTCAGAATCCAGTATTTTTCAAAGATTTGTTCTCTTCTTCATGAGGGGTGTAAAAATAACTCTTTTGAATCTAGCCATACTAGAACCGCACTGACTTGATTCACGCTGCTTCTGAATTTACCCACACTAGAATTGCACTGATTTAGTTGTTTAGATTTAGTTTAGACGCACCCACCACAATCCATATACAACGACTTATGAAATCACAGGACAATAGAGAAAGACGAGCCAACAAAAAACCTCCTACTCACACCTGGAGATCACCCGTAACCAACTAACCACCACTTCACTTTACCACATCCTCACACCTCTCATGTACCATGCACGACCAGAGGGCAGGGCAAGCAATACACCAAAATCTTGCAAACCGCACACCCTTCTCTAAGCATACTACACACCCAATACCTGCAGGTAACAAACAACTCAGACACTGGACGCTAACCTTATGGCCACAACAAGCCCAGTGCACGTATTCAAGCACACCTAGAAAGCTCACAAAAACAGACGCCAGTTTCTCTTGGTTCTGCATGCATCAACAGATGAGCACAACCTCTAAACTTTGCCCCTCTCTCTCTAATCAAACTTACCCACTTTTCTTACAGAGCCACATGAGCACCTCTAGACCATGCAAATGGCAGCAGTGCACAGTATAAATCAACATAACATAAAACTTTCTCATTGCACCACCAAATAAATCAGCCAGACACCATCTGAAAAAGGAAACACAGCCTGGAGAAGTTAGGATGCCTCCAACCAGCATTTGCCTTCTAAGCAGGCCTCCTAAAAGTGGAGGCATTGATGGATTCAGAATGTGCATGACAAGGGCCCTGTCTGAGCTCTCACACAATCATTAATTTAACATTAAAATGTAGCTCTCATTCTTGGACCCTAATAGACACCCATGTAGTTTTACACAAGCACACTACAGAGATGCTTCTCCCACCTCACAATGCCATACCCTTAATATATAGCAAAGGTGCACTGTAATGAATTCAGTGGAGTCATCATGGATTCCCCGGTGGTTACATCCTCCCATGTGGCCAGGGAAAGGCAGGCACTACGTGATCCTGACCCAGAGGGTGGTTTCATGAGGGGGGATCACATGGGAGGAGAAAGCTACTGGGGAGATGTCATGACTACAGTGGACGAGATGCAGTATCTCTCCCTTTCCCATGAGGAAGACTCCCTTAAACCCAAGACCTTTTTCCATGAGGAAGACGATTTGATGCCCCAGACCCTCATGGCATACTGTCAGGTAGGTGTTCCTACTGGTGGGAAAAGTGAACCCTCTTCTGCTTGTTTTTATGGCTAAACACAACACACAGTCATGACACTAACTAACACTAGTCCGACATAACAACTTTTCTTCTAAGGTTCCTTATTATAAAACCAGTAAACAAAACTATTTCAATACCATATCGTTAACAACATCTAGGAATTTCAACTCCCAGAATTCTCCAAATACTGAGACGAGGAAAATGTAGGAGTCTGAACCATGTACAAAAAACTTGAACCTCTCTGAGCAGTCAAGTTGTTTTTCTAAAGCACCTGTGCAAAGTGCATTTAAACCTTTAAACTTAACAAATGCACTGTTCGGAGAGACAGGGAAAGAGAAGACGTTGACTCATGTTCAAGAGCTCCCAAACAGTACGTACTGGCGTGGTAGAGCAGAGGAGGCCACCACGGGAGGGACGCCAAAGCAGACACTGCAGTGCCATGGAGACACTGGGAGCATGAGGAAAGTCCTGCATGCTCAGCGAGTCGAGAAGCTAGCGTTCTTCTATTTCGGAAACCGAAGGGAAGTAGACATGCAACTGTGGAGCTGCAAGGGAGGCCGGAAGAATGTCTACATCCTCCAGATTGGAAAGCAGTTGACAGCAGCATGTTGCAGAAGCACAAACCTGACAAGAGACACTGGAGAAAGCCGGTGAGTCTACCCATAGCTAGTGGGGACCCTGGTGCATTCTGGTGACCACGCGAGTCGAGAAGCTTGTGTTCTCCATTTCAGAAACCGAAGGGAAGCAGACGTTAAAATGTTGGAGCTGCAAGGGAGGCCGGAAGAATGTCTACATCCTCCAGATTGGAAAGCAGTTGACAGCAGCATGCTGCAGAAGCACAAACCTGACAAGAGACAATGGAGAAAGCCGGTGAGTCTACCTGTAGCTTGTGGGGACCCTGGCGCATTCTGGTGACCACGCAAGTCGAGAAGCTAGCGTTCTCCATTTTGGAAACTGAAGGGAAGCAGACGTTCAAATTTTGGAGCCGCAAGGGAGGCCAGAAGAATGTCTACATCCTCCAAATTGGAAAGCAGTTGACAGCAGCATGCTGCAGAAGCACAAACCTGACAAGAGACACTGGGGAAAGCCGGTGAGTCTACCCGTAGCTAGTGGAGACCCTGGGGCATTCTGGCGACCACGCCAACAGAAGTTTGAACATTGTGACTTTGTGAATATGACTAAAGGCTTACTTGAATACCAGAAGGCAGAAAGGCATAACCCAATGAACTGTGAATATGTTAAATGTAAATGTGGGGCCAAACTTAAATAAACATTCCCACAAGTACACATATCAACCCTAGTCCCATACCGCCAACATTTATGATACAGAGAATTGAATAAGAAATCCTGGTAGAGCAAGATACCATGTGAGCGATGTATATGACAAAGTCCTGGTAAAACAAGATACCAGACAAATGAAGGATATAAGAAGTTGCGGTAAACCAAATCCAGCGGGCGATTGAGGCACATGAGAAATCCTGGTAAGCCAAAGACACCAGGTGAGTAAAACACATGAGAAATCTGTGTAAACCAAAGACACCAGACAAATGAAATGTATATAAGAAATCATGATAAGCAAGACAGCAAGCAATTGATATAAATATAAACATCCTGCCAGGTATAAGTGAAACTCATAAGTGAAGACCTGGCAGATGAGTACACCAGGCAGTTGGTGTTTCCAAAAGATTCCTGGCAGGAGAGTACACCAGGCAGTTGGCATTGCATGAAGGAACCTGCAGGAGAGCAAATCAGGGAATTTGCAAGCACCAGGAAATAGCAAACGAAAAATGTGTGTTTATTTATTGCACACTGGAAAGTTTGATGGTAAAGAAAGATATTGCTATCCAGAGAAAGTTGCTTTAAAGAAAACTGGTTAAAGATTTTGTTGCATAAACAAGAATCTTGTGAGTTCCAACAAGATACCGAAAGAACTGTTTACAGAAGGGATTATTCTTCTTGCAATCAAGAATCCATGAGAAGGGATCATCCCCTCTGAAACCAAAGTCTTGTAGAACATTTCTGTTGGAATTATACTTATTTAAGTTGTGAATACTTTTTGGCCAATTGAAGATATTTTCCCTACACATTGTCATTGTTAATAGTGTGAGAGTCAGGATAGGAGGTTTTGGACACAAGGACAGTTTTTTCAGTTATTGACATCCTGACACAGACAGTTCCTTAGTTTTTACTTTATAGGCAGAGCAACTCCTCTTTAGCATAGGGACGGAGGGTATTTTCCAAACATTTTTTCTTTTAATAAATATAATTTGTGAAAATATGATAATCATGTGTCTGGCTCTCATTTCTGACTCCTCACACCACTCACACTCAAAATCCTGCGCCTCATCCTCTATTTGACCTTCACTTGACACAATATACAACATAACAACTTCCACATGTGGTATAGTCTCATCTCTGATATCAGGAAATAAGGTGAGAGGGACACTGGGAACTGGGAGAGGTCACCCTCTCAGTGATGCCAATGGCAGACTTTAAACAATCAATCAACCAATCAAACCACTTCTAGTTAATTAGCGACAGGACTGATATGTCCAAGTATCAGCACCATGCGGTTTTTCTTGCATCACTGTTTTTGGGTAAAATGTGTGTCAGATGATTCATTGACAATCGATATCAAACTCGTTTCCACAACTTGTTCCTGTGCCACACATACAGCCTCAGAGACGGCCAGGTCTGCCTGGTGGGCACAATTTCATCATTAGGAGCCTGGCCTAATTCCTCCAGCTTAGCAATGATAACACAGTGCTGAGAATCAACTTTGGCTTCCAACTTCAAAATAACAGGACCAATGTCCTTCAGAGGCTCATGTATTTTACCACATCATTTTATGTTGCAATGCGTCTCCTGGTGGAATGTGGAACATCAATATGGAATATGGATTGTACAAGCACTGTAGTAAAATGTTTGGATCCAGTACGAAGACAGTTGGTGATCAAGTTCTTGTTGGAAGAGCTGAGAGTTTTTCTGCTGTGTAACTTCACAAATAAATACTCTTTCATTCCTGCCTGGAGTGTTAACCAGCTTCTTTACACTGGCAACAAGGATCAGGCTCAGAAGACCTCCACCGTCCATCACGTCACTACGAGCTGCAAATACGCTATTTACTCCGGCCAAAGCAAATCCCCCTGGCGTTCCCCTGGTTAGAGAGGAGAGGTCCCAGGCGAGGAGGACTGGAGCGGAACGCAAGGGGGGGCACCGTAGTGGAAGGAAAGAGGGTGGAGTGAAGTGCAGTAGCGCATGCAAACCGAAGCAGCTCCTCTGCACCAATCCTGCAGAGCCAGTTTGTCAGATCCCTGGCAGACACGACTGCAGCCACATCATTGTGCAGCAGGGAAGGGGGAGTAGAAGCCTAAAGCCTTGATCACCGCCGTGGAGGTAACAGTGCACGCGCATAGGGCCCAAAGGGAGGGGGCGCACTCAAAAGCGATGGACACTTTTAGCTAAGGTAACAGAAGAAGGACAATGCGCGTGTGCATGCGTGCCCCATGCCAAAACACAGCAGCTTCTAAACAACTGATGGAGCACAAGAGCTCCCAACTCATGCATGCAAGTGAGGACCTCCAGGAAGTGCTATAGGGAAGGGGAGCGCCATCCCACATTTTCTTTTTACATTAGTGAGTGAAAGGGAGCTGTGAGGATGAGACACGCTAACGTTGTTGCCACATAAAAAAAAAAAAACAGGAACAGCTAACAGTGGCAAAATGTTTATTTTTGCATTCACAAAAATACAAAAACAAGGAGCAGTATTTTTTTTGTTACATTTGTTCTGTGCCCAAAAGAACCCTAGGAACTGTGAAATGACAGTGTCGGGGGTACCAGGTCCACCCGCATTCACGGCAAGTCTGGGCCCTGTGAAAGTTAAGTGGGGATTCTGGAGCAAGGGCTTAACTCATTACGTGAAGGCTGCATGTGGGAATAACATATCAGCAGAACGTAAGGTATCACTTTTAATGCACTTTTTGGCTTATGAAGGACAACAGATTTATAAAACCCTACTAGAAATATCAGATTTGGACCAAGAAAGTGGTACCAATGAATTTGATGCAGCACTGTACAAACTGGATCAGTATTTTGATATTAAAACAAGTACAGTTCTGGAGAGATATCATTTTGGTGTGAGAGAACAACGAGAAGGAGTGTCCGTGGAGGAATACTTAATGGCTGTACGTCACCTCTCTGCAAGCTTGGAGAAAAGTTAGATGGACCTATAATCGATCAGTTCATGATTCATTGTTGTAATGACAAGATAAAAGAAGAGGTATAACTAAAGGATGAACCAAGCCTGGAAGAGGTGGTCTCAATAGCGAAGAGAGTCCAGTATACCACGGCGTGTGTTGCAAAACTTGGAATGAAGGATAGTAAAAAGTCTAGAGCTAATGAAATATTAAGGGGGGGAGACCCAGGTAAAGAGTATACCAAAGTAAAAAAGAAGAGGAACAAAGTAAATAATCAGAGGGCTTGACCCTTGCGATAACAAAAGTGATAAAACAAAAGGGGCCAATGGGGATGAAAAATAGTGCTTTAGATGTGCCAGTGCTAACCACTTTGCAAGCTCCCCATTATGCCCTGGGAGGAGAGGAGCCTGTAACAAGTGCAAAAGGTGGGACCATAATGCTAATTGCTGCAGGAACTATTCTCTTGGAAATTGGAGGAAAGTGTTATATGTAAACGAGGAAGTGCAGCAATCCTCTGGAGAGGAGGAGGAAGAGTGAATAGAAGTTGTAACTTTAAACATGGTTGTGTTTAATGGGGATGATGAGTGTGCCAGTCCATATGCTGATGTATGCATCAATGGGAAGGTGGTACGGATGATGCCGGATTCGGGGGTGAAGTTGTCACTAATGTCACACTACAGTGGGTTGCAAATTGTGTGAGCTATTGCCATCTGATAAGAAGCCTCAAGGGTACAACCTAGGGAAAATTGATGTGATAGGTTTTTCCATGGCTCGGATATAGTTCAAGGGGAGAGAAACCTAGGGCAAGGTGTATGTCACTAAGAGTGGTGAAACATTATTGGGGCGGAGAGAGCAGAAGGGGCTGAGAATAAGATTGGACCTGAACATGGATGAGCAAGTGTTGCATGTGAGTGAAGATATGGGCGTGGTGGAGAGGTACCTCAAGGTCTTTTCAAGGAATATTGGTTGCTTGAGAGGCATGGTGCACAAGATTGTTTTGAAGAAGGGGAGTACACCAGTAGTGGCAAAATTACGGACAGTTCCGATGGTGTTGAGGCATGGAGTGGGAGAAGAGCTAAAGAAGTTGCAAGAGGCTGGTATAATAGAACCAGCCAGGAGTGTTGAATGGGTGTCTCACCTCGTGGTGGTGTCAAGCAGAGAAGTGCGTGAGAACTGTGCACCTGTTTTCTTGACAGTGGATCTAGTTGGGACCGCCAGGCTGCTTCCAGTGAAATGACGAGCATGTGACTCGGGGAACCAGCCTCTCCACCACCCTAATGACACAGGGTGGTGAATGGACCAACTCCCAGCGTCACGGAAGGCACTCTCCTGATTAACGTGACGAAGGGACTGTGCAAGCACAGGCAGGAGAGGCCACAGTCTGCTGGAAAGTTACTGGATACGGGTGAAGTCCAAAAGAGTCTATTCCAAAGGTACGTGATCCGGTGATGAAGCAAGATAGTCCAGGAACCTCTCAGATGAATACCAGGCAAGGCCCCCAGTCCACAGGGAGACAAGTTCAAGCAGCTTCACGTAACTGGTCTGGGATGACTGATCTGCTCGAGGTACAGTAGGTCCAAAGTATGAGGCACCAGGCAGGTCCAGACAGGAAGAGGGAACCAGATTGGGAGGGGGGTCCACCAAGAGTTGGGATCCCTAAGGTAAATCCAAGGACAGTGAACGAGGGCCCCAGGAAAGCTGGAGGAGAGGCTAAGCCCAGAAAGACCCAGGGAGAACCCAGGACAAGGAGCAGGGATCCCCAGGGAAAAGAAGGGGACAGGGAACTGGACCCCAGGGAGGCTCATAGAGCAGACAGGGGCCAAGGAGAACCCAAGCAGGTAACAGGAGACTGGGAACCAGGCTGGGGACCAGCAAGGCAGGGAAACAAAGAGAAGGCTGGAGCTGAAGCAAGACCAGGCACAGGGAACAGGAACCACAAGAAGCAGGAGCGAGCAACACGACCGTAGCAACCGCGTTGAGACACGAATTGCTACTGCTCGCGGTTCCTCTTATGGGCCGCCGGCACTCGCGAGGCCTGAAACGCAAGCCGTTTCGTCTCCGAGCGCCGGCGGACCCAGAACGAGGCTTGGAAGGCAAGCCCTTCCCAGCGCGGAGGCCCAATCTATGGCGCATGCGCGGAACCGAGACAGTGGTTTCCCGCGCATGCGCCGCAGCCCTCTAGCACTGGCCCCAGCACCTCTCCCCCCGGCGAACGCCCAAGCGCGAAAGCGCGGGTAGATCCGCCAGGAGGTGGGAGAGGGAGCGGGTGCAACGGACCCCGGTCACCCCAAAAGTGGCGTGACACTATGCCCCCTCCCAGAAAGGCCCGGGGCCCCAGGCTTCCAAGGAAATCGATCATAGAACTCGCGAACCAAGCGGGGAGCACGCACATGCCGACGTGGTTCCCAAGTACGATCACAAGCCGGGTACCCCTTCCAATCAACCAAAAAATTAAGCACCCCCCTGCGATAGCGGGCATAGCAAATCTCCTGAACCTCGAATTCAGGGACCCCTTGCACAAGGACAGAGGCTGGGCGAGGACAGGATCGGCCATAGGGATCGACCACATAGGGCTTCAATAGGGAGACATGGAAGACAGGGTGTACATGCCAAGAAGGAGGTAGCTGAAGGCGAAAGGCCACAGAAGACAACCGTTTGTTGATTTTGAACGGACCAAAATACCGGGGAGCTAATTTGACCGGTAAATTGCGAAGTGGCAGGTTCTTGGACGACAACCAAACCCTATCCCCAACCCGAAAGTCTGGTTCCACACTCCTTTTCCTGTCAGCCTGGGCCTTCATCCGCTCCTTGGATTCCTTCGGGATCCTGCAAGCCAATTCCTGTTGTCGTTGAATGATAGAGACCAGGGCATCAGCAGATGGAACTGTACTGGTGGGCACGGGGATGAAATGGCACCAACTTGGGATGTTGACCCGCTGAGCAGAAGAACGGACTAACTCCAATAGAAGCGTGGACAGTATTGTTGTAGGATACCTCAGCAAGATCTAGGTATGCCTTCCAGTTGGACTGAGTTGCGTTAGCAAAACAACGGGTTTGCGGGTGGTCTGCGGGTGATAGCCAGAGCTCAAGGCTTTACGAATTCCCAGATGACCACACACCTTGTTCCAGAAAGCAGAGAGAAATTGAAAACCACGATCCGAGATGATCTTTTCAGGAAGACCATGTAGTCGATAGATCTCATGGAAAAAAGCTGAAGCCATCTGCGTAGCTGTAGGGATCCTGTTAAACGGGATGAAATGAGCATATTTAGTGAAGCTATCCACCACGACCATTATACAAGTAAACCCGTCAGAAGGAGGTAGATAAACCACAAAATCCGTAGCGATGGTATGCCATGGGTATGGTGCTAATTCTGTGGGTACTAGCAGTCCCAAAGGTCGTCTTCTAGAAACCTTACATTGGGCACAGACGGGACAACTCTCGATGTATTTCTGGACGTCGGTAGCCGACCTAGGCTACCAAAACTGTCGGGATATCAGCTCACGTGTAGCTCTCACCCCTCGATGACCCCCAATAGGTGAATCATGAAACCCATGCAATATGCCATCTCGAATCGTACCCTTGGGGATGTAAAGCCTCTTCCGGCAAAACAGGAGCCCGTCATGCTCTGATACCGACATTCGCCGAAGAAGGGCCGATCTTTCAGGATCCGTCCAGGTGGCATCAGCAATTGACTTTAGATGAGGAGACAACGTCAGCAGGAAATGGTGAGGGGAAATCAGCGGCTGATCCGAACTGGACATTTCTTCCACTTTTTCCAGTGATCGGGAGAGGGCATCCGCCTTCAAGCTGGAGGCTCCTGGAACATATGTGACATGAAACACGAATGGAGAGAAAAAGAAGGCCCACCTAGCCTGACGGGGCGTTCGACATTGCAGGGAGCGCAGGTACTGCAGGTTACGATGATCGGTACGAACCTCTACCGAAAAACGGGCTCCAAGTAGGTGATGCCTCCATTCCTCAAATGCGGTTTTGATGGCCAACAGCTCCTTCTCGATGACCGCATAATTTCTTTTGCTGGGATTCAACTTGCGTGAGAAGTAGGCCACTGGATGTTCAACAGACGTAACCGGATCTCTTTGCAGGAGAACCGCCCCAACTGCGAAATTCGAAGTGTCTGCTTCCACAATATAAGGTAAGTCATCCTGTGGGTGACGCAAAATCGGGGCGGCCATGAAGGCCGACTTCAAGGTGTCGAATGCCTGAGACGCAAGGGAATCCCACTTGAAAATGATCTTACTGCTGGTCAGCCTGGTGAGGGGCGCTGAGATTTGAGAAAACCGTGGAATAAAGCGCCTATAGAAATTAGCGAATCCAAAGAAGCGTTGTAAAGATTTTATGCCATGGGGTTGTTTCCCCTCCTGAATAGCTCGTACCTTCTTGGGATCCATCTCTACCCCGTCCTGATTGATCACAAACCCCAAGAATTCTATACTGGGCTGGTGAAAGCAGCATTTCTCCTCCTTTGCGAATAAATGATTGAGAGACAGACGGCGAAGGACCTCACGTACATGTCCCACATGTTCTTCGATGGTTCTGGAAAAAACCAGGATATCGTCCAGGTATACCCAGACTGACAAGCCAATAAGATCACCAAAGATGTTGTCCATGAACCGTTGAAAGATAGCTGGGGCGTTACACAGACCGAATGGCACGACTCTATACTCGAAATGCCCAAAAGGTGTCTTAAATGCCGTTTTCCATTCATCTCCACTCTTGATGCGCACAAGATGATAGGCTCCACGTAAGTCTAGTTTGGTAAAGATCTGGGCTGTGTGTAGGGTTTCCAGGATACTGCAAATCAATGGAAGTGAGTACCGGTCTTTGATAGTTATGTCGTTTAGTTGTCGATAGTCCACACAAGGTCTCAAAGTGCCCTCTTTCTTCTTCACAAAAAACAGGGGAAACCCTGCGGGCGACTTGGACGGAACTATGTATCCTTTCTGTAACCAATCCGACAAGTAGTCTTGAAGCACTTGTCTCTCGTCCCGTGTCAAAGCGTACAGTTTCCCATGAGGAATCACGCAGTCCGGTAACAACTCGATTGAACAATCAAACGAGCGATGTGGTGGTAGAGGTATATCGCCTGGTTCAGAAAACACTTGTCCAAAATCAGCATATACCAGTGGAACTTGAGAAGTGGAACACACACTGACCCCTTTGCCAATAGATTCCAAAGGGGTCAAAGAAGCTCGGATCGGAGCGGACACACCGCACTTCTGGGCACAAACTGCGGAGGAGAAGGTCAAAGTATGCGTTCTCCAATCAATTGCCGGATTATGATGTTGCAGCCAGGGTAACCCCAAAACCACCTTGTAGGTAGGGGACTTGATGACATCCAAAGCGAGATTTTCAAAGTGGTCGGCAATCTGAAGAAGTAGGCCCACTGTACATTGACGGACGGGTCCGGAAGACAAAGGGGTTCCGTCGATGACTTCCACGGGCAGAGCAGTGGGTCTGGGCAGGAGTGGAATCCGATTTACAGAAGCAAAGGTCTCATCAATGTAATTGCCGGAAGCCCCGCTATCCAACAGGCCAAATACTTCCAGGGTTCTGTCATGCAACTTGATCTGAATCTTCAAAGTCTGTAACACTGCGGGTTTCATGGGATTAAGTTCTGAGCAAAACGGGGAAAGGTCTGAGGAGGAAATGGGACCTGTCGCTGCCTTCCCAATACGCGACAGGTCCTCTAGTTTCCCGCTTTCTTCTTCTGGGGTCGTAAGGGGCACGTACCCAGATAATGCCCGGCAGCTCCACAATAGAGACATAACCGACATGTTCTTCTCCGTCTTCTCTCTTCCTCAGATAACGGACCCCTCATGGCACCCAATTGCATTGGCTCTGGCCCAGACTCGGTAGAACCAAACGATCCGGCAGGTAAACTGGTCGTTCTGGGAGAACTTCTCTCAAGCCGACGTCTCTCGGCCTTTCGTTCTGCCAGTCTCTGATCAATTCAGAGCACCTGATCGATTAGATGTTGAAGAGACTCTGGTTCAGGAATGTGGAGTAGCTCATCCTTGTACTCCTCTCTCAGCCCACGACGAAACAGAGATTTTTGTGTGATTTCAGGCCATTGGGAATCGGTTGCCAATAGGCGGAAGCGACTGATGTATGTTATCATGTCGGCACTCCCCTGTTTTAAATCCATCAGTTGATTCTGCCCAGCGGAGGCCAGGTTTGGCGTCTGGAAAACCTCGAGGAATGCTTTTTCAAAGGCTGCAAAGTCATTCAGAATCGGACTGTTTGTTACTACAAACGGAGTCGCCCAGGCCAGAGCATTCCCGGTTAAATTCCCCAAGATGTAGCCAATCTTGGCTTTATCGTTGTTGAAATGTGTCGACCTGAAAAGGAAATGGATTCGACAGTGGTTACAAAATTCAGCCACTCGACGTGAGTCTCCATCGAACTTGATTGGTGTTGTATGTGCCAAGGATCCTTCAACCTGCGAGGTACTCATAGCCCCTTGGGTCATCATTTCGCGTAGAGTCTGATTTTCCTGGCGTAAGGCGGTCATCTCCGCCCTGAGTGCTTGTAATTCGCTCCGCATCTCTTGCGAACCCTCCATCTCTGGGTCTGAAGGCAGGCGTCTCAATCTTTCAAGCAGAGAAGTGCGTGAGAACTGTGTACCTGTTTTCTTGACAGTGGATCTAGTTGGGACCGCCAGGCTGCTTCCAGTGAAATGACGAGCATGTGACTCGGGGAACCAGCCTCTCCACCACCCTAATGACACAGGGTGGTGAATGGACCAACTCCCAGCGTCACGGAAGGCACTCTCCTGATTAACGTGACGAAGGGACTGTGCAAGCACAGGCAGGAGAGGCCACAGTCTGCTGGAAAGTTACTGGATACGGGTGAAGTCCAAAAGAGTCTATTCCAAAGGTACGTGATCCGGTGATGAAGCAAGATAGTCCAGGAACCTCTCAGATGAATACCAGGTAAGGCCCCCAGTCCACAGGGAGACAAGTTCAAGCAGCTTCACGTAACTGGTCTGGGATGACTGATCTGCTCGAGGTACAGTAGGTCCAAAGGATGAGGCACCAGGCAGGTCCAGACAGGAAGAGGGAACCAGATTGGGAGGGGAGTCCACCAAGAGTTGGGATTCCTAAGGTAAATCCAAGGACAGTGAACGAGGGCCCCAGGAAAGCTGGAGGAGAGGCTAAGCCCAGAAAAACCCAGGGAGAACCCAGGACAAGGAGCAGGGATCCCCAGGGAAAAGAAGGGGACAGGGAACTGGACCCCAGGGAGGCTCATATAGCAGACAGGGGCCAAGGAGAACCCAAGCAGGTAACAGGAGACTGGGAACCAGGCAGGCTGGGGACCAGCAAGGCAGGGAAACAAAGAGAAGGCTGGAGCTGAAGCAAGACCAGGCACAGGGAACAGGAACCACAAGAAGCAGGAGCGAGCAACACAACCGTAGCAACCGCGTTGAGACGCGAATTGCTACTGCTCGCGGTTCCTCTTATGGGCCGCCGGCACTCGCGAGGCCTGAAACGCAAGCCGTTTCGTCTCCGAGCGCCGGCGGACCCAGAACGAGGCTTGGAAGGCAAGCCCTTCCCAGCGCGGAGGCCCAATCTACGGCGCATGCGCGGAACCGAGACAGTGGTTTCCCGCGCATGCGCCGCAGCCCTCTAGCACCGGCCCCAGCACCTCTCCCCCCGGCGAACGCCCAAGCGCGAAAGCGCGGGTAGATCCACCAGGAGGTGGGAGAGGGAGCGGATGCAACGGACCCCGGTCTCCCCAAAAGTGGCGTGACAGGTGGTGAAGAAAGACAATTGGGAGTTAAGTGTGCGTGTGGACCTAAGAGAGTTGAATAAATGTGTTGTAGCAGAAAGGAATCCCCTCCTTAATATGATGGAAATGTTGGCAATGATAGATGAGACAAAAAAGAATTTGAAGCTGGATATGGCATCCGCATATCATCAGATAAGTTTGGATGAGATGTCTAAGAAATTAACAGCTTTCATTACGCACAAGGGCATATTTCAGTTCTGCAGGATGCCTTTCGGTTTGGTTTCAGCCTCATCGGTTTTCCATAAAGTAATAAACAATTTGTTGAAAGCACTGCCCGATGTTCATTGTTTTCAGGATGACATCCTGGCATGTGGAGACACTTGGGAAAAGCATAAGGAGAATGTAAAGAAAGTTGTGGACATATTAGAACAGAAAGGGATAATGTTGAAAGTGGAGAAGTGTTTGTTCGGTGAGGGGGTGGTGGAATACCTAGGGCATAAGATATCAAGTGATGGGTTGAGGCCGCGGAAATATTTGGTGGATTGGATCAAAAAGATAAGATAGCTGAAGGGAAGGGAGAGCTAAGGTCCTGAATAGGAATGATGAAATGTTATCAGAAATTTGTGGGCACTTTTGCAGACAAAATTGTGAAAATTAGAGTTTTGCTGAAGAAGGGTGTTGAGTTTGTGCGGGATACTGAATGTGAGAGGGAGTTTCAAACTATAAAAGGGGAAATTGATGTGGCAAGGCAGTTGGCCATTTTTTGATACTAGGAGGATGAGTGTAATTTCCGTGGATGCCAGTGACTCTGGAATTGGGGCCGTCTTAACGCAAGTTGGGGAGGATGGTCGAGAAGTGATTGTGATGCATGCATCAAGTTTGTTAAAAGGGGTGGAAAATAATGACTCTGTGTTGGAGACAGAGGCTCTAGCTTGTCACTGGGGCGTGGAGCAATTTCACAATTTTTTGTGGGAGCAGAATACTGAGCTCCATTTTGACTGATAACGGGATACCGTTTGTTGGTAGATATTTTCAAAAATATCTTACACTATATGGGGTGAAACATAATAGGACTGCATTTTATCAGCCACAGACCAATGGAATCATGGAAAGGGTAAATTGCTGTGTAATGGAGCCGGTGTGGATGGCAGGAGTTTGTGGCAGGGACAGGAAGATGGCGTTGAAGGATCGATTATACACATAGCACTTGGCACCACAGGCATCCACGTGAGTCCTTTTGAACTAATGAGGCAGAGGAAACCGAGTACCAAGGTTTCACCTCTGTGGTTAGGTAGAGCAGACTGTGTTGTGGAAGAAGTGAAGGAGAGAATGGATTAAAGGAAAGATGAGTTGGTGAGAAGGACGAATGAGAAATCAGGGAGGAAAAGGTTGGAAGTTGCAGTGGGTGACTGAATACAGGTTATGAAAGGAGGTGTGAAGAAAAAAGGGTATATGTTGTATTCTAATCCAAATTTAGCTATAGAGATGTTGAGAGGGGCAATGAGGGTGCATGGAGGTCAGGCATGGAACATGGCAAGAGATGCAAAGGTCAAGCCAATGCAATAAGAGGAGTGCCCATGAATTCTCTCTGACTGATTCACTGATGAAGAGTTAGGAGTTTCTTCCTCAGGGAGGAACCTGTAAATGCTATTTTACAATGAGGAGTTTCTGCTCAGGGTAGAAACTGTAAATGCTATTGTAGAGTTGGGAGATTCTTCCACAGGGAAGACCAAATAAGAAACATTGTTGAGGTGTGCATAGTTCATTGGTTGTGATAGTTCAAATATCATTGGGGTTGTAATGGGTGATGGAGGGAGATGTGTTGCAATGTGTCTCCTGGTGGAATGTGGAATATTAATATGGAATATGGACTGTACAAGCACTGTAGTAGAATGTCTGGATTCAGTTCGAAGACAGTTGGTGTTGGATGTGCTGGGGGGTTTTCTGCTGTGTAACTTAACAAACAAATACTCTGCATTTCCTACCTGTAGTGTTAACCAGGTTCTTTGCATTTTAGAAGAATTTTTATAGCAAACTGCAATGTCGCAATTGAATTTTGCGTGTCTTCAATAAATGTGGCATCAGACACAGAATGCGTTGGTAGATTAATTACAGGAGCAAGATTAGTCGGGTTAGATAAGTGCAATGACCCAGTTGTAGTTCGAGTATTGTAATATTACGTGCTTCAATGGTTATTGGCTGTTGAGTGACAGGTGCCAATGACTTATTCATTGCATTTTGCAATGAATATCATAGCTCAAGCAGTGAGTTATTATCCAAAGAATCAGATTTGTCTCTCTCATCCCCACTCAATACTTCTTTTCTTACATTGTCCTTCCCTTAACAGAGTCTTTAACCCCAGGATGTAAATAAGAAGTAATATTGTCCTTAATTGTACCAATATTAGCCTGTGGAGTAGCATGGGGAGAGCAATCTGAGTACACAGGCTCCTGCGATTGTGGTTGATCAGCAGGCATTTTGTTTCATCCTGCTTTCACTCCTGTGTTCCTTTAATTAGAATTTGATATGCAGTTAGAGATACTAATCTTCCTTTTAACTCTTGCTGGCATAATAGGCACCCTTTACTGATAGGTAGGTTTCCTGCCCATCCTGTTATCCTTAGGGAATCATCTCCACTCAGACAATTGAGATATATTATCCCCTATGTAACCTTGTCACACAAAAGAGATAGGATCACAGGAAATGGTAGATTTATTACTCCCCTAAAGGGTATGAAGATTTCTGTAAGAATTCTGGGTGCCAGATTAATTTGCTACCCACAGCTAATGATAATGCATTGAGTGATGAAGATTGGTCATTGATTGTGAGATCCTTGAATAATAAAGTCTCAAATCCAGCTTCGAAATTACCATACTTTTAGTGACAAATTGTAGTGGTTTCTTGGAATTCACAAGGGAGTCTACACTTATTTATTAATGAGGATGTGGGTACTGCATTCATAAGGCATAATATCATTTTGATCCAAGAGACCTGGTTAATGAGCACCCCTCGTTTAGAAGGTTACAATGGGCATCATTACAACCACAGCGGTAGCCGTGCCTGTAAAAATGGCAGGCTGCTGCCGGAGTTGTGTTTTTTTCTGGCACCTGGCTTTAGGGAATCACCAGGGCATTAAAGCCCCGGCGGTCCATGAAGCCAGGTGCTAGAAAATGTTGCTCCACATTACCATATGAGTCCCATAGAACTCAATGGGAATGCGGAGGATGGAAGCGTCGGCACTGTGCGCAACAGTGCCAGTGCTTCCGTAAAAGTCTGCTGGCGGGTGCCATTCTGCCTGCCGGGGTCAGACCTGGCGGGCAAAACGGCACACGCCAGCAGACTCAGTTTTCCAGTCCGGAAACAGCAGTGTCAGCAAGCTTACTGGCACCGTTGTTTTGGGACCGGCAAACTTGTAATGAGGCACAATGTCTTTTCCCAAGTGGCACATACGAGCATGGGGGGAGACTGTCTGGGGGCCTACTAATGGCTGTAACATCACATCTTGTTGGGAACCATAGCCATGTATTTGACATTCAAAGAGCAGCAATGGGGGTGGTTTTGGAATTGCCAGTTGATAAAATGTTGCTTAGACTCTTGGTTGTTAATATATTTTGGCATGTCGGTATATGTGATATCTCTGTGTGTTTAGCTTGGTTAGAAGAATTCCTGCAGAATTGGCAGTGTAATAATCAGGAGGGTCTGATTATATTTGCTGGTAATATTATCTCAACCTGTCCTGACATTGATATTTTTACCCAAAATGATAATTTCATTGATCTTAATGCATACTTTTTAATAGAAATACATGCTAGTCTTTGAATGGGCACTTTGTTAACCAGGAATAGTAAAACACATTTTCATGAAAGTCGATCTACCCTGATTGTGTTTTCTTGCTTTTTTGAAATTGTTCCTTTCACTTTTGGTTTGCGGACCACCAAACTCATTGGTCTGTACTCATCCATATCATTATCAATGTTGCTAAATCTGATTTTGTAAAAATCAATGCCTGTTATCACCGGTGTGGTTTTTGGGTGAATGTTGTGAATATTATTATGTACTACATTCAAGATATATGTCACTTAGCCCTGAAGACTGAATTATTTACGAAATGCATTGGCTCCCGCTGCCAAGACTATTATCTGGATATGCACACTACTCTTGGAAAAAAATACATATCTGGAATTATTTTTTACTAAAGATATGTATATGTAAGAAATCTTTTTTTCACATTTTTGCTAATAACGAATAATAGTCAATAGTGAATATGTGCAGCTTCTTTTTTGAGGAGCACACAGTGAGCTTATAACGAATTGGGAAGTTTTTTGGAGTATATGCAAATATGCCATGATTTGCATTCTGCAGAAGCTGGTGAAATTGAATGTATTCACAATTTGGTATGGATACATATACAAATTGTTCATTAGGGATGTGCTCTTGTGAAACTTGGTTGCAGACAGTGCATGTGTGTTTCCACGTGTATGAAATCTGAAAGATTTCACTTATACAGATGTTTATGGTTTCCAGTACTTGTAGTAAGTACATTAGGAATTGTTGTGTCATTCTGGTAAATTGTACCATTCCTACACAGTAGTTCAATTCTTGATTTATACCTGAGACACTGTAAGAGCTGTCAGGGTTACTTGAGGCATTTCTATGATGGACGAGCATTTGCAAACACAACTGTTCTGAGCCGTTTAAGGAAATGCTGTCAACAATTGGTGGCAATTGGAAGAGAAGACTGATTGCTACATTTACATAGCAATTTACTCCAGTTGTGTCTTGAATTTAAATGGACCAGAGAGTTGTGCTTCTGCATCGTTTAATACCCCTGCAGATATCTTTTCAAAGGAGATATTTGACTTTTTCACTTTTGATGGATGTGCAATTGAGATTGTAGTAGACAGTTTTGTGTTTGTATTATTTGATCGAGAAGCAGTTGGCCATTGTTTCTTTAGTGATATTGTTGGGAGAGCTCTTATATGTTCCTTTTGTATTAGTTTTCTTTTAAAGGTTTTCTTTTATGAGGTACACAGTACATATCTAGATAGAAGTGTACAATGCACGTAGCCTGTTGTATTCTAGGATGCAAGGAATGTCAGCGTAGACTTTGTTTGCATCATAGTTAACTAGGAATAGACCATTGAGTGTACAGAGATGTGAAAGTGCTACGTAACTCATACCGTCTTTAAATGCTGTGCTGCCAATGTCAATCAATGCGTGATATAGGGTTAGACTTTGCGATTTGTGAATAGTGACAGCATATGTAAGACAGATAGAATTGTTCTCTCTGCGTATGTGAATGTCTTTGAAAATAAGGAAACATGCCATTATCCAGCCAATTGTTTTAACTTCCACAAGTTTGTCAAAGTGGATGTTGACAAACTGAATGTTGTTGTCATGTAGATATCTTTGGAACCCAACAAATCTACCAATGGCTCCATTGACTAAACTTTGTTCTACGTCAAGGTTATGTTTTAGAATTACTCTGCAGTTTAGACACACAGTTAATATTTTCTCCAATCCAACTGTGTTGAAGATACATTTTTCTACATTGTTGCTTGTTGGCACATAGGGAGTGTCATGCCGTTCTAGTTTGTCTGTGGAGTTGTTATGTAGCATGGGTTGCTCTTCCGTTTTTGACATTGTATCGTTAAATCAACTACAGCTTACAAGGTTTGGCATTAAGTACATTATTTTATATTTTCTTCAGTTAATTGTTCCATGACATCAGGACCAGATGTGTTTTGCACATATTGCTCATGGATTAGTCTACTATTTAAGATGGATTGTGCATCTTTAATAAGCAGAGCAGTTCTAATGCTTTTTAAAATTAGTATAGATGAGGTTTGTAGACTGACGCATGTTTTGAGTTAGTTCTCTGTACTGAAAATGTTGCCAGAGACTTACATTTCCAAAGCTGCAAAGTGTGTTGTGGCATTGTTTGTGTCCTAATGTTTTGAAAATAGGTTGACCTTTTACTGGTGTTAACTGTAGGAAGTCTCTGAAAACAATAATAGATTTTCCTCCAAGTAGTTCTTTGTAGTCGGTTTTTAGGACTTCTTGCATTGTGAGGTGAATTAAAGCCAACATGTGGTTGGAAACAATGCTTACTTCATCTGTTAGGAACAGTTTCATTTGTTTCATAATTCTGCAAACTTCAGTAGCAGCTTCTGCTGATAATTTGTAGTATTCTCATTTGTTTTGGTGTTCTAGTGGAAGGAGCAGCAGTCGGTGTAAAGTTGCATCTCCTATGTTGTAGGCAGAAACCTGTGGGGGCTGGTACACCAGCCGACAGGTTGTTGTTTGTTAAGTTTTGTAGAAATGTGCTGATTATTTTAATAAATAATGTTTTACCAGAACCAGCTTCCCCACCTAAATACATCAATTTCTTCAGTGACTAATAGATAAATGGTGAGTTGTTAATTTCACTATGATTTACGCACTGACAAGTCATCTTCAGATTGTTTATTTTGATACATGTGTGGTCATTATAACCTGGGCGGTAAGGGATGCTGGGCACCGCTAAGGATACCGGTGCCAATAATCCCTTACCGCCATGTTCCAAGGTCCCTTGGCGGGGCCCGTAGGGAACGTGTGGTCTGACCAAACGTCCCTTACGGGTCCCGCTAAGAGACCAGGGCGCTAATAACGGGCTTGCAAGTCATGAGCCTGTTATTAGCGCCCTCCCCATTCCCATTGAGCCCTATGGGGGCCCAAATGAGAATGGGGAATGGTTTGTTCAATGGGGACTTACTGGTCCCGCCAGGGTCGGACTACACCAGTAAGTCCCCATTGAACAACACCGGAAACGGGCACGGTATGGGAGGCAGCCATGGAGCTAATAGCTCCATGGCTACCACCCATCTCGTAATGAGGCCCATTGTATTTTCTACCGCAGTCATTGCTATTTCTGCTTCATTTAGATTGAGTGGTTCTCCAAGCAGTTCTTGGCTTCCTGTGAGGGAAGTTTTACTGCCCCTAGGAGTGTCTTTATCTAGTTGAGCGTAAATGTCTTCCTCGTATTGGTGTTTATTGCCCAACATACAGTTGTATTGTTTGAAATTGACATTTGTTATACTGCTTTCAATTGCTTTGAATGCAGCTTCAAATGAGTCACAGGGCCTCATTACGACCCTGGCGGTAAGGGGTTAGCGCCATCGTTAGCTGCGCCGACCCCTTACCGCCAATCACGAGTTCCCTCTCCGCCATGGCGGATTTTACACCTGCTTCTAGCGGGTGTAAAAATCCATGGCGGTAAGGGAACTTGGTGTTAATTACGCCACCGTAATTTACGGTGGCGTAATTAACGCCTTCCCCACTCCCATTATGCCCTATGGGGCAAAAATGGGAATGGGGAAGGGTAAATGGGGATTGGGGATTTACCGCCCCGCCAAGGTCGGAATGGGGCGGTAAATCCCCTTACCGCCATGGTGTTAACGTAGTTAGCACCATGGCGGTAAAGTCACGGCCCTGGCGGTAACTTTCCGCCAGGGTCGTAATGAGGCCCACAGTCAAGTAATAATTCTTCTTTTCTCTAAGGTTTGAAAGGTTGCAGTAGAGCCATGTAATACAGTTCTCTATGTTTCAGAGTTTTAAATGATTACTTTATATGATTCATTAGGCTGGGCTTGGTAGGTAATATTTGACAGCTGTCTCATCTGGTGTGACATTGTTTTTGTAGGGGTAGTGTTGGGCTATGTCGTACAGGCACATGTTTTCCAAAGCAGTACTTCTGTTTGGGTAATATGTGTTATTTTTAAAATGTGCTGGCTGTTGCAATCATTTGTGTCTATGGTTTCTATCACTTGGTAGGATTTTAGTACTCTTTTTCGAAATGAAGCTAGACCAAGGTTTAGCCAGACAATGTGTACAAATTTGCTGTATAAGGCTGTATCTGTTAAACAGCCTGCAGCTTGGTAGCACCTGCATTCTCTTGGGAGAGCATGTTCATACCAAAGCCATACAATATTTGTGACAGTGTTTTGTCAGATGATATGTCATCCGAGTGGGCTTTTAGCTCTGTTTTCTCAGTTTTAGTGGGATATGCTTTATATATCTTGCAACTGCAGTGGAATTGTCTGCAATGCATTGTATGTCTGTGTTTGCATTCCAGAAGAGGGCAATGATTGCATTGCAATCGTTGATGTATTTGGATGCTTCATCCGTTTTAATGTTGTATGTTTTTTCCGGGGATTTGCTTTTTACACTGTGTCTAACAGAAGAGATCAAGCTATTTACTTGTCCTTTTTTGCATACTTGGCTTGGGAAGTCAAAGCGACATTTGATATAGTATTTACCTTTGTTGTTATATCTACGTCGGCAGTATTTGCAACACATGTTTTTAGAAGTTTTGTTTACATGGGTCACTATATATGGTTTCTGAAGGGATGTCGAATGGTAATGTATTTTTCAATAAACTGTAAAACAGTGGCATCACACTCATGGCCAAATATGGGAGCATCTTTTATCGACAAAAGCATGTGGATGTGCAGTGTTCCTCTGGATTGTTTTTTTTTTCTCCAACAGAAGTGTTACCCTTCTCCGTGCTGAGGGGTTGTTTTATTGCACATGAAGTGCAGCATGGCAATGAAGTGATGGTGAAAGTACCTTGATACATTGACAGGGTCAAAAGAACAGAGTTCTCCTGGTGTTTTTTTCTATTCCATCTTTATTGGGATTTGCAGTTCCTAAGAAGTCGTGCAAGTCATCCCATGCATACTCTGCATGACTTAAAGTAACAAACTTTGAAACACTATTTACTAGATGTATAAGCTCCTTACAAAGGCACAATAAAAAATAAATAAACCATGTGGGTGGGCCTAGCTTCATTATCGTACAACAGTGTGATGTCAGAACCAGCATTCTTTTGTACCACGCAGGTTTGCCAAGACTGCCACTAGACTGTAAAACTTCATCTTTATCTTTTATTTTTTTAAGCAGCTGGTTAGCGGATATGTTTAAAAAAGGAGAGCATGTTTTTAATGTGTGCGCAAGTCCATAAAAGAGTTGCTGGTACACATTCGAATAAGAGGTAGAAACTGAATTTAACATTTTGTCTGAATCTGGGGTCTTCATAATACTTTCGGCAAAAGCGATATTCTGATGCACTAATTCATCATATCTGCCTCCTTTGCCTGTACGAAAGAGTAGAGGAAAAGAATGTGCTTCTACACGTTTTAACCGGTTAACAATTTTGTGAAATTCTGTTCCAATATATTAAGTAGGTTGGGATTTTCAGTTGAGGATTTAGCAGTGAATATAATGATTATTAAATGTTGAGGATTGAAGGCAAACGGTTGTGAGTCTTTAGCACATTTAAAAAGAATATAAGACATTTGGACCCATACCCACATATATAAGTCTGTTTCCAAATAAGAAAGACCATGTAGGCTTCATGAGATTTCGTTATAATTTGTGGCCTACCCGTGAAATCTTAGAAGAAAGTTGTAGCCCAGAGATAATTTCAGTTGTAGGTTTGGTAAAGATCTTTTCGCTACTGAAACTTTGAAATATGTTTTAATTTATTGTCCGGTTTTAAAATATAACATTTAACTAATGGGAATAGAAATTCAGTTGTTATAGCTGTCATGGGCTTCTTACAATCACTAAAACTGGCTGATATGGTGATGTATTAAAATAAGGTATATGTTTTTATTAATGTATGTATTTTCTGTATTAATTGTAACTGGTTTTCCCTTTTTTCTTCAACTATGATTGTTTATATTGCAAAGATGTTTGGAACCATATACAATACAAAACAAAAAAAAGAATACATGTACTTGCCTATTCACTTTTTTAACAAATCACGTATTAACGTTAATGGCACATTTCTGAAGGATTGACATCTGGCAATGGTGTAGAAGCACTGGCTGTTTTGATTTTTATAATAAAATGATGCAGGTAAATCTAACTCCGGATAAGGTAGCCTGCTTACCAGGTCCTTCTTTCAGCAACCTCCATGCCAAATGCATAGTAGACCAGTGCCCTGCTGAATCAGTATCCTGATCTGCAGCACCTGCTCACCAGTGGCATAGAGCCAGTTTAGATGTCGTAGGTGCCCTCTTAACAGCTGCAGTGACAGCCAGGTAACTTCAGCACAGGGACTACAGTTGAGACATGCACATATGTTACCAAACCATATAACTATGAGAATTACTATCCTGGTGGCAGTTGTAAATTTGAAATATAAGCCATAGCCGAGTTAGGGTTTGGAGGCTAGTATCTCTCATAATTATTAAAGCCACATCCAATTGATATCATACATATGTCAACACTGTGAGCCCAACTCAGCTGTGAGAGGGTTATGTGTATTCTGATCAGACAGCCTGACCTTGCCAGCTTAAAGGACAGCGAGAGCTGTCCTGGGAAACAAGAAAAAAAGGCACACCTATCGCAAAAGGACTAGCCTCACACCAGTGTGTTCCATACCAAAAGGGCCCCTGATGCAAGGGAAGGGGGGGGGAATAGTGCAGACGGAGACAAGTCAGCATAGTTGGAGGACGATTCCACCACCTGGTTTCTTTCTACATCTCTCCCTCCTTCAGCAAAATGCACTTTGGCTATGATGTCAGAAAGCAAAGACCACTTGCTTCAAGAACAGGGATTGAATCTTTAGTGTAGGCTTGCTTTTGTCCAATTACTGTTTGCCTAAAAAAGAGGGGATCCCCAATTCTAGCAGTCACATTTGAACAAACTCTGCTCCTTTCCCACTCCCGGAATACATTGGCGGTAACTCTTGCTTAAGACCAGGATCTGCCACTTTGCACCAAACCTCCAAAGGTGGGGATTGCAGACCTAGAATTGTCATCCTGCTCTAGAGAACTGGAATGGGACTAACATCATCTGGTAGACCATATCAGTCACAGCTGCCTATTCTGCCACATTAAACTGTCCAAAACGCATACAAACTTTTCTTGCCACACTCAAACCAGAGAGACTCGCTACTGCTGCTTTTGCCACGCCATTGAAGTAGAAAAATGGCTGGATTGTATATGTCAAACTGGCTCAGCGCTGTATCGTGCTAGTGGAGCAAGTCACCACCATTTTGGTTCAAACAACCTACTTGCAGCTGAGCACCAACCTCAAACTGCCACCTCTTCAAACCCTGTTTCAGAGCACCAAGGTCACCACATCAAACCAACAGACCTCAACGAGAAGTATTGCGGGTATCGCATCATTTGTCAACCCAAACATTTAGTTACCAATGTCTCAAACCGCCTCAACTCCTGATTTGACAGTGGTTAGCCATCCAAACTGCACAAGACGAATGCTGTATTTGAAATGCATCAAGTTCCAGAATTGAATCAACAGAAGCCAACTCGCTGCCTGACCAAGCACGACTCACTGCACCTGAAACTGGCTCAACGTGAACCCGCAGCACAGCTAGAAACCTGGTTAGATGCTGTAGAACCACATAAGGACAGCAGCAAGGTAATACTGACTCATATAGGCCCCTATCGTCCATCTTTGGACCCTAGAGACTGATTAGGTCACGTTTGCACCATTTCTGCACAAGAACATATCCTTTTTAACAGCATTGTCATTGCTTGTCGCTTGCAGCTTCCTATCGTTGCATATTCCCTGCTCTCCCTTACAGGGATGGGTTTTTATTGTGTTTTTAATAGTTATTTGCAAATTGGTGTGTTTAATTAAAGAGTATACATTTTAATAGAACCCTGATTGGACATCACTTTATTTTGGACTGCCATACTGTGCTGTTTGGGTCACTACTGGATAACATTCACACCCGAGAGTATAGCCTTCCCTCGGAACACGTTACCACAAAAGGCAAAGGAGGTATATCTCTTGGCTGTTCCCGTTTTACCTTATGATTGGATCACTGTTGGTTTGTAGTAGTGTGGCGGATGAGCAGGTGGTTAGACACTACTCATCCTTATATTCCTGTACCACAGAAGTCATTTTGTCACAACATTACAATAACAAGAAGATCAGCTGACTCTCAACTCATGACATGCAGGGAAAACCATGCAGGGTCCTCGACAATGCTGCTCTATGACACGCACACTGGGGAAGGCACATTCAGTAATTCCACCTTTCCAGCACCAATAGGACTGCTCAGCCTTTTCATATTAATGGACCTAACAAGCAGTGGAGTAACTTTCCTGAAAATGAATGGGGACAAAATGGTGTGTCATGAAAGTTGGGGATGGGGGGGCAAACACCCCTTCCCCCCCTAAAATTCCACCCATGCTAACAAGAACACTGCAGAACTACTAGAGTACGTATCAGGCCCTGCCAAACGGCACCTGTGACGTCCCAGTTGGGTGTAGCGCGCATGCACGTGCCTCGTTATGGACCCGCGCATGCGCAGTTGAATAAACTGCGTCCGTGCGGCAGTTGCCGCCGGGACGCGTAGCAAGCAACATCGCGTCCCGTGTCCTCCTTGGTCTGTGTGCCTGTGTGTGTGCATGTGAGGGCCAAGGGGCCAGATGTAACAACTGGCGACGGGGCGGGATCGCCGCCACAGCGTTCGCCCAACGTACGTGGGTGCACAATCCACATCGTCGGCACGCGAGGACACGACGCGGACCGAGCACGAACGTTTTTTCTCCTCAGAGCAGTAGCAGCCTGGAAAGGTGCTCGTGCGCTGCCACAAGGAGAAAAAGGGACAATTTTTGGAACACTTGATTGTCCCCAACAACCTGGGGACAATCCAAAAAAAAAAGCCGGGCACAAGGTTAAATCGACGGTCAACAGCAGAAGGTACGTCGAGAGTTACACCAGCCAGGTTTGCGGCCTCTAGCACACCCAGAGGGGCCTGTGCGACCTGTGAAGATGGCAAGCAGCGAAGACAAGACAGAAGTGGCAACAAGAGCGGTGAGGACACAACACGGATCGCTGCTGCCCGTGCAGGAGTTTGACACTTCGGGGCCCCCGTCCAAACTGGGACCCAGGTGGCTACTATGGGTCAAGAAGTTGGAGATGTACTTTACAGCGACCGGAACTACGAACGACGATGCGAGAAGGGCGACCCTTCTGTATTCAGCTGGGCTGGACATTATGCACATCTATGAATCACTCACCCTGCCAGTGGTCACGTATGACACTGTCAAGACTGCGCTAGAAAACCACTTCATCCCACAGTCGAATGTCGACTATGAAAGATTTCTGTTCTGCAGAGAGAAACAAAGGGAGGAAGAGTCTCTCGATCAATTCTGCGCCAGACTGAGAATGATAGCCAGCACATGTCGCTGGGACAACGACAAGCTGATGATAAGGAACCAGGTCCTCCAGGGCTGCAGCTCAGGTAAATTGCGGCGACAAGTGCTGAGAGAGCCGGGGTGGACACTGCAGCAGATACTAGATAGTGGCAGCACGTATGAGCTAGCAGAATCCAGAGGAGCAAGCATGGACGCGGCGGTCAGGCCAAGCGCAAGGGAGGAGGCTTTTGCTGTAAACAAAAGAACAAAGCTGAAGGATAAGGGGGCCCCGAAGACAACGGAGAACAGACATCCATCCACACCTGGATCGATCTGCCAAGATTGCGGTTATGACCTGCCACATGTAGAGGAGTGTCCCGCCAAAAAGAGATCCTGCGGACGGTGCAATGGACCGGGGCACTATGCCTGCATGTGCCGCGCCCCTGCCCCTGTACCTGCTCAGAGAGGCCCCATGAGAACAAGGGGCAGCGGTTTCAGAAGGCAACGCAGCATCGCAGCTCTCGAACAGGAGGTACGGAGGTTGCAACTTGCGGAGGAAGAAGAAGAAGAGGAGGAAGACGAAGAAGAGGTATTCTTCATTTCAAACATTGCCTCAGAAAGCAAACGGAGGAGGCAACCCAGGTGTGTGGTAGACATACTGAGTGTGCCGACACATCCTCAGACACAGGAGCTTCCGTATGTGTGCTGGCGGAGGAAGATTATCTGAAACTCCCAGGCCCGCCGGCACTGGACAAGTCCATGGCGAAGATATTTACTTTTGGAGGAGACACCCCATTGCCACTCAAGGGTGTATTCGTGTCACCAGTGTCGAAGGGGGAAAGCACCATCAAGGCAAAATTCTTTGTCACGGACGTTAGCCCTCACTCGCTTCTCAGCTGTGCTGCGTCGGAGGCCCTCAATTTGGTTCATTTTGCATATGGAGTATACCAGATTGACATTGAAACACTGTTGGACAAGTTCTCGGACATCTTCGAGGGCATAGGGAAACTTAAAGCACCCCCAGTGTGCCTGCATATTGACGAGTCCATCAGACCGACAGCCCTCAAACACCGTAGGATTCCGTTCCACCTAAGGGAGAAGATGGAGGAGGAACTCCGATCACTAGTAGATATGGACATCATTGAGAGAGTGGAGGGGCCGACACCCTGGGTGTCCCCTATAGTGGTGGCCCCCAAGCCGAAACAGCCCGGGGCAGTGAGGATTTGCGTGGACATGCACCTTCCAAGGAGAGCTTCAGGGCGCAAGAGTCTTCTCAAAGCTGGACCTACGAGCGGGCTACCATCAGCTTGAACTGCACCCGGACTCAAGGTTCATAACTACTTTCACGACGCATGACGGCCTATACCAATTTAAACACCTGAGTTTCGGCATCTCATCAGCCGCCGAAGTATTCCAGAACACCATCAGAACCGCGTTGGCTGGCCTAAAAGGGGTATTGAACATGAGCGAAGACATTTTAGTCTTCGCGGACTCGAAACGGGAGCACATGAAGAGGTTGGAGAACACGCTCCAGAGATTGAAGAACTTAGGGCTCACCCTTCATCGCCAAAAATGCGAGTTTTTCAAGGACCGTATTGGTTTCTTCGGATTCATCTTCCATGCGGCCGGTGTGTCGCCCGACCCAGCCAAAGTGAAGGACATTAAGGAAGCTGCCCCCCCGCAGTCCCCCACGGAAGTGACGAGCTTCCTGGGGATGGTGACCTATTGTGGGCATTTCATCAAAGGGCTGGCGTCGCTGGCAGAACCACTCAGAGTGCTAACAAGGAACGACGCCGCGTGGAAATGGGGAGCCAGTGAACAAGAGGCATTCCAGACCCTGAAAAATGCCCCATCCGATAGGGACACCATGGCATACTTCAACCCCAAGGTGGAATCGGAGGTGGTGGTCGATGCGAGTCCAGTGGGAGTAGGGGCTGTGCTGCTGCAACCTGATGAACGCGGGGACATGCGTCCCATCGCCTATGCGAGTAAGGCTTTTTCGGACACGGAAATGAGATACTCGCAGATTGAACGGGAGGCGTTAGCCATCCTGTGGGGCTGTCGCCATTTCCGTTTGTACATTCTGGGCAAACCTGTCGTGGTGGTGACCGACCACAAGCCTCTACTCCCCATACTGGCGGGCGTGTCATCCAAGCCGCCCCCCAGGATCGAAAGGTGGATGCTAGCCCTAATGGAGTACGGGGTGAAACTCGTATACTGACCAGGAACGAACAACCCGGCCGACTACCTGTCGCGCCACCCCAGCAAGGAAAACTCTGTCACTGACATTGGGGCGAACGAGTGCCACGGGATGCTGTGTCAGGTGGTGGAAGGGTCCCTTCCAATGGCAATCTCAAGACTTGAAATTGCGACAGAATGCTCCAAGGACGAGGTGTTTACCATCATCAAGACTGCCATGAGGAGCGGCGATTGGAGGGAGATATTGCACAACAACTCCCGCCGTCAAGCAGAGGCCCAGAGCGACCTCCAAGCACTCTGGAAGGTGAAGGATGAACTCTCTGTTTCAGACGATGGGCTAATACTTCAAGGGAGACAAATCGTCATCCCACGGGCACTGAGGACAAGGGTGCTCGAACTGGCCCACATCGGTCATCAGGGGGATGTCAAAACGAAGGCTCGGCTGAGACACAAAGTATGGTTCCCGGACTTGGAGGGGCGAGTGGAGAGCTTTGTGAGGAGATGTGTGGCGTGTCAAGCAGCATCCCCAGGAGACAGAGCTCCGCCGATAAGGTCCATGGAGAGTAGCAGCAAACCATGGGGAACTGTCCACTTGGATTTCGGCTCGACTGGTCGGGGAATGTACTTTCTGGTAGCAGTTGACCAATGGTCCAGGTACCCCGAGGTGGAGGTGGTAGAGTCGACAGCGACAGAGTTCGCGACGAAGGCATTAGACAAAATGTTCGCCACGCATGGGTTCCCGGACCTACTGTGCTCGGACAACGGGCCGCCGTTCACAGGCAGCCAGTTTGCAACTTACCTCCGAGAAAGGGGGATCCGGCATCGCAGGGTGTCCCCAGTCTGGCCGCGAGCCAACGGGGAGGCCGAGAGAATGATGCAGACTCTTAATAAGGTCCTAAGAATCTCCGCCAGCGGTGGTGAAGACCTGGAGAGGAAGCTCGTGGAGTTTCTAAGAGAATACCGCACGACACCCCATCAGTCCACGAGAGTGGCTCCCGCCGAAGCACTATTTGGACGATGCCCGAGGGGAATGCTACCGGAAGAGGACGGCCGCCCGCCAGGGATAATAGACAATGAGGGTGTCCAGGAAGAACGGGCTAGGCGTAACGACAAAGAAAGTGAACGGAGGGGTCTGCAGGAAAAGGAGGTGCGAGTAGGGGACACAGTGCTGGTCCGAAACCGGCACCCCGAGGGGAAACTGTCCCTACCATTTGAGCCGTGCCCGTGGAAGGTAACGCATGTAAAGGGCACAGTGGTGACGGCAGCCTGCGACCGAGGAACAGTCACGCGCAACCGGTCGTTCTTCAAACGAATTGAAAGACCTGCTGAGAACGGGGCCTCAGAGGAATGCGTGGGGCGGGAGGGCCCGCCTGGAGATCAGGAGGGCGAGCAGAGCAGGGACTCCGCTAGCTCTGAACGGGAGTGTTCTACTCCGCCCACCCCATCGCCAAGGTACCCCGTCCGCCGCGAGCAGAGATTACCAGGGCATCTCAAGGACTACGTCCTGGACTCAGGTGACTGAAGTGAGAGATGTAAGGTGAGACTCCCAGTTATTCATGCGCCCGCCCACACGGCCATCAGTTGTGCAGGGGTATGCACACCCCGAAGGTTTACATTGTTTTGGTTAAAGTTAAAAAGGGATGTGACGTCCCAGTTGGGTGTAGCGTGCATGCGCGGGCCTAGTTATGGACCCGCGCATGCGCAGTTGAATAAACTGCGTCCGTGCGGCAGATGCCGCCGGGACGCGTAGCAAGCAACATCGCGTCCCGTGTCCTCCTTGGTCTGTGTGCGTGTGTGCATGTTTAGTTTAGTTTAGTTTAGTTTAGTTTAGTTTAGTTTAGTTTATTTGTAAGGCGCGCCAAGCCCTGGAGCATCAGGGCGCACAGGACAAGAATATGCTCAACTTTGTTACAGGTACATCTACATAATCATAGTACATTTTACAATAAATAGAATATGTACAGGTACATGTGCATGGTCATAGTACAGTATACAATAAGCAAGAATGAGCAGGGCTGGAGCTAGGTCCAGACAAGAGGTGATAAGGATACAGGAATACTTAACAATGTGGAGGTGATATACAGTGGAATAAGTACAGTAATATACAATGGTGTAAAATACAGACCGAGGTATCAGAGCTGGGGCATGCAGGTGGATCGCCAGTAGGGACAGTCAGGTCAAGCAGGTCAGATTAGTTAGATGTCATTGGCTCTCAGCCACTTGGTCAAATTCTGCCTGAATTTCGCGAAGGGCTGGGGTTCTCTTATGTCATGTGGTAGGGAGTTCCAAAGCTGTGCTGCTTTGACTGCGAAGCTATGTCCTCCAATAGTGGCACGTTTAAAGCGAGGGACATAGAGGCAATTCGCATTGACCGTTCTTGTTGGTCTAGGTGAGGTTCTTAAGTGTAGCCTGTCCATGAGGTAGGGTGGTGCCATGTTATTGAGGCACTTGTGAGTAAGGGAGGCAATTTTGAGTTGGATTTTGTCCTGAGTGGATAGCCATTTATATTCTCTTCTTATAGAGGAGATATGCTCTTTCCTGTTGATCTTGAGAGCGGCTCTCAGGGCATTATTTTGTAGGACCTGGATTTTTTGGATAGTCTGTTTGTTAGCCCCAATGTAGAGACCATTACAGTAGTCCAGTTTGGACAGTATAAGGGCTCTGGCAAGCGTGATGCAGCTGTCTGTAGAGAGGAATTGCTTGCTGGCTCTAATGAGTTTGCAAGTATATGCTGTAGAAGAGGCTAGGGAGTTGACTTGTTTGCCAGAGTTTAAGGTGGTGTCAAGGTAAAAGCCTAGGGTCTTGACTTCTTTTGCTACTTTGATATTATTCCCGTCGATACTGAAGCTGGCATAGTCAGGGCTAAGTTTAGTTATGTATGTCGGAGTGCCTAGGATTATGAGCTCAGTTTTGTCGTCGTTCAGGCATAAGCCATGTGTGGCCATCCATGCCTGAACGATGCTGTAAATTGTATTCACTAAAGCCAGATCCACGACGTAATCTCCTGAAAGCGGAAGGAGGATCTGGGTATCGTCTGCATAGTTGGTGTAGGCGATACCCAGATGATCCATTTCGTCAAAGAGCGGCTTTGTGAATATGTTGTAGAGGGTTGGTGATACACAAGATCCCTGGGGTACACCACACGTTATAGGGATCGGGTCAGCTGAGGCTGATGGAGAGAAGACTCTCATGGTGCGGTTATTCAAGAAGGATTTGATCCATAATATGGCCTCTTTGGAGAAGTGAGCAGCAGAGTCTAGGTGGCTGCATAAGACTGTATGTGAGGGCCGAGGGGCCGGATGTAACAGCACCCAGCGTAATAAGGTACACACTGTTCATGGTGTGTGCTTGAATATGACTGTTTTAATCTGAACTGACATTTCACGCCAGCGTGTCATTTACAGTCAGACTTCACAATCGTAAAATCGTCTGATTAATTATCATCCCGGCGAACGAGAAACACAGATGTTTTGACGCGCGTTTAACTTTATTTCAAACGTTTCTCTTCCCTGAACAAAATCAGAAATTGAACGTGTGATGCTGAGCCACAGGGAATTTCCTTTAACTATTATTTTTAGGGAACATCTAGTCAGATGGAACTGCTGTACAGTCTTAGTGGCAGAGTAGAGAGTGCATGCTCTTATTTCCGGTCCAAACAAGAAAGCACGTCCCACAACGCCTCCGTTTCGAATGAACGTGCAACAATGGACAGCTCTTCAAAGTCAATTAATTGCCCAAGTTCGTCCCACATTTCACGTTAAATTGGAAGTAGAATGCACACTTAACTGGGTGGCGGTGGGGGACGGGGGAGGGGGAGTTTGCAATGATGTCCTCTCTCATTCGCGATCAATATACACGCACTTACCACAAGGCACTGTGAAGTCAACTACGAGAGCGGAATCTTAAAGAAGCTTTAATAACGCGAGTTTGATTGTTCCCAAAGTAAACCACTTGTAAATATGTTCCTATTATTTCCAGTATGGCGAGGGCTACCTCAGAGTGCCTCACTGTCGGTACTTCAGCTGCATCTATTGAAATGTACTTTCTATAGACAAGAAGCAAGCACTTCCCGTTCATTGTAGCAACAAAATGTGATTTAAGCGGCCTTCTCGTACAGAAAAAAAACAATGCACTGAATCCCAAGCAATAGCGCCACCTACAGTTTGTTCATGTTATTCGAAATGCGGTACAGATGCACTGCACCATTTCACACAATCTTTACCATTTAAAAATAAACAGGATTAGAAAATGCTATACTTAGTGAGTTTCAGGGGTTTGGCAATACTTGACACAATAATGGCTCTAGGTATGTTCCAATCGTATTGTTTTAACTCAAGAAATAACAGTTTATATAATTTACAAATGTAATAATATTACAGTTGTGTAAAGCCTAGGAAGGAGGATAGGCAGTCGTACCACTAAAGCAATGAAAAATTATGGCCTGAAAACATCACCGAACTCGCAGCAGTAAGCACTTAACTAACTGAGATATCTTTTGGGATTCTAAGGTATGACACAGAGACTGCTATTATGTAACCCTCGTTTCTTTATTGATAAACAGCATCAAGAAAAGAAAAACGACCACTCTGACAAGGCATCTTCCTGTCCCTCCCCACAATGTCCACCAATCAGGACACGGCTCTCTGCATAACTGCCTTCCGGCAGTGGTCGAAGTGTATGAAAAGAAGTAGTTGAACTATGCTCCCTACTGGCCTGCCCCTGCTCCCCACAAACCCCATCGCCACGCCCCCTCCCACGCACAATACAAACCCCCAAGCACTTGCACCTGCTGTTTAATGGAGCGTTCAGTGCAGTGCGCTGAAAGAGCAAGTTTCAACTTCTTCCTACACTTTTATTTTGAAACAAAAACATTCCGGAACGTTTTACATTTTTTTTATAAGAACAGTAAAACTTAATTTTAAAAAGTAGAGGAGCACCGCTCCCAACCAGTCCAGCCCACTTTGACCACTGCCTTCTGGATTCCCTGGCTCGCTCCATACCCTCCTTCCAGATGCCCTGCTTGCCTTCTTTCCTTGCTGCTCCCACTATTTCCTATGTTATCCCATGGGCAGATTATTTTTGTTTTCTTTGTTTTATTTATTGGATTAGTGATTACGGTGTGTCCGCTCACGCTAGGATGAGTGGCACAACTCTTCGGCTACCCTATACAGTTGGCGTTTGCCAGTGTCTTTATGTATGCTGGGCGCATTGCTCTTGGGGCAGCATTGCAATCTTGGCTCAGCACAAAGTCTTCTTGTTCTGTCCAACGCCGCTGTTCGGCTTATTTTAAGGGGCCATACCCCACCTGGTTCCGGGTGGAATCTGGTACTTGGTGGGGAGGTGGTGCACCAGTGAACTGGTCCCGTCTCTATACGGCACCAGTGAATTGCCGTAAAGGACCCACCATTTGGGTCATGTGTGCACCAAATAAAGAAAGAGGAATGGGGCTAGAACAGAACAGCTTTCCCCAAGCCACTGGTGTTACTCCAGGTGAGACTGGGGTAGATATCTGTCCCTTGTTTCTAACACTATGTTATTTGGCCTATTTAGAAAACTGGGAACATGGCTCATAAAGACAAGAAGATAGCAAAGCCATTCCTTCGGTCAGATCCAGTGGTCTGTTAAATGGCAACACAAAGGGCCTCATTACAGGTTTGGTGGCATTTTGGCAGTAAATCTGCTGAAATACCACCAAATGGAAAGAAAGTTACCATCACTTGGTCCCATTGGGTTAGCACAGGATTACAAGTGGTGGTAGGCGCTGCAAGTTCCCTTTTTCTTGGCATCCAAAGAACTCCATTGAGGACTTTTGGCAGAATTGCCATCAGTGGAATTACTCAGTGGCAATTCTGCCGATTATTGGAGGAAAAGTGGAGGATTAACCCCCAGCATCAAACTGGATGTAAATCCTCCACTTTTCCTCCAAGCATTGGTGGAATTACAACTCGGTAATTCCGCCACTAGAAATTCCGCCAATGCGAGAAAAGTGGTGGTGACCAAAATACCGCCACTTTTTTCCCACATTGCCAATCTAGCCCAAAGTATCCACTTTTATCTCAGAATCAGTGGCACAGGCCTGCAAGCACAGCATTGGCAGTCAGGTGGTCTCGGGAGGATAGCTGAGGGGCAACACGCTCACCTTGAAAGCAAGACGATGCGGAGCAACACACATTCGATCCGTGAGTCCGAGCTTAGAAACCTCTGGGTATTAAGCATGTTATAAATAACCATTACAAATAATAAAAAAAAAATCAGGGAGTCGATAGCCTCCTTAGCAGTCAGCTTCAGTGAGTCAGTAGCCACTGCAGTTCATCTGGGTCTGCCAGCGCAGCCTCAGGCGAATGTAGGGCCTCTGCATGGTGATGTGGGGAGTACAGCATTGCATATATGTAAGCATGCCCCGTGGGACAATGAAGGTGAATTGTGATTGACTGATCAGTCTGGCCTCGCCAGGACTGATTTGCTGTCTGAGGCCAGGATGGCTGGGGTGACCCTGATTCACCCCTATCTTGAATGTCCAGCTCCCCCGCCCGTGCCCCCGCCAGGGGGTGTCTTAAATTTAACAAGAGAGGGCCCGTCTACCTCAGGCATGGCTGACCACCTGGGGAGTCAATGTTTAATCAATGTGTGCTAACTCATCCCAATTCCTCCAAATAGTATGTTCTGCCACATGTAAAGAGGTTTGGCCAGTTTTTCCAACTGAAAAAACTGGTTAACATCTCCAGAAGAAAAATTAGGTCTCTGTATCAGGGATCATCCATGAGCACGTAGTCAATAAGGTATCAGAAGTAATCCAAATAGGAGCGTACTCCGGGCAATAAGTAATGCTGTTTATTACAGCCAAGTATGCGTAAAACAAACAGCACCCTGGAACAGAACTGATTGATATGAGCTGACAACAGCGCCCGCTGCACCCAGAATTTTTATATTGTTAAAACATAATTTGTTTTATTTTTTTTAAAAAAATGTTGTATTAGTTGTACGGCTAACAAGCTGCCTTTAATCCATTATCAATCACACATACTTAAAATACAAGCTCTACCTACAATTTGTTTTGAAAGGAAAACACATTCTAAAAACTCATATACAAATGAAACGCAAAATAGCTCATCCCAAACGACCTTAAAAAGCCCACTACAACTATCAAATCAGACATAACCAGACCTTCCAGACATCTCTTCCTAAGGGCTTCTGCATCTATCATGTCTCTCAGACTTGAATACTGCAAAGAGGAACAATCCAGGACGATGTGTCTAATGGTTTCAGTGTTTTCATCCTCAAAAAAATCTGCAGTTCATGTCCGTTAGCTTGATCATGTTGTATCTGAAGATAATCTCTATGGTCACAAACAGATTCCAACAGAAGCCTGTTCGAGCCTCTATACTCTGGTATATGGTCAAGAAAGGGGCTACCACCCCTTGTTACGCATGGTCAAGGCTTAGATGTTACAGGGATGGACACTTATTTAATAATTCTGTTGTTTCACTCCAATCCGATAATCTCTGATTGTTGGTATGCTGGGGTCTAGATTTTAGCTCTTCTTGACTAGATCCAATTTCCAATAAGAGAACCTTTTACATATCTAAACAGACATTACTAATTGTTACCATTTGACGAAGTAACCAAAGACAGCCTTACATCCTCCTAAAGTGTTCCCCCTTTAGCTATTAAGATACTTCGATATAGGTTCAGAAGATTTCACTTTCCCCTTGATTGAAGTGATTGAATTCCCAGTTCATACCTCAACAATACCCCAGGTGGTGAATCAGAAACCCTGAATCATTTCCTTCACAATAATGCTTCTAATTTGAGGAGAAATTCCAGGGTGGAAAAATCCTGGTTTTCGATGCCATAGAGTATCTTAGGTATAATTTTCCTTTGATAGAATTTTAATGTGGGAAAAATTGAAAATCTTAAAAATTTCCTATCAGCCTTTTTCAGTTGATTCAAAAGGTCTCAGAATAAGATTCCCTCTCAATTTCATCTTAGTTGGTTTGGACATTACATAAAACACGAAATTCAACCAGAGAGTCTACCGTCCCTAACCTATGGCCAAATACCCACCAGGAACCTGTCACTTTCTTTCTTATCCTTGATGGCATGAAAACCTTTGATTTAGAGCTGTTCACAACCAACTCATTGGACTTCGCATTGATATTAAAAGCGTCTTTCAGTTTCTGTAGATCACGTGGAGTCAGGTCGAACAACAAAAAGTTGTCAGCATATGATTATTCTATGTTGGTGACACAAATTCATTATTTTCCAAGGTCTCTCCCACATCTGACAAATATAGATTAAAAAAGCAGGGGCTCAACATACATCCCTTTCTTACACCAGATAATGTCTGAATGGGGCCTGTTGTTTCTGCCCTCCCATTCAGTCTGACCTTAATTTCAGTATGATCATAAAATGCTATCAAGAGTCTTAATAACCGTGTAGGTATATTCCACCTTGCCAGTTTTTTTTTTCCATAGGAGTGCTCTGTTCAATGAATCAAAGGCAGATGTCAGGTCAATACTTGCCACATATGTGGCTGTTACTTTGCCTTTCAGGGCCTGATTCTGAACATATTTTAACAGCCAACCGTGTAAGTTGGTACTGTGTTTCTTCCAGAAACCGGTCAGACATTTTTTAATACACCCTGTTTCGAGAGACCATGCCTCTAGATTTTTCAGTAGAAGGGACACAAAAACCTTACTATCTGTGCCAAGGACAGATACTGGTCTGTAATTACAAGTGTTGTTTCGATCCCTTCTCTTAAAGATTGAAATCAGAAAGGCTGTTTGCCAACTCACCGGAATAAATGTAGGTTTTTAAATTTTGACGAAAGTAAAAGCTCAGTATAATTGACCAAGAGATTTGATTGTCCTTAAATAACAGGTTGGACAGCCTATTAGGCCCTGGTGCCCTCGAAGTGCTTATAGATTGTATGGTACTCCACACTTCTTCAATGTTAATTGTCAAGGTCCACTTATCAAAGTTGACCTCTGGAAGTATAAGAGGGGCGATGCCAAGCAATGAGGACTGCCTAAATTTAGCCTCAAAATAGGATACCAACTGTTGTTCACCTATGGGATTTAGCTGGAAATCAGCCTCACTTCTTCCCAGATCATTTATTAGACGGCAGAATGTAGTGGTAGTAGATTTACAGAGGGAAGCCATCATACATTCTACATCATTTCGGAGTAATGGTCCCTTGCACCATCTTCACCAGGTACGATAGGACTGCTTTACCCTTTTAACCTCTGTCACCTGGGACACTAAATCGTATTTATTGTTAGTCTTTATTACTTTTATTCTCCCTCTTGGCTCCCTTATTTTCTCCCAGAGATGGAGATGTTTTACCATAGCAGTGTTCGATTGCCTTTCAACCACTTCAAGAATGACCCCCAGGAAGGTGTAAAAATGTGGTGTATTAAATGTTTCAATTTTCCAATCCAAAGAAGTGGAAGCCAGTAGTTCCCCTGCCCTGTTATTAACCATGGTGACATTGTGATGGTTCTATGATATTCTATTTGCCTCTTGGTTTACCAGTAAAGTGGGGATATGTGGCCCTCCCCCTTTTTCTAGGGGGAGATCAAACTCTGCAATTATCATATTGTGGTCGCTCCATTCAGAAGGGAGTATCTTAAAGCATGAGCAAAAATTAAATAAGCCCTGATCCACAAATATATAGTCCAGAGTAGATTTACTAGAGCCTGTATTCCAAGTAGTTTGGCTTGGCATATCACCACTAACAGAAACATTGAACCTTAAAAGGCCCAAAGAGTCCAAGGGTTCTAGCCACCGCTTTCCATTTCCTACTTTTCGTCCTGAGGGTCTCTGTTTTGCCCCAGATGGAAAGCAAGAATCTGGAAAGCACAATGAGTTTAGGTCTCCACCCAGGATGACCAGGCCCCCTGTCCGCCTGGCCACCCAATTAGAGATGAGCACCAAGATCTCCTCAAGAACACTTTCTATATTGGAGAGGGCACTATGCAATATGTATTCAGTAACAAGAGCTTCTATTTCTACCTTCAATATCAAGTGTTAACTGAATTACTAGCAGGATCTTGTTTGCAATAGCTTGATGATCAACCACTAACCCAAAACTCTCCTTTATCAGAGTTACCAGGCCCCCGATGGTCTCCCCCTTGGGCGTTTTACTGCTGTAGAGAAGAAAGTAACAAACCCATACACAACCAGAGCCTCTCTCAACCATGCTTCCTGAATAATCACAATCACATAATTCCTTAAAAGTATCCCCAAATTCGGGTAAGTAATGAGTCGTCTGTGCCCGCAACTGTTCCAAGACAGAATAGTTAATTTCCGGGTACCTTTACCAATGCCTTGAGTCTTGTGGTTCTTGCCTCACTTCTGGGGTCCAAAAAAAACAGTTCTTTCACTCTGTTTCTTAAATGGTCCTCTTTCATAAGTCTGTGAAGTAAAGTGGCCCTTGTCCATACCCCTACTGAACGTACTAGTTTCAATGTCTTTTGAGGATATAGCCCAAAGACTTGAGACCTGCAAGAACAAATTCCATCTTTTATCATAGGATGTACAAGCCAATCTAGATTTTGTGTTCATGTGATTTACAAACCTTTCAGTTTTCAAACATCGATTTCCATCCTGCTGCTGGCTAGAGCTATGAGTCAGACCCATTCTCGCTATTTCTCACTTCCAAAACGTTCTCTAAATACTCCTGGTGGGGCTGATACCGGATGCTTGATTGCACACTACTTTCCCCTCTTGTTCTCAGGACCCCATGAAGAATACACAAGTTGCCCCAATTGACTAGGTATGGGGCAGCAGAAGTAAATGAACAATGGTTTCCCTGTCCACTAGCTCTTGTGTAGTGTATTGCCTTGTTTGCCTTGTTTTACCACTCCCCATACCCTGCAAACCATCATGAAGGAATGGTATGGTAATGTTCGTTTTTATAGCACCTATACACAAGGCAGTGTTTCAAGGTGCTCAAGGTGGGAGGGAACAGGGGAGAAAAAAACAACAGTCATCAGTTTCTGAACGATAACCAGTCTGCCCATGCAGAGTAAGTGCATAGATACAATTAAAAGTGTAGGTAACGACAAATAGGTCCGACGACGATTCTGCAGTTTTTCTGAGAGCATAGAGGCGCTACCATGCAGGAGGGGAAGACAGGGAGGAAAGATAAACTATCTTCGATGCATGGTATGTTCAGATCGTGCAAGTGTCCAGACAGTGCAGGAGAGGGGGAGGGGGGGTTTATGAGGACATGTGCAGGGGGGAGCAAGGGAATTCAGATGCACCCAGTTGGTCAGAAACTTGGTAAGTGCTGAGAGATGCCATTCTTAATAGGTAATTGATTGAGTGCAGTTGCAATGAGGCAAGTACTGGAGGACTAGCAAGGGTGCCGGGGACCTGTGAGACTCTGAGGTGCTGCCGGTGGCCAGTCGGCATGCTGTATGGAAGGAGGGAGTGAAGGATAGACTGGAAAGAGAGATTAGCAGGGTAGAGCAAGAGAGAGGGAAGAGGAGAAGAGTAATGTCTTAAGGAGTTTCCTGAATTTAAGGAGATCAGGCTCAAGATGAAGGGCGGCAGGGAGGCTATTGCAGAGGAAGGGCCCTGCTGAGGATAAGGATCTCCCTCCAAATCTGTGCTTAGAAAACCGTCTCGCTCACATAAGGTTGGAGGTCGATGAGTTGCAAAGGATGTAGAGCAGAGGCAGGGATGTTGAGAAAGAGGCTGTTGCAGTAGTCAAGCTTTGAGAGAACCAGGGCACTGGAGACAGTGAGCCTCTGGGGGAAGGTGAGAAAAGGAAAGGTACCTCTGAGGAATGATAACGGTCTTACTGTCATTGAGGCAGAGGTGGTTCGCAGCACACCAAGACTGAAGGAAGATGTTATTTGGGTTTTCAGACCATTGGGAACCCAGGGTCATTCCCACCGAACCCCGAACAGCTTTCACAATTGGTTTTAGAAGGTCTCCCTCATCGTCCATACCTATTGGCACAAGTAAGAGTAAATCACACTGTGTTTGCTTTTCAACAGGAAAGATGTTTGAACTGCAAAGTCAAGACATCTTGTGCTTTCTGGATCAATCACTGTCTGTGTTGTTTTCTGTACTATTGTGATGGGATTTTTAGATAGATCCTCCCCCCTTCAGTTAAAGCATTAACCTGGTTTTCCACAAGAATGTTTTTTTGTGGTTTTCCCAAAGGGATACTTCCAGACTTGAAGACGGATTTTGCAATCGAGTTAAGGATTTTTGGATGTTCTAAATGTTTTGATTTCTTCTGATGGTTACCCTTGATTTGGGTCCAACATTTGGAGGAGGTTGTTTCTTCTGTGGGGGTGTTACCAAGTCGCCCATCCCTGATTCCACAATGTAAACATCCTAAGGGTTTGTAAATTCCTGGTCGACACCGACCACTCTGTCATCTATCATCACTTACGTCCTGCCAGCTGCTGACTTGGGGTCTCAACTGAGAATCCTTTTCGGGCACTTTTAGATTTGACATAAGTTATAATTTACCCGAGATTTGGTCCAAGGAGGCTGAATGTGATTGAGAGTTCCGCTGTAAGTTTTCAAATAGTGTCAGCAGTGAACTCAACCCTTGGTTTAGCTCTAATAAAATAGGGTCCACGGTCCCTATTGCTGGATGTTCTATGGTGTTAATTATTTCCAGAAAAATACATCTTTGTTGAGCCGGTGCAGGGCTAGAAAATTCAAAATCAGTATCGCTCTCTCTCGAGCTTCCAAAAAGATAAGTGTATTTAGAAAAAAATTGCTATTCGTTTCCTGCTCTTCTACCACCCTCTCATCGCTCTCCAAGGGATCTGTTATTTTTTTTAGTTATTTATGTTTACTCAGTGGTATCAGCATATTTAAGGATTCTCTCATGGGCCGAGATGTCGATGGATATTCAGAGATATTATTTTCTTCCGTAGCTGCGTAGTAGACACTGTCAACTTATTTGAAGATTGGGCTCCAACTGCACCCCCTGCCCCTTGGTTACCTTCAACCCTTTCTCTGGTTGTGGCTGAGCAATCAGAGAATCCCATAAGATGTCCTTGGGAGATTTGGGCAGGGGTAGGTTTATTGCCAGTGACAACACCGCAGAGCCATCCAATTCAAGGTAATTTTGGCCTCACTTCTCAGGTCCATATCAAGGCTTAAGGGGATGAACAAAGTTTTGTGAGCAGGTGTGCACACACAGTGTTACAGAATTGATCCACTATTCACAGGGAGGTTCAAAGGCCATGCCCGCAGTTGTCATGATTCCAGCCCTCTAAGATGTCAGGCTGGAGCCAGGCCACGATCACCTACATGGCCCTCAAGGGCCTCTCCATCCCTCCAAAGACCCACTTGGAGTCAGACTTGGCACTTGTGGCACCAGACTCACTCACTCCCAAAGGATAACATTGGGGATCAGACTTGTAGTGCATTGATGGGGACAAGATGGATGCCCCCACATATTTCAGTTCCCGGAACTGCATGTGCAGTCTAGTCTTTTGGGTGTGGTTCAGCCCAGAGACACCTGGGATACCCAGAGACTATTTAAGCCACGGCCAGGCTGAGAAACATGCTTTGCGTTTTCTGCACCTGCAGCGTGACACTCACCGTGTTCGGATCGGTCTCCAGTAGGCCTGCATCCTTCTTCTGCGCTCAGCTCCTGCAAGAACAAGAACACCGTTAGGAACAGCCTTACCTTGCAGCGTTTCTGCCCATCATTCATCGCTTCTTCTGTTCTGCGGGCATCTTCGGCGGTGTCATTCCCATCCCGGCACGCCGCTTCCTAAGGAAAAGGGAAAAGAATAGAAAAAAGGCATTAGTAAGCATTCAGTAAATCTTTGCTTATTTTTAAAGACTGCACTGGCTTCAAACGCTTACCTGAATCCCAGCTGCTCTGGGGGAACTCTGTCTCCAAAACGTCTCATCCATCAACAAGAGGGAAAAGACACTCCAGGTTAGCGTGGAAACATCTAGAGGCGCCGCATACCGCGCTTACTCACCGCATTTCTTTATCATAACCGGCATCCACGCTGAAAACGTCACGGCACCTAAAAGACACAGAAAAAGAACTCAGTTTAATACAAATAGGAAAGGGTCGCATTGCGCATCGCGCTCTCACTCACCTTCAGCGATAGTCATCTCAGCAGCACCTTGCCATCCCCGGACGCCGCCATCATCTAAGGAAGAAAAGGAACGAAGTTAGAGAACTGTTCAAAAGAATCATTACTTACCTGTCGGACTCTTGCCAGTGAAAACTAGGCAGCAACGAGCCCGCATCAATCAACACGCCCCTGCGCTGAAAGCAGGGTGGAGAGCACACTTTCCAAGAAAACAAGGTGAGCTGTGAATCAAAGAGAAGGGTTGGACCCCGGGGAAGAAGGGGTTCAAGCACACAGAGACAGTAGGGAGTTAAACTCTACCAATCCTGTGTTTCAGGCCCAGTCTACAGTCGAGTAGACTCCAGGGAAGGGTTCAAGGTCGTAAGAGGTCAGAAAAGGCTGAGTGACGTCCCCGTGGATACCAGGTGAGTGTTACACAGTTACCTCCCTGTGTTTCGCAATCCAGTCACAAGCTCAGAATGGAGATCACCTTTTAAAACTTAATTCCAAATGCAGAAGGTAAATTGTAGTTGCACCCATGTTTTCCTTTCAAAGAAATGCTTTACTGCTACCCAGCTCTCCCACTGTAACACTGCAACACATGGCGTGCAATCTCTACTATCCCTAAGGTCGCAGTAGTGAGGGCTAATCAATTCTCTGTGCTTTTTACGCACCACTTTGTTTCGTTCTCCCATCTGTTACATATTCCAGTATTATGTGCCTGGTGGCTTCATTTTTGGACATGCTCTCCAGTTGTATATCATTTACAGCATATACTTCTTCCCCTTCATCTATCTAATGAACTGCTACCATTTGACCTTGAAACAGCCACAAGTCTTACATAAAGACAGGTGCATTTATGCATCCCAACTCTCCCGCTGTTACATCTCAGGGCAAGAATTGTTTTGGTGCCCCTGTAACGTTTGGTTGAGTGAGCACACATAGCAAGTGCCATTAGTCCTCTCCCGCCCCACATTATTCATGTCCTCATACCACAGGTTTCTGGATGCCATGTCGTGCCCACCCCACCCCATACCTTCATGAAATTTGCCTACACTAAATACACTTCTTATCGCTTGAAAACTTTTTAAATGTTCTTTAAGTATGCTGCCATACTCTTTATGTAATAGAAACCAGAAGGGAAAGAGAAACAGCAGAAGGGGCAATGCTGTTGTCTCTGCAAATGTCTGACACGTGGATCCATGCTCTTCTTTCTTTAATTTTCATTGCTGTAGGTGTCAAAAACAATACTTCATGGGGACGGGTGAACCTAGGTTCTCGCCATTTTCGCACTAAATTGCAGATGTTACATTTTGTCTCCTGGATAGAAGGGCTTTGCTTGTGAAAAGGTGTCTTTGTCGTGTGTGCTTCAGGCATTGTTTTTTTGTCCTGCCGCTGATTTGTTGGTGGACCTGACGAGACACGTATTTCGATGCCTTAGTGAGTTCAGTCAAATATGCATTGAATTCCTCCCCCAGAACCTGTGCCATTGTGTTAACATACAGAATTGTACATCCAGGAGAGAAGGGCGCATGCATTCTCCTGTCAGTAACAATTTTATGCAGAGTCAAATGATGATCAGTGCCAGGCGAGTTACGTAATGCAAAAAGCACTAATGGGAGGCAATAAAGCCAGTTTTTGGCCAAAGTTGTTGTTAGCTTTACTAAGCGTTCCTTAAGCAGGCCATTTAATTGTTCCACCACGCCGTTCTCTTGTGGTTGGTATGCTACGCAAAGACAGTGCTTTATCCCCAGTAGAGTTGTAATCTCCTTGAAAAGGTCATTTGAAAACTGATACCCGTTGTCGACCTTAGTTCATTACATACTCCCCATCTTCAAAACACCTCCTGCACCAAACATGTTGCCGCTGACTTTGCGACATCATGAGCAGAGGGTTCCATCTCAAGCCAATGTGAAAAAGGACAGACAACGACAAGGATATAGTCAATATGCAAGTGTCGGAAGGGTACTTTCAGTCGTGGTAGTGTTCCTCTGATTGTTTTTAATGTAAGACCTTCCTAAAATCATTGACATACCACCATGCAATTCCCTGTACTAGGTCATGGAGCCTGTGGACAAATTATCCCTACCATCATTTATTTCTGTTGCAACATGCGCCTTGGAAACGTGGGCAGGAAAATGGAGTTGCTCCAATGCTATAGCCAACAATTTCCTAGAGATCACTGGTTTCCCTGTGGTATTCTGTCTCCACACCAAATCTGTTGGCGAGAGAGAGCACCCCTACTGTACCTATAAATCCTTTTCTTCCTGGGAGCTTAACGCTGTAGGTCAATTATCTTTACTATGGGTATTGAGCTGAAGTGCTCTGTATTCTCTGACCCTTTATTCCTCCTTTCCCCTGCAAGCATCATCAGTACCCTTCCTTCTCCACCTGGGTACAACCTAGTGGTCCCTTCAGGCAGGTAAACTGCCTCGTTTGCTGCTCTGCCGGCCATGTCGTTCCCTTGGTAGATGAAGTTCTTCCCACCTGTGTGGATGGCACACTTAATTATCGCTACCTCTATGGGCAGTTTTAATACTTCAATTAGTTCACTCAATAATTAAGCATGTTGCACTGGGGACCTGTCACTCCTACTAAACCCCCTCTGTTCCCAGTGGGCAAACCCTGAATATGTGGTGGATGTGACATAAGCAGAGTCTGAGAAAATGTTGCCCATGTGTCCTTTTGCCATGTTTAGTTCACTTAACATGGCCACTAACTCTGCTGACTGTGCTGAATAGTGTGATGAATAGTGTGATGGCAATCTCATTTGGGAGGTAATCCAAAATTCCCCATCCCCATGGTACACTACCGTGGCACCAGTGTATCTGTGTCCTGTTCTTGGGTCTATGCTCAAATAATGGCATCAATGAAAACCATATACCCTCCCTCTATTTCCTCTTCCTTCACCTGAAAGTTCCCTTCCGTCCTATCCATAAATGCTGCACAATCATGCATATACACTTCTGGCTCTGCTATGAAAGTGGCTGGGTGCACCACATGACACCTGACAACCTCAATGGCTGTATTTGTCAGTATAATCCCATAACTTGTAGCCCTCTGCATGGTGAGAGTGGAGTTGGAGTGCTCCATGTACAAAACCACTGGGCACACCATGGTGATCGTTGCTGCTTTTTCTATAGCAAACACTGTATCGGCCAGCGCATGCTCACAGGAAAAATGTCCCTGGATCACTGGGTCTAAGAGACAACATTAATAGGCCAGAGGCTTGTGTCCCTGTGGTTTCTTCTGCATGAGGACTGCCATCATCACTGAGCTGTCCAAATGGGAGAACAAGTAAAATGTTTCCATGTAGTTGGGGGTTGCCAACACTGGCACATGAGCCAATGCCTCTTTGACTTCGACAACATTCTTGTTAATTTCTGAAGTCCAATGTATTGCTATTTTCGCTTTCTGCACCTCTTTGAGCACCTGGAATGGGGCTTAGTAAATGTGAAGTAGTCTAACACCAATGTCCTGCATTAATTGCACAATCCCAGGAACTTCTGCAACTCTTTCACCGTGCAAGAGCATGGGTCTTGTGTATTGCCTCTACTTTCTGGTGTTATCTTCCACCCTTCTGTGGATATTATCTGTCCCAGGTATACTACTTCTTCCTGGCAATTTTGTAATGTGTCACTGTCCACCTTGTACCCCTCGTCAGCCAGCAAGGTTAAGACAGCACTGAGTCTGCTCTGCACTGTTCTTCAGTCTCGCTGCACAATAGTAGGTCATGAACGTACTAGATCACCCTATTTGGCATTTGCATGTTGCTCATGTCCATTTTCATTACCCTGTTAAATATACTGGAAGATTTGCAGTGCCCTTGTGTTAATCTTTTGTGTTAGAAAACTGCCCCTTGTATGCGAATGCTGTCAGGTGCCTGGAGTCTGGGTGTAGTGGGATGGAGAAGAAGGTATTTTTTAGGTGGGATATTAAACAGTGTTGTTGCTGGATTCGGTACAAGTGGGAATTCTTCCTCTACAACATTATTTAAGGGGCAGAAGTCCTGTATGAATCTCCAAGACACCCTTTTGATTTCTTTATGGTATATTTGGCCATGCTGCATGGGGGCATGGATGTCTGTATTATGCTCTCTTGCCATAGTGCAAGAAGTGTGGAGTATATGCCCTTGTCAGCTTCATGACACAGTGGGTAATGTTTTGCTCTTGGTAACAGTGCTCTCTCTTTCAATTGTATTCTCACCATCCCTGCTTCTTTAAGTAATCCCACATCATGGGGGATAGTTGTCCATAGTTTCCCCGGGACTTCTCTGAATCCTCCAGTGTGTATCTGGCCTCTTTTTTTACCAGTTGTGTTATGATATGATATGATAGATGATATGGCATTTATAACGCGCCTATACACAAGTGTTTCAAGGCGCGACAAGGCAAGGGAGGGGAACAAGGGGGACGTACAGCAATCCTACTAAGCCAGGTGTCATTAAGATTGCACAAGTGTGTGGGAACAGAGGAAGGAAAATGCAGTACATGTGAATAGATAAGAACAATAAGTAAAATAGTGGCCAGCATGTGGCAAGTGCATGGGTAAGTGCGGACATCAGCTATCGAGGTCTGGTGGGGGGCTTTAGGGAAACAGAACAGTCCCCAAGTGCGGGGGTTGCCAGGTGGGCAGTGCAGGGGTGTGACGCTGCCGGGAGAGGGACCTGGGCCCGGGATCAGAGGGTATCCAGGTAGCCAGTGTAGTGCCGGTATCAGCCAGGAGGTCAGCAGAGGAGAGGAGGAGAGAAAGCAGAAGCAAAGAGAAAGGTTTTGAGGTGTTTCCGGAACCGGAGATGGTTCTCCTCAAGTTTAAGGGAGGGAGGGAGGCTGTTCCAGAGGGAGTCACCAGCCAAGGAGAGAGATCTACCACCAACTTGTTGCTTGGAGAAGCGACTGACCCTGACGGAGTTAGAGGAAGAGGAGCGAAGAGCTTGAGAAGGAAGATATTTAGGAAGAGTGAGTTGAAGGAATTGAGGCCCCAGACCCCAGAAGGCCTTGTGGATGATGCAGAGGGTTTTGAACGTAATCCTCGCAGCCACTGGGAACCAGTGCAGAGATTTCAGTCCTGGAGAGATACGATCCCTGGGCTTGAGGCCAAGAACAAGTCTTGCAGTCCTGTTCTGGATGAGTTGCAGACGGCGGAGAGTAGAAGCAGGAAGATTTAGAAAGAGGCTGTTGCAATAGTCCAGCATAGAGAGAACCAGAGCTCTGGAGACAGTGAGCTTCTGGGGAAAGGAGAGGAAAGGCCTAATACCTCTGAGGAGGTGCAGCTGGTAGTGTGACTTCTTGGAGATGTCAGAGATGTGAAGAGAGAAGGAGAGTGTGGAGTCAAAGATGACCCAGAGGTTTTTGGCTTTGCATGTGGGAACGGGAAGAGGACCAAGAGAGGCCGGCCAGAGAGCAACAGGAAAGGAGGGAGCTGGTGTGCCGATGAGGAGAATCTCAGTCTTACTGGAATTAAGGCAGAGGTCATTGGTGGCCCACCACTCCTGGATAGCAGACAGACAGTCAGAGATGAGGGAAGGAGAGGAGGAGGCAGAGGGTGCCTGAAAATGAGCTGGGTGTCATCTGCATAGCACTGAAAGTTAGGGCATAGAGCGGCGATGCAGTGGCCAAGGAGTGCCAGGTATTGGTTGAACAGCCAGGGAGAGAGGTTAGACCCCTGGGGGATACCACAGGTAGAGAAAAAGGAAGCAGAGAGGAAGGACCCAATTTGGACCTGGGAGGGTCGGTCAGAGTGGAAAGAAGTCAGCCATGCCGGAGCCTGACCAGTGATACCCAGGTTATCACGGAGACGGTTGAGCATGATGGCATGGTTGACAGTGTCAAAGGCAGATGAGAGATCAAGCAGGATGAGGACACAAGGGGTGTTAGCGTCACGGTTGGAGAGCACAACTTCACGGATGTTCACGAGAGCAGTTTCCATGCTTCTGGCAGCTCTGAAGCCAGTCTGATGGTCATGAAGACAATCAACAGATTCAGTATGGAGATTAAGCTGGGAGATGGCCAGTTTCTCCAGGTGCTTGCCCAGGAAGGGAGTGATTTAGATTGGGCGATAATTAGCCAGGCATTAGGAGTTGGCAGAGGGTTTCTTAAGGAGGGGGTGCACAGGGGAGTGCTTCAGGGGGGATGGGAAGACTCCGGTGGCAAAGGAGTGATTGCAGAAACCAGCCAATGCAGGAGCCTGGGAGTTGATGTGGTCCTTGATAGTTTTGAAGGAACAGGGGTGAACCTGTTTTGATGAGACTTTCATAGATCAGACTTGTCTAGAAACCTCATCTTTGGAGAAAAGGGGAAAGGAAGAGAAGGAGGGTGGAGGGGTGGCTGCAGAAGGGCTATAGGAAGTAGGGGGAGGGAGGGGTAGGAGGAGAGTGAGGACAGGATGTCCTGAGTTTTAGAGATGAAATGAGAGGCCAGTGCCGTGCAGAGGGCCTGGGAAGGGACGGTAGAGGTAGAGACTGCGGCATCATTGGCCAGTTCCTTGCAGATTTTAAAGAGTTCAGCTGAGTTGTTAGATGCCGCAGAGACGTGGGCTTGGATATGAGCTCTCTTCTTGGTTAGGACAGAGAGCCGGTATTGCCTTTGCAGCAGGCGGCAGGCCAGTTTGTCAGAGGATGTACATGAAGCACGCCATTTCCTCTCGGCCACCCTGCACTTATGTTTTAGGGTGACAAGGTCTGAATCGTGCCAGGAGTTGCACTTGGCTTTGGGCTTCAGGTGGATTCTCATGACAGGGGTAAGGATATCAAGAGTATCAGAGATAGCAGAGTGGAGCGTGGAGAGGGCTGTGTCAGGGTGAGAGTCAGCCAAAGGGGGAGGAAGGGTGAGAAGGTGGCGGCGAAAGCATCAGCTGACACGCTTCATGGGTCGGATGAACAAGATGGTAGGTGGCACTGATGGAAGTGGATTGGCCTGAGGGGTAGGGAGGGTGAGGTGGGAGGAGAGGAGACAATGATCACTCCAGGAGAGAGGAGTGGAGAGATAATCAGAGAGCGGAAGGTCTGAGGAGATCCAAACATCCAGCGTGTGCCCTGCAGAGTGAGTCGGACCAGAGGGGAGAATAGTGAGTGAGAGAGAGTCGCAGAGGTCGCAAAAGAGTACAGAAGAAGGACAGGAGGCATCCAGGTGGATGTTGACATTTCTGAGAAGGAGGAGTTGAGTGATCGAGGCCAGGAGTGAGGAGTAGAGGTGCGCCCACTTAGAGAGGAAGGAGGAGATCTGACCAGGTGGCCGATAGATGGTAGCCACATTAAGGGAATGGCTAGGTGAGGGATAGAGCCTGCAGATGAGGAATTCAAAAGAGGAGTAGGACTGCATAGGAGTGGCAGAGGCAGGAATCCACTCAGGGAACATAAGAGCAACACCCCCACCAGAGTGGTTGGATCTCGGTGCAGAGAGGATCTTGTAGCTGTCAGGTAGGAGCGTGTTAAAGGTAGTGACAGAGCTGGCTGTGAACCATTTCTCGGTAAGACCGAGGACGTCAAGGTCAAATTCTTCCGGAAAGGCGGCAGATATCAGAGGAGGGTTTAACAGCAGAGCGAGAGTTTAGAGTGGCAATATGGAGAAGGTTGCCATCCTTGAAGGACCTCTGGGTAGGGGTACAGCTCAGAGGAACACCCTTCGAAGGTGTAGAAGGAGCCCGAGAGCGGGCAGAGAGGGAAGGAGAAGACAAGGTAGCCAAGGAGGAGGCAGAGGGGAGAGGCGAGGAAGCCATGGAAAGGGGGAGAGAGGGGACAGCAGGAGAAGAGAGGAAATTGATGAGGTGCGGGAAGCGTCTATCAAAGAGGTGAAGGTTGGCCTGAGGGCCTTAGACCAAGATGGTCCCGTTCGAGTAAACATTAATGATGACCTTAGAGGAATGGAAGGAGGCCAGGAGGATTTCCCAATGGGTGCCACCATTAATGGGAGAAGAGGAGAAGGGAGAGAGCACAGAGGCCATATGAAGGGTCCATAGGCCTGGCGAAGGAACGACAAAGAGGATGTCGGTGAGAGTTTCCATAGAGGAGATACTGGTGTAGGTGTCAGCGATAGGGAGGCATGGGTTGGAAACCCGGATGTCCTTTTTAAACCTTTTCCTACCAGATTTAGTGAGGAGAGCAGGATAGTCAATAGAGAAGCAGTTAGAGAAGATAGGAGAGACAGAGAGCACCATAGGAGTATGTGGGAGAGAAGGGAGGTGGGAGGGGGATGTACTTATGAGGACACTAGAGTAGGCAGACAAGGATCAGGAGGCACGCAAGTTGTACAATAGGACAAGATGACGACACTCAGGCTTACAGAGCTAACATATTGCACAGTTAAGATAGCAGAGAAGACACAACAAAAATTGAGACTCCTGAATAGAGGGAGAAAGGCCAAGGTTTCACAATGCAATTTTAAATGCTGCGACAGTGCATATTATAACAGGTGAAATCACACCTAAATTTGAGAATCCAGAATAGAGGAAGAAAGGCCTAGGTTTCACAATGCAATTTTAAATACTGTTACAGTGCATATTATAACAGGAGGAAAAACACCTAAGTTAGTGGGTCTACTAGGTGGAGTCAGTAGGCAGGAAGGCCCGGACCATTGAGCAGGGTGACAACTGGCAACAGGCATCCCCTGCGGACACCTGCAGACAACCCCAGGAGTCTCCAATCAGGGAGCCTCCCTTTGCTTAGGGGCCAATTGCTGAAAGGGGGCTGCCGGGCAGAGGGCTCCCCAGGGATGGTCAGCTAAGAGCGCCAGGCAGCCAATCAGGATGGGGAAGGGGCTGGCTGGGAGGCGGGAGGGAGAGAGAACAAGGAAGTGACTGAGGGGTTGGGGGGAGGGAGGACAACGCATTCAGAGTGCGAAGGCACACAACTAGGAAAAAGAAAAAAAAAAAACAGACCCCTAGTTTGGGGCACCGGGGCAGGCAAATCCTCCTGCAGCAATGTGGAAGGCAGGCAGGACACGATCAGCTGCTATCTCCACTCTGCCGACAATGAGGCGAGCGGGGAGAGCAGCAACCATACAGACCAGGATACAGCTGCCGGGCAGCCAATCAGGACAGGGAAGGGGCTAGCTGGGAGGCGGGAGGGAGAGGGAACACGTAAGTTGCTGAGGGGGTAGGGGGAGGGAGGATACGCTCTCAAAGCGCAAAGGCACACAACTAGGAAAGGGAAAAAAAAACAGAAACACCTACTTTGGGGCACCAGGGCAGAAGAATCCTCCTGCAGCAATGTGAATGGCAGGCAGGAGACGATCAGCTGCTATCTCTGCTCCACCGGCTAGTTGTGGTACTAGTCTCTCTAGTACTCTTATAGGCCAGGGGGTTTCTAGCTAGAATACTATTCACCCCTCTTCCTCTTCCTGCCCATCTGAAAAAAGCTGGTCGTTCGTCACACCTATTATCATCACTGTTGGGTCTATGCAGAGTACTGTACACCATTCTATGTCCTCATCTATTCCACATAGTATCACCATGTCTATTCTAGTAATCTCTTCTTCGAGCTGTAGCAACATTGGTGTGCCTGGGGCAACTTCCTTGTGGCACTGAGGCCAGAATAAAAATTCTGATGCTAGTTGAAATGTCTTCCCTTTTGTCCCTGGCACCCAAACCAGGAATATACGGACCCCATATAGAAATAGCTCGGGGGATGTGGGTTATCCTTGCAATGTGCAGTGAGCATATATGGCCTGGAGGAGTGCTGCCACTCCGGCGGACTACACGCCTGGGGTTGAGCACACCATGCCCTTTTCCATGAATGAAGTTGTTGCATTTAGCTTGCTCAGTAAGTCCCTCCCCAGGATGTTTATGGGGGTGGCTTTTCAGTACAATAGGGGAGCTACAAGGTGTTGTGTCCCGATCTTCGAAGATAAATCTTTTGTTACTGGAACTGTGACAATTGCTCCAGAGAAGCCCTGCATGTCTATTGCTTTGTTTAGCAGCAGGAATCCACCTCCTCAATACACAACTTGTTAGCCCCCATATCTATTCCGAAAGAGAACTCTTTCTGCCCTATCTTCACTGCAACCACAGGTTCCTCTTCAGGGTCTTCAATTACTGCTAGGGCTGGACACACACGCACTCCCTGTGGGATCTACTATTGGGATGTTATGTTTGGTATAAACGGGAAAGGATTCCCTCCCAAAACCCTTCCACCATTGTAGTGGGGTACCACATTCTGTCCAAGCAATGCTGTGTTTTCTGGTGCCTGTGCAGGTGCTTGCAGTAGGCTAGGGGTGTCCCTTGGACCCCAACCTGCGCTGCTGGTGTTTGAGGCTGTACCTGTGGGGGCTGCGGTTGTCCCTGCCTTGTTTGTAATTATCGGGGCTTTGCCAGCAGATGCTGGAATGTCTGTGGCTGTGTTTGCTGCCTGACTGAGCCCTGCTGTTGTGTTTCTTGATATGCTTGAGCTTGCTGCCCAAAGGGACAGGTACGTGCAAAATGTCCCTGCTTCCCGTATATGAAACATGGTCCAAGGAACCAGAACCATGCACCTCTATATCCTCCCCTGCTCTCTCATTGTGAGTACCCTCTTCCTTGTCAACAATATCCCACGGGCGGGTACATACATTCTGGTGCATAACCCCCCCCCCTGCGATTGTACACGTATTTGGGGCATATTGCAGCAGCCCGCATCCCTCGTGATGGGGTACATTCCCTACTGGGGCCCCTCCCTGTTGGGTGGGGGCCACTGCAGCAGCATCAGGTATGAACATAGTCCCTTTCATTGCAGACTTAGCAAGCTTCTTCTGTACCAACTTATTTTCCGCCTCTGCAGCATTTTTGGCTGCCCGTCTCTAACTCTCCTGCTTCCTCTTACAATAGTGTACTATAGTAGCTGTATTTCTGGCCATCTCTTTGCCTCTATTGCTACTATTTTTCCTGGGGAGTCCTAGATATACCATGCAATTCCTTTGAACATTATACGGTATAATAGGGGTATGCATTCATCCCAAGGTTTCTGTGACTCTAACGTCCAGAGCTCATGGACCGGTTCTATATAGTCAGTGGGATCCTCATCTGGCTTCTTCTTACGGGTCATGACAGCCCATAAATCTGAGATGGCCAGATACATGCTCCTCAATACTTTCACAGGTGGTCATGGCAGTTATTAAACATGCTCCATCATATGCATTGGTGCTTAATTTCACCCCATTGTAGCCCTCATTGTGTCCCCTCTCTCTCATAATATTGCTGCAAATATACTTTTCATGTCCTCTATTGCTAGCATCACCCCTGCTGTTTCTTTTTTGAGTGGGTATATACACTTGCAGGCTCCTGTCAAGAGAGAGGGCAAGCTACAAATGTGATGGTCTCTGTCCATTTTCTGCCATGGCACATAATGTATGTTAGTGTAGTCAGATGGCAGACTACAAAGCTTTTTCGACCTGTCCCCGATTTCTTGCGACTTCAGGGTATCTGTTTGCTAATTTATCTTGACGGCACCCAGATCATGGCCCAAATGCAGGAGGTCTTCTTATGCCACTTCTACTCAGCTATAACAATGTTACAACCTCTGGCTTTTGTGACCAACTGGTAGAAGTCAGAATGTGTCCCTTCGCAGAAGCTTCCATTTTTGGATTCCATTGTGGATTGCGCTTCCTCCATGCTCTGACTCCGAAGGGACATGGTCCACTCTATCAACAGGGAGATTTCTCGTACCTTGCACTCTGAGATTTTACCGGTCTGCAAAGTGACCAGGATAGAGGGCCTCTTATCAACCTCTATTCAGGCAGTTTTCAGCCTCCCTGCACTATAGGGCCTTTCAGAGAATGAAGATATAAAACTTTTGTGATGCGCACAGTACTCGGACTGAATGAGTCTATCTTCCAAAGAAGAATTAGAATTGTGGCTTCATCATATGAATGCTTGGAATGGATATGCTATTTTCAGTACCAGCCCCGGTCTTGTTTTAGAATCCAATGCCAGCCTCTCTGGCTAGTGTGTGCGTTGGGGCAGTAATTCCACCAGTGGTCGATGTTCAAGCTAGGAGTCACACCAGCATATCAAATGTTTAGAGATGCTTGCTAGGTCCTTTTTTGGACTGTTGTTTCATCAAAAACCAGTGGTCTTGTGCCATCCCCTTCTTATGGAAAACTCTTTGGCCGTGCACTATATCAACAAGCTGGGCATTACACGGTCCAAGGTTGGTTCTAGCACATAGGTTTTGAGAATGTTTTCATTGAGCATCAGCAGAAGGTCCAGCTGATCCTCATCCCTGGTGTGGCAGGCTGGTGCTCCCTTCATTGGTAGGATCTTGCATACTGGCATTCTTCACCCAGAATCTTCTACAATCCCTCTGGGAGTTCATTCGGATCAATCTCTTTACCTCCAGGTTGAATCCCCATCTCCCACTGTTCTTTAGTTGGGAGCCCGATCCATACGCACAAGAAACAGGACAGGGGGAAATACCAGCTATATGCGTTTCTCTCCTCCCTGATTTCCATGTTTCTGGATGCAGATTGAAGATCAACCTCTATTGTTGTGGCTCCTTGTTGCGCAACTCAGGTATGGTACCCTCCGATTCTCCACATCCTCATTGCAGTTCCAAGGGTCCTTCCAATGTTTCCTGGTGTTCTCCTTGGGCCGATGGGGAGCCTCATCCTCTGGTGTTGTACGGGTCTTTTCATCTAGTCATGTGACTCATTTTGGGCATTGCTGGACTTTCAGGCTTAGCTTCCTTGTTTATTGCCAGCTCACAGGCCCAGAGTTCCCTTAGATCTTAGAGATTGGCTAGAGCCACTTGTGTACGATGGTGTGCTTGAAGGTCAACTAATTCCTGCTTGGCCCATTTAGTGGCAGTACTGAATTTCTTTTGTAGAATTAGCTTCTACCACATCTTATCAGACTGTGAACTTTTAACAGTCAGCAATCTCTACTTATGATTTTGTGGATGGGCTCGGGGTGGGACAGCACCCTCTTGTTTGTTGCTTGCTTAAAGGGGTTCATGCATGTGTACCCCCAGCCCCGTGATACAATTGCATGTGGGACATTAATCTGGTGTTATGCATTTTTTTAGTGTTGGCCTGCTAATGTACAGTTCTCCTTTAAACAGTTTCAGCGAATTTGGTTAAGCTCATGCATTTTTTAGGCTTTCTGTTTGTGGCAGACGTTGGTGCCGTTGATCATACAATTTATGTATTTACGTCTTCTAGGGTGTCCTTTTATTGGTCTTGTCATATGAAAACTGCTTCCAAAGTTACTGATTTTCCAGCTTATCCTAATAACGCTAATGACATTCATTCAGAGCCTTTGACAGCATCAGCTTGCTATGGCTACCCTACGAAAATTCTCCAGTGCTCTTTTTTCGTCCTTCCGTAAGCCATTTGCCCCATTTTGTTCCCTTACTCCAGCGAGGTGGGTTCAGGGTGTTATTCAGGAGGCTGAGGTGAATACAAATATGTTTTGAGCTCACTCGGTAAGAGGTGCCATGGCATCAAAGGCCTTCTGTTCAGGAGACCTTCTGGAGGATATTCTGGCAGCACCCAACTGGGCCAATGCTTAGAAGTTTTATACACATTATTGTAATCCTCACAGTTTTGAAATGTGCATAATAGTAGCCTTCGTGCCATGCCTTAGAATCCTGATTAGTCCCAGTTTAAGACGGACAGTTGTAATTCTATTATGACACAGAGGTAAGTATTATCCCTACAGTAATCTTCCTAACATTGGAGTATTTTTTCTTCTCCTAGATTACATGCAATAGTATGGACAGACCATTTTGTAACGACTAGTGGCTCCCACGTTCATGCTGAGAATGCATCCTTGCAGAATGATTTTCTTGTTTATGTCTGTGCAGAGGTCACAGCTGGCGAAAAGAGAGCGACCAGGGAATCCAGGTGCAGGATATGGAGAAAGCAAGCCCCTGATTAGTGGAATGTGAGGGCAGGGACAGAAATGGGACTTGTAGGACTGGTAGTTTCTATGTTCTTGCTGATGTTTATGAATATGATATGGTAAGTAATATATGATGCGCCTGTACACAAGTGTTTCTAGGTACAACAAGACAAGGAGTGGGAAACAGAAGGACAAACAATGATCTTACTAGGCCTTGTGTCATTCAGATCACACAAGTGCGGGGAAGAGGGTAGGGGAGAAGTGCCAAGGGGGACTAGGGGTGAGGAGAAGTGCAGGTGACTCAATAAGTGCTTCCTGAGGGTGGCTCTTAAGTGCAAAGAGAAGGGACTGTAAGGATACAGATACAGACCCTTAAGTGCTGAGGGAGCCCAGAGGCAGTGCAAGAGCAACTGGACATGCAGGAGCCTGGGCCTGGGTCCAAGGGTGGCCAGGTGACCAGTTTGCGGAGCTATCAGGGACATTAGCAGGGAGAGGAAGAGAGAAAGCGGAAACGAAAAAGAAGGTTTTGAGTTGCTTCTGGAACCAGAGGTCATTCTGCTCAAGTTTGAGAGAGGCAGGGAGGCTGTTCCAGAGGGAGGCCCTAGCTGAGGAAAGAAGTCTTCCCCCTATTCTCTGCTTGGAAAAGCGTCTGACCCTCAGAAAATTGGAGGTGGATGAGCGGAGAGCTCGAGAAGGAAGATGTTTAGGAAGAGAAAGTTGGAGGTAGTTTAGTCCCAGCCCCAGAAAGTCATGTGGACGATGCATAGGATTTTTCATTTGGTCCTTGCACCCACAGGGAGCCAGTGCAGATTTCAGAGCTGGAGAGATACGATCTGTGGGCTTGAGACCAATGACAAGTCTCGCAGTACTGTTCTGGATGAGTTGTAAAGGTTGAAGAGAAGAGACAGGCAGATTTAGAAATAAAGACAAGAGTCTTGCAGAATACTCACCCTCATGCCATTAATAGAATCACGACTGTGCATCTTGAACTCAGACTAATCATAATGTTGTGCCAATACTTGCACATATTTACATTTCACTGTAGATTTTCAAAACGTTTTAAGATTTTGCCTTCTAAAAATACAACACTTTTAAATTAAAGGCCAGTGATACAACTCTTGGTCAGTGGCCGAAGTGTACGCAAAGAAGTAGTGGAACTATGTTCCCTGCTGGCCTGCCCCTGCTCCCCACAAACACCATCGCCACAACCCCTCCCGCACACAATACACCCCCAAACACTTGCACATGCTGTTTAAGGGAACGTTCAGTGTAGTGCACTGAAAGTGAAGGTTTCAACTTCTTCCTACACTTTTATTTTAAAATGAAACCATTCCAGAACGGTTTCTTTTTAAAATAAAAGTGTAGGAGCTGTAAAAGGTAATTAAAAAAGTAGAGGAGCACCGCTCCAGACCGCTCCCACTCACTTCGACCACTGCTCTTGGTTATCTCTACAATATACAGTGGCGTCGCTAGGGTGCGGCCCCTATGAAATCCTGTGCTCTCCCTTGTGCCCCCCTACCTGGGCTACTCTCTCTGCAGAACGCCCACGCTTATGATTTCCAAGATAACAGGAGAAAGTGAAAATTGCCTCAAAGTAAGGAAATGAGCTATAGCCATCTTGAAGGTGGTGCTGTTTGATTATATAAGCTACCTGAGATCAGCGAGATTATCCACTGTGTATTGTCAAGTTGTCAAGTGAAAAGCAGTAATTACTCACCAACTGAGAGAAGTAAAAGACAGATAGAAAACACACAGTGGGAGAGAGAGGAAAAGATAATCACATTCCATTGGAAAAGAATGTTAATAAAACAATAGGCTACCTTTTATAGTTCAGAGAGTGCGTGCCATTAGAAAGACAGGCAAGGCCTCTAAATAATGATTGCAATCAACATGAACGGTGAACAATGTTCAGATCCTGGACGATAGAAAAGCTGCAGGGAATGTAAACACGTCCAGCCCAACATGTGGGGGAAGTTTATCCCTCCTGGTGATGTCCCAATACGGGCACACAGGATCTGATGAGGAACAGACAGCCTTTCCGGCCCCATCCATTTAGTGTTCTTAACCTTTTCACGGAACATCCGGTTTATTGGAAACAGAGATAAATGGACAAGTATAGAGCTATAACTGACAAAGGCAAATCTATATTTTACTGTAGAGTTCTGAGGGTGAGGCCCGGGTCAGCAGTCAGAGGTGCAGGACTTGCCATTGCTACTATGGTCTTTATTAGCTGCTTATTGTTGTGATTATACCTCTGCTGGGCTTCATAAGCACAACAATGAATAGCAGTTAAGTTCCTCCTGCAGCCAAGACCAGCCTCTCCAATCAGAATGTAGCGCACATAACGACTAATGATGGGTCACTAGTAACTTAATGGTTTCATGCCTACTTTCCGAAGGCAGGGTAGGTGCAGTGGAGTGTGGTATTTGGTGGGCACTGTAGGCAGCTAGGCTTCTCTGCAGGAGTGCTTGTGACGGCTTAGTCATAAGACGCCACACAGACTGATTGTGATACAGGCACCAATTTGATAGCATAAACAGCGTTTTAAAATGCAAATATTTCAGTACAGCAGCCAGCACCACACAAGCACGTTGCCACTTGAATTTCGCCAGCCGATCTCGAGTGATCTTGCTTTTCTTTTCTCCTTCACACTGACCATCACCAGAGGATCCTGGCTTCAGCCTGACCCATTCCTTCCCCGTTCGGCATTAAGGTAAGAGATTAGAAATGCATAGGATAATTTGCAGATCGAGTCTTGCCAGCGGCAAAGCAAATGTGTCTCTCTGGTGTTACTTAGTTGCTGAAAACAGATTACAAGCTTGTTTACGTAGCTTTGTTTTCAGGAGCAGCTCTATCATTTTGTGGGACCTAACAAATATGTGGCTCAACATAAAAAAAGGTTTGTGAGCCACTGATGTAAACAGTAGAGCATCCTACTGAAACAAGTCTCCCTGATAGCAGCACGTGGACTTAGCCTGTGAGACTCTACCTTACATATTGTGACTTTTAGCCTGTGTTGGGGTCATTTGAGTTTGGACTTGTGGGGCTCTAGATATAGTGACTTTGCCAACAATGTAATACTATTATTGGGGATTCTGAAGTTGCACGTGGTGCTTTGTTATGACCCCTGCAAGGGCATAAATTACATATGGTGCCTGTATAGTCATTATTAGTGGATTTGAGGCTGTATTTACATCAGAACATGTCATACACGGGCAGCCTTGGGCAAGGCTGGCATGGCACTGTTGGAACTGGCATTGTGTTGACTGTGACTGAGTATTTTGCTTAACTGGCAGGCTGGCACATTGCGCTGAACACTGTAAAATAACAGCTTTTTAAAATGCCTTCCTTGCCATTAATGTAGAGTGAGGAATGCGAGGGTACTTGGTGTCGACAGAATAATCCTGAACCCTAACCCACAAAGCTCCCGTCCTCAAATGTTTGCTCTAAGGGTTGGTGCTGTTGCTCTAAGGGCCTCCGAATGCTGTGCACAGATTGTTACTTTTATAGCATGGGCAGCAGCAGCACTTGCTAGAATTTCTTTTTAAAATTATATTTCAAGCATGTGCAGGTGAAACCAGTAGATCCAGAAGAAATACTTTATTTTCTCATATGTAACAGGGTCAGGCTAAAAACACACTGTATATAGAAACATGTTTTTTTACTTCAAGGGCAAAAATCCCCAGCGTACACAAGACAACATTTTTTTTCTTGTTTGTACACTACCATGATTTGGGCCCTTTTGCACTGGAAGGATAACATTTTCCTATTTGGAGTCTGTGCGAGGCTGCTTGAGCCTTTGGAATTTGGGTGCTTGAAAAGAAAACAGTTGTCCATTCGGAAAAATAATAGAATAAAGCCGTCTATCACAGGACCATCCACTGCTCTTGTCTCTGTAACATTTAGTGTAACAACAGAAATTTGTTTGGCTCGAGTTTCCTTCAATTTTTCCAGACAACGGCTATTCAATACTGTGAGTTGAATGCAGTTTGACATGTGGTTATGTTACATTATGTCACAGTTTTGGAGAGCGTGAACAGTTCTCGATTGCTGGTTTCCAAGCATTAATGAATCATGCTCCAAATATTTAATATATCTTACACTGAAGTCTATAGAAAAGTTAGATGCTGTGTTAGTCCAGTTTTAAAATCCAGATTTGTATATTTTTTATTTCACTAAATGGACTACATGAAACATCTATGCAGAGTTGGAACAAAATATTAGTTTACGAAGTACCACAGACCTCTTCATCATATGTTGCAAAGTGAAAGGATTTGTAAAGAAAGTCACAGCACAGATCATTCTCAAAATGAAATAAAAGACCATTTAATTGGCTGGAGGAACAGAAAGAATGGACTGTGGCCCTAGAAGTTCTTTTTTCTAAATCTAAAAGTCCATAAACAATCCTCAAAGTAGGTGACACGAGGGGTTGAAAGTATTACACATTCTGAGAGTTGCATTTAACTGAAAAAGTGAGATAAACATGATTCTTTTCACATGTAAACATTAAGGTGATGTTATTTTAAAAGGCATATTGGAGTGAGAGGTTTGAAAACACATAATTGGGGAACGGGGTAATTTTGTATTTTAATTGCAGTCTAAAAAAAGGGTTTTGTTGCCTTGAAGCAGCGTCCAAGTATTTTAGTGATTCCAATATATGATCTAATACTTTCTGGCTGGTATACCGTTTGGCACTAAAAAAACTTGCTCTAAGTCTCTGATGCAGTTCCAATATTACCTCCCTATGTCCAAAGCATCACAATGGTTTTCTGGCTTGCATACAGTTTGGAAAACGAAAGATAAAAAGTAACACATTTTTGGATGGTGCAGTGTCCACTGTTTTCTCAGTTTGTCTCATGCTCGGTAATGGGTGCCAAACATTTGAGATTAGATGCCCAAGATTTCTGTTGTGGGTTTAGGGGTGGGCAACTTAATTACTTCAACTCAAGCCGGCCCACCACTGAAGAATGAGTGCACACTTTGTACATAAAGCAAGTTTTATTGCAATCCACCCCCCAACAAGATTGGACAAAAACCTATTCAAAGAAATCCCTTCCTTTCCCAATTCCTAAGGGTCATTGGCCAGTTTTATCGTAATAGTCATCTTCAGATCATATTCATAGCACACCCCTTCTTTGGATTCGTCCTTGGTGGGTCATGACATCAGCACATGGTTAAACATTGGTATTGAAACATAAATCATTAGTAGGAAAAAACTGGCCTAAGCCTTTTAAACCCTAACTCTTGATTTGCACATGGTTCGCATGAATATTCCAGGTGATATGAGGAAGGCTGGGTAAATGATTTCTCTTTCAGTTAGTGATGCTCGCTCATTCCCCAGGACATTAGTCTTAGTGGAAAATTCTAATCTAAATACCCAGCAGCTTTATCGCACATAGCCCATCTGACAATACAATTTCAACTCCTAGTTTCTTATTAGTTAGCCTTGGGCATTGGCTCACCCCTTGTTTAACTGCTAGCTAAAACAAATAATGAAAACCCCCTTTGTCATGCTCTCATTCATCAGGAGATTACCTTCTGCTGTCTGTGATATTGACCAGTTCATGGCCAGTTCCTGCAGCTGTGCTGACCGTGAAGGTTGTGGAGTTATTTATTAACCCCTCCACTGGTTTCTAAATCCTCACAGAATCAGTTACTTAGCAGTTAAAGTTCACCTTGCAAACAATCCCGACTCTCTCTGGGTTGGCTTCATTTGTAAAAGCCCACCATATAGAGATTTACAAATTCCCCATGTATTTGTATTAATGTGCGTGTATGTTGTTCTATTTTGGTGAGTTTAAAATGTTATCTTTCTACGTGCGTACAGCTAATATGTATCAACTCTAGACAAAAGTAATACTAAAGTATCATATCCCATCCATAATTAAACTGCACTTTGATACATATGAAAATTGCAAAATCGCACCCAGTTTTTCACCACCGCCAGTTATCAATACAGCACACACAACATGAACCCCTCGTAATCATGGGGACCTATACGGACCACCCTAACATTACCCCATTTATTTGATACTTTAACTAACAAATTATAATTATCTTCTTGGGGAACAACCCCACAACTATCTCTCAAACCGGTCTCAATATGGGCATACACCTCCGCCGAACAAACACAACTCATCCCCTCACTCTTGCAGCAATCTACCTGCTGCTCCGCACAAGCATGCCAATTTGGTGAAGGACACAAGACTGCTTCAGTCGGAGTACCCATATGGGATGAAGTGGTGGTTACTCTAGCCTTGGACAGGGTTACGGTCATCATTGCAGCAACTATTGGTATCTGGGCAGAGCAGCATCGTAAGAGCAATTGACAGCAATATACCTGAAATGGTCAACAATAAAAATTGTGCTAGTCTCAAGGATTATGAGATCTACATGACTGTTTAGAGGATACATGTAGAGAGTTAAAAACAACTGATAATATGAAGGACTATTTAGTTTGTCCTCACAAAGTGAACACATTAATGCCCTAGTCAATATTTATGGATGCCCCTACTCTTTCACGTAAAATAATGAGAAGAAATTAGTAACTAGCACTGGAAAGAACTTTGTTTGAATGACAACCCTGTATTCTCATCCAGGTATAGAATTGGTTGCTGGAGAAATCAGGTGGCAGAAACGATAGCCGTGTATCTACCTGTACTTACTGCCCAAATAATCAACTCCAGGAACTGGTAATAATTACCAACTCAGATGATACCTGAAATGGATCTGTAGAACACCTAATGAATTGGAAAGACAGTGTTATGCCGTGTGCAAACAACAAACCCTTGAAGCATGGAAAGGTAATCTAAACAATCAATGATTTAGTAATGTTAAAGAATATTACAGTGTACAGGAAGAAAATTAAAGGCCACAGTAAATAAGATAGAGGGACCTGACAAAACAGGAAATTATTTGGCAGATCAATTAGAAAAGTCTGTAGCTCTCCAATGGGAATTCATTACTATGGAATACCTTCTGGGAGATATAAAAATTATAGTAGTGACTTGATCAAAATATCATGATGCATGTGAACTTTCCTCTCTTCAATTGATTAGAGATGCTCCAAATAACAATGCAATTACTGTTCAAAATAGAATATCCAATAAGTGGGAAATGGTATTGATACCTACAAAAAATAAATAATCTGATTGTGTTAATACAATTCCAGAAGATGTTCCAAATTCTGAGTAGACTGTTGGTTAGGAAATCCCATTGTGGTCAGAATCAGTGGGTAGTTCCTACTACATTCTGAAGTAGTGTTAAATCATGCCCATGATGTGGCTCCTATTGGTCATAGGGCATTTCAAAAGGGGATGGAGACTATATTGGCTATGCATGGATTAAGACCTAAATATATATTTAAAGTATTTAAAGGGGTGTCTGGTATGTGCTCAGCTTTCCCATTCACTGAAAAGAGGAATGATGTGGCCATGGTCTGACCTAGAGATCTATTTGATTGGACAAGAGATTTGTTCTGGCCTCTGCAACAAATATATGTTGAATGTTACATGCCTATTTACGAAATAAATTGAATGTTGAATTGCGTCTGACTGAGGTAGTCACTTTACCAGTGTGAGGGTGCCTAAAATGTGGGGAATTTTTTAGGAGTGAAGAGACAATTACATATCGCCTACCACCCAATATCTAGCAGGGGACTAGTGGGATATAACAAGACAATTGTGGGGATTCTAAAATAGTTTATGGTGGATTCTGCATTCAGTTGTGATTTACGACTTCCATTGGTTCTCATGATCGGTAGAAAAATAGTGTTAGATAGTGTTAGCTCAACATCAATTATACTGAACACAGGAACTGCCTCTACTATTTATGAATATGTTGAAAATCTTTGAAGACACAGTCAAAACCCATTTGTCGATTCCTAACGAAACTTGGGGAATTCGGTCGTCAGTATGATGATATTATGACCTCAAGTCCTCAAAACAGGAATATGAAATAGGTAATTGTAATGGGATATTTATAACCAACTTAATAGCCAGAGGTTTCTAAGCACAAACCCAGGGATCAAAACTGTGTTACTCTGTGTCAGCTTGCTCCCAAGGCGAGCATGTTGCCCCTGAGCTATCCTCCCAAGATGAGATGACCAAGTCTATCTGTATAACTTCCAGGGGAACCAATTTAAGTAGCAGAGGTTTCCTCCTTCATCGAAAAGAGCCTTTGAAATTATAGACAATATATGTCTAGTAGCCTAGAAAATGTCAATACCAAAAGTAGATTAGGCAGAGGAACACTGTGTACAAATTAACCAGCCAGAGACTTGTCATCCCTGTTCAACTATGAGACATATAGAGGAATAATCTGATCCCATAGTTTAGGTGACCTCTGAAAAAAACAGCAGTCTGTGTCAAAATGGTAGAAAAGGATGTTTAGATGAACAGATGATTGTTTGGATCATGTTATAAAATGTAGAGTTTTAACATGTATGAATGTTTAAATCAGTTAAATGTAGAGTGGGAAAATATCCCCTGTATCGATAATTTACACTAAACCAGCCTGTCTAACCCTCTCTCTTAGTTAACATTTTTTGAAATTATTTCAAGTTGGAAGATCCATGCACATGGTGTGGGCAGTAGCCCATTCACCCATGTGCTGCAGAAGCAGCTCGTCCAGCAAAGACCCACTGCCTCATCAAGTGGTGACGGCGTAATACATTAGTTCACCAACCGCTATGATCAAGATACCCCATCGAATCCGAAATTGAGACAGAGTCTCGGAGTGGCTTTCTCTGCCTTACCACATGAAAACACATGGAGCAGGCCAGTGCTCACCCCAAGGAATCAATGAGACCCCTTCATTTCAATATGGCTGGTAGGCCAGATGATCGCCACCATTCAACTTGTTGGCAGCATTCTGTTGCCTAGCAACAAATTCCCACATCAACCAATTGTGGTCCACTAGCGGCGGAAGCTGGCCCTACGTCGAAGGCCCATAAGGAAGGCCCCTGTCTGTGCCCTCAGACCATCCTCGCACACAGTGAGGACAGGAGCTCATTCACCCACGTGCTGCAGGAGCAGCTCATCCAGCAAATATCCACTGCCTCATCAAGCAGAGATGGCATAATACATGTATTCACCAACACCTATGATCGAGATACCCCATCAAATCTGAAACTGAGATAGAATCCCGGGGTGGTTTTCTCTGCTGTACCGCATGAAAACACGTGGAGCAGGCCAGTGCTCATCCCAAGGTATCGTAGAGACCACTTCATTCCAAAATGTCCGGCGCGCAGGATGATCACCGCCATTCAGCTTGTTTGCTGCATTCCATTGCCTAGCAACAAATTACCTCATCAGCCAATTGTTGTCCGCCCGGCAGGCGGATACCGGCCCTACGAGGATGGTCTGTAAAGAAGGCCCATGGCTGTGACCATCCATGCACATGGTGAGGACAGGAGTTCATTCTCCCACGTTCTAAAGGAGCAGCTCGTCCATCAAGGATCCACAGCCTCATCAAGCAGAGACGGTGTAATACATTAATTGACCAACTGCTATGATCGAGATGCCCCCTCTGCATTCTGTTGCATAGCAACAAATTCCTGTATCAGTCAATTATCATCCATTGTCAGGCGGAAGCCAGTCCTACGAGGAAGGCCCATAAAGAAGGCCCCTGTCTGTGCCTGCCTGTGCCGAAGTACAGCAGAACGCTTACCTCCAGGAACATTATGCCTTTCCATGATGTAGAAATGTGCAACGCAGACTGATTCACCACATACCAGCCCATGGCCACTGCCAATTAGAAGTAGCCACCTTACATTGTCACTAGCACCACTCGCACATAGCGTGCTCGCCTGACTCAAGGTAAGAAATCACTAGCTACTGCTTTAGATTTTAACCACAATACACCACATGCTATAACGGGAGAGTTTTCAATCAATGTGCTTACAGTCTCTGCTGCCTTGCAACAAAATGTTATGTGCACCGCTAGTTAGCGTACCCATAGTACCTCTGCACTAGCATTAAGCAATTAGGATTTCTGCACTAGCTAACTGGATTAAACAGAGTCAAATACTTAGACTATCATATCAAGAGGATCACCTCCCACTCCTGTGCATGTTGCACAAGCCTTAGGTGTTCTAGCACCACCCACCTGTGTGCCTCTAGCCAATAATTTGTAAGGTGGATTGATTTACACTGCCTTATATGTTTTAAAATGTGTCTGTAGTTGAATAATCGCCACTGTATGCCTCTAGCCAATAATCTGTAAAGTGCATTGATTTACACTGCATTATATGTTTTTAAATGTGCTTACAGTTGATTAATAGCCACCTGTGTGCCTCTAGCATGTCAACTAAACTGACCAATATGTCCGCCTCCCTAGTTAAACAATACATTCATGACCTTACCTAGCCTTAGATCAACCAGATCTATATCCATGTATATATACCTTCCAGACTCCCGCTCCATCCTCCCCGCAGTTCTCAATCACCACCACAAGTCACTCCAAGTGAATAACAATTTGACCAATCATATTGACAAGTACAGATCGGTAATCCTGGCAACCACTGTGTGCCACAGTCGCCCTTGTCCACTGACACTCAGAAAAAACAATTTAGCAATCAGAACAAAGCACATCAGAGACATAATTATCACCAATGCCCCTACTATACCAAGTAGGAACTTTCTCTCAACACTCAGACCTGCCCTCACCTATACACACCTACCAAATCTCCATTAGACCAACACCAGATCACCAGACCACAACATTTTAGGTGCCCTCATCAACCCGAGAACCCTAGCACCCCGTGCACAAGACATCACAGACATCATTACAACACATCATCTTGCCTTCCTCGCCATAACTGAATCCTGGCTCCACACGGCAGCAGGCCCAGCCATTGCCCTTGCCGTTCCAGACAACTACTCTATCTGCAAGATAGAAGGACCCTCAGCCAAAGGTGGAGGTGTAGACATCATTGCAAAAATGCAAAAAGCACTTTGGACATGGGAGAAACACCTATCACTTCTATCACATTTACCTTTTAGAATGATGTCACACAAATTCTATCCTCCAACACTAAGCCTAATTCACAAACCATTATATTGGGTGACTTCAACTTGGGTTTTAATGACCCACTAGACAAAAACGCTCTATCCCTTACCAACACTATGTCAGCACTCGGCCTCTCGCACCAGATCCTGAATGCTACACATGCAAAAGGTTACATCCTAGACTTGCTGGCGGATATCAACTGCAATTCAGCCATCACCTCAAACTCTCCTTGTCCATGATCTGACCACCATCTTATAACATTCAATAGCGATAACAAGATTAGCTGCACAAACCCCTTACAGCTGGCCATGCCTGCCCCGTCTAGAAACAAACTAAATATCATAGCCAATAACCTACTACCTTTGATGCAACCCTTCTTAGTAACACACAACTCTGGTAGACACAAATGACTAAACAGTACAACAAAACTAGACTCACAGCCATAGACAAATTAGCTCCTCTTGTCTTACGAAAGACAAACAACCTGCCCACTTAAATGTGTGGTTCACTCCCACATTAAAAGCATTAAGAAATTCTAAGGGAAAATCTGAATCTCACGGGAAAAAATCTTCTACTGAACCTAATAACCGAGAATTTGACAGAGCCACCCTTCAATACAAACAACAAGTACTCCGAAAAAAAAGTGTGCTGCATAATCATAATCACTAAGGCTAACTCAAAAACAAAGGAATTGTTTTCAATCCTCAGAGAATTAGACTCTCTGTTTCCACCAGTGGAAAGTTGCAACAAGGATGCAAACTAGTGTCTGAACATCCATAATGCTCTCCAAGAAAAAAAAATATCACACAACTTCATTCAAAAATTGAAGCAAAAAAAAACCCTAGTTAAACTTACCGAACCTTCCAGTCACCACGCAAATGCCCCAACCAACAATAAAGTGTTACAATTCGAATTTCTAAAGGTCACAAACACAGAAGTGCTCCAAATGATCTCAAGTCTAAAACCCATAAGGTGCCAAAGTGACCCTTGCCCGGCAACAGTCATCAAAGACTGCGTCCCTCAATTCACTCCATTCATCACAAATCTTATCAATGCCTCGTTTAAGAACAATTGTGTCCACACCGACCTAAAGAACTCCTGGGTATTACCCCTACTAAAAAAAAACTACCCTCGACCCAAAAATACCCAACAACTACCGCCCTATAACAGTGCCCTTTTTACTGAAAATTCTAGACAGGGCGGTAGCATACCTTCAAATACAGAAACATCTTGAAGCTGATAATATCCTTGGGTTACAACAGTGAGGATTCTACTCGAGATACAGGATGGAAACAGCACTCCTGGATTTAAAAATCAAAATGGACAACTTAAAAGATAGAGGGAAATTAGCCTTACTTCTCCTCCTTGGCCTTTCGGCTGCATTCGATCTTGTGGACCACAACATCTTGTGCAAACACTTGGCCTCAGCAACACATTTTTCCCCCTAGCGCCAACCACTGGATAAAATCATTCTTAAGAGACAGAACAATATGAGTCTTCTCCCCCAAGGCTGAAGCACCAGCTACCGTTGCCTCATTTGGAGTACCTCAAGGATCGTGTGTATCTTCAACATTAAACAACATCTTTACTAAGCCCCTTTTCGACCGCTTGGACGATTTGGGTGCCACCTACACTAACTATACAGATGACACCCAAATCCTCATACCCATCACTGGGGACCATGTTACTGACACAACCACACTCAATGCCATCTACCTAACCATCCAAGCATGGATGGCACATCACATCACGGTTGTGCTTGAACAACAAGATCAAGTTGCTCCTCACAGGTATGCAACGCAGGCTTGCCAAACTAAATGACGCCTTCAAACCCTTTAACATTGATGGTAACACCATCAAAGTCTCTAACAAGGTAAAAACAATGGGATTTTACCTGGACTCGTCGCTCACACTTTCAAAACAAGTCAATGCTACCACATCAGCTACAACCTACACTTGTAAACTTATCAATGCCTGCAGACAATTTTTATCACCCGACAGCTGCCTTAATTTGGCCAGAGCTCTAGTAATTACCCGACTTGACTACATTAACGCATTATATGCCGGCAGCAAGATCTGTCACATCTGAAAACTGCAGGCTCTGCAAAATAACGCCCTTAGAGCCACACTCAACATTCCCAGATCAGCACATATCTCCTCAACGAGACAAAAACTCAACTGGCTCCCGGTACAAGAATGGATCGTGTTCAGAATACTCACCTTGACACACAAATGTCTTTACCAGGTGGCCCCATCATAACCGTCAGACAAAATATCAAAACCCCATCATGCAAGACCAACAAGAGCAGCCTACATGCACCTTCTTGCCATGCCGAGATTCAAGCTTCAAAACGCATATGGCAGCAGCTTTCCTACAATTGCCAGCAAAAAGTGGAATAACCTGCCTGTCCAATTTAGAGCTCAAGAATCATTTGGGATATTTTGTAAACAATTGAAAAGCTACCCCTTTACACAACGCCTGGGTTACTAACTTATCCCACATATGTCTGATGTACATATGGAATTTGCACTATTCCGCTGTGGACTACTCTATGCAACTATGTAAATAAGGTATCACCCCTCAAAAAACTGTATCGATTATTGTTGAAGACTGTTGTACATATGTAACTATGGAGACAATTGTAACTTTATCTGTAAGAAAGCGCCCAGATGCCTTTGGGCTTGGTGCGCTATATAAGCAACAAAATAAATAAATAAAGATCATTCATCAAAATAAGAAGCCACAATCTCACAGTGCAATGTGGGACAGTACATTAAGACAAGTAGAAAAATAGGACAAAGAAACCTTGCCCATAAGAACATATTGCTCTCTTCTCCACAAAATAAAAAATAAATTGATTGAACAAATAACGACACTGTCCTTATCTCTAGTGTGACTGGGACTTTTAATAAAGAACATCTAGAATTCAAGGCCCCTAGCTTGTTTTCCTCCAGAATATTAGGCAGAAGGAGGGTCTTTAGACAATTGTTTCCTTTTACATGTGACATCAACATTGTCAACCAAGTTCGAACTTTGAAAGGCTGTTTACACAGATCCCAGCTTCTTTAAAACAGGCTCCATTATAAGAACATAACTATATGTGAGCTTTTTATAGGATTCAGCTCAATTTAAAACATTTCTTTTTTTAAGTGAAGAGGAAGATTAATACATTCAGGGTCCAGTGGATCAATAAAGGGCATTCTTAATGGCAGAGGCCTCAAACAGACCCTGGCCTCCTGCCCTGACAGAAAAACCTGCTCCATTGAAAAAAGGCCATTAAAATGATCCCTCTGCTTTAGAGATTATCTTTCTCAGCAATGGATTCAGATGATAAAAATGAGTCAAAGACAATAACATGTATCAAAATCAAGCATGATTGTACAGTAAAATGGGCACCAGAAAAGAAATGCATTTAAAACAATGCATAAGAAAATACGTTATTGACTCTGGTTTTTAACCCTTTCTCTCAATTTGAAAATTGATGATATATTTGAATTCAGTGGAGCAGCCCCAATCAGATGCATATACTAAGGATCCTTTGAAATGTATCAGTTTTAATAATGTCATATATTATAGTTCGTCTTGCATGAAGCCGCAAACACATTAAGGTTGTTTCAGAATTCTGAATATTGTTATGACTCTGTACATATAATTCATATTAATGGTATAATTCCACCCACTAAATCATAGATATATTTCATTCCCATTTGAGCATAATCTCAGAGGGAATGGCTAACTCACAGCTAATACATCTGCTTATTACATCTTAAAATATATTGGCCAATAAATGAAGAAAATTATCCCAGGATTGTTCCAGAATCCCACGATTGTTCCAGAGTCCTTTTGCAAGACAGCACTAGATTGTCTGAGAAGTATTTTTGGGGTAGTTGGGCAGACTAAAAGGGAGAGTTTACCTGGTGCATTTGCTTAGAGCTGGTTGATGTGCCTACCTGGGCATTGGAGAGACAAACCACAAGTAACTAAATAATCTCCAAGCATTAATTAAATCCAAGATATTAATTTGGGGAATCTCTGTTTACAAGCTATCTTTCTAAATGGGAATAGGCCTGTAGCTGAATCTTTGTGGATGCATATTTAAAATAGGCTATCCTTGATTCTATAATTGCACAGGACCTATATGCATCTGATCGTAAACTATTATTTATTAATTACCCGAGTTTTCAAAGGAAACATTGAATCTGGGTTTGTGGTGTGTGGTGTAAAATCTGTCTCACAGATGTGTAGTGATTCATAAACTTCTTCACCTGTGATGCCCATATTTAATATAAAACAACATTTCCCAAACAGAGTTTTCTACTCCACAAAGTGGACTTGGAAGGAGCTTAGTTTTTCCCCTTCAATTCCAAGAAAATAATATCAATTTTAAAAAAGAGGTTTACCACAGTGAAAGTCCTGTATGTATAACTAAGCCACAAACCAATATTGTGCCACTGAAAGTGGCCAACATTTTAGAGTTGAATCTAAACCTTTTGATGGTTTCAGAGAAAAACTAAATGAGGTGTTCTCTATAAAACCTTATTCTAATAATGTGTTTGACTTTTTAACTTGACTAGCCAAAGTCAATCTGTATGTTCAAATTGGAGAGGATTTATTATTTTGACTTAAATAGTTATTCATGTTTCTTTCGGCTTCCCCAACCCAGGTCACTCCTAGTTGGTGAAGTAGCTGTTGGAGAGGTGGAGGTCATTTGACTCCCAACTCCTCCCTGTTGATCCAGCCACTGAGCTCCACTTTGTGTTTTGTGTGCCTACACTTCCTGGCCAGTGCTCTCAACCTAGTCCCTCCTCTGTTTACTCACTTGTTTTGTGTTTAATGGGCTTCTGTAGCCCATGTTAATTCATGGTGGTGTAGTGGCTGGCTATGAGGCAAAGGGCGTCGACCAACTCCTTTAGTTCGGCCCCATTAGCACCAGATTAAAAACAGTCTGATTCTTGTCACGGATTGTGAAATTGTATTATTGTTATGGTGGTATTAGATCAGGGATATAAAACAAATGAGCCATTCACAAGTAAATACATTCCATAGATATAAGTCATTACACAAAATATCTGTTTGTGTAAGCATATATGCTTCAGAATGCACACAAAATAAACAAGACTGCAGGTGAAAGAAGGGCAGAAGGGCAGAGATCTTGGAGGGAACATGGAACACTTAGGAACATTATCTTAGTACTTCAGCCTGTGATGGCACATCTGACAGATTCATCAACATATATTGTTAAAGCTTGGCATATGATATAAACTGATGGCAACTCGTGTGCGAGCCTGAGAAATTAAGAGAGCACTGAGCTGGGCCGGTGATGGCAATTCATGGCATATATATGAAGAGCTGACCAAATGATGCCAGTAACTGTCATATGTTGAGAGTACATGAACATTTCATGGCAAAAACATCCAATTGAGTACAGATACTGTTCACAGGGGATAACTACGAGCCATAACCTCTGGTAATTGGTGGCCGTGCTAATGTCCTCAAACAAACCCTTTGTGTAGTGCAGTGGGTAGGTGTGTTGTAAGGAGGCAATGCCACATGCAAGGTATTTGACCAATGCTTAAGTGCAATATCCCTGCTCACTATGTAGAAAATGAATTGTTGGAACATGTGTGCATGGTAAAACGTAGTACTCATGGACATAAGAATGAAATGGAGCTTTGGCACAAACACAATGCCTCTGTCTACTGGTCCACAGAGAATGTCCGCAGACCATGCTAGTTGGGTACTGTGCATGCCAAGTCATGTGTTCAGGTCTGTCAGAATGCGGTCCAAGGACAGGGCTCAAATACTTAAAGAGCTCAAACGAAAGGAAAGAGGCAGTGAGCAAGTGTAAAGTTCTTCACATGGTTCATTTACAATGCTGACTTGCAATGACAAATGTCAATCACAATTTCAATTCATTATATCGTGAAAATCCGTGCCACAATATGCAAATCAGTATCTTGCATCTGCCCCGAATGATCACACCATGAACCGTGTGCATATATGTTTATATGACCATTCTTGGTGCAAACCACTTGGAAAAAAAAGTTTGCATGAGACATTTTTTAATAAAAATGCGCACTATTTCGTCGGAGCTCTTTAACTTCTATATTGACTTGGGGTTAGAGCCAGTATCATTTATAAAATAATTTCCATTCTCATGTTATATTTCGATAATTATGCAATTGGATTAACTAATAGTAGTAGAACGTCCTACCTTAATGCTTTCAATTACCATCTTTTTGTTTGTGAAATATGAATTTGCTTGTGACGATGCTTATGTCTACATTTTACCCAGAGATGTTTGCTTCACAATGATGTTCACAGAGCTATGTGATTGCCTGATGCAAAGAAAGGACCTACTCTCACCAGCCAGAAATACGAAGGTTGTGAGAGCACATCCCCCGATATAGCTTCACAAAGCATCCAGGCGCCTTTGGAGGCGTTATCTTTTGGCTGCTGAATGAGTTCTTAGAATTATTGTTTTGAAGCTGTATCAAATATGAGTCATCAACAATAAATCTCACCCTTAGGTTAAAATGTGTTTCTTGAGAGAACCAGCTTCCTTGTTCAATCCAGCCTGAAATGAGTCTCTGTGTCCTTATACCCGCTTATGCACGGTGCTATGCGGGCCTGTGTATGCAATACTTTAGCGGGACACTGCTTCTTTGTAGCGCATGCACTGTGTGTGCTCAGCATCAAAAAGGTTTCTTTTTTCTTGGTTTGGCTGCAAGTCTTTTGATGAATCAGAAATATTGGAAGGCAATCAAGAGGACAATAAATGCTGTGACTGTTTAGTTCGTAGTGCATGTGAAAATGTACTTCAATGAAATGGCGGGTACCTTCTTATAACTCTGATTAATCATAGAAAGAGATTCAACATGTTATGGAATGACATCTGCTCTGCAAAAATATAAGGATCAGTAGTGACTAGACCACCTACTCAGGACTCACACTTCTACAAACCAACAGTGATTCCAATCAAAAAGGTAAAACAAGCAAAGCTAAGGGATGTACTGCCTTTAAATTTTGTGATTACAAGGAGTGTGAATGTAATCCAGCAGCAACCTCTGCAGCAAAGTCCAAAATGAAAGAAATGTCCAATCAAAGGTCTTTAATAATATATATGCTTTCATTAAACACAATTACATTTCTTCCCACTAATGTACAAATAAATACAAAACCACTATAACAACCCATACAATTAACGGAAAGACAGTGAAATTCAGAATGTAATGTTGCAGCACGCTAGGATTTCAGCAGGTAGGAAAAACAGGGAAGTAATTTATTTAGGAATTCAAAAAAGTCAAGGGCCGCATGAGTTCAACAGTGTGGCCAATGATGGAGGTAATTTGGCCACCTTAATGGCTAAAAACTGCCATTTGAGCAGGGTTACCACCTGTGATTATTCTGTCAAAATCCCAATGGAGTTCTGTGGGGAACTAACACCACCAAACTGCCACTTGTAATTCAGCGGTAATTCCACCGAACCGCGTGGTGGTAATGGTAAATCCATTTGCTGGTATCTCGGCGGATTTACTTGTAATGATGCCCTATGTCTTTCGCTGCACTGTGGTGTGGTTCAAACCTGGTTCAGGTACGATGAGTTGTACTGGGTCAAGCAGCAAATTGGTGTCTAGTTGGTTTGAAGCAGAAGCTTGGTGAGGCTCAATAGCAGCATTCAGGTCATGCGGTTCGAATGGTTCACCAGGGTCAGATCTACGGTCGAGTCGGTTCAAGACATTGGTAACCACTGGTTTGGGTCGGCAAGTAACAGGATGCTCCAGCAGTTCTAGTCGAGGTTCGTCAGTTCAATGTAGTGACCTTGGTGGTCCGATGCAGGGTTTAAAGATGCAGAAATGAGTGCCAGTCTGCAGTAGCAAGCAGGATGTTTGAGGCAAACAGGTGATGTGCTCCACCTTTCGCGATGCAGCGAAGAGCCGGTTTGGTTGATGCAAAGCAGCTATTGTTAAAAGATTCGATGAAGTGCCAAAAGAGGCATCGGTGTGTCCCTCTGGTTTGGGTGTGGTGAATGCAGTTTGAAATACAGTTCACCGGTTTGACGTGGTAAAATATGAATCCTGGCTCATATGGCCCTCAAGATGCTGTGAAACCCCTGGCAGGGGTTCCAGGACATTAAAAAGTCTGTTTAAGGTTCTGCTGTTTCAGTCTTGGGAGGTCTTGTGCAGAGTGGCATGTCCTGGTCCTCATCAAGTGTCCCCCCCAATGTGCCCTTGAAGTGAGTAGGGGGCTGAGCTTGACTTTGCCTTGGAGCACTCCTTCAGCTCAACAGCAGAGGGCTTTTGAAAGAGCAACTAATCTAAAAGAGGTCTCAATCAATTCTTCCTGAACACGTCCTGAGATTGAAAAAGTGAATCGAATATGGAGTGGGAGACCTCCGAGTTTATATGCATACATGCAAAGTCCCCAGGTGATTGGACAGAAGCACACCTGCTTTAAGGGGTCCAAATCCCCTCTTGTTACAAGTGAGATATGCCTGCTTCCATCATACCCAAAGTTGTTTGCGCTAAAGGAAGTGAAGTAGGCAGGAAGGAAGGAGAGGCATAGAGAGAAACAAGAGGGTGGAATCCTTCGTCACTTGTGCTGAACTTCATCTGGATACACTAACTCTACCCCCTTTCCAGACCCATAGCCTGACACTTCAGACCCTTTGGTATGAAACAGATGTGAGGCTAATCTTTGCCTAGGGTGTGCCCTTTGGGTTCTTATTTCCCAGGTGCACTGCTCCTGCTGAGGGGTTGTCTGAATGGAAAGAGGCTTTCACAAACTTCACAAAGGTTCAAAAGAAGGCAGCACACACTGGCTCTAGTCCTGCTGGGTGTAGCAGAGACATAATAATATCAATATTTATTTCAAATACCAGCCACCATATCTCAAACTCAGGTATCGTTTATGTTTAAAAATTATAAATGCCACGAGGATGATGATTTCTTATAATTATGCTGTTCGAGAACAGAAGTGCATATTCTAAATGCAACCCCTGTGCCCGAGTGACTTGGCTGTCACTGCAGCTGTCAACCCTGAACCTGCTCTGTGATACTGGAGAGAAGTTGTTGCAGATCAAGATTCTGACATAGCAGGGCACATGTGTAAGCTATGCTTTTGGCATGGCGTTTGCTGCAAGGGGCGTCTGATTAGCAGATCAGCCATTCTGAGATGGAATTACCCACATCATTTTTTATTAATAAAAATAAAAAAAGCTAGAGCTTCTACAGCTGGCAATCCTTCAGAAACATTTTGTGCTAGGCAATCAACGTATGCTCATTGTACAGCAATGCTTGGTCAAATGGTGTCATATATTTAATCACAGCAACCACTGATGCAAATTCACAGTTTGGACGATATATCAGAGGTTTACACTGAGTAGCACAATGAATGATGTTTATATTGTTCCAAGGTTATGGCACATGAGTTAGTGATCTGTTCAATTAGTCCACATATAAATATCCCTGTATTAAGTCACATCCCATCTATAATCTAGAAAAGACACACTGGTGTGATGTCTGTGCTATACTTTCACCCTGGATCAGCAGACAGCCTTACCTGACCATAGATGATTTGGGCAGGTCTCAGGAAGTAAGGCTGAATCCTCTCTGACTCCACAGTGACTTGAAACAATAGGGACACACAAGGCACTGTAAGTCCAAAGATGACACAGGGGATAAGATTTATTAGTGGCAAAAACCCCATGTAGCAGGTTCCCAGTACAGCAGACAGGCGATCCAGAAAATGTTGGCAAGTGGAATAAGAATCTGTGAAGAGAGCAGTAAGCAGAATCAACAAGGGTTCAGCAGGCAAGGCAGCAGCAAGTAATCAGCAGATAAGCAGGCACAGGATTCCAAAGAATATAAGACATAGGGAAGGAATGAAGATACATGAGAAGAAGGAAAGAGAGTGTCCACTCACCAGAGGATCAATGGAGCATTGAGACGGGAAGACCGCTATGATCGATGGATGGTGCTATATTTTCTGGATCGGGCCTGATTGGCTACCAGTTGACATTTCACGGCATCTTGCTGTATCAGAGGAGCCATCTTCAGGTTGGCATTATGATGACCCTGGAGGCAGCCATCTTGGGATTTGCGGAAGAGACAATAATGGGTGCCATATAGCCAAGGGACTCTATGAGCACTTGTAACACCCTCTTCTCGACTTTATCATAGACATTAATCAACATTATTTAAATAGCTCTTTCTGAGAGGCATTCTGGATGAAGTCCACAACAATTGACTTGATGGACAAACAAGCTCCACCGCAGAAAATGAGAGCCCAAGATAATTTGATATGATGATGTACAATGGGGTTTAAACATGAAACAACAATATGCAAGTATACAGTAAGTGAGAAAAGCAATTGTTAATACACTTTTTTTTATTCGTGCGAATCAGCCACATCCTCCACAAATCTCCATGCTGGTGTTTTTGCTCAATGTATCTTCAATACTGGTCATACACAGCCTTTTAAGATGTTGCTTATTATCTCATCACTAAGCAACTCCCTGTCGTTTAATGGGGGTGGAAGCACCAGTAATGTCAAAAGCTGGCCATGGCAAGCACAATGCAAGGTGGGGATTTCACAGATGTGACAAAATCACTCTGACTCTCAAAAGCAGCTCATCAAATTTTATTAAGATCAGTGTTGGCCATAGGGCTGTCCCGCTCTCTCATCTAGCTTAAGGCTTCCTCCTTAACCCAGGCAGCTGTAACCCCAGTTAGTCCTACCAAACTGTAGCCCCAACTTTCTCACAGCCAACTTTGGCTAGAGGTGTCTCCCTAATGGTTGGCTATCTGCTCTCCCACATGTACTTCCTAACTGTCCCTACTCTAAGCAGTTGTTAGTGTCCTAACTACTACTACTCAAACACTACTTCCCCATCTGCTATGGTACTAATCCTTCCACACCACTACACGGTCACCCTCCTTTCACCCCACACCAGTCATCTCACAGTCACACCTTACACTATCGTCTGTACACAAGTCCCAGACACCCACACACTTACACTACAGAACCACTATCACTGAACAGCTAATGCCTCACTTGCTGCTCAAATTTCCTCCACAAGCCGTCACTCTCCCCTTCCTCCTGCTGCTGTCTTAGACCACCACCTCCACCCCCTCTGACCTCACCTGAACAGCACACACTTACAGTTCTATCTCCACTGTTCTCATCCCTCTACTCTGTTCTGATTGGATATCTGTCCCTGGCCAATTAAGCCAGTCTTCCTCAGGTTAGGTGTGCATGTGCAGTGCTAATTTATAAAAATAAAGCTCACCCTTGTCCACTTTATCCATGTCAGATTGTCACATATTGAGGCTGCCAGCCTGCGAAGGCCCATTCTCATATTAATGTTTTGGGGCCCCATTCCTTGAAGAACCCAACATGTTTCTGTCCTTAACATCACTTCGGTAGGACATTCATCAGGGGGTATCCTGTTACGGCTCTTGTTAAATTTCCAAATTGATGTGTCTTGGGTGACGTTTCTTTTTTAAAAAAAATGTTTTTTTTTAAGTAGAAAGCAGGAGTCACCAAAAACAGTCACTTTAGGAAATAAATCCATATATCAGTCACAACGACGACGTTCAAAAGTAATAGATCATTGTGTGCATTTGTGAACACACAAACATTATTTTAGTCAAATACCTGCTTTTCATGCACAGTAGAATTCCCTTTAATGGAAGGAAAAATTCATTAGCCCTTCTCAATAGGACCTTCACTTCTTAAATGCCCCCAAAGTGGGCCCAAAAAGCAACACTGCAATGAACAACAGCAACACACAATTTAAAATCATCTGATATTTAAAAATCAAGTAGTATGTACCTACACCACGGTAAAGAACCAATCCAAATGCAATGGTTCATAATTTAATTTGTGTAAACCAAACAGTATTCAAAACAATCCAGGGACATAGATGTCTTTATCTGCCCAACAATACGTTGGATGTCACCAAATTAATTTAACAACCACGTTATGAGCTACAAATGCATACAGTCAGGTCAAATATCATTACTTTAGTTGGTGACAAAGGGGAGTAAAACAAACGATTAATACATATTGTGGCATTATCAGTTTTGGTTTTCTACCTGGAAAACAGGAACATTGCGTGTTATTGCAGCCTCATTGACTAGTTTCAGGTTTGTTTTGATACTATGATGTACACTTCACAGTAGATAGCTCATTGAATCTACCGTTACCAAATTGTCCACTGCTTGGTACATTAATAAGCGTGCTTCTATAAAGTCCTGAGCCAAATACTAATTACTCAACAAAAAACTCCACTGTGGCAGACTGATCCCTGTGATCCCTGTGATGGACCCTATTTCCACACATAAACCTGGGGCACGACCTACGCTCCCAGTCAAAATCCCTGAGGCAGGAGCACTGGGTACATACCCTGCAGTTCCCCGTGCACATACTTACAGTGCAAATATGCCCAGTGACAAGCCCCATACTCCACAGCATATCTCTTGAGACAGACAAGCTTCCCCTTATGGCACTCATATTTCATGAGCACACTTTGTCTATGTAAAAGAGGTGGCAATTTAAATAATTATTGCCGCAAAGGAAGATCCACTGGATTGACCGTCTAGACTCTATGTCCCCTCGAGGGATAAATTTAGATTGAGACTTAAGTTGTTTGCTATAACCTTTTACACATACTGGTTACCTTCTAATGGAAACTGATTTTGATCTTGGAAAACTCCCATTCAACAGTTCATTTTATCCATTTACCATGTTGCCACAACCATGGAAAACGCAAACATAATCATGTTTTTTTTAAAAATATTTATTTATTTTTGCACACAAATAAAACACATATGCAGTATAAAACAGTTGGAGAACCTTAACACCAACACACATCGTTGACCTTGTTAATCGGAATCATCAACCACAGATTTGTCCATTAAGTATTGTTTATACCTGTCCCATATATTCCTTGGCCAGGAGGTGGGTAGTACTGAGTCTATGTATAGTTCTTCTGTATCATTTGTCCAAATCCTGCCCCTGTCCCATTCCACCTTGGTTGGCGGGATGTTACTTTTCCACTTCAACAGAATCACTCTTTTGGCTATCAATAGGCTTAGGTTCAGTAGTTTCCGCCAGGTTGAGTTCATCTTCCCGGTAGACCCCAATATGCACAACATTGGTGTCCATTTAATGGGTTGGTCCACCATCTCGTCTAGTGCTGCAGAGATCTCTGCCCAGTATTATAGTGTTGTGCATGCCCATAGCATATGGAGAATGTCTGCATCCTCGGACTGGCATCTCAGGCATGTACTTGCCACTGAAGGGTATATGCGACTCAGCTTGGCGGGGGTGTAGTGCGTTCTATGAACAATTTTATAGTGAATTAACTTCTATCTGGCATTGCATGATATATGTTTCGTAAGAGAGCATATCTGTTGACATTGATCGTCCTCTATTTGAAGTCCCAAGTCTTGTTCCCATTTGATTCTAGCATTATGTTGTTCCGGAGGGCGGGTTTGGATGATAGTTTTATACAGGGTAGATGCAGAGATCTTCCCTTTTTGAGCGGTGAACATGTATACCAGACCTAATTTGATCACTGGTTCCATTGGGAACGTAGGCCATATATTAGAAATGGATGATCTAATTTGCATGTATTGCATCTTGCATCTGGGCGCTTCCCCTAACGTGTCTTTAAGGTTTTCCCAAGTGACAAAGTGCTTGTTCATAAATATTTGGCCCCATTGGACAATACCTCTGGCCCCCCAGTGTGCAGCTGCGTCCTCATCTAAAGTTGGTGGAATGTTGGGGTCCCCGCAGATTAGCATGCTCGGGTGATATAATCTGTCCGTACCATAGACGGCAGTGATTTTGGCCCAAGCTGTAGCTGTGACTTGAATGGGGTCAATGGAGTTATGATGCTGAGGGTGTGTCGTTGTCATGTTATGAAGCTGCGCTGCGGGTTTAGATAGATGTAGTTCCCTCTGTGTATTCTTGGGGTTGAGGAAGTCTGTGGCCCACTCGGCGGTATAATGTGCTTGTGCAGACAAATAATAAAGTTCCAAGTCTGGTGCCTCTAGGCCTCCCTGTGTATAGGGGTCAATGAGTTCCCTCCAATTCAATCTGGGATGTCCCCATCGTGTGAAATTAATGGAGGCACTCTTCATTTTGGCAAAGAGTGCTCGACCTGGCCACACCGGGACTGTACTGAACAAATAAGAGTTTTGGGAGGATGATCATTTTAATAAGGGCAATTCTTCCCATCATTGAAATAGGTAGGGCACCCCATCGCGTCAGTTTAGCGCACAGGGTGTCAGCTTGGGTGTCGTAATTCAAAGCCTGAGATAGATTGGCTGTCCTAGCCACCCGTGCTCCCAAGTACTGAATATGCACCCGGCTCCAAATGAGTCCGTGAAGGTCCACAACGGACCTTCATAGCCGTCGCTTCTGTGAGTGGGAAGATTTTGGATATTTTTGCTTTGAGTCTGAGGCCGGAGTACTCGCCAAAGGTTTTAACCTCTGCCAAGACCTTCCCGAGCATGCAATCAGGGTTTCTGAGCTATAATAAAATGTCATCAGCATACAATGTAATAATTTCCAGTTTGCCCTCTAACCATAATCCACACGCGCCGAAGCGGGCCCTGAGTATATCTGCCAGTGGTTCGATCACCAGTGCAAATAAAAGGGGTGTCAAAGGGCAGCCATGATGGGTGCCTCCCAGTAGCTCCAATATATCTGAGAGGGTTCCATTGGTGTTTATCCTGGCATAGGGACGAGTATATAATATTTTAACCCAGTTGATGAAATTGGGGCCAAAACCATAGTTCTGTAATACCCTAACTCAGAAGGGCCAGTATACTGTGTCAAATGCTTTTGTGCATCTTTTGGTATTGCCGTCATTATCCTATGGCAGCATCTAATGTTTGTTGTGGTCGACCTACCCATAACGAAACCTGCTTGGCATTCAAGGACCATGTGAGGCATTAATGGGGTCAATCGAGTGGCCAGTATTTTCGCGTACATTTTTGCATCATTATTTATTAGTGATAGAGGCCTATAGGAGCCACATTCCTCAGGCGGTTTCCCTGGTTTGAGGAGTAAAGTAATAACTGCCTCCCGGGTGGTTTCTGGGAGCTCACCCTTCTCCAAGGCCTCTGTCCATACCGCGTACAGCCTAGGTGTGAGGAGTTGGCTGAATTCCTTGTAGAATTCTGCTCCAAGGCCATCTGTGCCCAGAGCTTTCCCATTTGGTAATGTTTTTATGGCTTTGGATATTTCGGCCTCTGTAATTGGAATTTCAAAGGCGTCCCTAGTAGCTTCCACTATCAATGTCGTTGGTATTCGGGAAAGGTAATGGTCTATCTCATTGTCAGTAGCAACACTTTGGGGGGAATACAGTTCTTTATAGAAGTCATAGAACGCTTCCATAACCTCTTGTCTGTCCGTGGTCACATTACCATATGGACGCATTATGCAGGGGATGGTGGTCGGTCCTTTCTCACCTCAAACCATTCTGGCTAATAGTCTACCAGGTCGCTCACTCTCCCTGTACCTCCTTGCAGCCACGGGCCTGTCGAAGTAGCGGATCTCACGATCGGCCGCTTCCTTGTATTCATCTAGTTTCGTTTTTATTTCTAGTCCTAGCTGTGGGGATGGTGATTGTGCGTATTGAATCTGTGAGTTGTCAATGTCTGTCTCACGGTGCGCTAAGTCTCTACGGATGTCCTAATTCTGTAGACCTTGCAGCGCCCCTGATGCAGACTTTAAATGCTTGCCATAATACTGTGTCGCTCGTTACTGATCCTTCATTAATATTAAAGTATTCTCGTATGGACTTTGCTAGCTCCATCTTATAGACCGGGTCCTGAAGGGCAGCAGGTTTAAACCACCAGGGTGGTTTATTTTTATATCTGGGATACGGAGTGTTAGTTCTATGGGTGAATGATCAGAGTATGTCCTGGGTAAATGTGAGCTTCTGTGACCCAGTCTAAGGTGTCATTGGTGACTAGCCATAGGTCTATCCTGGAGTGCATATCATGCACGGAGGAATAGAACATATATGCCCTTTTGGTGGCGTTTAGGGCATGCCATGCATCTCTCAGATTCAAGTCGCTCATATGGGTAAGTATCGTGAGGGCTGATTTAGACAACGTTCGTGGTTTTGTTGATGTGTGGTCTAAATGTACATCTTAGATTGTGTTAATGTCTCCTCCGCATAGCAATTGAGCGGTGGGAAACTTTGCTAATTTCCCAAATAAGGTGGAATAAAAGCTGGGGTCGTCTATATTTGGGCCATATAGGTTGAGTAGCAGCACTTCCCTATCACAGAGGGTGCCATGGACCAGTACATATCTGCCCCCTGGGTCGCACTCTAAGTGGAGACATGTAAATGGCATGGTTTTGTGTATGAGGGTCGCTACTCCCCTCGCTCGACTGGAGTATGATGTGAAGTACTGGTGTGCCCCCCAGCTCTTTGCAAGCTTCCTGGCCTGTTGAAGTAGTAAATGTGTTTCTTGTAGAAAGACTATCTTGGGACCTGCAAGGATTTTCCTCCTTTTGGTCTGAGATTCCAAGCCCCGGACATTCCAACTAAAAAAATGTTATGTCATCGTTCCTTGGTTTAGCCATTTCCTTGGATATATACATGATTGTGGTCAGTGTATTCCTTCTCGAATCTGCGCATTTCTGTGTCGGAGTAAAGTACCTGTATGCATTTTAGTGTATTTCCCTCGTGTCCCCAACCGTACCCCAACAATCTTACCCTGTGTCCCCTCCCGCTCCCTCATAGTTCCAAAACTTTAACTATGCCCACACATCCCTCCCAAACCCCACCCATCAATTTATAATGCATCTGCTACAGGGGGGCTGCATCCCGGGCCGCGATATTATGTTCTGTCTCTTCGTGGCCTGTTCCGTTACTGTTACTTGAACTCATTATGAACCATGAGGATAGATTAAAATAACAAGGGTTCACTCATTTTGTTAACTTATAAGGACTCAATTAGCAACACCATAGCGTTGGGCTAGCCCAATCTGGGGAGGCCCAGGTTCTATCTTCCCATCGTTTTTCCTTTTTGTTTTCTTTGTTTCATGTCATTGGATCGCCTTTCTTTAAGATTCCTCCCCAGTCTCGGATTGGTGTGATGGCAGTGGGATATGAGTTTCCACAAAGGTTGCGGCTTCCTCTGGAAATGTGAAGAAGTAGGTCTTGTTTTGGTGTTGAAGCTTTAATCTGGCAGGATACAGCATAGCATAGGGAACATTACGCTCCCGCAAGAGTTTTTTGACCACGGTGAATAGACGTCTTTCTTGTTGTACTGCCAATATATACTCTGGAAAAATGGGGGCTGTGTTGGCCTCCCATTTCAGTTCTTGCTTTTCTCTGGCGGCTTTCAAGATCAGATCTCTGTCTCTGTAATTCATTATACGGGCTAAAATGGGCCTCGGATATGCCCCGCGCTTAGGGCGTGGCGCGAGAGATCTATGTGCCCACTCTACTATGAACATGGGTGACCACCCAGGGTCGCCCATAAGATCGCGCAGGAGCTTTTCCACCGCAAGTTCCATGGGGCCTTTCAGGGCATCCTCTGGCATAATGCGGATGTTGTTCCGTCGGGACCTTGCCTCCAAATCTTCTTATTTGATTTAAACTGTTCCTAATTCCTTTGCCATTGTGGTCACTGTAGCTTTCAGGGCATCCAGTGTGTCCTCCGTGGTAGAGATGTGTGTTTCAGCTTCCGTAATTCGGGTTGTAGTTTTGTCCAGTTGAGTTTTGATGGAGGAGACATTGGCCATTATTCCGTCAACTTTTTCGTTGAGGGAGGAGAATCCCTGCTGCATGGCTTGGAAGACTACTTGAGAGTCCATCGCTGTTGCTGCCTCTGCTGATTGAGCTTGAGTGGTTATTTCCTTGGGCATCGTTGTTTCCATGTCGCGCGTCTCATCGTCGTTGTGTATTTTTCTTCTCTTCCTTTTTTGGGACCAAAGCTCTTGGGCATCATAGGCGTTCCTTCGGGGGGGAGGGGCTAGCCGTGTGTTGAGTTGTGGTGTGGTGTGGGCCAGGTTCCCGCCACTCGTTTAAATCCACGTCCACTGATGTGTGGGAGGCCGTAGATAATGTCCGGGAGAGGCGGCTCCCGGTTCCAAGTGTTATACCTTTGCCGTTCAGGCTGCAGAACCTGGTAGTGATCCTCAAGGGGCGAGTGTTATTACCTTCGGCTGCAGTTTTTAATGTTCACTTGACTTTTGCAGACGAGGGATATAGATTTTATGCAAGTTAGTAGCCCCGTTTATGTCACAGGCGTGGATTTTTGGGGACTGTCTGATGCCATGGAGGGGTAGAGCTGTGTAGTAGAGGCAATGCTGCAATGTCCAGTTACCTGCCCCCTTGTGTGTTCTGTCCTAACAGTGTAACTAACAGTTCTTGGGTGCCAGAACTTGGGTTAAGCCTGGGAATGAATCACCCCTTACTCACTTGCAGATGGATATTCATGCTTGGAATGACTGGTCCGTGGGGGTAGGTATTCATGGGGCACCGCTCTGCAGAGGAGAGTATAGTTCCCTCTCTCCCTGGAGGGGTGACTGTTAGAGTGTCCAGTACAGCGTGCTCTGCTTAGACCAACCATAATATGAGTGATTTGAGGCAGGGTGCTTTATATGTGGTGAGAGTCCAGTATATCCAGGTGCTGAATGATTTAACAGTGGTCCCTGTGCCGCTTGATGCGTGTGGATCAGCGCCTCCTGTGACCGGGACCACTCTGAGAGCCATCCCCACGCAGCGTGTATGTCTGATTACGAGCGTCCCTGGAGCGGGCCCACTTGTCACTCTGTGGAATAACTGTCTTGTGAGGTGAGAGCACTGGCCGGGTCCCAGTAGGGAGGGATTTGGGCTGGCCCCGGGGAGGGGGGGCAAGATACGCGGTCATCAGCCGCCGGCGCTCTACGCCGCGCCTGCACAGCGGCACTCATGTCCTTTATGTAGCCGCAGCATTGGGTCTGCAGGCACTCTACGTTATACGCAGTGCCCGCGACCAACTCACTTGTGATTTGAGACTTCTGCGGAGTTAATGATCCTCTCGTCGCCGGGCCCCTCCTCCTTCAGTGCTGTGTGCGTCGGGTGTCTGCTCCCGTCAGCAGTGCGGCAGCTTTCACACGGTGTATCTTCGTCGCGGCAGCAGTAATTTGGGTAAAACTTCAGCAAAATGTTCTCTAACTGTTCATGAGCACTTCTGCAAGTTTGTGAATGGAAACGGCTCCTGAGGTCATATCATTTGCACTTCAGCCCGGGATGTCTGTGGCGCTTACACAGGAGCAGCCATGTCTCCTCATGCGCAACAGCGCCCCCCAAACATAATCATGTTTTAATGACATCCAAGTTCGCTAGCTTGTTAACACACGATATGTAGGCACTTTTTTTGTTTACCTATTAGCAAGCGGATATCTAATGGTTCTCGTTTGGGACATGTATAAACTCAGTCAATATGTATCTGAGCGTAATTACAGTGATTATACAGGTTCCCTGTCATTTCCAAGATGGCGCGCTCCCTTTACATTAATCTGAGCATGAGGCATTATTTTCCTTATATTCATGCATGCGCCAAGGTTATCTAGCAACCAGTGGCGTCTTGGTACTTGCGCAGCTAGCGGAACAGCTTCAGTTTACTGGCTCTGCTTTCCAAAATTTTTCAAAGTAAGTACATTATGTTTACCCACATTATTAAGATTGATTTATCTTGGTCTTGACCTGGGGGGGAACTATGCTGATTGCGGTGGCAACTTTGCGGCAACCATCAGTAGATTTATATATGCATCGGACCTAACATTACGTCCCACAGCTCTTTTTGGCCCATATCACTTATGCTCACAGCATCTGAAATACACAATATCCCTTTGATTCATGGACATCTAGAATTCCGAGGTGAGAGCTTTTTCATGCAATACCTTAAAATGTTATTGCTTACACAGGCCTCCACAACGTGGGACCCAGTGCTATTTCCTAGCAACTGGTCCCATGTTTGGCACCCACAACCCATCACCATTATGTGCTTATTTTCCTAAGCCCATTTAAATCTTTTCCACCAGAGAAGGTGGAAGCTTGCCAGCACTGTGAAGATTTTCGTGTAGCCACTCAGAGAACACCCAAGGTTAGTTATAGGACATTCTTTATTGCACAATCAATATTATCACTTACATATAATCACTTTAACCTACAGGTGTCTAATTGAACCAGAGATATTACCTACCTGATGAATGGCAGCCTTGCCTGAAACGCGAGGTAGATAGGAGGAGACATGCCGAGCTTTACCACCTTGTCTCAGCCCATCACTCTTCCTCACTGAGATATCTGCTCCTATGAACTTTTTAATTATGTATAGAATCATGTAATCCCATGTGTGTGTACACCAAATTTACTTATCAAATTGACATATGCTAAAAATCAGCACAAGCATGTGCACTCTTTTGTTAACATTTAAGCCTTTCTTGGAATGAAAAGTGAACTAAATTGTTATTTGCTTCGACATCATTTAATTGTTTATATTCTTTGTATTCACTTTTTTCCATGAGTAAATAATTGCATATGATTTAACTGTGTGGACAGTGATGTAATGTGTATAGGCAATTCCATTGCCACAGTGCGCCCTGGTCCTGTCCCCCGTAGGATTCGAGGGACCCCCCTGTTTCAATACTCATAGCTCATGAGACTGATCCTCTGATAAAATACATCAGTCAGCGTCCCTCACCCCTCAGGGGAGTCACACCTTGAAGAATGACATCAAACACGCACCTTGGTGGCACCCCAACACCCTCACATTACATATAGTATCCAATTGCACCTGTGTTTTGTTTTTGTGTTCCTGCCCCAGCCAGGAGAATCAGGCTAGGAGAATGTGCATGTTTGGGAAAAGGTGAGGCAAGTGATGGAGGTGGTCATCTTATTGATACATATTCATATGCCAGCAGTGAGGCAAAGGAATGAAGCACATTTATAATACAATGTGTAACAATGGTATCATTATAGCTACGCATGCAAATCCTTTAGCCACTGGATTGACGTTTAGACAGCCATTAAGGCACCAGGTGAGAAAAGTGAAAGTCTTCTCTATACCTCAGAATCATATTCCCACAGCTGATTCCCTCTCATGTGATGACATTTTAGCATGATCGCTGGTCCATTGAGCCTGGAGACATCGAGGCATAGGTCATCCGTGCGGATTTCCTTGTCAGCAGTGTAGGAAAATACCTGCAAAAATAAGTGTTGACATATGTGAAAGGTTCTCGGAAACGTCCTAAGCTCATCAGCACTCAGCCTCTCTGTGCAGTTCCTTCATGCACTGAGCCTGCTGCAGAGGAACATGGTGTATTAACCTCCAATGGCCCAGTGTTGTCAGTGGTGAGTTTCATGTGGTTAAAATAATACAGAAAGAGGGTCCGGTTCAGGGTCTAGGCGGAATATACAAAACTGTCAAATATCCTGTCTTCTGAAAATCCAAGATTTATTTTTTTACCACAGTTATGGACATTATAAATAATGCAAGACAAAGACACTGACATCTATGACGTGCAACATAAACACCCATTACAGTTACTGAAAAATAATACATTTGTGTACGTGTTTACCTTGTATTAGCCTAATTGGGAAACGTCATTTTCAGAAAGGTTAGACACGATTATAAGTCACTGTACAAAGAAATTGTTAATACAGTGTGAGCTAACTTTTTATAGTTTGGAAATTAACTTTATACAACCATGTACTTGATTAAGATCCCTTAATAACCGATTGCCATTGAGACAAACGTCTTCTAAATTATAACAATCATAATATGACCAAAAGTGCACTCTACACTCAAACACAAAGTACCTTTTAATGAAAAGCTGGTAGTATACACCCAGAAAGCGAACTCCCTAAATGCACGCATCTCTAATGCCACCTCAAATAGTAAAGAGCTATTCGCCATCATCGAAGAATTGGACACTCCTATCCTTCCTCCTAGTACAGTCATAGCAAGCAAAGCATGGTGTACCACCATCCAAGACGCACCAGCCGCCAAAATACACAACTTGCAAAATAAAATGGACTCGCAAAAAAAATACAAGGAACCACCTCAGAGCCAACCCCTCTGCTATCAACAGATCCCACAACTAATGCTTCGGAATTCCATTACACCCCAGTGACCGAAGATTAAGTACTAAAAACCATAGCATCACTCTAACCCTCTAACTGCAAAGGAGACAACTTTCCTGACAAAGTAGATAAGGTCTGCACCCATACCCTAGCACCCACCATCACCAATTTCGTTAATGCTTCTTTTGACACTAACACCATACCAACCAGCATCAAAGAAGCCTGGGTCACCCCCCACCTTAAAAAACCCACTCTCTTCCACCGTAGACCTTACCATCCCCACCAACCACAGATCCATTACCACAGTCCCTCTCCTAATCAAAATCAAAGATACAATTGCCTACACCCAAGTCCAAACCCACCTCTAAAACAATCAACTACTAGGGGAAAGACAATCAGGCTTCTGGGACAGCATTGCTTGATCTGAAAAACCAGATAGCCACGGTTAGGGACTCAAGGAAACTATGGATTCTGCTACTACTCGACCTATCCGTGGCATTCGATCTAGTAGATCATAATAAACTATGCCTAACCTTAACTAACAACTTTCACTTCTCCAAGGAAGCCACTGCACGGATTAAATATCATTCCTCTCAGACAGCACACCCAGAGTAGCTATAGGTGACGTAGCTGCAGACCCCATCTCCGTCCCGCTGGGAGTTCAAGGATCCTGCCTCTCCCCAACGCTTTATAATGCTTACACTAAACTACTCTTTGCAGCGCTAGCTGCAATGGGAATAATTTATACAAATTTTGCTGACGATACACAAATACGTATCCCAATATCAGGCAACCTCGAACAGGATATTATCTGTGTTAATAACATCTATTCCATCATCCAGTAATGGATGGAAGCAAACAGCCTCGGTCTGAACAGAGAAAGAACAGAGAATCTTATAGTAGGGACACTTGCTCGGCTAGCTAAACTTCACCCACAATACACAGCTTTCGTTATTGACGGCACCCCCATTTGCATCTCCAACCAAGTTAAAACATTAGGGCACTATCTGGACTCTAGTCTTACCATGTACAGACATATCAGTGTTCTTGCCTCATCCACAATCTACACTGCTAAACTCATTGTGTTGAGCCAGCCCTTCCTTATGCCCACGCTAGAGCCCTCATACTAGCCCAAAAAAAATAAACAAAATGCAACTACTCCAGAATAAAGCCTTAAGAGCTGTGCTAGGCATAAAAAAGGGATCACATATCCCAACATAGGAGAGAGGCACACTGGCTACCTATCCAAGCAAGGATTCTCCACAAAACTCCTCACCTCTCTTTCCTCTCAACCTCGGTGTTCCCCAAGGATCTGTCCTTTGCCCCTTTCTCTTCTCACTCTATACTTCTTTCCTTGCTCCCATTATATCCTCCTTTGGTGTATCACACCATTTCTATGCTGATGGTATTAAGCTCTCCCTTTCCTTCTCCTCCTCCACACCTGACATCCACCTTAAGCTCTCTTCTTGCCTATCTGCCATTAAATCCTGGATGTCCTCTCAATTCCTTTCTCTCAACTCAGATAAAACTGAGCTCCTCTTCTTCCCTGCCAGTACTCTTCCTCCTCGCCCTCCTCCTCCCTTCATTTCCTTCCCTCTCTCCCAACTGACCTTCTCCCCTCATGCCCGCATCCTTGGTCTCCACCTCGACACCCACCTCTCTCTTTCTCACCACATTTCTCTCACTACCAGATCTTGCTGCTTCCACCTCTACAATATCCGTAAAATTCGTCCTCTCATAACCTTCCATGCTACTAAACTCCTAATCTCCTCCCTCATCTTCCCCAGACTCTTTTACTGCTCCACTCTCTTCTTTGGACTCCCTTCCTCCCACCTCTCGCCCCTCAAATCCATCTACCACTCCGCTATCCGCTCCCTCTGCCTTCTCTCACCTCACGACTCTATCTCTTCTTCCCATGACTCACTAGGATGGCTCCCTTTCCACTCCCAGCTTAAATTTAACTTCATCTGTCTAGTCTTCAAAGCCCTCTATTGTCTTGCACCTCCCTATCTATCCTCCCTATTCACTTTCTACTCCCCTCCTCGTTCTCTCCATTCTGCAGATCTCTTCCTTCTTTCTCCTCCTCCACCCTGTGCCCCTTCCCGCTTCCACTCCTTCCAACTTCTTGCTCCTTTCCGTTGGAACCGCCTTCCCCTCCCAATCCGCTCTACTACCACCTACTCCTCATTTCGCACCTCTCTAAAATCCTACCTCTTCCATTAACCCCCCTAGCTTCTTTCCGCTTCCTCCTTCTCCATTGAATCCCCCTCCTCCTTCACCTTCTAACCCTCCTCTCTCACCTTAGTCCCCCTCCATATGCACTTAACCTCACATATAATGTAAAGTGTTCCCTGTACTGATTTCTGGTTTGATTCAATGTTATGTATTGCTTGTTGTAATTGCTTGTTCCTCAGGTAAAGCGCTTTGGCTTAACGCCCTATATAAATCTAAATAAATACAAATACAAATACAAAAGTCTTACCCTTACACACAAATGTGTCACAGCTATCGCCCCCAGTTATCTTAACAAAAACCTAAGACGTAAAACCACAACCAGAACTCTTAGATCCAACGCAAACACTCACCTTTACATCCCGCGTTTTAATAATGTATAAACAGGCAGCTCCAGTTTCCCCCTAGCAGCCCAAAGAATTTGGAATTCACTCCCAGCAAACATTAGTAGCCTTCCCTCAACAAATGTAAGACACTCCTCAAAACGTGGCTCTTTAATAAATACTAATGCCAAGACGGATACACACAGCCATGTAAATAAGTACTGTACTGAATCTGAATGTAAGACTGTAAAAGTATTCACTATGTAACTATCAAGATTGTTTCTCTTCTGGTAACTGTTAACACCATCGTGATGTTAATCTACCAAGCCAGACAACCTTTCTTATTCAAGCAACAAGACCACAAGTAGCCTAACTTCCATGTAGCGAAGCTTTCTTGTCCTTATGTAACTAGATTAACCAAATGTAATTCTCTGTATATGTAACAACTAAGACTAAGTATACTTGTACATCTACGCCATGATACCCCTAGGTTTGGGCGTATAACTTTAATAAATAAAAAAATAAAAAAAATAATGACTCTTGTATTAACGGTAACATATGTGGTATTTTAAATGCTTGTGTTTACAATGTCACTGAATTCTAAGCTGTGTTAACATAGGATGTTTACCATATGGGGTATCACGAAGAACTTTTTGCAAGAGGTAAAGAACCCATATTTACTCTATGCAGTACATACAGTAGGTACGCCACGTGGTAAAGGTCCCATGCAATCTCAACTCAAAATGACCTGGTATTTTATAAATAGGTGGCATTCAAAATACCACATGCATTTACCGTTGCTACCATAGTCATTATGAAGCCCTGAGTACATATTTGAGTTTCTATTGTCAGGATTTTAAAACGTGTGATTTCAAATATTACATAGTGTTATGACACATGTCATAGGTCTTCCGGGCGATCATAAGCAGAATGACATTACCCTACCGGTGACATACACACAAGACTGGCTAATGCATGCTGACATCTTTTAGACACAGGCTTGCGTTTCCAAATAATATGATTAACAATTAGTGTAAGCAACTAATGAAACTAATAACGCAAGCAAGTACATATATAACAAAGAATAATCTTTCCAAACACATAGGAGCTGGCCATGGGTCAGGTCTTGCATAGGCCCCTATTCCTCTCCAATATGCAGCAGTTTGTTCGGGATACTTCACAGTATGTAGGCCAGGGACGGTGACTTCGTGTGGTTGCGAACGAGGAAGGATGCTAACAGGGGACATTTGAGGAGCTAACACACTTTAAATATTTTCAAGACGATTTGCAAACTACTATATGGCAGCGTATTATACATCCCCAGAGGGTGACCCATGTGATTGGCACGCAGCTAAGGATGGAAGTGGCAATTATAACAGAATATATTCTATCAGTATGTATGCAGTGTGACCTGCACTTATCTGGGAAGAATGTGACATTCTTTCTGCTGAGGAATGTCAGTCATATGCACCTCATTACACCCACTCTCGAAGCGTGGCTTCACCATTTGGAATCCCCACTGAGGTAGGAACCAGGATGCATTAGGGTTCACTTTCTTGTCGGCCAACTTCAAACTGCTTGTTTCATGGTTGAGTTCTGCAACATCTTACAAGAATAAAGTTGGGTTCTTCAATAGCATATTTATGGAAAGGTCGTTCTATAAATGCTTAGTTGCAGAAAGCCTCTGTGTTTATGCCTCCACAGATGACATGAATACATCATAAACCAAAAGGTCAAACATCAGACAACCCCCATGGCAGCTTTGGTGAATTTGGAGTGGCAGGCTACACAATGCACTTCACTTGGTTTATTTTGTAGATGTGATCAATGACCAAAATCGATAAAACATATTTTGCAATGATGGTAATTTTGCATCAGACACTAAATATGTCACGTGCATAGTTGGGGGGGGGCTTGAGGCAGGCATGCTCTCCACTTCCGCTGCCGTCCTTCAAGCTACTATCTGACACAAACACGCAATGGCGGCATGCCAGACTGCATCGGGATCGTGTACATCACGTGATGGTAATTCAAAATCACACCCCAAGACTGTTGCCGAGCACTCAGGGGTTAAGGAGTGCCTGCCCCCACCGTTGTGGCGGCGGAGCGATGATACGGCGGGAGGAGGAGGGGAGAAGGGAGTTATGGGAAAAGGCGCGCTGAGCGCCAGTTAGTTTTACAGTTTACGAAATAAAAGGAAGCACTGATACGATCTCCGTGTGTGCGCGTCCTCCTTCAACACTGGCGACAAGGTTTTCTCCCTGAGCGCCCACGGAGTCCTCCGCGGCAATCCGCCGCTCCTCCTTTGGCTTTCCGCGAGTCCTCCGCGGCAATCCGCCGCTCCTCCTTTGGCTTTCCGCTCCTCCTTTGGCTCTCCGCCACTCACCGCGCCGCGAGCGCGCACGTCCGCATTTGGCTGCCCGCCAACTTTCGCGCCCTGATTGCCCTGGGCCCCCTCCGAGCGTGCACAACACGTCCGCATTGGCAGTCCGCCAATTTTCGCACTCTGAAGGCCCCGGGCCGCCTCCTCCTACATCCTGGTGTCCCACATGGGCGGAAGCCCTCTTCCTCCTCGCAGTACCTCCATCATCACGCCCTGAAGGCTCCCAAGTTCTCCTCCTCCCATATCCGGACATCCTTTTCTCATCCACACCCCTAGAAGGTCGTCGGTGGACCAAAGGAGCCCGTGGGCCCAACATAACAGCGCAGGGAAGTGGTCGGACATCTCCTGCGACACCCCACACGCCGGAGGCCGGTGAGTCTGGCCTACCCACATAAGGCATTTAAATACATATTTGTCCGGCACCATGAGCACGCCAGCCTCCGCGTCAGGGTCCAACCCAGGTTCGCCTACGCCGGCTCACGTGGTGCAGCCGATTCAATTGCGATTACCGCCCCCTTTCACCATGACCCCACAAGCAACGAAAGGTCCCAGATGGACCGATTTGATGGAAGATTTCCAGCATTACGTCAGGGGATCTGGGGATGGAAATTCCCCCAACATCAGAGACATTTTCCTTAATCTGGTGGGGGGCGAGATAAAGACTGTGGTCAAAACCATTCCTGCAGCTGAACAGAACACTTTCAAGGACTTAATAAAGGCCCTCGACAAACTTCTCATCATCAAAGTCAATCGCGACTATGAACGCTACCTTTTCAACAAGTGCACTCAAATGCCACAGGAAACAGTCGACGAATTCATAACCCGTCTGAGAGTAAAAGGTGCAAATTGTCAATTCGACGCATTTTCTCTGGAAGAAGCCATAAGATTAAGAGTAATTTAAGGTTGCTTGTCCCCTGCCCTCAAGAAACAGCTCTTAAAGAAACCCCTCTCCATCCAGGAAGTGAGCGAGCTCGCTCGCATACATGAGAGGGTCGATGCCCAGGCCACATCCATGGCCAGCCCAAGCAACCCCAAACATGACGCTGCGGAACTCATTCGCAACCATACAACCATCTCGTCCAGGCGACAGGGTGCCTCAGCCATACAGAACTCAAAACATCCAAACACCCCGCCTTCAGAGACAATGCTATCGCTGGGGAATGTCTTTTCCGCACGCAGGATCTTGTCCCGCTCTGTCGCAACGATGCACAAACTGCGGAAGAGAAGGTCATTTCCACTCAGTGTGCAGGGAAGGCATACCATTTCCTCCCGTGAGACCCCAAACGCCAGTAAGGACTTTCGTCCGTCCGCCACCTCCCAGACATTTTCAACCCCGATCCTACCAACAGAGCCAAGGACAGAGACGGTACGTCAGAGCCATTGACGAATACCACATGACGGGATACCCACCACAGCCAGAGCAGACGGATCGGACCAGATATGTCACCGATGAATATGATCACCCACCAGAAGAATATGGGCCTGAAACTTTCTACCAGGAGATGCAGGGAGCTGCATATGACATACCGTATGACTTATATGACCAAGATGAGTTTGTCAATCTCATACTCGACACCGAAGAGGCCAGAGAAGTCCCGAAAATCCCCATCAAAATGGGAAATAGACAGTTCCAGTTCATGATTGACTCAGGCGCTACTGTTAACATCATGGGCGAACAGGACTATGCCATGCTACCAAACCCACCTGAACTCCAACAGTCCCGCTCAAGAATATTTCAGTGGGGCGCCACCACCCCCCTACCGACAGTAGGATGTTTCACACAACGCCTTCTCCTGAATGGCCGGAAAGTAGACACCACAATACACATCATCCGGTCACTTGCTAGAAGCCGATGCCTGCTCAGTTATCACACGGCGTCCCGCTTGGGCCTAATTGAAATACATGTGAAGGCAGGAGACTCCATCACAGCAACCTCTGAGAGTATGAACACGAGAGATGCAGTCAGCGCCGTCGCATGCCACCAGATGCAGAACCTGTTGACGCAGGCTGACATCACAAGAGACTTCCCCAACCTCTGCAGGGGGCTGGGCAAACTCAAGGCCCCTCCCATCCGACTACACATTGACACCTCAGTGAGGCCGGTACCGCAACACCCCCGGAGAGTGGGTTTCCACCTGCAAACGGCAGTATCAGACGCACTCCAACAACTATTGTCTGATGGTATTATTGAACCAGCCACAGGTCCGACACCATGGGTCTCCCCTCTCGTGATGTACCAAACGAGGGAGGAAAGATCCGTTTGTGTGTGGACATGAGGGTGGCAAACACGGCCATTCAGCGCGAGAGGCACCCGGGCCCTTGCATCGAGGACATGATTGTGCAACTGAACAACGCCCAGATGTTCTCCAAACTCGACCTCAACCAAGGATACCATCAGCTGGAGCTACATCCGGAATCCAGACCCATCACGACATTCGCGACCCATGACGGTCTATACAGATATAGACGTCTAAATTTCGGCATCTCATCAGCCGCAGAAATATTCCAAGAAGCCATCCGGCAGGTGATCAGACCCATCAAAGGCACACTGAATTACAGTGACGACATCCTCGTCTTCGGATCATCACAGGAGGCTCACGACAAGGCTCTGCTCGCTACATGTGCAGCACTCCAAGAAGCGGGCCTCACCCTCAACATTGCAAAATGCCGTTTCAGCAAGACCAAGCTGAAATTTTTCGGACACATTTTCTCCAGCGAGGGAATGCTGCCAGATCCTGACAAGGTTGACACCATCACCAACCTGGAAGAACCGCGACAAGTCGCTGACGTCCGCTCATTCCTCGGCATGGCTGGCTACTGTGCGCGGTACATACCGCATTACGCGTCCCTCACCGACCCCCTACGGAAACTCCTCCAGAAAGACACAGTGTTTGAGTGGACCCCCGCATGCCTCCAGGCTTTCTCCGACAACAAGCGAGCTTTGATGGAAGCACACCGTTTGGCATACTTCAATCCCGCATGGCACACTGAAATTGTGGTGGACGCGAGCCCTGTGGGCCTTGGTGCCATCCTAGCCCAGACCAGCGGGGCGGATGTCCACCCGAGACACGTTGTCGCATACGCGAGCAGGGCCCTGTCCACCCCGGAACTGGCCTACTCCCAGGCGGAGAAAGAGAGCTTAGCTGCCGTCTGGGCGTGCGAACATTTCCATGACTTCATCATTGGGAAGAAGTTTACTCTAATAACCGACCACCAAGCTTTGCTCTCACTGTTTGGCAACCCGCACACCAAGATGCCTCCGAGAATCGAGCGGTGGGGAATCCGCCTACAGGAATATGACTATGACATCGTGCATCGCCCCGGGGGTGACCTTAACCCCGCTGACTACCTATCACGTCACCCAGTGGGGGCCCCACTGACTCGTGAGGGAGACATCGCCTATGTACAGTACATAGCGTCGAACTCGCTACCTCCGGCGTTGTCCCTGGAGGGAGTGGCTGCCGCATCCGCTGCCGACCCCACCATGGCACTCGCAATCAGTCTCACATTGTCCAGCAAATGGAGAGACCACCATAGAGCGACGCTGGCACACCCAGGAGCGTGCAAACAAGAAATTGAAAGATTGGCCAGGGTACACAGCGAATTGGCCGTCAAGGACAACGACATCCTCCTCAGAGGGTGCAAAATAGTCATCCCCGCCACGCTCAGGAATGAAGTGGTAAGCACAGCCCATGAGGGCCATAGAGGAGCAGAAAACACTAAGAGGCAGCTGAGGCGCCATGTCTGGTTCCCGCTCCTGGACGCGGCAGTGGAAGAATGGGTAAAAAACTGCCACGCCTGTCAGTGCACAGCCCCTGCGGAACATCCACCCCCACTCCAACACACACAGATACCCGAACGACCATGGAAACGGGTAGCCATGGACTTCTACGGACCCACGGAAGAGGGTGACTACCTCTTGCTCATAATAGACGAACACTCACGTTTCCCAATAGTCAAAACGGTCAACACCACCGCATTCCCCCAAGTAGCGGCGGCGATAGAAGAAGTATTCAGCGAGTAGGGGATCCCCAAGATAGTCAAATCCGACAATGGGCCCCCATTCAGTGGCCATGAATTTGGAACACTGGCAGAACATCTAGGGTTTACACATACGAAAATAACTCCTCGCCACCCTCAAGCGAACGGAATGGCTGAACGATTCATGGCATCAATCAAAAAAACGAGACAAAGAGCAAGAGTGGAAGCGGTCGACCCACATCAGGCGCTGTGCCGACTCCTACGGGACTACAGAAACACTCCTCACAAAGCCACCAATAAGACACCTGCCGAACTCATATTTCGCTACAAAGTACGAACCCGCATACCGCACAACCCATCCGATGAGGAGCCGCTTGACATGGACGTGCTCCGAAGGGATGCAGAAGCTAAGGAGAGAGCGAGACGAGAGACAGACGCCCGCCGTCATGCAGTGATGCAAGACTTCCACATTGGAGACGAAGTACTCGTCCAGCAACCAACGCCCAGAAAGACAGATCCGCGGTTTGCTCCAAGTCCCATGAGAGTAACCACAGTGAAAGGCACTATGGTGACAGCCGAGGATCAAAGCAGAGCTGTCACTAGGAACTGTCAACAATTCAGACACTACTCCAGACGAGAAGGAACAGAGCCGCTATATCGATCGGCCTCTCCAGAGCCGCGAGAGCCACGGGACAACCTGTGGTTTCCACCAGGAGGAGACCCAGGAGGGACGAGCAGAGAAGAGAGGACCTCGGAACCGCAAGAGGCAGGTGACCAAGAGGAGAGGCCACGGAGAACTGTAAAGAAACCTATGAGACTTGTTGAAGAATGCTAATTTTAGATGTTTGGGTATATTGTTCGGGGGTGATGTTGCCGAGCACTCAGGGGTTAAGGAGTTATGGGAAAAGGCGCGCTGAGCGCCAGTTAGTTTTACAGTTTACGAAACAAAAGGAAGCACTGATACGATCTCCGTGTGTGCGCGTCCTCCTTCAACAAAGACATGGCCAAAACCATGGAAAATGTGGCAATGGCCATCCCGTAAATTAGAGAGCAATCAAGGGGCGGGATCAGGGGAGGGGGGGGGAGTCTCCACACATGCCTACAGGCTTTCTGCAGGGCAGTTAATTGTCTGTATGAACCATTCTAATTCAGAGCCATCGGACGCATGACACCGCAAAAGAAATCTGACGTAACTTTTCCATCGCGTTGCAATACCCGGGTGATTCTGGATTTGGCTGGAGTCTCTAATATTACTTCAATCACAAGATCAGCGTCCATGGTCCCCCTTCACTTATCTACTGGGAGAAGCCCAATAAGGCATCCCCCCAGGCAGCTGGATTCCGCTCCCCCATTAAACATAACTGTAGGAAACCAACATTTGGACAATGTCAGTTGGGTCTCTTAGTGGTGCTTTGTGCGCAGGTGTTGGGTCTCAGTTTATGCAGAGGATGGGTAGCATGTGTATTTGCAGTGTTGTGGCTGTTGGAATTGGGAGCGGGGAGAGCACAGGTGTGTGAGGTCTGTGTGGGTATTGGGTTGGGGGAGTTTGGTATAGGCATTTCTAAAAGTTGACAGGTCACACATTCATGTACTTTTAATATATTATAAACAAGAAATAAAAGAGTGTATTTTTCCTACAAGACAATATGTGAAGTGGAAAAGTAAAGTTATATATTTTTTAAAAAACAACAGTCCTTTAACCATCAAAAGGATCACGATACCAATACGTCTCTGTCTCCTACCCAGACATCCTTTTCGCACTCCAAATCACTATTGCCAAGGTCTGCCATTAGCTCCCATTGATTGATGGTCTGGTATACAGCACGAAATAAGATTGGTATAAACATTCTAGGCGCTGTATAGAAGACCACCTCCTGTTCCCCAAAAGCCCAACTGCCTGCTCGTTTCTCTGATAGTTACATGACTGTAATCCATATCGAGCCCATTCTGGGGATCACAGGTAGGCATTTGGAGTCATAGCAACAGGATACACGACGTGTCAGCATAAGAGTAGCAGAAGCAAATAGGGGCAGACAAGCATGTGGTGCAGTAAAGGTACATTGGTACATTGATTGTGATTGGGATTTGCTCATTGCTTCACACTTTGTCCACCTGACATCCACTTGTGCCTCAGGTGGACGCTTTGTGAAGTGGAACAATAGGGGTCAGTGGAATTGGTAGAAAGAGTGGGGAATTCATGTGATGGAGTAGATATGGGCTGAGTGGAAGTGATGGACAGGAATGCCACAATGGATGTAGAGAAGATGGAAAAAGGGGGAACTGGTAAGGATCGATAGGGGTTGGGTGGATTGTAAGAGGGGTCTGAAAGGGCTGCAGAAGGGAAGGTAACATGAGCAGAGAGCACTTGTGCAGAGCCAAGGAGGCAAAAGGGTAACAATTGTTCCTCAAAGTGAGAATACTATGCACATTCCATCATGTCAGAGTCGTGCTGCCACACGTAGCTCCATGTATCACGGAAAGTTACTAGTCTAAAGGTGCATGGATTTGTTTGTTGATCCTGGAAAATGGGCACACCACTGGGTGATTCAAAGACTTGAATTGTAGGTCAGAGGAAAATGTATTGGAAATGTATTGTCTGTTCCAGTTTCTAGTTCCTTAAGATCTTATTGTGAAAATGCTGAATGTAGCGGCATTAAATTTGAACTTGGGATTTAAGTGAGGCTGATACATGGACAGCTAACCCCTTGCTCAGGACGAGTGAGAAAGTGGTTAAGAAATGTCCATCGTTTCCACTGTTGGTTATGTCGTATCCATTGAGCAAAGTGCAGCAAATCCGTCAGCTGCACAAGAGGGTTTATAGCAGCACATATATTTATACTGTTCTCCATCCTACCCTCAATCAGCCGCAGGATGAAGATAATGGTTTGTCTGCTTGATTGCTAAAGTATGAGCATTTTCTCATTAAAGGGCATCCATGGTGACAGTCTCACCAGCTGCACACACCTGTCTTCTCATATCCGTCAACTTCAGTTGCCTGACTCTTTCAAAAGCAATCACGAGCACATGAAAGTGAAGGCGTGTTGCTCTAAAAAAACAGAATTCTGACTGAAAGTACAAGTTCACTTTTTGTGGTATATTTATTCTCCATACAGATAATGTTCTGAACCTGTGATTGTCTGTCCCTGTTCTGGGGTGCACATTCAGACCCAGAATTACAGAAGGACAAAAAGACGAGAGCAGACTGACAACAACACAGAGCTGACAACATGGAAGGCTGACACCCAGGAAAGCAGATAGACAGGAGACCCTGGGACAATTGCTGGGGACGTTTGCCTGCAAGCTGGGAGCCATATCTGAGAGAGAGGCCTAGAATCTGTCTGGTGGAACCTTGTCGTGAATAAAGACCACAGGTGTGAGCTGCCTACCAATTCCTGAAAGTGGGTCTGAAAACTGGCTGGCCTCCTGAGCTAAGAACAGAGATGTCCATTGTAAGTAGACATATCCCAAAGCAATCAATTGTGTGGGGAGCTGCCTGCCTCAATCCCTTTCCAATAGTGGGTTGCGGGGGCAAAACTGTGTAGACCCTGGTGATATTTGACCAAAAATATCACTTAATTAATTCCCTTAGAGAAAAGCATTATATCCGTTTTAACCGGAAGTGTCTGGGGAAGCTGTCTGTTTTAACCCATTCCTTGTCATTAGTGTGTGCTCTTCCATTAGTGGGAAGGGGCGTTAAAGTGTTATACTCTGAGCTTATTTAATTAAAAATATAATTTAATTAATTCCAATAGGGTCAGCTATCACAGGATGATGATGATGTCAAAATTCAAAATTAACAAAGATTATCCCAGAGCACAGTACATTACTCTTGTCTTTAATGTAATTGGGTAACCATGCTGTTAATTTAAATTTGCTAGTGTCCCAAAAAGAAAATCCCAACACCCTGCATACCCTGTGAAAACAAATTGTCCCAAATGATTTTACCATTGAGTTAATTTCCGAAAACCCTGCCTTTCAAATAAAAAGGCCAGACGAAATTCCCATTATATTCCCACTTTTTTGTTGTGATTTGGTTTACATTACCCAAATTAAGGAAATTAAAAGAATACAATGTTCAATATAAAACATTCATAAGAAAAAATACATTCAATACACAAATGAAACATGCAAAATACAATAGATCACTTAAGGAGAATACAATCTAAGAATATAATTAATTCATACAGAGGAAAAAATAAATATTAACCCCGTAAATGATCTAAAACATCAGATAAGAATTGACATAGTTAGAGCATCAAAGAAACATTTTCTCCCCACATAAGCTTAGACTAGAATAATTATTTTGAGACTAGTGATTCCATGTTTACCCTGCGTTTAAAATATCTGTCTCTCTTGGATGCTAGAGCCGGGCAATACATTACCCAATGTTTTCAGGGTTTCCATAGAATCTGAACCAAGGCAAAACCGACACTCTGCCGTTGTTACAGATGAGGCAGAATGTCCTCCCCAGTGGACGGTCTGTCCCTTAGTGGGAAGCTGATTAAGCTTAAAGCACACTTATAGGGAGTGCATTTTCAGAGAGGGGAAACATGACAAATACATGGAAAATGATTCCCTTTTTCCCTGAAATTTAGCATATTCCATATATGTGCAATATGAATCAATAGAATTGAGGGTACAAATCCAATCATACCTAAAAAGTTTAAGTTTCGTTCCACCTGGGTGATTGAATAACACTTCCTCATTCGACCCTATAGTATCGAGCAAGTCTGTAATCGTTCCCACATAATTGTTGATGGAAGGGATCTGCTTTTCCTTTATAAGAGTATTTAGCTCAACATAAAGTGAGTTTTGTACAGGTTTGAGAAATTTTGAATAGCTGAGCAGTTGTCTCCACTGGTATCTAGCTTTAAGTGAGGTAGGAGCCAACTCATGCCGTATTACGGAATTTGGAAAGGCCACTGCAAGAGACAACACCTCTTTCCACAGTTGGGCCTGCAGCTTATACCAAAAGTCCCCCAAATCCAGAAGCGAAAGATGCAAACCATACAAAAGCACAGGTTCAATGTTCATTAAATAGTAACGCAGTGCAGGCAAAATCGAGAAGCTGCAGACTTTGTGAAGTAAACATTTCATATGTGGAATTAAGGGATTGATCTTGTCCCTCATTGAGTGTCACCACATACTAAAAGAAGTTGAGTTAGTAAGGTTGTAACCTAAATATGTGACCGATGCAACTAGTTCAATCGGTTCACCTCCCAAAGTCCACTTCATCGTTTTGGGCAGTTTTTGTTTGGAAAAAAACAATGATCTTTGACAGTATCCTGTTGGCCTTATGGTTGTGTTTAAAACCAAATTGCATAAAGATGTACAAATTGCATTTAAGGCTGATTGGGATACGGTCAAAAAGAATGAACAATGAAGTGTAAGAGCACCCAGCCTGGCAGGATAAATGTCACTCCTAGACCACAACCTCTCAATGTCACTGAGATATAGATTAAAGAGAGTGGGGACCAGAGTGCACCCTTGTTTGACTCCCACTAGAGTTCGAATAGGTCTAGAGAGGGCACCATTGCTGGCTAGACAAATTCTGATCGTGGTGTTTTTATGGAGAAGGGCAATGAGTTGAACCATATTCAGAGGAACTCCATATTTGATCAATTTGGCACAAAGTAATTCACGCAATACACAGTCGAAAGCAGCGCACATGTCCAAAGATGCCATATAGACATGCCCCATGCCATCGTTTTTCACATTATGTTAAAGATTTGCCATAATAGTAGCATTAAGGGTGGTGCCCATACTTTGCCTAAAGCCAAAGTATGTTGCTCACCCATCTTGATACCAAAGATGGGTGAGCAACCTAGAACCAAGTTGAGGTCTCTAAGAAGAAGAATGGAAAAGACGTTACTGCAAGAATCGGTTAATGCGATTGGCCTACAGTTGTCTGGTGCTGTGGGTTCACCCTTTTTATACACTGGAATAACAATGGATTGAGACCATGTCTGGGGAATTGTGTGAGGTGAAAATATGTGATCAAATAGTACCTTAAGATAAGGGATCCAGAGTTGGGAAGACTCTTTGATAACACAAGGTGGGATTCCATCAGGGCCAGGGGTTTTAGATGGTTTCAATCTTTTAATTGTCCACTCAATGTCCTCAGTATCCCATGGGCACTGACCAAATATGGACCGACCCAAGATAGTATCATAGAGATCAATCTTGGGTCCCTGTTGGAAAAACATGGCCGTACAGAAGTCGACCCATCTATCCTCAGCAATTGGACATTCATTCTGAAAGGCCATTCCCCCCTTAGTATTATTAATGATGCCCCAGAACTGTCTGGCGTGTGCATGAGTGAAATGATATAACATAGTCTGATTATCCTTAGTGTGAAGTTCAGTTCTGTGTGATTTGACTAAGTTTCTATGTCATTGACAGACTCATTTGTTGTCAGTCACGCTTAAACCTTTTGAGTCCAAATGTTTCAAAGAACTTCTAAGTGCCCATTTTGAATTAGCGATCAAAGGATCGAAGTGATGGGTAAGATTGCCCGGAGGGGGACAAATTAGCCAATGGGTCCATGGTGGCTAAAAGGGATTCTGATGCCAGTACTTGTGCATAAGTGAATACCTCAACATTATGCACCGCTGAGAAATACACCTCTGGTTCACACATCCTGACTCCCTGTAGAATTGTTCCTGGGGACAGAGGAAGCAGTGCAGCATTAGCAGCAATTTCAATTACGCCAGCTGGAGAGGCCGCTGGATGACAACAACTAGAATCTCCCGACCGAGCCGTGCTACACAGTAATCTCACCATGGTTTTCGTTGAAACAAGCAGCCACAGGTGCCGAACAGAGTCCCAATAGCTAGAATCAGAGTTACCAGTCTTCCTGGCGTTCGAGAGCTCCAAGACAAACAACCGCAGTCACTCTCGAAAAAAAAGTGCAATTCAATAGCCAAGAATAAGCACACCAAAGCTGAGAAAGTAGTGGTAGGATCCCTAGTTAGGGCAACAATAATGGCAATAGTTCAATGCCACCAGGGCATCCTGCCTTATGTCGGCCTTATATTCACAATCTTCATGGTTGGCGCAGACGGCGCAGACTGTAGAACCAACTCTGCACCAACTCTGTGTCTATATTAAATAAAGCATGTGAGTGACTCCCGACATCACCACAATGCCTAATACCAGAAGAGAGGGGCCGTTCAGTCTCAGCCTCCTTAAAGTGGCTCTCCCCAGTAGAGAGAAAAAGAGGCTGCTTCAAGAGCCAAGCCACAGAGCACTTGCAAGCTGTGCTGTGTCCCTTAGCAGGCTCAGGTGCAGCTCAGGAAAAACAAGATCCCCTCTAAGTATCACTGCGAGGTGTAGAATGTACTCACCGCAGCGAGTGTCAAAGAGGGAGCTGACAAGCTTTTAAGCAGTAGCTCTCACGTCACCTTCAGGTGCCCCTTGCCTCTCTTCTTTAATCTGGGGTGGCACAACCTCTGTACTTATCTTGGCAACTTATCTTGGCAGCTCCACTGCTGCCACCATAGGTCTGGAACCAGGCACCTCACCCAACGCTGCAGTTGCTGGTTCCCTAGAATGCAGGGCTCCAGAGCAAGCATGACGGTGCCGGGTCTGCACATTTTTTTAGAGGAAAGACCCACAAGACGTGCTATGCCTCTTGTGTCAAGCCATGCTGCAGACGTACCACTCGCTCTGAGACTTGCAAGAGCTTGCATCTGCTTCCGACACAAAATGAGACTCCATCTTATATTCCCACTCCCTGTACCTTGCCTTCAGATGAAGGGGTCATCTATAACTGATGCCTGGGGGCGGGGGATTGCTGGGAGAAAAGAGCATTGCGATAAACCAAGCAATCACTGTGTGTTTTTAATGTTTCCTATCTGTTAATGTGCAAGAAATTCTATTTGGGTTTTGATGGATAATTCAACCTGTTTTTGTCGTGGTAACTGAAAGTCTATTAAGAAATGCATGTCAGTCAAATGATGCAAGTCATTTGCAATTGTGATTATTGTGTTGTGCCACGGAGTTGGTGGCTGGTGTTATTGTGAGTTGTTTATTATTCATTGTGGAAATTTAAATAAATATACACGATTATTTCTATACACCGGCTTGGTTTCTCTGCTGAATGGTGTTATACAGGTAACAAACCAAATTTGAATCTGCTAAGCACTTTGTTGTGCGACAACTTCCTTGGGGGGGGGCTCCCTGAGTTGAGAGTGACCGCCCAATAAACCGTGACAAATTGGGGGCTCGTCCGGAATTTGGTTGAGAGTTTACACTTGTGACTTTTGCAGTAGCAGCATAGTATTCATGTGGGTGTAATTGCATTGCAGTGGATAGAAACTTGTTTCTGCATTGTTAATGTGTCACTCAGACTTGTACCCTGTGTTCCAGCAAGGTCTATAGAGAAAACAGAAGAATTAAGAAAACTATTTTGTGTAGACATTGTGAGTATAAACTAAGCAGGAACGGGTTGATATTTTGCCCCTGCATAGAGAGTATGTAAGGTTGCAGATCACATTTCAAAATGAGCACCGTAGAAATCAATATTGACAGGAAACACCTGCTATCCAAATTATTGATCAAAGCTGAATGGGTGGAGGAAGAACATCAGATGTGACAAGCCAATGATGCAGGAGGTTACTTCAGCAAATGTTGACATGTGGCAGGATAGTGGTCTGTTACATCAAGCTCTAACTGTTATTTATCGACACAAACCAGTAGAGAAGAGCAAATTAAATTTGCTCAGCTAACAGCATATATGTACTTCCATTTGCTGATAGTGGAAGAACAACATCAGAACAGTATGGCCTCAGTGCAAAACCAAGCTGAGATTTATGAATCAAGCCCAGCAAGGGCTGACACACATAGAAGCAAAAGTGCAACAGAGCCACATTTTACAGATAAAGCAAGAAAGTCTCATTGAACAGCTAAAAGATGAATTAAAATGCAGCAACAAGAAAATGCATAGCGCGAAATGCAGTTCTCTCCACTGCATAGGAGCGTAAAGAGTGTGTGGAATATATGGGCGCACGGCAACACAAATTAAATGATCAGGTTATTCATAATAGAGTAATGTTGGAGGACATGATCACATTCCAATCGCAAATAAAACAATTGAAAACCAAAAATAGCCAATTAATCATCAAAGGGATAGAGTCCCAAGGAGATTTTGATCAAATGCACCAAAATCTGGACATCGTGAAAGAACAAAGAAAGCAATTGACGGAAGAAAAATACCTATTAAACCAAGAGAATAGTGTACTTTCTCAGGAAGAGCGATAGTTAAAGACAGATGCAGAGAAAAATATGTCCCATTCTCAGGAACCGATTGACATTAGGTGAGAAAATGCACAATTAATAGATCATGTGAGGCAAGTGGAGAATGACGTAGTGCAGGCAGCCCAGGGCAGAAATGCGCAAGAGGAAGAGATTAGTCTCCTGAAAAAGAAATGTTTTGGATATGCACGCACAATGCAATCCTCGCAGAATGAAAATGAGTCCAATTATGGAGAAATCAAGGGACAGAAAGATCGATTTATGGCCCAAAGTAAAGTGCTAGAAGCCACTCAAGCACTTGTGTCAGAATTAAAAATTCAGGTCTCCGCAGGAAATAAGGACCAAGAAAAACAGGTGTGAGAGGTTGGCAAATGAAATAGCCAAATACACACAGGCTTTGAGGCATCCTTACCAGTCAGGGTATGGGAAAGCGCCGTCTGATCATGGAGTGGTGACCTCAAGCGTATCAATTATCAAGAACAGGAAAACATGAGGAAGCTGGACTCACCCAGGCCTAGTACAATTGATCTGGAAGGCCAGTCCTTATCTGACATCGATGAGGAGTCATGGTTACCAAGCAGAAGGGAAGGTGGTTGGACCAGTGGGTCATGGGAAATCAAAAATACCCTAGCAAGTACTTTTGACCAGGAAGACTCCTATGATGAAAAGATCAGGGAGTTGGACTGGCAGAAAATGAAACTTCAAAGCAACCACTTGGTCCGCGTTGCAGAAAGAGACGAGCCAGAGTTTCGGCCTCAAAAGAGTATCTTGAAAATCTCCTCACATTCAGGGAGATGGGGGAATTCCCCAGCATACCTGGAAGGAGGGTTGAGTAGGACGAGTACTCTCCTGTGTTAAAAGAAGATTATAAGGATCATGGCACCACAGGAGAGAAGAGTAAAGACCCTGTAATACGGGAGTTTTTCCCAGTCTCATTGAGGTAGGGAGAGCCTAGAGGACAGGGAATGGACCATCAACAGTAGCAGCTCTGAGTCAGAGGGTAAGTGGAATCAGGTGCAGCAAAAAAGGAAGTCTGCCAAATAGAAGAAAGGCCTTGTGAAAGACCGAATTTGGTAGATAAAGGCCCTTAAGAGCTTTATGACTCCATACCATAAGAATGCCAAATACTTGGTATGGGAGCATTAAGAGCTGTATGAACAAATGATGACATCATTTGGAATTAAAAATGATGGGAAATGCATGGAGTTTGTCAAATGGACATTCTCCCCCGGGTACTCCAGCTTCTTTGCAGGGCTGGAGGATTAAGATCTTCATAAATGGTTCATCTACAAGGTGGCCATTTTAAAACACTTTTACCCTCACAAAAACCCACAGGATGCCTGTAAGGCAGCATACAACCTGCATGATGGGGAAAACCAGGCGCATAGACAGTTTGTACAAGATTTGAAACAAGCATTTCCTCAGACTTCTAGGTGGGTGAATGTCAATAGTAGGGAGTTCCTCAATGGATACCTCCATGTGCTCCCGTAATATATCATGACCCAATTAGTAAGAGATTTTCATGAGCATAGGACCCCGGATTGGGCGATTGACCAGGCCCCCAGGATCTATAAGGTCCAAAAGCCCTCTGAAAATAAAAATAATCCTAAAACCCCCAAACCATCCAACACACCAGTCGCTGCAAAGGTGGCGGAGGTGAAAAGTACCCCTCCATTGTACTTGGAGATGGGAGGAGCCTAAAAATACTCCTTCTGCCAACAAGTAGAACGGCAGGTAGAAGAGACCCTCAGATTCAGCCCAATCGAGGGGGAGTCAGGCAGGACAGACGAATGACCCTTCTGACCCTGCCACCTTTGTAAGTCCAAAATATAGGTACAAGACCTATACCCGGATGTATATGGACTCCCCTGCACAAGGGGATTCCAATCAGGTAAGTACCAGCACAGGAAACCTCCCTCAAAACTTCCCTGCAGAGCGAAGTAATACTCCACTTCCCAACTTCTTTCCCAGGTACCCCACAATCCATAATTTTCAGAATAATCCTCTTCTCTCTCCCCTCTTTCATGACAATAGATTCCTGAACCCAGGAGAAGGGATACCTAGGATGGAAACTTATTAGGGAAACTTCCAATACCTGAGCTATTCCCGGAGAAGGGACAGTTACCCTTTCTGGGAGCAGCAAAGGTATGAATCAAGACCTTCTTACCAACCAGAAAATGATTCACAACTGGAGCGACAGGTCCAAAAACTAACCCAAGACCTGGGTTGCATGCTGAGGGCTCAGTAGAACACTCAACTGGAACCTTCCGCCCAGAATAATAACCCAACATCTGGGAAGGGGGGGGAATGACTGGAAGAACATTCTGACAACCAACAGGTTCCTGATGAGGAGGCCCGGGTCGAGGGGAGATGCACAGCCCTAGAGGAAGAATCCTTTCCCACCAGAACAAAACCCCTGAATTCCTCTGAGCCTGAATATAAATCTTCTACCCCACGAAAAGCTTGGACCTAGACAACAGTGGGTAAGTAGGAGAAAGCAAAGGAAAACCCACTTTGTGGTGGAAGCCCGCATCATCCCTTTTGATGGAGAAGAATCCCTGGAGGTTTCAGGTAGTAACATCTTCCTTTTCAGGGATGGAGGGATCCCTCCCATGGTAAAATCGGTCCCAAAAGACCCTGATTTTGGATGGTTAAGCATTGAGATCGACCAGAGCAATACATTCGTAAAGCCCAACCATGTCACCCAGATGATCCTGAAATCACAAAGGGATCCTCCCGCCAAAAGGGTTCTGGGAATTGTCTCCAGGAAAAGGGGGCTGCAAAGAATCACGGGAGAAAGAGGATCCCTCGACTCCATGTTTGTCTGAATGCCAAATCTTTTTTAGAGATTCCCGGACTCCAACACAGACAATTGTCCAAGATCATACACTGTCGGAGTTCAATGTAAAAAAGTTAACCACCCAACTGGCAGATAATGCACGTTTTCTTGGCCCTCTAGAGGAGAGAGAAGGAAGATGGCATGCTTCCGTCAAGGTACAGGGTCAATGTGCATTATTAAGCGCTGTGAAACACATTGTCTATAGGTGCTATATAAATAATCTATCATATCATTATCAGCGCTGGTGGAAACTGGATCCCAAACAACCCTCCTGTCCAAAAAGTCCTTAGACCAACTGAATTCAGAGTGGGGAGTCACCAAATTCCCCTCACACCTCTTCCCAGACTACTCCAAAACTTCAATGGGAATGATATTTCCATTGAAGGGACTGCAGATCTGGAAATAAAAATTGGGTGACATAGGGTGACATAGGGTGAAACACTCAGTGATAGTCATGACTCCAGAGGGCACATCTTGTCTCTTGGGGAATTACCTCCTTTGGAGGTTATCACCCCTGATTGACTTTGTGAACAAGGTCCTATAGCCCCAGACTAACCTGCCGATCAAACTAAAACAAAGCACAAATTATGTGAGTTTTTATTGGCACATGTGATTAAACGGTCCAACAAAATGGAATTCCATTTAAGGAACAATCAAGTCCCAGATGTCACTGTCATCTCTGTAGGAGAACAAACTGGTGATGGGAACCCTTCCCCAGTCTTGCAAATCAACCTCTTTCCCAGTTTTAAGTGGTATTCCATACTCTGAAATATTACACAAATAAAAAATCAGAAGAAAACCCAAATCCCATGACAAAAGATGATGAAAAACTGGCTCAAATTCTGACCGGCATCCATATAAAGGGTGAACAGCGTTTTTCCCCATTCAGATAAATGAGGGGAAGGAGCCGGCTCTCGCCACAGTATGCCTGAATAATGGAAGAAGCTTCATCAGCAAAGTGTTATTCAAGAAATTGATAAATGGAAGTTAGGCCTGGAAACCCCATATTCATAACATCTCCTGTCCTGCCTAGCTGTATGCTAAAAATTTCCATTGGCGACAAAAGCACAGAACATAATTGGTGGGTCGTGAGGGATGTCCCTTCTGCCTTTTATTTAGGAAGTGACATTCTCAATCTATTTGCAATTAATGTTGACCTAATTAATAATACAGTCTGGCCCCAACTGGGTGGTAGCCCTATGGGCTTTCACAATACTGAAAAAGCATTTTGATCAGCTCAATTGCTGGCTTATGCAGTTGAGGTTCAAGTGAGAGAAGAAGTTACCATCCCAAAACAGGTGTGACAAATTACAATTATGCTAAAAATTAAGCGGCGACAGAACCTCAAATATCAGGACGCCTATCTAAATTTGATTTATCTCCAACAACAAGGTTTGTATTTACATTCAACACCCCTAGTCGACCTAGAACACAGCACCATTTGAATATTGGTGGATACCATCAACCCTCAAAGTATCACTTTGGGTGCAGACACCTTTTTTTTAAGGGCAGATGATGCACAACATTATTCTATTGATTTAGGTAATGAGATCATTGGACCAATCCCAAATGACGGCTTAAATATCAACAATGGTATCCCTCCTGAAAAGATTTTCACAAGAAAAGGGGGGGATTCTTGGTGTACTCTTCCTGCCCTTATGGAGTCGAAGAGGTGACCTGTGATATCAAGAAGGATGAAGTGGTAACCAAATTTTAATCTCTTAAGTGCTTTGTGGTGCAACACGTTGCTTGAGATTGGTATGAACTCCCTGAGTTGAGATTGACCGTCCAATAAACCATGACACTGTTCCCACTCATATTTGTGTGGTATTCTATTAAAATGAAAGTATAAAATGTCACCTGTGGTACCTACCCATAAGCATGTCTTTGAAGAAACTGTTGGTCTATCATATAATTATTGTTATGTCATCTCAAAAAAATAATATGTCATTCCAAGTATTAAAAAAGGTGACCATGCTACCATACATTATAAGGAATATAAGAGCCCATAGCATGTATATCAGTATGTAGCACATTTGTTCCCCTGTATGTTCAAGGAACTTCTCTGTGACTTGAATTGGGCTTCTAACTCCCAGGGTGGGACAACCCTGGACAACATTGTGCTACTACCCAAATGTATGTTGGCATTATAAAGTCCATAATTTTGGTCTTTTAGACCAGAATTGGCAAAACATCTTCTCCTAACAAATACATTATCCTGACAACTGACTATCTTATGTTACATACAACATTTTTTTAATTATTAAGTCACTCAGTTATACATCTCTAACTAATTTCCAAAACCACTAGAAATCAACCACATATCAAAGAATATAAATTAAACTTTCTGTACGGGAAAACTACTGGAATAATAGCTTGTTAGAAATCATTTAGTAAACACTTTATGAGATTGTGTGTTATGCAAGAAAGCTAAGAAGATGTATATAATTCCCAAACAACAACAAATATGTAAGTAATAATGTATTTCTTGTAATTGTGTAAAACAAAGAAAAATCAATCATACACTAATAAGGATAAAATGGGCATTGGTGTCCAATGTAAGAATAGTAGGTACAGTTGTTTGTATACAGTTTTACTTTCACAGTAAATTAATGTCTTACATGGTGTTAAAATGTTCTCAAAATGAGAAGAATTCATGGGAAATGTCACTTCATTTTTTTCATATTGGGGGAACCTTACTTGTCTTTGATGCTATATATTTCAGTATAGGACAATTCCTCTGACGTGGAGAGATGCCACATTGCTAGTCATCTACAAGGCAGGTAGTAACAGACTGGACCCAACCAACTAGTGTCCGATATCTTTATTGGACGGTTCATATAAGATCTTCTCTGCTTTGGTGTTGAAGTACCTCTGCAATGAAACAACGTTACTCATGCGGAGTGATATTTACCAGTCCGGCTTCGAGGAAGGTGAAGGAGGAGGGGTGACAGATATTTGCTGACTTTCTGGATATAAAAATGCATTCAACTGTGTAGATCGTGGACTCTTGGTGTCCAAACTAAAGAAACAAGGCTGTCCACCTGCTGTGCTTGACATCTTGATGGCACTTCACGAGTGAGACTTAGGGTGAGGTTGGATGGCACCGGGAATTCTTCAGGTTGGATAAAAAGTGAGAGTGCCATGTGCCAAGGATGCGTTTTGGCACCGTTCCTCTTTAAAGCCTACATAGCAGACCTGGGCATCTCCTTGGAGCGGTTCAATATTCACCCACCGAAACTTGGAAATTTGGCCATACTGTACCTGCTGTACGCAGATATCCTGGTTTTACTCAATTATACCCAGGTAGATCTCTAGAGAACATTGCAAGCAGTTAATTCATACTTTAGGGGATGGGTTTGGAAATTAATGAGGCTATGCCCAAGATTCTTGTCCTAAATAAATTAAGAAAGGAGTAGACTAAGAACTCCACTAGTGCATTAACGAGCAAAAACTAGAGCAAGTTAAATAATTTAAATATCTGCAAGTTTCTATCTGCATCACTAACAAATCCTGTGAACAATGCTCAGTTACTAAGATGGCATTAATTCCTTCTACATCACAGTTAAAACTGAACAGGAAATTTGGACGGTTCTATCTCCTTCGACTACTAAAACTTTACAAGCAAAAAATCAGTCCTCGGGTCATCCACAGTGCAGAAATTGGTTTAAATTTACTTTCCTTGCGCCTAGCTATAAGGCACATATTAGGTCTTACCTCGATCCAGACGATGGTTGATTGGAGAACAATGCAATTGTACAGAAGCTGTTTGATGCCTCCGGCTAGATCTCTGTATGTGAAGTTAAACGATGTATTATCCTCAGGTAGTTGTAAACCCTTACAATTATGAGTCGCACATTGTACTAAGTTGATGGTGCACAGTTGTATAATGGAGAAAATGCTTTTGAGTTGGGCAAACACAGCTTAGAAGCACGTTTTTGAAGAAAACTGGTAGTGAATTGGCTCTGGCTAATCACCTATAGAATATTTGATCATTACATCTATGATATTATGATCTGTGGGCTCTATGAATGTAATATTTCAAAAGTATCATTTTATAAAATGTAGACAAGCCTGGCTATATTTAAAGCTGAATCTGTTTGCAACTCTCGAAGTGAAAGGGGTACATGTAAACATGCCATGGATTGAGCGCTTGTGTCGCTTCTGTTCTTCTGAAGTGCAATCCCTCCACCATTTGGTAGCAGTTTTCCCTCAACTTTGTAGTCTACGGGTTGCCAGAAAGAATTTGGCACACTCTACTTCGAGATCTGCCAATAGCAATGATGATTGCTGCTATGAGTTTTTTATATGGGAGATTCCCTGATCAATTGTGTTATTATAGTAATATTTTGTGAGAATGAATTAAGATTTGTATCTATTTTACCACTATTTATGTTACTTGAGGATGAATGATGGTTTTTGAAATATATTTTCTGTAATATATGGCAATGTATATGCTTGACTTTTAACAGAAACTACATTTGGTTGATTTTTAAAGAGTTGATGACATTTCTGAGGCAATGTTGCTTTTGTCCGTAGGTTTGATGCATGTTAATGTGTTTTTTTTTCTTTTCTCTTAAATTGTGTCGGTCTTATTTTTAAGCTTGATTGATGATAAGAATGATGCATATTTTTGGCGTTATTTTCACACTTTTTAATGTTTCCTTTTGTAATGTGTTTGATGTGTAAAGTTCGATTTTGTGATTTGCGTGAAAAGTTTGCTTTTAAACTACAACACTCAATAAAATAAATAAAGGTCAATATTTGAGTTAATTTATTTCTAGTTAGGGGAACCTTAATGTTCTATAGGCCTTTGTTTTTCTATTAGAGACACCTTTAATTTATTTCACACTTATTTATCTGAGGCCACCTTTGCACTTCCTCGTGTTAATCATGGTGCAATTTTTAGACGCATGGTATGTTGTTTTTCTGTCTTTGCTAGCCTGTGTGTTTCTTTTGTGCAACTTTATAAAATAGTGACTGAGGAGGTTGTGTACATGGCTATTGAGTACAACTAACTTGATGCAGTGAAAAGGATGTGGAACTACTGTACTACTTTGAATCTGTAGATGGGACACAGTGCACTGGCTCTTGATCTTGAAATTGGCCTGCATTACATATATGGCTATCTTAATTCCTCAAAATACTTTGCTGAATACATTTCTTTTTTTAGGAGGATGCAGAGGCCTCCACATAAAAACAGAACAGAAGCATTGAAGCACCCAAACCTTAAGAAACAGAGCACACCTATTATATTTTCTTAAACTGCTAGTAAAGTAAATACGCACCTTAAATCCCATCTCACAAATGAAAACTTAAGAACAAATTGTAATCTGCTCAATCCCTGAATTTCACGTCACCAAAATGTGGGTCTCTATCTTCCACGTTCAGACTTGCCACTCAGAAAATGGCCAATGGCTGAATAGATGGTCTAACACTGTGGGCTAGTTTTCATTGACAAGTGGCCATCTGATTGTAAATCCAGTCTGCCGTGTACTCCCTACAAATCATGTGCACTCTGATGGTCTGATGTCACATAGTGGAGGTCTCCTTCTGCATCCTGCCAGATCAGGGGGTCTGTTATTGATTTGTTCTGGGTGGGACCCATTCCTAGAGGACTTGGGGATCCATAGAGGTTGCTGTTGTGGGAAGTGCAGGGAGAAATTATGGAAGCATTAGTGGTCCCTTGAAGACTGCTATGACCCTTCCCCACTGCTATGACCCTGCTATGACCCCACAGGTTTATCCCTGCATAAGATACAAAGGGTGTTTACGGAAGCTTGATGAACCTAGAAATCCTGATGATGTGTCCGCACATCAAAGCTTGGAGCGACGGCAACCCTATTGCTTTCCACGCATGCAGGCTTCAGAGACTGCAGGGGTAGAAAACTGGTACCAGGAGCCATTGGAGAATGTTAATACTCAAGAATATACATAGTATAGAGTCCCTCACCTAATCAAGCCTGCCACTACAGAACATAGGTGAGAAGAGAATGGAGAGCTGAGGATATGTGCAGACATGAGGAAACTTCCACATGACTTCAAAATGGCAGGCATTGTTTTATATCTCATCTGCTGCATCCGGAACCAATAATCAACGCTAATGACATTCAAATGGAAGAAAAAAAAGACTACAGCTGAAATATAAAAGTTGAGGAACAGGGGGAAAAGGCATAGAAAAAGAAAATGATCAACTGAGGTAAGGCAAGAGGATGCAACTATACAGTTAACGGGGATTGAAACCATTTGGCCTTAGTAAAAAAGAGGGTGAAATGAGGTAAGAAATTAGAGAAAAAGACGAGAGGTTTTTGTAGACTTTTGAGGAAGGTCTCTCTGACAATGGAGATGGATCAGAGTCTACTCTGGAAAATATCCTAGGTACAGGCAGAAATCAGCCTGGAAGACGGCGCTTTCTGGTACTTCTTCCCAGACACCGACAGATTAATTAAGTAGAATAGCAGAGTCTGATGGGGGAAACTTACCCAGCCACTGGTAAAGGTCACAACCAGTGGGGCGAGAGGCTGGTACTGTCTGCTGGGGACTATGGCCCGGGCCCAGGCCCATGTGGAGACCATTTTGATGCCAGGAAGAAAAGAATGGATGACTATAGTGGAAGCCCTGAGCGAGACACAAAGAAGGGAACCCATAGGAAATCTCAAGGGCCTACTTTGGGCACTGTTCCAAATCAAGGCAGAGGTCATCCTTGAAAGAGTACTCAGGTTCCCGCTTGAAGTTAGATCACAAGACCTTGTGGGTGCCAGACCAGTAGAGGATTAAAACTGTTTGGTGCAGTTCAGGAAAAGACTCCAGAGTTGGACGTATCTTCAAAACGTGATTCTGTGGCCTATGGCTAAAGCCAGACCCAAATGAGGCAGAAGGGAGCCTAATGACTTACTTGCAGCAAGCATTTGGGACTTGAACTTCCATCAATAACTATTTGGAATGCATTCATATTTTAGGAGCAACAGCAGGGACCTGCCACTTCTTTTAACTTGGACAACCTTGCTGAAAGTTGGTTACAAGTGAGGCAACAAGTGAGGCCGCAAGGTTGGGCAAAGGAACCTTTTGGCATGCCAGCCTTGGAAAGCTTGACTAAAGAGACTGGCCCAACATTTTGTGCAGCCTGTGCCCGAAGGCTAACAAGAAGAAATTAACATGAACCCTTATGGCCCTTTAATTGAGGTAGTGCTTTATTAGATTGATGGGGATTCATAATGATTTACTCTTACACCAAATAAAAGAACCGACTCGGGAAGTTTTAGTTTTAATTTCAAAGGTTTTCAGTTTTACTTGTAACCATACTTGTAACCATAAAGTCCCTTTAACAAAGTTTTTTCTGTGAATTTCATAGGTTTTTATTAGTGCAACTTAACCATACCATCCTTTTAACAACGTTTTTTCAGTGAAATTAATGGGTTTTTACCAGTGCATGCTAATTTCCTACAATTTACTAATATCATACTTACCCGATATATCATACTTATATAGCAACATTTCTCTCCAATTTACAAAGGTTCACCTTAAAACTCTGACATTTCCCACCTTCTAGCATAATTACTAACACTTCTATACTTTTTTTGCAACTTTTTCCACTGTTCTTGCATCCGTCGATGTTTGCGATCGGGTCAGTGCTTTGCGGACAGTTTGGAACTGCATTTTCTACTGATCTAGTAACTTTCCAGCTCAAAATTGTTCCCTTACAGAGCTCCTACAACTATTCGTACTCATTATCCATTAACAATCTCGTACAGAGCACATACTTGGAAGACTATTAGCTAAACTGCTAGTTATCTTAAAAATGGCATCAGCTATTGCCATCCCTCCTCCCCAAGAGCCACCACCACCTCCAGCTGGAGGACCTAAACAACATAAAAAGCAGAGTACTTCCAAAGACAATGAAGAGGACCAGGATGATGATGCAGAGGAAGTGGCAGTTCTTTACCACTGTTGGGAATGTACCAAAGGCTAAAGCTACCAAAATTAAATGCACTGAGTGAAACGTTGTACTCAGTCATGGTCTACCTGGACAGTAGTCCTACGGTACTACCTCCATGCACCGCCACACCCAATCCAACCACTGCAATGATCTCAAAAATGCGGATCCTTTCTTAGCAAGTAGGCTGACTTCTTCCAGCTCATCTTCCTCAACCAGTACTGTAACCACACAGCTTAGTTCGGTGGGACACAAAATCTCACCAGCTACCGTGCAAGCAATGAAATAAGCTGTTGATCAATATCTTTCAAAGACAACAGTCCTCTGTATGTACTGCAACACACCACTCTGCAGAGGGGAGCAATTTCAAAGTGCGTTTGAAGCTTTAATCAAGGAGCATGAGAAACACTGCCCCCTACCTTAGATGTAACACATGCACAACATCTTCCCCTGTCCACCTGCCCCTCCATATTAGTGCTTGGTGCATCTTCCCTCATTTCCCTCCCTACCTTACGTTCTAACTGCTCCTGCAAAAAAAAAGAAAAATATGTCAAAAAACAACAAAAAAAGGTTCCTTTAGGAACCACCTTTCACAGTTAGAAAATAGAACTAAAAAAAAATCTTATACACACCATCTAATATACATTTCTCAGTAAAGGACATAGACTCAATAAGATTTTCCAACATTTCCATTAGTATTTTGTGTTATGCTAATATGAATAATGTGGTGTTCCAGGCCCAACATCCCAAGTTATTGGCCCAAGCGAGGCAAGGGCAGATAACATGGGCTCTGGACCATTATCTGCCATTCCAGCCCCTGCAATGGAGGATGAAGGCCATCAGCACCCGGGGTTATCAAAGCAGCAACCCGAGGTGCTAAAAAAAAGGATTGTTCTTCCGACAATGGGACGCCCGTGGCGTCCTGCTGTAGGAAGGACAATCCTTTTCCAAGATGGCCACCATGGAAAGGGAAGGCAGGGCTCTGTACAGCGCCCGTATTTCCGTTCCATGGTAGCCTGCAGAAGGCAAAGAGGGAACCCTATAACCATATTACCACAAGCAATTTTTTTCCCTTTCAAACCTATCCCAATTTCAAAAAACGTTACCACATAGCCGGTCCCTGGTGGACCTGGACACTTTATTCACATTGGCCTCCCCTCATGGTCATGGCCCGTAGCCGGTTTGTATGGGTCATGACCTTATGCAATGACCCAGATAATCTGGCCACTACCCATGGCCACAGACTATACCTTAGTGACTAAAGGTATATCACTATTTTTTGTACCTACATTATGACACTTGGCAAAAAACAAAACACAGACATTTGCAAAACCATGCTTTCAGGTCCTTTCCAATGCTCCTTAAACAAGTTTGTTGGAAATCCGCCCATATTTTATTTTTTCAAAAGTGTCAAAATGTATGTACATACAATAGCCATATAATTTAGCCCCCACTTGACAAAATCCATTCAGACTTTGCACAAACTTTCAAGGTTGGGTCGGGTCTCTCATCAGCAACGGTACAAAGTTATAGGCCTTCTAAAAATGTTGAGACCCCCCTCCAATTTAGCCCTCTCAGAATCCCACCAAACTTTGCTAAAAGATGTATATCTAGATGTAAAATCTTTTTGCAAATCTTTGTGCAGATTCGTCAAATGGCACCACATTTATAAGCATTTACAATATTTTTGCCCCCCCTCTAATTTTGTTCCCTCCTGATATAATATGGCATTTGTAAAGTCAATACACAAGTGTTTCAAAGCACTGTAAGACACTGTGATGCTGGAAAACACATAGGGGGAATAGGGCCTCCGTATCCTTGACCTTTATGCCTTTATCATGTATGTTCTGTCTTGTTTTCCACGAAGGAGTTCATGTGGGACTCCTGGCAATGCGGCTCTTCCTCTTTTTGGTTTGGTTTACAGACCCTTGGGATACCCTTATGGTACCCATGGGTGGGGGTAAAACCCTGTACCCCTAGTGTATTTTTTTGGGTACCTGTGTGTGGCCCACAGAGCAGGGTATGGGCTGGTGGCAGCTCCATGCTTTATTTCACAGGTGCCTGGGTTTCATCCATTTTGGGATACAAAGGCCCTGCCATTGGAATCAGTTGATTCTGGATAGGAGACAAGATGGCCCCGGTGGCCTCTTGCTTTCTATTGCCTGTTACCTTGTTTTCCCAAAGTCCTGCAAAGCCCTGACTCTGTCCCTTCCACCTGACTGGCTGTTGGGTGGAAGTTCCATATATGGTATTGTGGGGAAGTCCAGGCCAGACTGGCTAGAGCCTTCCCAGTGACTATATGTTGTGGGTACGCCATTGGGGTGCGACCTGGGTGAATGGAGTGTGTGACCAATATGCACTTCTTGTTATGGGTGTCTGGTTTCCGGTATGTGACACAACGACTGAGACAGCCCTGCCCAAAACTGGGTTGAATGCAGTGTGGAGTGCTGAATGACAGAGTGCTTGTCCCAGTACATATTCCTTGTTGTCCCTTAGCAGTTATATTCCTGTCATATGGTGGTGGGCGTAATGTAAGTTGGGTGATATTGTGTGGGGTGCGTAAAGTTTTGTTGGTGGCGGTTGAAGGTCTGGAAGACACAAAAAAAGCCGGATGTTAGAGCTTTGTCAAGATTTGAAAAAAAAACTTGTTTGGTAAACAAAACATGGCAGGACTTTATGATGAAAGGTGGGAGAGTTTTAATGACCTTTATGGATAATACTAGGTTGAGTTATAGAGTGGAGTGAAATGGTTTACTTTCAGGTACTATACATATAGGGGGGGATTTGTGTTGTTTATGTGGTTGTTTTGTGTAGTCTTGTTTGTCTGTTGTTATTTGTTTGATACATCTGGTTTGGTTTTAGGTTAATCTTACAGTTTGATATGGTGGGATACGGGGTTATGATGTGAAATTCTGCTGTATTGCCTCCCGCTATTGCATATTTTGCTGTTCAATGACTTATGATGATGATACTGTTTGTTGAATATTGTTGAAAATAAGAAATAAAGAGTTTAAAAAAATGATATTTACATATTCCTTGTTGTGAGTCTATGGAGGGAGGAGAATGGCCTGAATGCAATGTGAGCCTGATTGGTTGCCTGCCTGCATGACTGGCCTTCTGAATGATTGGTTTCCTGAGTGAGAGACCACACAGTATATCTGGGGACCTCTCAGTGATGAAAATTGTCCAGAAGCTTAAGTTGATACTTGATGCTTAACCTTGAAGCCCACTGGAAGAAGAAGAATTGCTGCTGCTGTCCTTCACCAATCTGAAAGCTGCTGTACCTTCAAGGAACTGATCCAAGAGAGGACTTGGCTAGGAGACCTCTCCCCGAGGTAAGAGGGACCATTGTGCAGCAGCTAACCTTCGTCAAAGCGCCCTGGAAGTCAGTCCTTGAAAGGCTACCGACCAGAGATGGGGACTGCCGCGAAATCATGAAGTGAAGCGCCGGGTCATTGAAGTCCATTACTGTCGACGATGATCATCGTCGACCAGAGCCACAACGCTCCATTGATTAAGAACACTTTGAACTAAGGACTCCCTCGCTCATTACTGATGACCAATTTGACCCCCCGGAGAAAGTTAAGGCCGCCGAAGCGCAGAGGAAAATCCGCCAGTGGGTTTCCCGCCACCCAAAGACCACAAAGATGATGACGACCCGATGCCCTTGCTGGGGCCAAGTTCTTTAATAACTCTTTGCAGCAGCAAAGTATCGTTGTCGAGGTGCACCACATGCCTCATCTTTGCAGGTCATCCACAAGCACCACCAGGACCGAAGCTGCTGCATTCATGCCTTTTTTCACCATTTCTTCGTGGGATCTCGACGATCCTTGGCTCCTGCCTTATAGGGAGCCCCTCAAGAAGGATCTGTTGACAACCTGACGTCAAACTCTGCTATTCCAGGTACATTGGGGTGGTAGAACCTTTTTAGAATGGAAATAAGACTCATAGAGACAATATATGGTCTGGGCTTGTATTATATCTTTATTTACAGGTTTCCCAGGTGAGGGATCTCATACAGAACTGTGCCTAGTGGTAGGGGCCCAATATTCTGCCTATTGTTTTAACCAACCTGCTTTCCTCCTATGTCTATTGTTGGTTCACATTACTAACTGATTTGTATGACATTTGAACTGAATAAGGTTGATGCATTTTAATGGAATCAAAGAGTAATTGTGGTACCACATAGAAACAGTATATATTTGCCATTTTAGATTATCTTGAGCACAAAGTGCGTTATTGTGATTGTGTACATATATTGAGCTTATTGATATAAAGAACTGTGTTTTAACTAAGATAGTGTGCAGACCTTCCTTTGTAGGTGTTTGGGGACTACACTGTACTTATGAACCAGCCTGCATCACCTCCTGAGAGCTTAAGCCTTGATTGCTCATCCACGTTTACCAACTAGAGAATCTTGGCTGGGGTGCTCTGTGCCTCTACTCTGCCATATAGAGAGCAGGAGTACAGATACCCCACTCCAGTCTTTACAGTAGTGGCAGCCATGGGATGCTAATGGTTTTAAGAATCAGTGTGTAACCTTGCCACTTATAACATATCTACACTTTATTAAACTGAGGTTTAGTTGTGTACTAGATAACTACATTACAAGCAATGTAATCTATTGCACATGGTAAATTGACTAGGATGAGCTTAGAGGATCTCCAGAGCGCTTGTGAAGCCAGGGAGTTAGACTTTGAAGATAAGTCTAGGACTGAGCTGATAGCTGCCCTGGTGGAGTACCAGACTGATTGTGAAGTTCTTGATGAAGGGGGAATGCAACCAATGAGGACCCTGCCCCTGGGGCTGTTATTGAAACTGATTCTGGGAACGCCACCATTCCTTCTGCCTCTGTTCAGACCTCCAGCAATGTTTTTTCAGGGAATTCCATCATCTTGAATTATTAAGGATGAAATTGGCCGTTGAATATAGAAAGTTGGATACTGAAGCTGAACATAAGGAAGAGGATACCAAAGATAAGGATCTTGAACTTAAAAACAAGGACACTGAATGACAGAAAATCCAGCTAGAAAAAGCTAGAGTGGAGACTTCAGCGAAACCAGTTGAGAGTGTCAGGTCCCCAGCCACCAAGTTTATAAAAGATTTGGTTGGTGTGTATGTGGAGGGTTATGATATCCTCCAATGGATTGAAGCGTGTGAAATGGCTTGTGGAATCCATGATGTTGAGAAAAGAGATTGGGCTAAGTGTTTGTTAAGCAGAGTGCCTCAAACTGGATATAACTGTATTCTGAAACTGAGTGTGGAAGAAAGGGGTCAGTATGAGTGCAGGAAGTCTGCTTTGATTGCCAAGTTTGGCAACACACCTGCCCAATACCTTAAAAAGTTCAGTGAATTTAAGAAAAGGGAGAATGTTTCCTGGGTTGAGTGCTGCATAAATGAACATGATGGGCTGGATTGATGGATACAAGGTGAAAACTTGTTGAATTGTCCCACCTTTTGTTTTTTGAGCATTTTTCTGAAGCCTGTTCACCAGAGCTGTGTCAGTATGTTGGTGACCAGAACATTTTAGATCCCTTTAAGCTGGCCAGGCTGGCTGACAAGTGGGTCTCCTACCGGGTGTCCCCTAAGGACTCCAGTGGGAAGGACAAGGACAAAGAAAAGGGGACCTCTCAGAAGGCTGAGGAGGCCCAGAATCATTCACAGTCGAGTAAAACAAAACCTTCCTCTCATAAGACCCAACAATCTAGTGGGGATAAGTCCTATGTGGGTGGGAGTAAGAGTAGTGGTCCACCTGCTGCAAAGCAGGCTCCCAGTGGTTCCAGTACCGTACTCCACATTCCTGGCACTTGTTGGGACTGTGGGGCTCTGGAGCACAAGAAGGGTGACCCCAAGTGTAAGGGTAAGGCACTTGTAGTCCAGGCTGTTAGCATGATCTACCCTTACCCCATGCCTGAGGTGGAGGCCATTGTCCTCCCCTACTCTACAGGGATCACATTCGGTGCTCCTGTAGAGCTTTCTCTAGGGTCCCTTGGAGCATGGGACCAGTACGCAGAAGTACTGGCGACAATCCAACTGAACTCCCGTAGGTTTTTGAGAAGTGTCCTCCTGAATGGCCAGCCTTCCATTGGTTTGAGAGATACTGGGGCAAGCATGAGAGTGGTGGACAGGACCCTGCTCAAACCAGAGCACTATGTAGGTGCTCCACTGAGAACCACCAAGTTAGCTGGTGGGTTTCCCAAATTATCGCCTGTAGCCTTAGTCAAAATTATTATTGGAGACAAGACAGCTGGAGACAAGACAGCAAAGCTTCCTGTCCTGGTTCAGGACAATGTACCTGCTAACATTTTGTTATGCAATGATCTTGTGGAGTTGGGGTTGATCTTTGATAGTCTTCCCCTGACTGCTGCTGCAGTCACTAGGTCATAGGTACCACCGGGTCTGACTGCCAGTCAGGTACCCGAGCCAAAGGGGTGACCCAAGGCAAGAAGAGGAAGAGCAGGAAGGCCACCTCTGTGAAGGGGTCTCCTTCTGCTTCAGCAGCACCCACTGGGATTCATGCTCCGGACGGGCTGGGTCCAGTGGTAAACCCAAACTCAACCCCTGGGGGAGAAGAGGAGAAGATCCTCCTGCACCAGAGGTGCTCCACCCAGAGGATCACCTGACCTTCAATGCCTGCTGGCTGAAGGGGGGCACTCTAGGGGAGACTTATGTAGGTGTCAGAGAGAGTGCAACTCTCTCGAGGGTCTGAGGAAACAGGCCCAGGCACATGGAGAAGTGCCTAGGTCATTCCGGAAATATTGGGATGGTGTGCTCCTTGTTAGTGATCCCACTAAGCCTGAACCGTGTGCCCTCAAGAGGTTGGTGGTCCCACAGGTTTACAGGCCCTTCCTACTGCAGTTGGCGCATGAGGTGCCCTTGGCTGGTCATCTTGGGACAAAGATGACAAAGCAAAGGCTCTCTGCCTATTTCTACTGCCCCTGGATGGGAGTAGAAGTGGAGTCCCACTGCAGGCCCTGCCCAACCTGTCAGTTGTCTGGCAAGACTGGAGGCAGTGTCATTGACCCACTGCAGCGATTTCCAGTGGTTGGCACACCATTTTAGAGGGTGGGCACGACATTGACGGTCCCCTTGACCCTCTCACTTCAGTTGGACATTAGTTCATCCTGGTCTTGATTGATCATGTCACCAGGTACCCTGAGGCTATCCCTTCAGACTGTTACTGCCAAGGTGGTTGCCCGGGCTCTCCTGGTCATTTTCACCAGAGTTGGATTCCCTAAGGAGGTTGTCTCTGACAGAGGATCCAACTTCATGTCGAGTTACATGAAAATGATGTGAAAGGAGTGCAGAGTAACCTACAGGTTCTCCACCTCTTACCATGCCCAGAACAATTGTCTGGTTAAGAGATTTAACAAAACTCTCAAAGGCATACTGGGTGCTGTGGAAGAGCCCCTAACGTTTGCGGTTTGCTTATAGAAAGGTAGCTCAAGAGGGTGTTGGTTTCAGCCCCTTTGAGTTACTCTTTGGAGATTCCGTGAGGGAGCCCCTTGCCTTGATCAGAGAAGGTTTGGAAGTCTCTCTTCCAGGTCCGGCCAAGCAAGTGGGGGACTATGTGCAAGGCCTCAGGTGGAGGATGAAAAAGATAATGGGCCAAGCAACAGCAGATCTTAAGGCAAGCAAGGAATTGAACAAATACTGGCATGACCTTAAAGTATCACAAGTGGATTGGTTTCCAGGACAGGATATCCTTGTGATGGAGCTTACCAAGCCTAGAGCGTTGGCAGATAAGTGGACTGGACCCTTCAGGATCATCTCCAAGATGGGTACAGTCAATTATCTGGTTGACATGGGAGTCCCTGGGGTAGCCCCTCAGTTAACCAACGTCAACAGTATCAAGCCTTTCCATAGGTGAGCAGTTGTCTGTCTCCTGCTGGCTTCAGAACAAGCAGAGGAAGAGAGTGAGCCCCTTCCTGATTTTCTGCATAGCAATTCTCAGAATGGCTCAGTGGAGGGAGTGCATCTCTCCAGATCTGACTCCAAAGCAGCAGAGGGCCCGCAGGGCTTTGCTCCAGCAGTATGAGCCTCTGTTCTAACTGACACCAGGCCTCACCCCATGGTGCCGGCATGAAATTGACACTGGTGACAGCGTACCTGTCAAAAGCAGATGCTACAGGATGTCAGACACTGTTAAGAACCACATCCAGGCTGAGGTTTCCAAGATATTGGATCTGGGTGTTATTGAACCCTCAACCGGTCCCTGGTCCAGTCCAGTGGTCCTTGTCCCAAAGGCAAGATTCCAGGCAGGTACCAAGGATTGGCAGTTCTGTATGGACTACAGAGGGGTCAATGCCATCACTAAAACTGACGTGCACCCATTGACTAAGGCAGATGAGCTCGTGGACACCATATGTGCTGCCAAATTTGTGATCACTTTTGATCTTACCTCAGGCTATTGACAAATAGCTCTGATGGACCATGCCAAGGAAAATACTGCATTCTCAACACCTGAGGGGCTCTACCAGTTTAGAGTCATGGCTTTTGGGTTGAAAAATACACCTGCCACATTCCAGAGATTAGTCAATCATGTGCTCAGTGGGCCAGAGGCCTTTTGTGTGGTCTACCTAGACGACACTGCTGTCTACAGTTCCACCTGGGAAGAACATTTGACTCATCCAAGTGAAGGTGTTGCAGGCCTTGAAAAGGGCTAACCTCACTATAAAAGCCACTATGTCCCAGATAGCTCAGGGGAAAGTCACGTATCTTGGTCATGAAGTAGGAGGGGGTCGAATCCAACCTCTCCCCAGTAAAGTACAGGATGTACATGACTGGGAGACTCCCACTACTTAAACCCAGGTGAGAGCCTTTTTGGGCCTCAATGGGTATTATCGCAACTTCATGGCGGACTATGGAACCATAGCTGCCCCTCTTACAGCTTTGACTTTGCCCAAACAACCAAGGAAGGTTAACTGGACAGAAGATGGCCAGAGGGCCTTTGTTGTCTTGAAAGGAAGTCTGTGTAGGGCACCTGTGTTGTGTGCACCTGATTTCAGCAAACCCTTTATCGTTCAGACTGATGCCTTCAACACCAGAATTGGAGCTGTCTTGTCCCAGTTAGATGACAAAGGGAGTAAACGTCCGATCATATTAATCAGTAGACAACTAAGGGGTAGAGTGCTTAGGTGGGCTAATGTTGAAAAGGAATGTTTCAGTATAGTTTGGAGACTTAGGCATTTTAGGCCCTACCTTACAGGCTCTTCCTTCAAGGTCCAAACATACCATAAGCCCCTGAAGTGGCTAATGCAGATGAAGGCTGAAACCCAAAGCTGCTCAGTTAGTCCATTGGCCTGCAAGGACTAGACTTGACCATTGAGCATAGACCAGGAAAGAGTCATGATAATGCAGATGACCTTTCCAGAAGGTATGCTGACAGTCTGGATGAGGGTGTAAATCTCGTGTGAGATAAGACGCCCCACCCTCAGTCTGGGGGGGGCCATTGTGATGCTGGAGATGCATTGGAGGGACAGGGCCTCAGTATCCTTGTCATTTATGCCTTTATCATGTATGTTCGGTCTTGTTTTCCATGCAGGGGACTCCTGGCGGTGCAGCTCTTCCTCTTTTTGGTTTGGTGTACAGACCCTTGGGATACCCTTATGGCACCCATGGGTGGGGTTACAACCCTGTACCTGTCATGACCACTGCTTCCAAGGAGTCAGGAGAAGCCCAACGCCCTTGGAAGCAGGCTCATAACATTCATTGCAGACGCCAGCAAGTCCCTTTAGGGACCTTTTGGGCCTTGTCCTGGCACCGGTGGTGCCAGGCTCATTGTGGAGACTGGTCCCGGCACAAGAAGCGCCGGGCTCATAGCAAATTCAGATGTGCTTGGGTGCAGACCATGCTGCTTCCTTACCAACAGGATGAAGTCTTCATCCTCCTCTGGCAGGAACTACTTTTCTTCTGGGTGGGGCTGGAACCACTCCCTAGGACTGGAACTCTTCTGGAAACTGGAACTCTTTTTCTTACCTGGGCGAGGCTGTGGAAGAAGACGCCTAAGCACTCCTGTGCACTATTTAAACCACACCCGATTGGTGCCACGTGCTTCGCGTTATTCTGCATCAGCAGCAGGACGCTCACCGTGTCAGCTCCAGGGAATCTTCCATTCCAGCTCCTGTGAACGCGAAATCTCCGGATTTACCTGATGAGGATCCATTCTTCAGTCTTCAGCAGCATCTGCACAACAACAAAAACACAGATTAGAAGAGTCAAGGTCAGCGTTTCAACTCACCCGATCCACCGGAGCGTTTAAGGTATTCGCCGCACCATTTCTCCGCCATCGAGCCCGGCAAAGACAAAAGAACATTGGTTAGTAACGTTTTGTTTCTGAACGGCTTACCTATGCGACGTACGCTCCAAAGTCAGCTTGCACCGCACTCCGCTACCTGCAAGGCAAAGAGAGACATTAAGGTGCGTTTAAAGGCCTTGAACAGACTTTCTACTTACGTGCCTCCATATTCTCCATCATCTTGTTCGCGCCTCGGTACGAACCTGGGCATCATCACCGGCGCCTTGATCATTCTCCATCTGAAAGCAAGAGAGAGACATTAAGGTGCGTTGAAAGGCCCTGCACAGACTTTCTACTTACGTGCCTCCACGAACTTTGGCATTCTTTCGCCATCATTTCTTCTCAGCCAACCCTGCAAGAAAGGGACATTAAAAGAGGACATTAAGGACTTGATATATGCAAAATCCGCTCATGCAATTAACGGCGGCATCGCTCTCGACTTACCCTCTGCAATCAAGAGGCTGATCCCAAAACCAGTGAAGTAACTGGACCCAGAGCCCCTGCACAAGACGCAGGATGGAGAGCCCGGCATTCACCTATTTAAGGTGAGCACAGTTAGCAAGCGAGTACCAGGGGAGGAGAGAGTGTGGGGGTAGAGACTTCATCTAACCTTCCAGCTACTAACACCCCCTGATCTTTTCCACTTGTAGACATCTCACCCTCCAAGTCAAGCTTTCGGTGAGAAGGGGACCAAACCAGGGAGCCAAACGGACCCTACGCCTAACTTTGAAGACGGTTTCACCGCCCAGCCAAGACCCACGCCTCCGAGGGAACCAGGTGAGCGTTACAGTACCCCTAGTGTATGTTTTTGGGCACATGTAACAGGTGCTCTGGCTATCCTCCATTTTGGGATACCCAGGCCCGGCCTTTGGAATCAATTGATTCCTGATAGGAGACAAGATGGCCCCGGTGGCCTCTTGCTTTCTATTGCCTGTTACCTTGTTTTCCCAAACTCCTGGGAAGCCCTGACTTTGTCCCTTCTCCCTGACTGGCTGTTGGGTTGAAGTTCCATATATGGTATTGTGGGGAAGTCCAAGCCAGACTGGCTGGAGCCTTCCCAGTGACTGCATGTTGTGGGTACGCTCTTGGGGTGGGACCCGGGTGAATTGAGTATGGGACCAATATGCACTTCTTGTTATGGGTGTCTGGTTTCTGGTATGTGACACAAAGACTGAGACAGCCCTGCCAGAAACTGGGATGAATGCAGAGTGGAGTGCTGAATTGCAGAGTGCTTGTCCCAATACACAATCCTTGTTGTGAGTGTCTGGAGGGAGGAGAACGCCTGAATGCACAGTGAGCCTGATTGGTTGCCTGCCTGTATGAATGAATGCCCTTCTGAATGATTGGTTGCCTGAGTGTGACCCAGCAGAGTGAATGAGAGACCAAACAGTATATCTGGGGACCGATCACTGATGGAAATTGTTAAGAAGCTGAAGTTGATACTTGATGCATAACCTTGAAGCCCACTGGAAGAAGAAGAATTGCTGCTGCTGTCCTTTGCCAATCTGAAAGCTGCTGTGCCTTCAAGGAACTGATCCAAGAGAGGACCTGCCTAGGCGACCTTCTCCCCGAGCTACGTGGGACCATTGTGCACCAGCTAACCTTCGCCGAAGCACCCTGGAAGTCAGTCCTCAAAAGGCTGCGGACCGGAGACGGGGAACGCAAGTGAAGCACCCGGATATTGAAGTCTATCAACTTTGACGACAATCATCGTTGACCGGTGCTGCAATGCTCCAGTGATTAAGAACACTTTGAACGAAGGACTCCCTCACTCATCACCGACGACTGCTTTGTCCCGCTGGAGAAAGTCAAGGCCACGCACCGAGGAGAATCCGCAAGTGGGTTTCCCGCCACCTGAAGACCACAAAGACGCCGACAACCTGATGACCTTGCTGGGCCAAAGTTCTTCAGTAACTCTTTGCAGCAACAAACTATCATCGTCGAGGTGCCCCGAACGCCTCATCTTTGCAGGTCATCCACGACCTATTGTCGACGAGCACCACCAGGAGTGAAGCTGGTGCCTTGACGCCTTTGTTCACCATTTCCTCATGGGATCTCAACGATCCGTGGCTCCTACTAAAGGGAGCCACTCAAGAAGGATCCGTTGACAACCCGACATCGAAACCTGCTATTTTATGTACATTGTGGGGGTAGACATTTTTAGAAGGGAAATAAGACTCAAATAAACAATATATGGACTGGGCTTGTTTTATATCTTTATTTACAAGTTGCCCAAGTAGGGATCCTCAAACAGTACTGTGCCTAGTTGTAGTGGCCCAGTATTCTGCCTATTGTTTTAACCAGCCCGCTTTCCTCCTATGTCTATTGTTGGTTCACGTTATTAACTGATTTGTTTGACATTTGAACTGAGTACAGTTGGTGCATTTTAATGAAATCAATGAGTAATTCTGGTACCGCATAGAAACTGTATAAATTTGCCATTTTAGATAAGATTTAGCACAAAATGTGTTATTGTGATTGTGTACATAACTTGAGCCTATTTATATAAAGAACTGTGTTTTCACTTACATAGTGGTGGACCTTCCATTCTAGGTGCTTGGGGACTACACTGCACTTAAGAACCACCCTGCATCACCTCATGAGAGCTAAAGCCATGTTGCTCGTCTATGTTTACCAAATAGAGAATCTTGGCTGGGGTGCTCTGTGCCTCTACTCTGCCATATAGAGAGCAGGAGTACAGATACCCCCCTCCAGTGTTTACAGACACAACTGCACCACGCTTTCCAGATACATGCGGAATCATGTCTAAATTCCCAAATATCGTGCAGTTTCATTTAGGGGTGCCAAATTTATAAGCCATCCAAAAACTGCTTTTCACCAACCTGCCCTGTAAATCACAAATAAGCATAGATGCTCCTGAACATCTAAGATGTTTGCAGACATCACAGGACTGCCCCGGACTGTTTGCAGACACCGGAGAAGACAAATGCCTGTTTTTTTTTTTGTCCTTTTAAGGCCATATACCATCCCATCGTCATCACGCCTCACCTCCCAAGAGATTATTTAATTAGTTTGACAAGTGCAATGTTGTGTTTTTTAATATGTGTTTACCACAATGTTTGCAGACACCAGACACTGTTTGCAAATCCAACATGGCAGGCATTTCAAAAAATCTGACGCACTTCACCTTTTTATTGACCAATGTGAGAAACCTGAAGGGGTGTCACCCTCTAGTCCCGGGGATCTGTCATCCAGGTGGCCAGGACATGGCCATAACTATTGGATCCAGTTCCTGGTGGTGGACCAGTGGGAAGGATCACCTGGGTGTGGGGTCTTCAGGGAGCGCAATTGGGACACCGAGGGGTGAGATGTGGTACTCCCTTCCTTATAACACCCTTTCCTCAACCTACCCCGTAATATACTTAGAAGCTCTACAACTTTTCCGTCAAACACTTCTTACACCGTGAAAGACAACAGACTAACAACAGAGCCGTTTACCTGACATGTCCCAAAACAAAGGTCAGGCAATTAACAATAACTACACACACCTGACGGCCCTTCCCCTTCCCCACAGGGATAAAAGGTGGAGCACGAGAGCACACATTGAGCAGGGACAAATGCAGCTATTCCAGGACGGCAGTTAAAACGGAGAAGCAAGGTGGGAAGACCAGATAGGACAACAAGGAGGGAAGTGCCTTTAACCTTTTTAACCCAGACCCACGACGCTCCATGAAAGGAATCATAAGACCGGGAACTACAGCTGACGTGTGGTGTAACAGATGTCAACGGTGCACGGGTCCCTCCCGCGCTGATAACCAAGGCGGGGAGATGCGCTTGCTACCGTAGTAATGTCCTTGACTCCAGAGACAAGAAACGACAAGGAGTTCAGCACAGTCGGTGAGTCAGAGGGAGAACCCATAGTAAACTGAACAATGTTGAGCAAAGGTTGCAAACGGCAACATGATATGAACAAAGAATGTATGTGCTAATTAACTATTAAAGACAACGGAAAGTCTAGCTGCAGAGAGGTCTGTCGCCCCGTGGACGCCCATTCAAAAACTCTGGCTGTTCCCTTTTTCGTGTGAACATTATAGTACCAAGAGGCCATAGGAAAGGCTGGCATAGAGAGTTAAGGTGGTCAAATCTTGCATACTCATCGTGTTGAGGGACAATGATATTAGAAGAGTGAAAATCACTCCAAGACTCTTCATACTCGTCCCAGGGAGTGGCAAAGATATCATAAGCATAATAATTGTTATATAGTGCCTCTGTGGACGGGTGGTTGGTAGAATATTTGTGCTTCACTGCTGGAATGAATGTGCGTGTTGTTCTTGTCTAAAGATCCATTTGTGTCAGTTGGGACCTCTAGCCTGGATGATGGGTCCCAGTGTTTCACTCCTCTGTAATTTACTTATGTTTCCTGTAATAAAGCCTTGGCAAAGGAACTCAGAAGGCTAACAGACTATCATTTGTTACATTGGCGATGAGGTTACATAACCTGACAGCGTGACTGAGTAGTACGGTAACAGAAGCACACGTGCACAGCAAGGAACTGGTTGAAAAGGCAAGGAAATGGAATAAAGGAACACTGCTGAGGGGGGAGCAGCAGGTAATGAAAGGAAACACTTCCCCCCAACTGAAAGTAAGTCCTATGACCCAGGGCTCCACAGAGGGGGCGTTGCAGCAGGGGTACAACATTAAATTTAAGTCCCACCATCCTGCCCAAGTTAAGGAGGTCACGGGAGTCTGCAGTGCTGACGTTCAGAAGTCAAGACACAATGATACTATCAGAGGGAGGAGCTCGGTATCCTGAGAGCTCGGTATCCTGAGTGCATATACCATGTGTGAAAAGACACGTTCAGGTTTGGAAATAATGCAGCAGGGTTCCTGCGGCCTGTGCCAGCGGGAGTGAAACCATATTTGAGAAACTGTACAGTGCGGATGTCCGGAGGAATGTGCATCTGATTGCATTTGGAGCCGGTCTGGTGACCGTGTATAGTGGTCGATCGACAGTTTCCCGTGCAGCGTTTCACTGAGGGATAGTAATACCAGGGGTCGAAGTGTACGAAAAGAAGTAGTGGAACTATGTTCCCTGCTGGCCTGCACCCGCTCCCCACAAACCTCATAACCACACTCCTCCCACACACAATACACCCCCCCAAACACTTGCACCAGCCGTTTAAGGGAATGTTCAGTGCAGTGCACTGAAAGTGCAAGTTTCGACTTCTTCCTACACTTTTATTTTAAAACGAAACCATTCCAGAACGGTTTATTTTTAAAATAAAAGTATAGGAGCTATAAAAGGTAATTTAAAAAAGTAGAGGAGCACCGCTCCCGACCGCTCCTGCTCACTTCGACCACTGAGTAATACATGACGTGTGGGTCAATGCAGCAGTTTTTTCCATTAAACGTACAAGCGCTATTCAACGCCGATCCCAATGAGAAATGATGACGCAATAGAATGTTGTTGGGGAGTTAGCGAACTCCGGTTACAGTGACAGAGGCAAAGCTGTGTCTATTTACAGACCTGAGAGGGTGCGAGAGGCCTGCATACCAGCGCTTTCTGGCATGAATATGGGACGGACTAGACGCATGTTGGGCAGAGGTCCTTTCCTCACCAGGAAATAGAGTGCATACCATGAAATGGCAGAGTGCTGTGTGCGGACGGCATTAAGCAAAACAGCAGTATCGAGAATAGTATGGAAAGTGAAACCGGTGTTGGAGGGAAATGCAGTTGTTTGTAAAGCTGTTATTTAGAGTGGTCGAGAGAACGCCTCAAGGATCTATGGCATCTGATCCATTATTCAGCCAAGAAGGCTAAATGTGACATCGCAGGAGTTGATAGCATTAGTGGCATCAAGGACAGTCAAGAATGTGGTGTCACGTGCCGGGGAATAGCCGGTCACGTAGCATGGAAAAGGAGGTGGAAATAAAGGAACCATCGGGACTGGGGTAAGAACGCCAGTCTGGGTTTATGCAACCTAACGAGTGGCTGTGCCTGTTCTTGCGCAGCGACGAGCTGCGCCATACGGCCCTAACAGGCCTGCACCTAATGTTGGGCTCGCGCTGGTGCACACGCCCAACATCACACTGGCGACGAGGACCAGAAGAGAGCCCTGCGCGCTCTCAGCCACATCCTGCCAGCAAGGGGAGAGTCAGTAGGCCTACCAACATCTTGCAGAGCTGCGTATTAGCACGCACGGCAGCAGAGCCTCAGTCTCACACCCCCAACGTTCCTTTGCACAACGAATCAACATACAAGGAAGCAGAGCCTCGCTTCCTTGTCAATTTGCCTGGACAAGTGACCTTTTTTCAGGAAGGATGCATGGACTGTGGTGTCTTGGCTGTCCCTTGTTTTTCTTTTGGAGCATATGCTTTGGTATCGGGTGGCTTGGCTGTAGATGATGGACCATTTGTATGTCTTGGGTGCAAACTTGTTCTGTGTATGAATTCATTCTTGTCAGTTGGTTTCTTGTCTACAGCTGTTTCTAGATGGTCATTTCTGCCAACCAAGATCATTGAATACAGGAAGTGTATGCTCTTCTTGGAGTATTCTATGACTTAATGCATCGGTGGAAGCCATTTAGTGATTTATGGAATTGCTAAAGAGAGTCTTCACCTTCTGTCCAAATTAAGAAGTTGTCATCAATGTAGCGCAGGTATGTTAGTGGTTTCAGGAATTGCTTTTGCAAGAACTCCTGTTTGAGGTCCTCCATGAAAGGATTTGCATACTGAGGTGCCATTTTTGTTCACATGGCCGTTCTGGTCTTTTGTAGGAAGTATCTTCCATTGAAGCAGAGATTGCGGTGCGCGAGTATGAATCTCATGAGATCTGTGATAGCTGTTTGGATGTCAATCTCGGTGTTCAGATTTAGTACGAATTTCTGGCATGCCGCAATTCCATCCTCATGTGGAATGTTGGAATAAGGTGCAGTGACTTCCAGTGAGGCCAGGAATGTAGCAAGTGGTACATAGTCTATCTATTGAAACTTTCTGAGGAAGTGTGATGTGTCCTGTATGACGCTTTCAGTGTCCATCACTAGAGGCTTTAGGATGGATTCAATATATCCAGATATGGTTTTGTTTAATGTATTTACAGCAGGGATGATTGGACGGCCTGGGTGTCCTGGCTTGTGGGTCTTTGGGAGCAAATGAAAGGTCCCAGGATTTGGATTGTTTGGTATAAGATGTTGGCAGTGTTCCTCTGTGCTGCTTGGCATGGATTTGACAATTGGTTTTAGAGTTTTTGTGTACTCAAACGTCCAGGTAAGAATTTGTGTCAAGGAGTTGTGTGTATGCATCCATTTATAGTCCGGTGTATCCGTGACCACAATGGCACCACATTTGTCAGCTGGTTTTGTTATAATTTCCTTGTTTGCTTTGAGTGTTCTCTCTTGAGGGGTGAGGTTCTGTTTAGTCACCTGTTTGTTCAGTATATCAGATCGTATTGATGGATATGTGTTGGAGCATCCTATATACTGCCTTGTTTCTAAAATGGGCATACTACTGGAATTTCCTTCTCGGCACAACACTGTGGAAAAGGTACTTACAATAAGGCCAAGACAAACTTACCTTAAAGTGGCCACTGGGAGCAGACAAATCTTTGAGAGAAGATGTAGCCCGTCTGCAAGAACAGGAATAGTATTTGGGCAATGATGAATCCCCAATGAACTCACGCAGGCTTTTAGGTCTTGCGTTGTAATTCATTATCCAATCTCATGATAAAGAATTGGTTAATTCATTGGGTTCAACCGCCAATCAGATCCATCTCAATTGATTTGTTGAAATTTGTCTGAGTTAGTGTAGCCAATCAGAGATCACAAATCTCCAAAAGGAAAATTTCCCCCCTGTTCTGCTGTGGGTTTTGCTAGGCTTTGAAGGAAGGTGTTATACAGAGCAGACTCAGATTTGGAAGGTGTTTGGTGGGATTGTGAGTATTTTAGCAGTGCTTTAAGGTATTTGGCAGAGTGTTATCATTGTATTCATATTCGTCCATTATGTAGTCTATTGCTGTTTAGTGAGTTTTCGAAGTCATTCTTCCATTTTGCTTTGTCTAAGTGTTTACTCAATCTGTGATATTGTGTTAGCTTCCCCTTCATTAAAAAATGTCTTTTTTCTCTTACAATGTTAGTGTTTTGTATCCCATTAAAAGAGATTAAAAAGCAATACAAAAATGCTGGACACCCCTGTTCATGGCATCAAAAACTCAAAAAACAAGGAAAACCTACACTTTTTCTTGTGTGTTTGTTGTGTATTAGTGGGTTTGTGCTACTCGTAGGGTGCACTCTTCTGGTCTCAAGTTCAGCAGCAGTGAGCTCGGCACACATATAAACGTTGTGGCACTGATGTTGCCTGCAAAGATTGGAGGGGAGAAAGCAGGTGAGAAGGAGCTGTTTTTCTCTCATCAGGAGTTGTTAGACAGAGTGTCAGCTTCAGTGGGAGAAGGAGGTCTTAAAGTTGCAGAGAGAGCGTATGAGGCTGACAAGAGAGGGGCGGATGTGCGATGGGGTCACAAAGAGGTGGGAGTGTGTGCAAGGAGTGGAACCATTAATAAGGGGTAGATAGGAAGGGGAGAGGAAGTAGGAGTTTGGAATTAGAGAGGGGGCTGAGAGATAGGAGAATAACGTGTGAAGTGTGGTAAGTTTTTGTAGTCTGTTCAGAGGGCAGGGGATATGTGGATTAAAGATTGTAGAAGGCATGTGTGGGCCAGGTAAAAGGAGAGGTTGATCGAGTTGATCAAGCTGGCTGAGGTAGGTGAACGGGTGTGTAGAGCTATGTCTTGGGTGAGTTGGAAGGATTTTGAATGGGAAGCGGTGGTGAACGGAGTGAGGAAGTAAATCCATGGAGGTATGCAGGTGAAGGTGTGATGGAGGAAGGATGTTGGTTTGAAGCAGAGCACAGCTATGAAGTGTAGGGAAAAAAGTGAGTACAGTAAGTTAAGCGGTTGATTGGTCTTTTTTGTGCATAGGGGCATAAGTGAAGAATATTTACTGAAGGCGGTTGTTTAAGACCAAGGGGTAATTGATGGTAGCAGGTCAGCAGAGTAGTTGTTGGAAGTGCTAGTGATGTTTGTAGGTAAGTGTCTTAGTAGGTGGGGTGAAAGGGAAGAGAGGTGAGGTAAGGTTGAAGTCTGAGTGCAGGGTGCCTGTACTTCGTAATGCACTATTAATATTAGCGGTATTGAAACTAGGTTAAAGAGAATCAAAGAACTGAGCAGTTGTAGATACCGATGTTACTACAGATGAATGGGGCGAAGGGAAGCAGGGGTCATCAGCAGTGTCTATGCTGAAGGATGTATAACCAATGTATAAGTTCCACAGAAAGGTACCTAACTTTTACACTGGGAATCTCCCCGGTTCAAAATATGTACATCTGTATTACTGTAATTAGACAGTAGAACAGCAGGTCATTCAAAACATATATACATTTTGTTATATCATTATAAAAAATATATGAAAGAGTAAAGAAATACACATAAGAATCATTATATCCAAACAGAACATGTGAAATTAATGTTTCAAACATGGACCCGCATTCTCAAATATTAGCAGTTTCTCTTTGAGACAGTATGGTGTGAGATTAGTAACACAGGTGAGTGGCTAATGCCAAATTAATGGGTGGGCATCCTCCCTCACTGCTTAGTGTCTACACCTAGTAGTGTTTCTAGATTCGAAGAGAGCACCAACATAACCACGTCTTTTTTATGGGCTCCTTTGAAGCCCTCTGCAGGACATTCGGGATGGATAGAACGTGCAGTCATGGCACGTTTCTTCATGTACACGCAATCAAGTGTATTGGATATTCTAGAAAAAATGACAGAGTCATGTATTACAAACGAACACACTGTCTGTTATAGCATTTATTTTGTTAACATAGGAGCTTTTCCATTTCGACTGACCTCGAATTTCTTGATATTGTGTAAAGAAGTATTACTGGATATCCCAATGATGGTCACGTCCACCAACAACGAACAATTAAACCTCTATAACATGCCGGGAATGGAGTTTTAATAACGACTTTAGCGCCATAGGCTATATATAGCCTCTACTGTTATCTCATAGAGAAATTGGTACTTTAAAGTATTATAAACATGCGTCTTTTTAGGATTGTGGCTTGCCAATTCTATGTTCACCATCTTGACGGTCAGTAGGATTAATTACACATCCAGTCATTTTCTTGCGTAGCTGTTTGTTGTTATATCATTTTAATTCCATTATCTTCACCCCACAGGGGAGTGCACTCACATCTTATATTATTGCATGTCATGTCGTATCATCGTGCTGAAGGATGTCAAAGATGAGATGAAATAGGTGAGTTGTGGCAATGTCTCTTTTGGAGTCCACACATTTATAGATGCCCTACCTATTATAAATGACTTGGGGGTATAATTAGCAGAGCTCTATGTAAACAGTGCTACTGCAATTCTAGAGTTAGAAGGTTTAAAATGTTGTCCTTCTTGCCTGAAAAATGCACAAGTTCAGAGGTTTATATCACTCAAGATAGTACTGTGCTGTAATCTGAAGGTGTGTTAGTATTAAACAGTGGTCAATTACCGAAGTTTCGGCTCAGTGACTGTAACAGCTTAGAAGGTGTGAAGTTAGAGGAGAGGAAAGGACGCGGTATGGTTAGGACTGTTAAAATGCAGTGATTGAAAGTGTAAAAAGATATGGGGCCTCATTCCGAGTATGGCGGTAAGGGATAGCGGCCACCAGTAACGAGACCGGTGGCAGTGATCCCTTACCGCCATACTCCGAGTTCCCTTTGCGCCCTCGCCCTTAACGCCTGCTTTGAGCAGGTGTTAAAGTCGAGGGCGCAAAGGGGCCTCCAAGCCAATAACGGTGACCGTAATGAACGGTCACCGTTATTTGCATCTTCCCCATTCCCATTGAGCCCTATGGGGGCTCATTTGGGAATGGGGAAGAGCCTTGGTGAATGGGGAATTACCGCCCCGCCAACCTTGGAATGGGGCGGTAATTCCGCCATCCACCAAGGCGCTGCCGGTCCGGGTACGGCGTCAACCAAGGCGTTAATAGCGCCATTGGTTAGCGCCGTACTCGGAATGAGGCCCATGGTACGTTAGGGGGAGAAGAACAATTGGGTGAGGTGTACTCCTTCAAACAATATGTGTGATTAATTCACTCCCCCTTTATCAATGCATGAAAAGCATGATAATTAATAACAGAGTTCCCAAACATGGATAGGAATCTGCAAGGTGGACTCAGAAAGAGAAGGCTATAACTTGTGAAGGATAAAAGAGATCGATGGTGTAATATATGGCTAAAGACAAATGATGATACAAGCATTTTAGGTGGTTAGAAAATGAGCAAGGCTGCCGAGCTTAAGTTAGGAATCACAACGAGTTTATGATAGTGCGACTGTAGGTGGAATACAAATTAAAAATAAAACAATCAATTCGCTTGGGAGAAAGGGGAGTCAGCGAGTAATAGCTAGATGAACAGTACACCTGTGTCTCAAGATGTGTGGACGGTACGTATGCAGAGCAAAGATGATTAAATGTGTAGTGCCTCACGCATTAGGGACCCCGAACAGTAGTGTCCGGAATGTGTTGGTGAGAAATGGTGCTGTCTCCTCATGTTGTTGCTAGGATTCCACTGCTGGACCTGGGATCAATGTTGGCTATAGTGTGTCATAAATCCAATTAAGTAATACTGGAATTTTGATTGTCCATGCTTAGAAGATTTTAACAACTTGATGAATTGTTTACATTGTTGCAAGTATCTACATGTATTTTTTATATTGCTTGGCATCGTATGTAATTTTGTATTCACCTTTATACTTGCATTTTGTGTTAGATATTATTAAGGTTGAAATTACAGCTGTAACCAATATACAATAAAAACGAAAATCAAATGTCGATGTTAAGACCACTGTCTTTCAGGTTTAACATCTTCAGGTACTTGAACTCCCATATCCTTCCGTGTGTGGATTGAAAAAATAACTCTCAACCTTAACTCACACCACTGCCATGCACTGCTAAGACTAACAATCAGTACATCAAAGATGACATCACAAATGCCAAAGGTTTTTATTTGTGCAACTTGAACATAACGTCGCTTCAACAAAGTTTTTCAGTGAATATATTAGGTCCTAAAAATTGGCTTTGTTGAAAAATGTTGTCGTTTGTTTCACGTTTGCATTGCTCAAAGGACTGAATTTGCATTGGTTGTGAAGCTGAAATATTTGTATAAAGGTATTCTCCTGCAAGAATAATGCGTTTTGGCATTGCAGGCCAAAGTGTGTTTCGAAACTGGCATCCAGCAATTGCTCATTGCAAGAATACCTGCTAGCATTACTTGCTATGATAAACTGTGCACAACTCCTCCATGCGGTTTCTTATAGAAGAGTTTGAGCTGTCAAGAAGTGGGAGCAGATAAGAGGGTAAAGTGTCACTTTGAGAGTTTTGCCATTGAGGAATGGTCACATAGTTTGACAATGTATGTGCTATTTCGCAGCGACCAAAGCCTGGACCTATTCATGGTACGGTAGGATTCAGAATCACAATAAATTAATGTTAAGTTGCAGGGACAGACGCTCCGAACCTTGGTTGAGTTTTCACGACTGTATACGATTATTTGCGGTTGTTAAGAAAATAAAGTCTACGTATTGGTTGAATGCCTGGCGGTGCCTCAACGGGCAGGCATGTGTGATATTTTAGGACCAGAATGTTGGGACATCTATGATGTAATCATGACAAAAAAATCCACAAATTCTCTTGTACAGCTCGAAGCCTCCACAAGAGTTGGAGACGACAAACATGCTCAAATCCCTAGCTCACAATTGGAAAAACTAGGACAGTGAAAGTCTATGCTGTGGCATTCTCTATTCTATTCCGCCAAAACCAGATGGTGCAGGGAAGGCGTGCTTTAGGAGTATGCTTCAGTTTGCTTAATGATTATTAATTTGGAGGGTGGCGTCCTAGGAGTATGGGATTGTGGCCAACCTAAGGACAGAAATTAAGTTACCCGTTCCGAGAGGTTATTTTCACTCTAATCCTCAACTGACCCAGTTTGAACCGATGGAAGAAACCACATTTAACAGAGTACAGAGAAAATGTGTTGATTTATAAAGAAAATATGTTGGTTATGATCCCTATATTGTAGGATTCACACATCTCTGGGTGCGTGATGGAATTTAGTACATGCACATAGCCTGGGATATACCTTAGAGAGGCAAGCAAAGTATGTAATGCACATCACTCAGAACATTTAGCTATGTTCCGACCTGCACCGCTTGAACGTAGTCGCCAGTTACTGCTCCTAACCCCAGAATGCATGTTCAGCTTGGGTCAGAGAGGAGATTTGTGAGATGACATCTGGCTGGTATCGCCCATGGCTGTAGGAGGAGAAGCCATGTTTGCTTATATTAATGGAAACAAGAAATATTTTGGGAGGTTTGTGATGCATGGCCCGAAGCCAGGAAATGTAAGACACAATACAACTGAATATAAGTTATTAATTTGAATCAATGTATCTAATTTAGATCGGGGAAGGTCAAGGAGAGGTCGCTGTACATGTGATGAACCCTAAGTGATGAGTGAAGACGATGGTCACCTCCTCCTTTTCTCTCTATTCTCTCACTATAAGGAACCATTTTATTTAAGGTGTACCTTCTATCATACTAACATTAGTTGTAATAGTGTTACATGACAGATGCAGCTGTCTCTATTCTTTAATGTATTCAGTATTTTCTTTGACATGGGACTTGTTTGCACTCTTCAAGAAAAGGTTTTATTTAAGTTGTAGCTGATATCATTATAACATTAAATGGCCGATGCAACTGTCTCTTGCGTAACGTTATGTTGTTAGGATCTGTACCTTTCACTGTTGCCATGTGCATGATCTTCAAGCACCTAGGTGGCTCTGAAAAATAGTTGTGGGATTAATTAGTTATGAGGAGAGGGAATAGCAAGACTGCAGTACTTTGTGTTGGGGTTGCAGATTGGAAATGCTCTGATCCCTACAAGCATGAAAGCTTTATGGGTATGATGTGTTAGAAGAATAAAGGACTTTGTGCCCAGAGAGGAAACTGCATGCTTAAAGTCTGGGTGAGAACTGTCCTTGGGTGGAGTATGTCAATTGGTTTTCGAGGTGTAGATTTGTGGTGTTCGGAGTCTGTGGTGAGGATAGTTTTAAAAGCTGTCTGTGAGTGGATAGATTGCATTTGCAGGGGCTAAGGTTGCAAGTGGTTAGATTGAGTTTGCATGTGGTAAGATGGTGAGAAATTGACAGTTAGTTAGAATGGGAAGGAGTGTTCTTGTGGGATTTCATATTCTTTGTAAAATTCCTGGATTCACACACAGGAGTACTGTGTGGTGTTTGGCTTTTTGTGATTGAGGTAGGAGGATGTCCTGTGATGCGATCTTGATATGGTGTGGAAGGGGAAGGTATTCCATTAGGGGTTTGGCAATGCCTTCAAGTGTTATTGTGTTCTAGTCCTTGCCTGTCTTCAAGTTACATAGGTTAGGGTGTAGGTGGAGAGTTGTTAGCTGATGTGGCATTCCCTTGGGCTATATCTGTGTATGGAAGTTGGTCTAATGAGCAGTTATGTTTCTGTTGCTAGTTGGGTTTTGGTTACATTTCGGTCAATTATGCATTGAATAGCTAGGTTCTTAGATTTTCTTTAATTTCAAGTGGTCATGCAGAGTGCAGATTTCCCTTGGTAGCGTGTCCCTTGGTAGCGTGTTCCAGAGTTTGGACACCAAAGTCTAAAAGCTGGAGCATCCAAGCCCAAGACAGAATTATTCTAGTTTCTAAAAGTATGTTGTTTCTTGATCTTGCGTCTCTTGATGGTTGGTAAGTTATTCCTTTGTAGAAGCCTCTGTGAGCAATGCCGCAGCACTTGAGGAGGACTCTTGTTTTGATTGGTAGCCAGTGGAGTGCTCTGAGAACTGGGGCTATCTGATCCCTCCTTTTGAGTCTGTGTAGTAGCTTAGTCACTGTGTTTTGGATCTGTAGTAGACTTTTTTTGAGGTAGTATAGCATGCCTAGGTAACTGCTGTTTGCATAATCAACTATACAAAGAGATATGCCAGCCAGTTCTCTGTGTGCTAGGGCATGATTTGTCTGATGAACTGTAGGTGGTAAATAATGTTTCGACTATTGCATTCTATTCCAGCGAGATCCCATTGTCCATTAGGATGCAGATATTCTTAATCACGTTTGATTGTCTGGCACAGTTACCCATTTCCAGAGGCCATGGTAGTGATGCTTCAGGTGTAGCATGAGTTAAGACTAACATTATTTCCATTTGCTCAATGTTGGGTTTTAGAGATTTGACCATCATCTATTAACTTGTTCATTAGATGCTAATGTTGAGGGTGGTTATATATGATTTTCTGTGTTATCCACATAGTTACAACACAAGAGCCCATATGATATTATGATCTTCAACAATGGGGCCATACATTGTTGAGAGGCTTGATCTTTGAGGAACACCACAGGTTATGATGGCTTGTGTGTTCGAGCTGAAATGTGGAAGTAAGAAGAATATCATCCGTTGCAAGGTGGTGTAAAGGGGTCAGTTTTCTTCAAGACTTCTGATTAGTGTGATGTGGGTAACAGTGTCTATGGCCTCTGAAATATTGATGAGGACAGATTTTGATCTTGTCCAAGATTCATACTAGTACCAATTCAGTACCTCTCACGATAGAAGCTGCAAGTTATAACAAAAGCTAATGTAGCTCTTTTTTCTGTATTCTTTTTTTATGGAAAACTGCAGATCTGGAGACAGTTTTCCAAATGATTTCCTGCACATAACATACAATCCAGTATGCAATGGCAACTGTTTTATTTTCTGGTGGTTTGCCTCAATCTTTGCACCTAGAAATGTATCTGACTCCCAACATTTGTTCACAACACATTTGGAAGAGATTACTGAAATATCCTTTTTATGTGTGATATTAACAAATGATCTAATGTGGCGCCTTACACTACAGACTCACATTTTTATATCTCCAATGCATGAACTAACATTTAACCTCATTGATCTTTCGGGTGACATTTTCACAAACATTCTTCAGTGTTTGAATCTCTTATCTATCATCTCCTTTGTTCCATTTGTGTTGCCACGTTTAGTTTAATCTGCAAAAATGCCTTTGTCAGCTTCAGGTCTCTCTACAGTGTTATCTATACAGTCATTGCAAACGATGATGCAGCATTCCCTACTGGTGAGCAGCATCTCCTGGGGCATTGAAAAAACAGCAATGTAAAATCATTCCACTTATGATGTTTCAAATTGTTTTTTATTTGAAAAGTATAAAAATGGTTGACTCCGATCCCTGGCAGAATTTAGTCTGTGAGGAAAAACACAGAGAGAAGGGCACTGTCAAAGGTGTTGTGGTGGGCCGAAGAAGGAGTCAGACGCCTTGAGGACATTATTAACTCTATTCAATTAAATTATATACACTAAATCTAAGTTTCCCTATTGCTAAAGGGATCACCCTGCCTATCTAAACAAACAAAAGGTGCTCGTCTGTCATCAGGACGTCCCAAAGTAAAAATTTCCTCAGACCATACCTAACTCTACCTGACCCTACAACTAGTTTAGCCAACTTAAATTCAGCTAGGCGAAGGCCTTTCTTCCTCTGGACATCTCATAGTTCCTGATAGCCTCTTTATGGAAATGTCTCTCTCTTGTACTTGAGTTTCCTTATACAATCTTCTTTCGTAAACTCTGGATTTCTCCTCCCCAAGCTCGTTTAACTCTTGTAAAACACTTCTGGGCTTGGTACCCTCTTTAAACTTATGCTGCTTACATCATCTTGGTTTGAGATACTCTCTCACACTCTTGTCATCACGTTGGACTCTTTTACAGTCTCTCAATGCATCCTTTGCTACTTTGGATGGGACCTGATCCCCTTTTAGATACCCCCAATCCAGGGTTCATTCTTTTATGCTCTTCCTTCTACCATCTGGCTCCCTCTTATCTTATATTCCTTAGAAGCCATGCTGGGACTTTGCGTAAACCAGTCTTTGCTTCTTTGCTCACCAGACCTTTTCCCTTATTCTCAGGGTCATTTTCTCCAGTCCCTCTTTATTGTTCTCACAGAGTTATTTGTGACTTGCTTTATGAGTCTTCCAAATTGGCAATCAGATAACTTTATTTCTTGTATCTCGTCTTTATGAGTGGGATGAGTTGCACTCTTCATATACCCTTGCCCTGGCCGATGCCCGCTTTTCCCATTCTCCCTGGCACCTTCATCTGCATAGGGGAACGTTGCAGGGCTTGGCACATGCTTGGTTATTCTTCTGTGTTGTCAGTTAACTCATTCTGGCTTTTGAACAGCATTTCATTCTTGGCTTCTGCTCGGGCTGCAGCTGTCTACGGAGGTGGGCGACAGGGAGCTTCTCATGCTCCCAGCTGTGATGGTCTCAACGTCGTTCAGCTGCCATCTCACCCACCATGAGGCGATCATGGTCATGCCACCACCAGCTCCTGGATAATTCTCTCTTCTGGGGCAGCGATTTCCCCTTTGCCATTCTTGCCAGCCCTCCTGCATCTCACTGTGTTGTGTCTCGCCGATTCAAAAGTCACGGGCTCTGCAGCTTGGCTCTACTCCACCCCTCCAAGGTGCAATAATTTCAGGGGCTTTCCCTGCATACCATACTCTCTCCTCCTCCTTCCTCCACTCATCTCAGTTAAATATGAGTCTCAAATATAAGTGCTTGGGAATGGGCAATTGCTGGGTCCGCCTGGGCTGTAATGCCCCAGTAATTGCCCATTTCCGGGTGCCAGTAAATTCATGACTCCCGGCTAAGCTACCACCAAAGTCGTCATGAGGCCCATCATCTTTTCCTCTTCCTGATAAATACACTGCAGCATTGCCTGCAGCCAAATATAAAGATTTTAAATTCTTCTCAGCAGGCATTCCTTTATACACTGATATGTTGGGCAATCTAAGGAGTTCCTCATAGGAATTGGAGACCTTATCCCATAAGGGGGATACACTCCCCACACCCCTAGGGAGGGTACCACAGAGTGGGCACACCTGGCTAGCCTCAATGGGAGTGCTCCCCCTCAGGGAGAAGTGGTGAATACTGTCAATTCATCACAGTCTCCAGCATGCAAGGGAACATGACAGCAGGATTCACGGTAGTAGGAACATCATGCTTAATAGAACATGTGGCTCTTCAGCAGTTATATGTTTAACAGAATCAGAGGCAGATAACTTTGATGCAAACATTTCTACTATGATGACTACTAGGTCCAATACAAAGACAAAAAGACAAATGCACTTCAAGTGATGGCATTGACAAAACTGTTTTGTGTCAGCCCAAAGAAGTGTCGAGAGATGCAGACTGGTGTGAAGAATCAATGATCCCTAGCCATATATGTGTATAGGAGCAGTTTGAACTAGTACTGCAAGTCATCTTTAGATGTCAGTCTTAGCAGCGCACAGTGGTGGCGCGAGTTATGGTTGCTTAGCTTACCATAACTGGCAAATTTCTGGGGGTTTTCGGTTTTACTTGTAATCATAATATGAATAGATTGTTATTAGTCCACAGAAAATATAATGTCCCTTTAACAAAGTTTTTGCACTGAATTTGATAGGTTTTTATTACGGCAACAGAAGCATAACGTCCCTTTAATAACGTTTTTTCACTGAATTTGATAGGTTTTTACTAGCGCGACTTAAGTCAGTTTTTTCACTGAATTTGATAGATTTTTACTAGCACAACTTAACCATAATGACCCTTTAACAACGTTTTTCACTGAATTTCATAGGTTTTTACCAGGATACTCTTACTTTATATTGATATACCATACAACATACTGGACCCCCTAGCCCATGCTAATGGCCGTAGGGTCCGCAGACTATGCAACTGTCTGCGGACCTGGCAACATCCACACTGTCCAAAAGCTCAGTGGCTATCTTATATTCTTGTAGCATACAACAAAGACACTGAACATATTCAAAGAGCAGCACATAAATGAATTACAAACAAAAATAAACTAGAACTACAAACTGTATACCAAAGAAACCAACAGTGCAATTCCATAGCATGTACAACATAATGGAACACACCAAAAACAAAAATAACCTATGCCACCAGCAGAATTACTTCACTGATGCTTTATACAGAAACTGCACACCACATGTCAACAGCACACCTACAAAGCACTAACAGCACAACTGAAAGACAAACTAGTAGACTACATTAATTCCTATAGCGACACACTGTTTAGTATGGTACACTAAAAAATAATTTCTCTTTTTTTACACAGAAATGGCTAGCACCCTGGAGTGGTTTGAAGAAAATTTCCCCTGGGGTGAAATGAGTGAAGACAGTGATACTACTGCTACACACTGCAGTTTCCAAAGTAAGCCAATTAATACACATTATTGCACATGTACCTGAAACCATTTTTTTTCTTTAGAAGTACATACAGAAAATAACAGCAATGCCCCAAAAACAGTATATCATGTAGAACTCGAACAGCATATGGAACAACAAAATGACACTGTGGAATATCATCTAGTGCAATTGGAAGAAAAAAAATGATCAATTATTGAACAATTTTCTTGATTTGAGAGACTTTGTACAAAGACATATCATGGAGAATATTATATATAATTGCCCCACCTGCACATGTATGCCTTCTCCCTGTCCTCTACCTCTAGAAAAGCCCATTTCCCCTGTATATGTCTCCATTTCTGCTTCCCCCCCTCTCTTTGGTAATTTGTATATTTTTGTGTGTAAATAAAGTTATATGCATATTATAGCTGTATGTGTCTGCATTTTTTTTAAAAGCCCGGTTAGGAGTCCACGGTCAGTGCGACTGTTCGGAATAATAACGATAATAATAATAATAAATGTAATTAATCAAAATGGGGGTGTCCTACAGACACTAAACCTGTCCGGACTGTCGACAATCAAAATGAAGGTGTCCGTAGAACACTGACCCTGTCTGCATGTCTGCAAAGTTGTGATGCACCTTTAATTAGTTTGGGGACCCTTGCCCTGTCCGGTGGACACCTGTGCGTATGCGCATCCCACCCTTGGGGTCCTACGAACATCGTGCCTGTCCTGAACTGTCTGCCGCATGTTTGTCACACTTTTAATTATTTCGGGAACCAAACCCTGTCCGTAGCACACCTATATGCATGTGTACAACCAAACCCATGCAATAGGTGTCCTACGGATAGCCGTCCCATTCACGGACGTGTCCGCGATGTCATATGACTGCACCCACGCTGAGCATAGGTCCTTAACCGTGGACAGTGTCCAGGCCCCCGGACACCAAAAAAGCACTTGTTTGAGCAATCCAAGATGTTGTTCTATGAAACTTCACCCTTGTAGAGGTCCCAGACTATGCCCCTAGCGATCTGGATACTTTTTGGAACTTTTTGAGCCCGTTTTGGTGTTTGAAGTGTCCGCTGACCACGCGGCTGTCCACTGAGTGCTCCCCAGCACCCCTATAAAAGGCCACACCCCAGAGCTGCTCCTCATTCTGTTTTTCTGTCCAAGACAGAGCACTACTCCAGATGTGTGCTTTTTCAATCCTTGCTGGAAATGCTTTTACTCCTGGCTTAACTCCTTTTGGATACTAGCAAGAATTATTGTGGCTCCTTTGTGCTGACCAGGACTATTCAGCTTTTGCTATTCAGATTGCTAGCTTTGTCATTCCTGACAGCTTTCCTGATGGCATCCATGGCTGCTCCTGCTGCTGGTGCTACTTCTGCCTCAGCACCACTGCCACCCCCTCCACCACCACCTTTCCAAGGGCCTGGAGTGGGGAACAGGCAAGGAGATGTAGAGAGGGGTGAAGAGGAAGACAAGGATGAGGTATTGGAAGTCCCCACTACTGCCGCCCAGCATGAGTCTTGGGTGTGGAGGCTCTTTACCACCATTGGAAGGGTACCCCGGCATGTGAAGACAAGTTGCATGCACTGAGTGCGACATGGTGCTCAGTCGTGGCAAACCAGGTCTGTACAGCTATGGGACCACTTCCGTGCGGCGCCACCATAGGTCGTACAACAAGGTGGCAATTCGGAGGGTTGTCCCCTTTGAACAAAGTAGTGGTTGTGTTCCTCTACAACATCCTCAGTATCTGCTCCTGCCACCACAAAAGACACTCCTGTGGGACAGCGCATCCCTGAACCTGCCTCGCAGGCCTTACGCGACACAGTAGAGCCTTACCTTTCGAGGGTCACTGTATTGTGTATGTACTGCGATGCGGTACTCTGCAGGGGGAACAATTTTTGAGTGCTTTCAAGGCTTCAGTCCGGGAGCATGAGAAAGAGTGCCACCTACCCAAGTGAGGCCCACCCAACATCCTCCTCTCTCCACTTGCCCTTTCTTCTCCCTGTGGCTGGTGCCCCTCCCTTACCCTCACTTCCCTTCCTTATGTGTCACATCTAAAAAAAACAAAAAAATACAAACAACAAAAACCAAAAGAAAAAGGCTCTTTTCAGAGCCACCTTTCACAGTTTAAAATAGAAGTGCCAATAAATTAGTGCACATCCCCGTGCAACCTGTGAAGTCTGCAAACAGTCTGCAGACCTTTAACATTTTTGGGGTGGTGCGCTATCAAAAACATTGCACTCTTCTCTGGGAGGAAGTGGTGGCTCTGAAAAGAGCCTTTTTGTAGTGTTTGTTTTTGGAAAAGTTCAAGTGGCCAACACCTACTGGAAAAATGGTTGCTATACTTACAAAAAGGGCTACAATGCATTTTGGATAGTTTGCAGAAAAATCTGATTGCCAGCATCAGTAAGATGGACTCCAGCTCTGCGAAAAATGTTTGTGCTAAGTAACATAATATTTTCATTGTGGAAAGAGGACATGCCAACATCTGTCAAAAAGGCGCAAACAGTCTTGTTGATATTACGCCTCGCTTTCTCCATTTTCGGACCAAATGAAGAAGAACGCAGCCACATTTGTCTATGCGCATTACGAGAAAAAATTACTCGGGAGTTTGGAAACATGTCCATGACTTTCCCAAGTCCCTCTTTCATTGCAAACTGCAAGGAGATTCCAGTAACATGTCCTAACCTGTTCCCTCCACAATGAATAATAATAATAATGTCTGGATGATGGTGTGTCACCAAAGTGGCACAGAGAGGAACCAAATCCAGCCAAATCATTATGCGCACTCCATACCAGTGCACATTAACATGATGGAATCCAAGATGTGAAGCCACTCCACAGTTCTCTGCATGCACCTCCAACCAATTTATCCACGAGTCTCCCAAAATCCAGACACTCTGCCTCCTGAAAGACACAGCCATAGCCATCTGCTCTCCTCTCTGGAACAGACCTTCTGCCAAAGTCTCTCCTTACACATCACACCCAGTAAAGCTTATTAACCAATCCCCTGGCCTGCAGAGTTCCATTAAATCCCTACCAGCCTCAAAATCCCCAGATGTCACACGCACACTCCACGTTTACTGTGTTGTCCGCTGACATATCGTGCAATTTGTGAGGGTGGGGACAGAAATCCCAACCAGAGTAGCACATTTCCTCTTTGGTGGTGGCTCTGAAAAGAGACTTTATTTTTAGACCGTATCAGATTTTTTCTGCTACACCTACTAAATGCAATCTACAAGACTTTAAAACAACCTTCTAATTGAATGTTGAATAGTTCTAAGAAAGATGTTATTACCACAATCCGTCAAAGTAATGCCATCAAAAATAACTTGCACCATCCTCCAAAAGGTTCTCATTTTGGAATGATGACATCCCAACAGCACACATAAAAGACGATATCCCTTGGTTAAGAAGACACCTTCCTATGTCTTGTTGAGGATTAAAGACACTGCGACACATCCATGCAGCCTTAGGTGGTATTGGAGAAAAGATGATCTTTGCACATGGAAAGAGGTACATGAATGCCTTCAGGAACTGCTTCAGGTCACCCTGAAAGGTTATTGCACTTACATACCCCAAAAACATTCCTCCACAATTAATCACCAGGACATCTGGACTGTTGAAAACAGCCATATTTTTACAAAGTGTAAGTACACCTTGCAAATTTCTCCCTGGCACATCACACCACATAGCCTCCACTCCTCCAATCCAAGATTGGCAGAAATACCACATATATCTGCATAGATCTGCAGATTTCTCATAAGACAATCTCCCACCATCCACACAATCACTCTCTCAAACCACAGCCATCTTCACCAGACACATTGACGAAAACAAGGATTACGCTCTCTCCCTATGAACAACACCCTGAACACCTGATTGTTTAATCCCCCAGTTCCAATACCATGTCAGGCATGCTGAGAAGCCCTGGATGTGGCATGCCCTGTCCGCAGACTATCGCGGTGTCCGTAGACCCCGCAACACAGGGGCAGCCCTTCTTCTCTTTCCACTTCACTCTCTGCTCAGCTCCCTCATTGGCTACTGTTAAGCAGACACACAAGCATCCACCAATCACATTGAGGAACTCTAAATCGAACTCTTTCATCACAGTTAAGCAGTTTAGATGTACTGTTTATCAGTCTGAGTACATGTCTCCTGTGATTGCAATGCACCTACAGCAAAAACTACTGTAAAACTAACCAAGATGTCTGCTTCCAGATTCATCCACATCTACATGCATCAACACAAACTACATGTTTTAATATTGTGTATACAGTACATTTGCAACACTTTTATAAATCCATGTGAACAGTGTACCTGCAACTTACCCTGCATAACCTGCAAACAAAAAACATACTGTGATTTCTTCCATCTCCCATCATCAAGTGTCACTTGCAAAACGGTGTGCTTTACAAGTATGATACCCATAACACTAATTGTAATGTGGAAACTGTTATTCTCTTCTTTCCTTCTCTCCTTTTCACAACCAGTTCCTCCTTAACACACCTGTTATGGAATTCCTAGAATGCACATAAAACAGGAAACCAGCTTCTATCTTACCAAAGCATTGCAAGTACATACATTGCATGCACTTGAACAGAGTGCCTGCAACTTACCTTCCATAATCTACTAAATAACCATACAGTCATTGTCCCATCTCCTAAACATCAAGTAGCAAAGCTGTTTGCTTACAAACTTTTCTTTTAATGCCCACTTGCATAACTGTTTCAAACTTCATATTTCCATTTCATCACCACTCTCTCTGATGTATTTTGACATGAAAAAAGAAAACCATATTGGAATCAATTTTAAAGCAAGTTGAAGTGGCAGGTCCTATGTAAAATGCCCAGAATGCACACAGAGAAAGGAAACTGCATGTATGTTGGCAAACTATGGCAAGTATATACTTTGCACAATTAACAGAACATACCATTGCTGCAAAAATAAACACATACATGTGTTTATTGAGAACAGTGCCATTTAAAATATGGATAAGTAAATCAAAGAACTGAAAGGTTTCCTCCACTTGTCTAGCAAGCATCTATGTGCAGAACAATTAATGGAATTCCACAGAGAGATCCATTATCCTTTCCAATCTATACATCTTTCCAAACCTTTTTCTCACCCTACTACAACTTCCACTAATCCATTTCCACACTAAATAGTGCAACAGCAACACATACACTTCCAAAATTTGCACCTCATAAAACACACTTATAAATACTCCACTAACCCCCTTAGCAATGATACTGAGCAATGATACTGATGCTCCAAAGTCCCCATTCATATACAAAGCTCTGCAATTTAACAGATACAGTACTTCTTCCATTCAAGAAATCGTTCTGCAACTTTAACTAATGTATTCTTCAAGTGCAGTTACTGTGCCATTAACACACATATGTACCAACTTCCTTCTTTCACAATTGCAGTAAAGACCACACTCCTCAAAGCCAGCACAAAACAATGCTCTGAGAGCAGCCCCCAATATACCAAAGAGAGAACACATCACCCTAGCAAGACAAAATGCCCACTGGCTCCCAGTTAAAGAGCACATCCAGTTCAAGACTCTCACAATTACACATAGATGCATATCCCAAACTTCCCCTAGCTACCTTAATGAACGGATACAACCAGTCCAATCACTCAGCCCTAAAAGGGACCTATATGCCAACCAACTTGCAATCCCTAACTTCACTAGAGTCAAAGCTGGCGGCTCGAGTTTTGAAGTCCTAGCACCAAAAGCCTGGAACTCCCTACCGCCCAAACTAAGAGCTGAAACATCCCACACAGCTTTCAGAAAAGCTCTGAAAACCACCCTATTTAAGTGAAACCCATTTCTAATTCTATCGCATACAACAATGTCTGTAAATTACAACTGTATCATGATTACGGCTCCCATGTAACCTTGGAACCACAGCCAATCCTGTAACCAAATCAACATGTCAAGTAAACTTTCTTGTAACAGCGCCACAACGCCCTAGGGCAGCTGCTGCGCTTTAAAAATGCAAATAAATAAAAGAAAAAATTGCACAACCTCCCAACCCACACTTTCTTTTTTTCTCCAACAGACACGAAAGAATTCCCACCAGGTCAAATTAAAAGCGTAGAATATAGGCATCTGCCTCTAGAAGAATTTGTAAAAAAAAGTTCAAACAAAACAGCTAATAAAGTCACTAAGTCAAACTGAAGCAGCTTGCAGGAAAGAAACTCTGACTCCTCTTTCAAAATGTAAAACTAAAAAGAAATTATTTAGAAGACTGCAACTACCACTAGTGCTAACACTGCACATATAAATCTTGATGTAGCCACAAGTAAGCATACCAAAAACATTATTTCACAAAAAAATGTTCCACCACAGAGTCCTTCAGAACTTTATAAAAAACAGGGGATAAATCATGCTCAACCCTTAAAACCTACTGCAGAAAACGAATCCTGGAGGCTGTTATCAACAGTGCAGTCCTTCTGAAAAGGAAATTATTTATATTAGTTTTAAACAGAATGAAACCACTAACAAAACTAATTACTAGACTACAACGTCTTCGCAACAGACAGAATATCGACAAAGATACCTTTGCAAACATCTGTGCAGGTGAGTGGAGTTACACCACCAGCACCACGACATATTTCAATGAAAATACAACAAACAAAATGAAACAAACCCAATTGCCATACATAGCAGTGGACAAGGGTATGAAAAGGTTAACAAATCCATTATGGAACAAGAAACGCTACTAACAAAAATATCCCCAACAAATTTAGCATCAACTCTCCATTCCAAGAAACCAATACGTCCAGTCTACAAATGACCGTGCACATCAATGTGTAACTTGCGCAGAAAATCTTTCACATCTTTACGTCAGTTCCTCAATCAGTATGTGAAAAGCAAAAACAAATTAAAAATGAAAATATTACAAACTATAGACTCCTGTCCAGTGCGCAAATACACAGGATATACAAGGACATTTCTTAGCCTGCATTTCTGCACATATTTGCAAAAGCACCTTCTACCATATCAAAATGTTAGCAATATACCATTCAACTGTACGAAATCCCATTCATAAACTGTACTATGCAAAAAGTCCTGCTTTAGCACTGGACCATTTAAATAGCATTCTGCTACATGGTACAGCCAAAGAACTACCGAAGAAATAGAGCACATCAGTAGCAAATATTTTGGAAGTGAAACCCACTTACAAAATCCAGTACCTTTAGAACAGAGTAGCAACAACCTTGCGGATTTCAACCCACTATTACACACATACAAAAAAGAAATACTAAAGTTTAAAAGCACATCTGCTGAAGTGCCAAATCGTGTGTGTGTTGCCACAGAACTTTTTATAAAAAGAGCACCAAATCTGTAGACATGTACAAAACAGAAGACAATGAGGAATCCCAGGGGTTCCAATTAGCTCTCTATCTTATAGCAGAAAACAAATATGAAATTACTAACCCCTCAATACTTTGCAGATACTGTACTTAACAATAACCAATTACCTTGACAGGCTATAACTAATAACTTGGAAATATTCCCACTGCCAAAACCACTCCAACAGCTTAACTTGTATGAGAGCATTATAATCCAAACAGTGCACCCATTTCAAGGAATAATACACCTTCAATCAAAAACAGCAAGACTGCCTCCCTCTGAATTACTGAAAGGCATTCGCAGCAAAGTAATCTATTTGCCATTAGATCTCAAACAAAATGTAGACACTCTGGGAGTGCAACGGCCAAAAATATCAATCTTTGATTATCCTAGTGAATGGCGTACCTACAAAAGACAACAAAAAAATTGGCAGCAACTAGTGGACTTACATAAAGTTAGAGAAGCCCTGCAATATCTAAAAGACAACAATGATACTTCAAAGAAATAAACATTGAAGAAAACCTGAGGGAAACCAGCGAAGGACTCATCAGGAACTGGCCAATTTGAACTTGTAGATCCTACTACAGCATCCAATATGTTAAACCACTATACAATTCACCCACTACACTCCAAAGACCCCATAAATGATGCACTGGAAACATACCAAATGCAGCAAAGCAAAGGAACTCCAATCAGCATATGGGGAAAAAAGTGTAGAAGCACAAGCCTTTCCTCTACTTTTTCCTGGTGTAAAAGGTGGATGGTACGATGAAAGACCCACACAAATAACAGCATCAGAATACCTCTCTTTATGAATGTATTCTGAAGACCACAGATTCAGATAAATCATTGCATACCTATTCCACCTTCTCTTTGAAAGTGAACTAGCAACTCTATGTTAGGGAGTTGCACACATATTGAAAACAGGTTCCAATTTTCAAAATATGTCTGCTACGCAGTTACTTCAAAAGGTAGAAGAAAAAGATGAAGTTGTACAATCAAGTATTACAAATCTTTTAGCAAACATGCGCGGTACTAAATAACACTTGTTCCGACGTCACGCAGGGGTACACTGTATGGTACGCACCCTTGGCCCGCCCACATGGTTTGTGACGTTAAGTTATGCGGAGTACGCATAGGAAGACTTGCATGATTTCCTACGCATAGCAAACGAAAAAAAGCAAATATAGACATAAAAACACCAGGAGAACTCTGCTCTCTTGATCCTGTAAATGTATCAAGGTACTTCCATCATCACTTTATTGCCATGGTGCACTTCATTTGTAATGAAACAGTTCCTCCACTTGGAGAAAAGAATATCAAGCCACACATCCACATGCATTTGTGGATTAAAGATGCTCCTAAATTTGGTCAGGACAGTGATGCCACTGTTTTGCAGTTCATCCACAAATATGTCACTTGCGAAATCCCTTCACAAACTACTCATAGCGACCTACAAGCACACATTTTGCAATTTCAAAGACACAAGTGTGGCAAGTATTGTAAGCGCACATATAAAACAAAGGGAAATACTACACCAAATGCCGCTTTGGGTTCCTTAGAGCAGTTTCAGCAACAGGGCAAGTGAACAGCTTCATGTCTTCAGTTAGACACAGTTTCAAAGGCAAATCACCTAAGAACACATACTGCATAAAAAGAACAGAAGGATCAAAGTACATCAATGATTACAATACAATAATTGCCCTTCTATGGAATGCAAATACAGATGTGCAGTACATTGCAGACTATTCTAATGCAGTTGCATGATACGTCACACCCTACTTACCCAAAGCAGAGAAAACAGAGCTCAAAGACCTCTGGGTTGACATATCATCTGACAAAACACTAACAGAAATTGTACAGCTTCGGCATAAACATGCTCTCCCATAGAGAATGTGGATGCTATGAAGCTGCAGACCTTTAACCGGCACCGCTTTGTATGGGAAATCTGAAATCATAGTATGGCTAAGCCTTGGTCCTGGTGCATCCAGAAAAAGAGTTCTCAGACCATACCAAGACATAGAAACAATAGCCAAAATCGATCCCAACAGCCAGGACATTTTTAAAAACAACTTACTGGTCGCATACTACCCAAACAGGATTACTGCTTTGGAAACCCTGTGTTTATACGACATAGCCCAAAACTTCACATACAAAAATAATATTAATCCAGATGAGAAAAGAAAATACATAGTCAAAGGTTGTGAGGGCAGCCTGGTTAAACTTACCAAACGCAGCCTCATTAACCATACAAAACTATAATTAAAAACTCCTCAACATAAAGAAATGTATTACATGGCCCTACTGCAACCTTGTAAACCATGGAGAAAAGAAGAAGATTAGATACCCATGTCTTCTATGAATGTGCTTTCAATGCAAATGAAAGCACTATAATGGAAACAATTTTATGCAGTACAAAACCATGTTAGACAATGAATGCCAACAAGAAGAAGAACTCTATGCACAACTAAATATAGACACTCCTGACAGCTGTCAACCTTCTCTAAGAGGAAGCCAAGAACCACTTGGATAGCCACTCATACAAAATGAAGCAGATTAGCCATGACTGAAGTAGAAAACACCATGTGTAAGTATAAGCAATCTACAGAAGACTTTGCTATACTCAAATCACAATTAAACAATGAAAAGCATAGCATTTTCCTAGCAGTAACTAAACGAATTGAACATGTTGTGCAGCACAAAACTAAAACTTGTACCTGTCAAGACTACAAACCTATACTTCTGTGTGTAAGTTGTAAAGCTGATTCAGGCAAAACATTCTTAATAAAAATCGTCAGCAAGTTCTTCCAACAATTGACAAACAACAAACTGTCAGCTGTTGTAACTGCCACCACGGGTTTAGCTGCATACAACATAGGTGGTGTAACTTTACACCGATTGCTTCTCCTTCCAATAGAACACCAAAAAAAATTAGCCTACTACAAACTTTCAGCAGAAGCTGCTATGGAACTACGCAGAGTTTTTAAACATTTGAAACAAATGAAAATGTTCCTAATAGATGAGGTGAGCATGGTCTGCAACATAATGTTGGCTTTCATTCACCTCAGATTAGAAGAGGTCCTCAAAACAGACTATGAAGAACTCTTTGGAGGGAAACACATTATTGTTCTCGGAGATCTTCTTCAATTAACGCCAGTGAAAGGTGAACCTATTTTTAAAATCTTAGGACACAAACTGTGCCATAATACTCTTGGCAGCATAGGAAATGTAAATGTTTGGGGACATTTGCAATACAAAGAAGTAACTGAAAACATGTGTCAGTCTCCAGACCTCACCTACTCCAACATTTTGAAAAGTGTTCGGGTTGGTGTACTATCTAAAGAATGGCAATCTATTTTAAATACTAGACACATCCATGAGCTCTACGGCATAACACATGTGCTACTGATGTCATGGAACAATTAGCACACAAAAATGTAAACTGTATGCCCTTGATGCGAACTCTTGCAAGCTGGGCACAATTCAATGAAACAATGATGAAAAAAGAAATAAAACCAATAGTTCAAATTTACTCCACAGACAAACTGGATGTGCACAGTATGACACTACCCATGTGTCAACAAACCACAGAACGACTAAATACCTTAGAAAACTCTATCTCTAACACAGCTGGTTTTAGTGAAAATGTTAACATTGTCTTTAAACTGTAGAGTGATGCTACAGTGTAACCTTGATGTGGATCATGGATTAGTTATTGGAGCACTTAGTACAGTTGTTGGCTTCCAAACATACCCACGTGCCAATAGCATTCAGTTCGTCAATGTTCTCTTTGACAAACTTTCAGAAGTTAAAAGGATAGAACACTCCACAGCCCGATTCCTTCTTTTCAAAAACATGTATGTACGCAGAGACAATTTTCTCTGTCTCTAGCATACGTAGTCACCATTCATAAATCACAAGGTGTTACCCTAGATCAAGCATTGATTGATATTGGCAGCACAGTGTTTAAAGAACGCATGAGTTACATAGCATTTTCACGCCTACGTATACTTGAAGGACTATTTCTAGTCAATTTAGATACAAGTAAAGTCAACACTGATATTCCTTGCATAGTAGAGTACAATAGACTACGTGCACTCTACACAGCCCATCTCAAAATGTACCCTGTTCCTCAAAAAGGAAAACTTTATAAGAGAAAAGTAGTGCAGACTCAACTTAGACATGATCTCACAACAGTACCTCCAAAGAAATTAAAAGCAGCTGTTACTTCCTCAATTACCACAGCCAAAGAAGGATCTAATGAAAAAAATGCATACCGGACTGCACAAACTACTTGCACTTCCATCAAATGACTCAGACACAAAACTGTTGGGTCCATTCAAATTCTCCAATAGAACTGGTGTAAATTCCTATGCAAATGTAGCAATCAATATTCTATTCCAATTGCCACCAATTGTTGAAAACATTTACTTAAAAGACACAGACCAATTGTGTTTGCAAATGTTAGTCCTTCACAGAAATGCAGCAAACAATCCTGACAACACTACACTGTTTCTGGAATAAGTCAGGACTTGGACTACTGTGCAGGAATAGTGAGATTCACTATAAACACACAAGAAGATCCACACGAATTTCTAATGTACGTATTACAAGTACTGGAAAACAAAAACATACCTATAAATGAAATCTTCCAGATTTCATACATGTGGAAACATACATGCACTCTCTGCAGCCATGTAATTCACAAACAAGTCCCTAACAAGCACTTTGTGTATGTAGCCATACCTAACTGTGAATCCATTCCATTCCAGCAGTACAAAATGCAAACTATGGCATATTATGTACTACTTGCAATTCCGATAATCATTCCACCTTACAGATACAGTCACATAGCGAAGAATACGGAATATTAATGCTTTTGCGTTGCAATGCAGATGGTACCAAAAACAACTGAAGCTGACTGGATTCACACATGGACAAGTATCACTGGGAAAGAAAACCTTCACAATAGTAGGCATCATCTACCACGCAGGAGTCACATCCAATGCAGGTCACTATACTGCATACATTAAAAAGAAATGTGGATGGTTTGAATGTAATGATACTTCCAATACTCTGAAACAGAGATTACCAGCAAATCTTGCAAATGCTCATTTAATATTCTTAAAACCAAAATGTATTCACTAGTCTGAGTATGAGCATCTACAAAATATCTTCAATAACTTTTAAATCCAAAAACCGGTACAATAAGGCAACAGCTATCTAACAGTGAAAATGTACATCCACCAACAAAGGAAAACATGCTTGAAAACATAACCTGCAGAAGTGAAAAACTGTAAACGATTAAAATACGCCAAATGGTATCTAACTGCAACCATAATAGTGCACTTGACATACTAAGACAGTACTTGCAGCCAATGCCCAAACTCTTCAATGCATGCCCTCTCCACCCAATACTCTACTAACTACCCAAAAGCAATACATCATAACATAGTAAAACACCCAACAATCTGCCCAGTGGCACAGCTGTTCGAGGACTACCATTTTGTCCGCGAACACCGCAATCACAGCACGGCCTTCCTCCACCTAAACAAATACAGCATTTGACCCATCTTTCACTCCCCCACCCTCTCCAGCCACTCTCCCCCCCAACACACTCCCCAAAATTGGGTTTCAGCCCTGTATGTTGCCGCGCTATCTGTGGATATCCCCAAATTCAACATGGCAGGTGCATCGGAAAATGTGTCACACCTCATGCTTCCCCCTAGCCAATCGGCGAGCACGGCATGTGTTGACAGACTTCACGGTGCCCGATAGGCCAATCGTTTCCTGTCCGCAGAGCGAACAGGGAAGTGAGTCCGCGAAGCAGACCCAGATATCCTTTTCTTTTTAACCTACACTTTCCCCATTTTTTAAAAAAGTACTGGACGGATTTTCACCAAATTTACAAAAGCTTGCTTTTGGGACCAAGCCGCTGTTCCTGCCTCAAATTTGATGAAAATCCGTCCAGCGGTTTGAGCTGTATACGTGAACAAGATTTATTCCATTCAGTGTATGGAAAAAAAAAATGTTAGGACCCCCCTATAACTTTGCCGTCCCTTGAAGAAAACCTCACCCAACTTCTCACAGTAATACTGAATGGGCCATATACTTTTTTTGCAAAGTTTGGTGAGGATTCGTCCAGGGGGAGAAAAGTTATAAACCACCCTGGTTGTACCTATCGAGGTACATTTGTATGGTACTGAGATGAAGAAGATTACTGGAGGAATACAGATCCTAACTCAAACACAAAAAAATGACGTTGACACGATGGCAGGGAAATCCCAAGGCAGTGTTATACATCTTGGAGGGGGGAGACCTAAAGAGTGAGAGAGCCCGGGAGGTTCGAATCAGCTGGAAAGAGCATGCTGAGAGAAACTTGGATGCTCGCATCTGGATGCTGAGAAAAATGTAAAGTAAAGTAGAGGGGAGAGAGGAGGTAGAAGACTGCAGTGTTTGCAGGGTATCCTGAACTCAATAGATGGACAAGTGGTGACGTGACCGCATCACGGTGGACCGGGAGGTCCATAAATGACGCTGATACAATTTTTCTTAAGGTATGGAGTGAGCATACTGACAGGGAATCGAAGAAGCCAATAACCATCCAGAAAAGAAAATGGGTCCCAGCATGTAAGAAAGCATAGTGATGTTATGCCCAGGTAATTCAGCTAATAGGGAGAATGGGAGACCCAGGAGGGGGACCGAAGATAACAGCGGGAATACTCATTTGCATCCCAGTAAATGCAAAGTCTCAAGAATATAGAAAGAGAGTGAGAATCATTACTGGAACACAGATACTTGTCACAGTAAAGGCTAAGAGTCAATAATATATGAAGAGAGTGAGAATCATTATGAGAACGCTCATACTCACTCCAGTCAAGATGAACAGATGAACTGTCAAAAGTTTACAAAGAGAGTGAGAATCATGCTTGGAACACTCATCCTCGTCCCAATAGAGGCCAAGTGTCAAGAGTATGCAAAGAGACCGAGAATCATAACTGGAACGCTCACACTTGTCCCAATCAGCACAACATGCCAAGGGGACACGAGCAGACTAGGAATCATTGTGGGAGGGCTAAAAGTAATACCAATCAAGATACCTTCTTGAGAGCGGATGACAGTCAAAATAAAAAGTGTCTGAGTCCTGAAACTCATCCCAATCAAGGGAAGAAGAGGACATTGAATAAAGAGAGTATATTTGGTTTAAATAAAGATAAAGGAAAATAGATATCTTGTGGAAGAAAAGTGACAATTGGGACCTTGATGAACCCAATATCTGAACTATATGATTTGATAGCTATAGTTGCAATTTATGGCGTTGACGTATAGGGCATAACAAATCAAACAAATATATAAATACTAAATACAAACTAATTAAGAATGTTCTATTGAACTGAACTTGGTGATGTATGGGAGGAAAGGTCTCTAGGACCCTCTTCCCCTACATTTCTCACCAACGTGGGGCTTATGACACGCCAGCAGCCATCTGTGCACCTTGGCCTGGGATGGGGGATGGCTGCAGAACGATGCATGGGACCACACGGCTCACCCTGTAGCATGATACAGACTCCATTTTGTGATACACCTAGACTCCATTTTGAGCACAACAATCTAGGCCTCAGTGGCACAAGCGGCCTGCAGGGCTGTGGTTCTCCCCCACCCAACCGCACACAGCGAGCCAGCACTCCCCTCACCCTCCTCCCCATAGCGGCTCAGCTGAAGGCCTGTTCTCACGAGAGACTAGGCACGAACAAGCAACAGTACAAACACTGTATCTTTCACCTTCCGCAGTACATCATTGACCTGATGATGACCGGACCAAAAAACTGTGGTCTGAGAAAAACAAAGCTGCCTTTATAAAACATGTCATGTCTCCTCGCAGACCGCTGCATCTATAATATATGTTGTGAATGTCCCCCAACCCTGTTCCCTGTTTGAAGTGCCAGACATGAATGTTAAGTCTGTAAGCAACCCAGCTTTACCCGTGCTTCTAAGCCATTTGTAAGGACGATGAAATAGCCTTAAGTCCATAACGCTGATTGTTCATATTAAAATGGGATGACCTTTGCCCATCCCAGAACACTCACATGTAAAGTTATTAAATATATGTATATTGTAACTTGCAATTACTAATCCAGGGTTATCGTTGCTGCACAGTATTTAAAAAGCAATGTGCGAGATCCCTATGCACAATATGATTTCCCATAAACACGCAAGTTCACAAGTAGACAATTAGGAGTTGCAGTATGTATGGGTGTTTTAAAGTAATAAGCACCGCCTTTATTAATAAAATGTTGTTTGAAGTAATTGTTTAACCTTTAAGCATGTGCACAAGTCTGATTATAAGCGGATGCTGATGTATACACCAACCTGGTTCTACCTCACGTTTTTATGCTAGCTCTTCCCATGTGTCCCCGCACCCAGATGTAAAACCGTAGCCCAGTGAATGATATGATGCTAACAAAACCTTCATTGATTCTGTAAATATGGTACCCATGAACTACGTAGAATGTTGCAAACTCTTAAAAAGGTGTAATACAAATAGGGTTCATAAAGCTCACCTGATCATTGATTAAATATATATATATATATTCAGTGAAAGAACGTTGTTAAAGGGACGTTATGGTTAAGTTGCGCTACTAAAAACCTATGAAATTCAGTGAAAAAACTTTGTCAAAGGGACGTTATGGTTCCAAGTAAAACCGAAAAACCCTTGAAATTCGCCAGTTATGGTAAGCTAAGCAACCATAACTCGCGCCACCACCGTGCACTGCTAAGACTAACACCCAGGACATCAAAGATGACATCACAAATGTCATTGATGACATCTCTGATGACATCACATGTGTATGTACTTTTCATGAAATATGTGTACAAGGGATTCTTTTTATAATGTTGCGAAAAAAGTGTCAAGGATCATTGCAATAAATATCATACCCTAATTAGTGCATTGAACGATGCATTGATATAAATAGCTTTCTATTATGGGGTTCTATCTAGTATACTAAGCTACTCATGCAGAAACATAGCATTGTGTGCAGCGTACAAGATGAAGGTATAATATTCGTAATGTTAATATGTTGAATAATGAAATGATAATTGTTTTCTTAATAGATTTTTGTGTACTGTGAAATATGTAATAAGTAGCTAATAAAACCCATGTATTACATAATTGCTTTACTATAGACAAAACACAAAGAGACAAGAACACATACCAATATGGGTATATACAGGGAAAGTGAAGTTAGCAAAAAACACAAGTAGTAGCAGAAACAATTCATAACTTAACTGATTATTTTCATGCAAATAAATGATTGCTCTGTTTCAAAGCTGCTATTTACCCTATGTATATGTATCACTTGATGTGATTGGACCCACAGGGAAAGTACAGCCATAAAAAAAAAACAGAACTATCAGGAAGTGCTCATAAGTCTATTGATTATCTTTATGCACAAAAAGGATTGCTGTCTTTCAAGCTTGTGTCTTCCCGTATGTATATGTTTCATATGATGTGACTGGACTCTAAGGGAATTACTGTAAGAACCTACTTGAAGGATACGTCTACAAATAAAATAACATTTTTAGTTTCTGACTGTTACTGAAGAAAACCATGTAGCCTAGACATGTCAGCAAAAGAAAAAAGAGCGAGCCAGACATGTGATGTCATCAGTGATGTCATCAATGACATTTGTGATGTCATCTTTGATGTCCTGGGTGTTAGTTTTAGCAGTGCACGGTGGTGGTGCGAGTTATGGTTGTTTAGCTTACCATAACTGGTGAATTTCAAGGGTTTTTCGGTTTTACTTGGAACCATAACGTCCCTTTGACAAAGTTTTTTCACTGAATTTCATAGGTTTTTAGTAGCACAACTTAACCATAATGTCCCTTTAACAACGTTTTTTCACTGAATTTCATAGGTTTTTAGTAGCGCAACTTAACCATAACGTCCCTTTAACAACGTTTTTTCACTGAATTTCATAGGTTTTTAGTAGCGCAACTTAACCATTTAACCATAACGTCCCTTTAACAAAGTTTTTTCATTGAATTTCATAGGTTTTTATTAGTGCAACTTAACCATAACGTCCCTGTAACACCATTTTTTTTTACTGCATTTCATAGGTTTTTATTAGTGCAACGTCACCATAACATTCTTTTCAATAGATGAAGACCACTAGCATCTTAGGTCCTCAAAGTGGGAACCCCAGGTGGTAAAAAAAAGATTTTCCTTCCCAAACCGGGACGCCTGCAGCGTCATGGTGCAGGAAGGAAAATCTTTTTCCAAGATGGCCACCATGGAAAGGGAAGGCAGGGTGTATAAAGAGAACACAACAGGGCATGAGCTGGGGGTGGGCGGGAGGGGATAGACACACACGGGGCATGAGCGGGGGGTGGGCGGAAGGGGATAGACACACACGGGGCATGAGCGGGGGGTGGGCGGGAGGGGATAGACACACGGGGCATGAGCAGAGGGTGGGTGGGAGAGGAGAGACACGGGGCATGAGCAGAGGGTGGGTGGGAGGGGAGAGACACAGGGCATGAGCGGGGGGTGGGTGGGAAGGCCAGGGGAATGAGCGGGGGGTGGGTGGGAGGGCCAGGGGAATGAGCGGGGGGTAGTGGGAGGGTTCCAGGGGAATGAGCGGGGGTGGATGGGAGGGACACACGGGGCACGAGCGGGGGTGGGTGGGAGGGACACACGGGGCACGAGCGGGGGTGGGTGGGAGGGACACACGGGGCACGAGCGGGGGTGGGTGGGAGGGACACACGGGGCACGAGCGGGGGTGGGTGAGAGGGACACACGGGGCACGAGCGGGGGTGGGTGGGAGGGATACACGGGGCACGAGCGGGGGTGGGTGGGAGGGATACACGGGGCACGAGCGGGGGTGGGTGGGAGGGACACACGGGGCACGAGCGGGGGTGGGTGGGAGGGTCACACGGGGCACGAGCGGGGGTGGGTGGGAGGGACACACGGGGCACAAGTGGGGGTGGGTGGGAGGAACACACGGGGCACGAGCGGGGGTGGGTGGTAGGGGTACACACAGGGTATGAGCGGGGGTGGCGGGAGGGACACACACGGGGCACGAGCGGGGGTGGGTGGGAGGGAGGGACACACACAGGGCACGACCGGGGGTGGGTGGGAGGGACACACGGGGCACGAGCGGGGGTGGGTGAGAGGGACACACGGGGCACGAGCGGGGGTGGGTGGGAGGGACACACGGGGCACGAGCGGGGGTGGGTGGGAGGGATACACGGGGCACGAGCGGGGGTGGGTGGGAGGGACACACGGGGCACGAGCGGGGGTGGGTGGGAGGGTCACACGGGGCACGAGCGGGGGTGGGTGGGAGGGACACACGGGGCACGAGCGGGGGTGGGTGGTAGGGGTACACACAGGGTATGAGCGGGGGTGGTGGGAGGGACACACACGGGGCACGAGCGGGGGTGGTTGGGAGGGAGGGACACACACAGGGCACGACCGGGGGTGGGTGGGAGGTCGAGACACACACGGGGGGTGAGCGGGGGTGGGTGGGAGGGAGAGACACACACGGGGCATGAGCGAGGGTGGGTGGGAGGGAGAGACACACACGGGGCATGAGCGGGGGTGGGTGGGAGGGAGAGACACACACGGGGCATGAGCTGGGGTGGGTGGGAGGGAGAGACACACACGGGGCATGAGCGGGGGTGGGTGGGAGGGAGAGACACACACGGGGCATGAGCGGGGGTGGGTGGGAGGCTAGAGACACACGGGGCATGAGCGGGGGTGGGTGGGAGGGAGAGACACACACGGGGCATGAGCGGGGGTGGATGGGAGGGCTAGAGACACACGGGGCATGAGCGGGGGGTGGATGGGAGGGCTAGAGACACACGGGGCATGAGCGGTGGGTGGATGGGAGGGCTAGAGACACACTGGGTTTGAGCGGGGGGTCGGTGGGAGGGCTAGAGACACATGGGGCGTGAGCGGGGGGTGGGTGGGAGGGCTAGAGACACACGGGGCGAGAGTGGGGGTGGGGGGGAGGTTGAGAGACACATGGGGCATGAGCGGGGGTGGGGGGGAGGGGAGAGACACACGGGCCATGAGCGGGGGGGAGGGGAGAGACACACTGGGCATGAGTGGCGGTGGGGGGGAGGGGAGAGACACACGGGGCATGAGCGGGGGGTGGGTGGGAGGGATAGAGACACACGGGGCATGAGCGGGGGGTGGGTGGGAGGGATAGAGACACACGGGGCATGATGAGCGGGGGGTGGGTGGGAGGGATGGAGACACACGGGACATGAGCGGGGGTGGGTGTTTGGGATAGACACACCTCGGGGCAAGAGCGGGGGGTGGGTGGGAGGGATAGAGACACACGGGGCATGAGCGGGTGGTGGGTGGGAGGGATAGAGACACACGGGGCATGAGCGGGGGGAGGGTGGGAGGGATAGACACACACGGGGCATGAGCGGGGGGTGGGTGGGAGGGATAGAGACATGGGGCATGAGCAGGGGGTGGGTGGGAGGGATAGAGACACACGGGGCATGAGCGGGGGGTGGGTGGGAGGGATAGAGACACACGGGGCATGAGCGGGGGGTGGGTGGGAGGGATAGAGACACACGGGGCATGAGTAGGGGGTGAGGAGAGAGAGGGATAGACACACAAGAGGCATGAGCGGGGGGTGGATGGGAGGGATAGACACACACGGGGCATGAGCGGGGGTTGGGTGGGAGGGATAGACACACACGGGGCGTGAGCGGGGGTGTGTGGGAGGGCTAGAGACACACGGGGGGTGAGGGGAGAGACACACTTGGCATGAGCGGGGGTGGGGGGGAAGGGAGAGACACACAGGGCATGAGCGGGGGTGGGGGGGAGGGAGAGACACACACGGGGCGTGAGCGGGGGTGGGGGGGAGGGAGAGACACACACGGGGCATGAGCGGGGGTGGGGGGGAGGGAGAGACACACACGGGGCATGAGTAGGGGGTGAGGAGAGAGGGATAGACACACACGAGGCATGAGCGGGGGGTTGGTGGGAGATATAGACACACACGGGGCATGAGCGGGGGGTGGGTGGGAGGGATAGACACACACGGGGCATGAGCGGGGGTGTGTGGGAGGGCTAGAGACACACGGGGGGTGAGGGGAGAGACACACGGGGCATGAGCGGGGGTGGGGGGGAAGGGAGAGACACACAGGGCATGAGCGGGGGTGGGGGGGAGGGAGAGACACACACGGGGCATGAGCGGGGGTGGGGGGGAGGGAGAGACACACGGGGCATGAGCGGGGGTGGGGGGGAAGGAGAGACACACACGGGGCATGAGCAGGGGTGGGGGGAGGGAGAGACACACACAGGGCATGAGCAGGGGTGGGGGGAGGGAGAGACGCACACGGGGCATGAGCGGGGGTGGGGGGGAGGGAGAGACACACACGGGGCATGAGCGGGGGTGGGCGGGAGGGATGGAGACACACAGGGCATGAGCGGGGGGGGGACAAACAAAAACACGGACATGAGTTTGTGCGGCAGATCCCGCTCCTCGGCCCTCCGCTGGCCACCGTGTCCGATGGCGTGAGCGAGGGGCTGGAGGAACAGGGGAAACACGGAGCATGAGTGGGGGTGGGGGGGACAGGAAGGACACACGGGGCATGAGCGGGGTGGTGGGGACAAGAGACAGACACGCTCCTGCTGACCTGACAAAGCCTCTCATGCGGCAAAGAAAGATGGCGGGCGTCTCTGAAGCCAGACGCACTGCACGCTTTCACCGCATCCAATGAGAGAGCACGTCAGATGTCCGCGGACATCACGCAAGCTGCTGGCCCAATCACCGTCCTGTCTGCGGAGCGAACAGGGAAGTGTGTCCGCGAAGCAAACACAGATATCCCCAATTTTTTTTTACCTACTTTTTGGTAATTTTAAAAAATACTACTGGACGGATTTTCACCAAAATTGAAAAACCAAGCCGCTGCTCCTGGTCTGAATTTGGTGAAAATCCGTCCAGCGGTTTGGGCTGTAGACGCGAGCAACATTTTTTTCCCATTCAGTCTATGGGAAAAAAAAAGTTTTGGGACCCCCCCTATAACTTTGCCCCCCCTGGGCGAATGCTCACCAAACTTTGCAAAAAAAGTGACCCAAATCATTTTTTTGCAAAGTTGGGTGAGGATTCGTCCAGGGAGAGCCAAGTTATAAGCCGCCCAAAAAGTGCTCTTCCTATGGAAACAGCAACTTAACCATAACTACATGGCCACTACCGTGGCCATGTAATATACATGCAATTATACTGGCATATCTCCGTTTTTCATTTATAATGATGTGCATGCAACCCTGTAACATAGGCGTGCGAGAAATTACAAGGCCATCTCTCCCTTCCCCTGGAGAGCCGCGTACTCAGCCCCACCTTCCTCCCTCCAAGGCCCGGCTGGTGATTGAAGGTCCTTGGTTTATTTATGTTAGAATAACACAGGTACACCTCCTTGCTTTCCTGCTCAACCCGCGCAAGGTATTTTCCCCCACTCATGCCCCCTGACACACGATGCCACCATAAAACCACTGTGTACCTCCATGCTCTGGTTAAAAGAATTATTGGTAGCGAGGCCCCACATCCCACCGCCTTTTGATGTACCAGCTATGTACCCACCTGACCCAATGGTATTCTAATTCACCCCAATCTTAGCCGGCGATAGTGGCAGTTTATTTTCTCTTGTACTAACATACTATAATGCGGTCTCTTACTAAATCTAACACAGCAGAAAGAAAAAGGTATCCTGATACGTGCCCCCTGATAAGGCACCTGAACTCATAAAACTGCCTTTTTAGAATAACGTCTCTATAATGGTAAATTGAGAGTACTTAAAGTTATGTGCTATTCCTTTTGTGATGTTAGATTAACAACCCATGTTTTTACAGGACAGCATAAACTAGAGTGTCTATTGAATGGGCATGTGTGGCCACAAGGGCAAATGTTAGTACAGCCAAGATGTATCACCTCGGACAGCTCCTGACCTGACACTCCACCCTGATGAGCCCAGCTGACCTAGAAGCATCATTACGACACCATGCAGAGTCTCACCAATCAGAAGCACCAACCCTACAGATTCCATACTGGCCATGCTCCGTTGCCCAATCTCATTCATTCATGTACTCCCTAGCTCCCATGCCATAGATGACGTGGATATGTAACAAAATGTGAATGTTTGCAATTGTCTGGCAGAGCGCTCTCTGAGTTTGCAGAGTTCTCTGCTTGCTCTATATTGATTTAGATAAAACTTTTACTAACTTCACCCGCACTTGGCCTCATTCCCTGCTGGGGTGTGTCCATTATTGACTCTAATTGAGAAGTTTTTAATTCCTTTTTGGGGCACGTCTACTTTCAGTGAAAAAGCTCTCATACAGGAGAAGGGAGTCACTCTCATATGCTTTAGTTTGTCCTATAAGGGTAGGGTCAGGATAGCTTAGTTTGGACAGTGGGCTCTGTTTTGATTTGGACTATCACTGATGACTGACAAGCACCCTAGTTAGTTTTGTTGGGCAGGGAATACCATACCTTAGGGAAAGCTAGGAGTTTCCAACATTTCTTTAATAAACTAAAACAGTGAGATGGAAAACCTGAGCCTGTGTCCTTCTTCTGACCCGACATAACGTACAGACCTCAACACAGGACTTACTGACAAGGTTGTGACAGAGCACAGACAGGTTTTTATATCGAGAGGAGGAGGTATGGTTCCTGATTCATTTAAGCACTCAATGGAGCTGAAAGGTGCAAGTGTGATGGACATCACCAGAGTGATACATATTGGTAAGGCAGAGGACAGAGCATATCAGTATTACAAGAACAAAATCACACTAACACCATTTGAATGGATACACAGTGGAAGCCTGGTGAATGTCTTGAGGATGCAACAATGTAGCAGTGCAGAAAGTGTCAACTTTGTGCAAGCAACAATGAACATTTTTGAAAACAAAACACAGAGTGATAAGCCATATACCACACATATATGGTGAATATTTATGCATTACACGGTTCTACAGAGAATAATGAAACTGGCAATGCTGCTACGATAAACATCAATGTGATAAAAGTACTAAGAGGATGTACTACTACATGCAATCATCTAAAACATTAGCAACTTCTAAGAACAGTCATTAGGATGTGTCTCACGATATGATGGACAATAGGGATGGTAAGGTGTCCTGCTCAAAAGACAATCATGCACAAATATAAGCAGCTGGCAACTTGCAGTCATGAAGCTCAATATGAACCTGTTCAGCCACTTGGTGCCATGTTACTGGCAACATGCCATGCCTATTTACCAACTGAGTAGACCACCAGTGTTCAGGAGGGAACATCTAACATCCAGGTGCCTGCAACAACCAGGCTATCATTAGGCAGCAATCCCAAAGCGCCACCACCAAGCTACTCAATGATTTGACTAGTAAGTCCAGCACTAAAGCTTCATCTGATAAATTGAATTCAGGCTAAGGAAGAGGGGGATTGCTGCCAACTCCCAGCATGCTCAGTCCCTTAATGAAACTCAAGACATCGGCAGCTGTCCAGCATTAGTTGAAATGTGTGAGAACATGATGATGCTAATCCCATTAGGGTAACTGGTATCACTGGACATTGAGGCGATTATGGAAGACAAGGACATTGACACCCAGGATGTATCTACCACTGGTACCATGTAATGGACTGTGCAGAATAGCCACTGGGTGATGGGCATTAACATCCTGATGATACAGATACCAATGGTGGCTATTATCGAGTAAGTGTTTCAGGATGGGATGCTGATCTCTTCCAAGCACCTACAGCCACTGGATGATACTGATGAGGCACAAAATGAGGCAATGCTCCTGCGCATGAGAGAGGAAGGACTGACAATAGAATATTGTCCTCAGGCACTGTCACAGGCCTTGTGGCAAAGAAGTTGATCACAGCTCTGGGAAAGAGGATGCACCGGTACGCCGTGCCTCTTATGATGCCTTGGCTAAGGTGATCACACTGGAAAGCCAGAGGATGGGCAGGCGGAGGGGGAAATTTAGGTAGAATTGTAGGACTTCCTGAGCTTTTATGAAATCCTAGAGAAATGGAGCAGTCTGTCATTCACCTAAGATCTTCTGCCATTGAAGGCCCCATCTTATCCAAATCTGCCACAGCAACCAAGCCACGTGTGCTCAGGAGTTCTCACTGGCAGTCATCAACTTACACCACCACCCTCCCCAATCCGACATTATTTAGGGAAAAGGCCATATTGGCTATGAAGAATTTAGAACAATGTCATGATGGGTAACAGCAAAGAGGTATATTTAGGAAGGTTAGTGGGAAGCAGCAGGGGATGGATTGGTGTGTTGGAGCAGTTCAATGAGGAAAATGTTCTCTGAACCATGTAGATAGTTAGGGTAATGTGTGTGCCAATATATTGGTGTGATAAACGTAGGATACAGAAGCATAACGTTGTATTACACATTGTTTTTTTGTTGTTTAGTGCATCCAGTGCATGACAGTTTTGGAGCAGTAGCAGCGCCAATACCAACGTCAATACATTCCCATTTGCAGAGTTGGTACTACAATATTTCACCCTGTATTGCATGTACAGGAAGTCTCAGGTCTGCTGTCGGATTGCTTGAAGAACAAATAAAATATCAGACCCATGTCAACACGATCATAGTCCCTCAATTCAAGGTACTGTCCCATTACATTCAGTAACACTGTCACATTATAGCACTCGGTTGACCAGTTAATTCCAGGAAACATTTTCCTGCGCGCTTTCCCAGTTATCATAGCTCTTCCCTGTGTCATGCCTCACATTCCACTACCTAACACATCAGAATCAATAAATGATCAATGCACTTCTATCAGGATTCCCAATTCCGTAACATCCGAAGTGTCCAGAAAATTGCATGTGACATTCGGGCCACCCCATTCCAGGAGACAGGTGGGTGTGACACTCTGACAAAAACTTTGCTTCCATGTCCAGATGGCCAATGTGGTCTCTCATGTCATCATCAATTTTCCCTACTACCGAACATAACTGTGCACCAATTGCAGCCTTGTGATCCGCACAACACTTCCATCCCATTGGAGACATACTGCATTTACACATTCTTCAACATCTCAGTCTGGAGGGATGTTTTCATGGTTAGACATGGGCATATGTCTCCCGATGTATAGGCTGTGTAACATGCAGCACAATACAGGATGGCGCAATCTTTTGTGGTGTATAAATCAGTGATCCTTCAGTTTGGTGCAGGCACTAAATCTGGTTTTGAGGTGTCTGAAGGCAAACTGTGTGGTCTATCATGTTATATTATGGTCTTCATTGTAGCCTCACCTCTGGTTTTTTGGGGTTGCAATATGTGGTCATGGCAATTTGGAAAATCCTGCATCACATGTTGGCATGAATGAAAATATTCCTGTCAGTGGTTAAATTCATTTTGTTTCGAATCTATGCAATCACTGTGCCACCGTAATTCTGCTGATGAAAATGTCGACTCCAAGTGTGGCGCAGTGATCAGATAGATCACTTGTGCCTGCATTCCTCAGTCCGCAATCCCCCAACCTGCACCCCCCACTTACCTTTACTGCGGCACACCTCAGTGCGCCGCCGCAAAAACAACGATCTTACTAGGCCCAGTTACATTGAGAATGCGCAAATGAATGGGAGAGGGGGAGGGGGAGAAGTGCATGGAAGGGGGAACAAAAGGAGAGGGCGGAGCAAGGAGGAAAAAAAATAAAACATTTAATCAGTATTTCAAAAGATAGTTCATAACCTCACTGCAGGTTCGGTTGCTAAATGTTTTTGCACAGTTTCCTTTCCCTTAGGAAAGTTACAGTTTGCTTCATACAGGTTTTCCAGCCTTGACTATGTACTAGAAACCCTCCTAATTCTGTTTCTCTTTATTTGTTATGTGTTTTTGTTCTCTGACTCTTTGCAGTCCCTTGGTCCTCTATTGTCTTGGTTTGGTTACCACCTGTGTCTTGAATCACATTCACATTCACATTCATCTGCCCCCTCGGGTTTGTCAGGCTCCAGTAAGAATGCTGGTATAACCAGCCTTGACTGTCTCATAGTTCTTCCGGGATCTCCTAAACCCTGTTGTCCTTCTCGCTTTTTCTCTGTTTGGTTTTATCTGGCTCTCGTAACCTGGTAGGCTTCCCCAGCCTTGAAAGTCTTTCTTATGCTCTCTGAAATGCTTATGGCCACTTGACAGGCTCACTTCCTTTATGTTCGGATTTATCAGTCTGCCGTAACCTTGCCAGTATCCCCAGCCTTGGTAGACGTGTAGTTCCTCAGGGCACTCTGAAGGCATGTGGTCCTTTGATGGACAAGCTTTCTCTCAAGTCAGGTTTATCAGGCTCCCATAACTGGGTCGGCTTACCCAGCCTTCGACAGTCTTAGTGTCTTAGGGCTTCAAAGCCCTATGTCCTCTTGACAGGCTTGCTTTCCTTATACTCAGGTTTATCAGGATCCCATAACCTCTGCTTCCCCAGCCGTGTTATCATTGACTTGTGCCTTCTCACCAGGAGCGTTTGCATCCCTGCTGCTGTACATCTCAGCGGCAAATGCACTTCTGCTCTGGATCTGGACTCCCCACTTTACTCTGATCTCTGAGTTGGTTACCGGGATCCAAGCCCACAACAGCTCTTTTGTGGTCACGCCACCAGATGAGATGGTCACTCTTCCATCTCTGCATTATTCCTGACCTGGACTCTGTGGTTGGTCAGCACAGCAGTCTTCCAGCATATGGCTAGCAGTTCCCTCACCCTCCACGCCACTGCTGGTTCTGCAGACTTGCGTGGATCTACCCTCCAGGACATCTTCACTACAGAAGCACGGGAGTCATCCTCATCCCTGTGTAGGAGCTTCCCTCCCATTCACAGTTTATCCTCTCTTTATGTACGTCTTCACAAACAAAAAGGGTGTGTCCCTATTCTTTGAGTGTGGCTGGGAGTCCTTGTGCCCAAAAGGAGAATCACTCCAATGGGAGGTACCACTTGAACATACCCCTAGAGACGGTTTGTGGAGGGAACTCACCTTCCTAGCTTCAAAGGAGATGTCTCACCTCTGGGCAGAAGGGAGGGATTGATCAGTTTCATCACAGATCCTACTACTTTCCTCTGGATGAGAAAAAAAAATCTGCTTTCCTATGCCATCATTAGGCCTGGATTAAGTGCCCAAAGACAGACCCCATAACAGATCTTTTAGTGAAGATGTATCCATAATACAAGAATCTAATGGGTCTCTCATAAATAATTGCCATCCATAAGTCGATTCTTGAGCTGCAGATATCATGACAAATAATCAGTTTATTTGTCAGGTTCATCTAACACGTCAGAGCCTTCTTGGGTTATTTGTCAAGTTTGTTCCGCCAATCAGGGCCCACATATCTATGCTGCCTCTGCCCCGCAAAAAACAATAACAAAATCCCTAGCAACATTTATCATAAGCCACATGAGGCAAACTCTGTTCTTCTTGAAGAAAGTGCACATGTAAGTAGTGTGATCAAAGGTATCCCTGAGTTTTTAACCCTAAGAGTGAAACAAAATTGTAGCGATATGTATTCTTATGAACAGGAAGTGTGCAAAATCAATAGAAACGAGAATACAAAAACTCCTTCATAAGCCCGGCAAAGTAGCAATACATTTAAATCCTACTTGCCCAAAGTTAAAGCCATGCATAAGAAAGTGAAAACAACAGGACATGATAAAGTCAGGTTCACTGCCCAGTTCCAGGCAGACAATTATCTTCTCAGAAAACTACTAGAGAAACATTTGGAAATACTCAGGCTAGAGAAAATGTAAAACATTATAAAAACAATCAAACAATCCAGCTGAACTCCAAAAGTAAAAACTAAACACACTACATGGTTAAGCACAAGCATCTGTTTTTTTTACAAATGTTAAATTGTAGCTCATATGTCCATGCAATAAATAAGATTGTTGTCATAATGTTTTCACCTATATTAGATTATCAAACAGCTCGTAACATTAGCTGCAGAAGTGAATAGTGAGTACACGTTATATATTATCTCTATTATCTATATTATACATATTATCTATTAAATCCCAATAAGACATATTTTGGAGTTACTATCAGAGCCTTTAAGGACAGAACTCTTGAACACCTGAGCGAGATCAGGGATAAAGACATAAGATCACCTATCGCTGCATATTGGAATGAGGACCCCCGGTGATTCAGAGTATAAAAATGTCATGTTTTCGGCCAACCAACACATTGGAAAAAGGAGTGCATTGTGAACTCTTTCAAAGACAAAGTGAAGCTACATTTTTCTTCTGAAATTGCATTGGATACCTGTTTCAGCAACAGTTAGATTTAAAGAGCTGGGAATCACTTGTAACGATCTCCACAGAATAGGGCCCCCAGTACCCCAATTGGTCAAGCACTATCATCTTCCTAACATACTACTTGGCTCTGTGAGTAACTGCACCCTCTGCTCTACTCGTTTTAGGCGGTCTGGGCCTTAGGGTGGTCATTTCAAATTCTAGCCACAAACCTGTGGAATACACTACCTGAGGAGCTTCACAACATTGATCCAATTTTATGCATCTGATGCAAATTTAAAACCGCTGTGTCCCTTAAACTCCCACGCGTTGATTTCTATATCAGTCCAGTGCTTAGATGCCTTCTGGCCGTAAACACTATACAAATCACTCAAGATGAGATAAGAACACGTATTTTCAAAACACAAGCACTTACAAATTGTCTGAATGTAGGAAATGGGATGGGATATTAGTATTAATCTAGAATTGTGTATGCAGAGTTTCACTTAATTGGCTCAACAAAAGTATCTGCTGAATTTAGAAATTGTGGATTTTGTATTCATACTCTTGCTATTCATACATCGCTTATGATCTGAAATCATTAGGTTAAGTCACTTTAAAATGACATTACTTTCAGTTCCGTGATAATATACATATCACTTGCAAATGGCGCAGCATGCAATTTTGGGGCAGTAGTGTGTACAGCTTTTAGCTGCTGGGGAGCGTTTCTGTAAAGACTGCATATACAGCCAGAATCCAACATTCACTTAAAACGTTTGAAATGGGCCATTGTTTTTAAACTAGCGATTATTTATTAATAATGATACTTAATCAGTCGCCGCTTAGCACAAACACCATGTTTCATTTGATGACATCACGTGTTTCTATTTTTGGGAAATTTAAAATAACATGGTTGCAAGTTTATTTTTAGCTACAAAAGCATTGAAAATTATGTTTAAATAGTATGTTATCAAAGTAGTTTATTATCGTTTGTTCTTACCCTATTCTACTTTATGTTTATATCAGAACCAGTCACACATTTTAGTTGGCCTCAATAGTATGTATTATTAAACTACACATGTTCCTTTCTTTATTTCTATCCAAACCAAACTTAAGATACCCACCAACAATCAGTGTATTAGGAAATTATTCTCAGTCCTTTTATTTGTATGAAGGCACTCATTTACAATTTACTAAAAACATTCCTTTCCTCAACACCCTTCCCTCTCCGTCTCCCACCCCACTGGATCTCTTGTCTCCAAACCTTTTGGCTCTGCCTTTACCCAGCCTTCTAAGCCATTCATGCATCCTGTTTTCTCACACCCCGACATTCTGCATCTCTTCACCAGCCTCCTGTGTCGTGCTCAACCCATGTTACATGCACTCTGATCCAGGACCCTGCCACTTTCTCTCTCAAGGCTGCAGGGGCTATGTACTAATCTCCTGCCTTCTTTTCCTTCTCCAGCTTCTTCTCTTCCTCTCTCCAGGAAGCACTTAATGAGTGTATCTGCCTATCTCCACCTCCTATAAACTGGGAACATGTTTTACAGGGATGTTTCCCACTGGTGGAATGGAAGTCAGGTGTGGTAGATAGGGTGATGAATGGCTGTCAAGCTCCACTTCTGAGAATGCCATACAACCCTGGTGTAGGACATGGGATTGACTTCTCCCTTTCTGCTGGGTAGTCCATCTTTTGTTTAACAAACTATGACCCTTCCTTCCAGTCTTTCTCTGTGACAAGGGAACTCAGGTTTGCGGCACTGGAATGGGTAATTTGAAAATTGGAGTTTAATCAGACCTACTGGGACGCCCTTATCTCCTGGACCAAAGCTTCAGAAACTACAGTCGCCATATTGGAGCTGGCACACTGCCTATGTGATACCTCTAACTCTTTGTTTAAATAGATTCTGGAGTGATTTCAGCAGCCACGCAAAGTGATTGCAATGTACCAGCACTGCATGGGAATGCTGCTGTCAGTTCCGGTATTCTCTTCCCCTGATTCACTGAGTTCTCCCTCCTCACCTGTGTCTGACTATTCCGTGTTGAATTCTTCCTTCAAGGATCTTCTCCGGGTGCTCAACTCCCTTGTTTTTTTTTTTTTATTAGTTGTGGTCTACCTCGGTAGGAAGCCACCGTTACCGTCTTTCTTCGACTGTAACAACATGACTCCCCTTCCAGGATAGCTAGATGTGGAAAAAGACTATCTGGCACAAAAAAAACAAGAGACTGGTGGGATGCAGCAAGGATGGTGGTTTAGTGGCAGCCTTCCGGATTCAAAGAGTTAAGGCAAGGAGGAGACCCTGCCTTGTGATCTCAGGAAGGGCGGGGGAATCCAGAGAAGGTAACTCCATTAGCAAGCATAGGAGACAACAGAGGCAAGGCCCTTGAAAAGGAAGAAGTACAAAAGAAGGAAGGTCGTAACAGAAGGTAGACCTGGTAACTAGGAAGAGGGATAGAGTACGGAAAGCAAAGTGAGCGGTAGAGGGAAGCTGCGTGGAGCGCGGTAGCAGAGAAGACTGCGGAGTAGCACCATAGAGAGAGACGCAGAAGAAAGAATAGTGTTCACGTGTGGAAAGAGAGGAAAGCACCGAGCGTTGGAGTAGCAGTTAGCAGAGACACTGCAGTTGCAACGCGGTGGGCCGCCGGAAGGAAAGTGTATAAGAACCTCCCGGCTGCGCCATCTTGCCCAGGAAGACTAGGCGGCGCGTTTGATGCGTCTCAATGTGCGACAGCACAATTAATGGCGGCGGCCCATCTTCCATCTTTGCCACAGCTTCCACATTCCGAGGCATATGACAGCTGCTCCTTGATCTTCTTAAAGCATGCAGAGAAGCTACAGAAATGTTGTGATGGCGTACCCCTGCAGTCCAGGTGAGGCATGTTATGGCCAGGCTTGGATATTCCCCATTCTGACCCTATGCTCAGCCTCATGTTGCTTTAGGCACTTGGTCCACTTAGCCACCCCGTCATCTAATAACAATGCCAGGAAGGGCACTTAATCAGATAACTCACCCTGTCCTTAAGGTCTCTCATGACGAGGTGGTCAAGATTCTCCTACATCTAACTGTGCTAAACAAAACACATTCCTCTTATTTGGTTACAATGTGTTCATGCTGGGTTAATGCAACCAACTGGGTGTGCCTCTTTTTCTAGAAACTCCCAGATGGTCCCCCTTCTTGGTCGTCTGTTGTGTTTGGCCTGAGTATCTTCAAGGACTGCCGTCACATGTTCCTATGCCAAACTGCCAACCTCTCCCAAGAGAGCTTCCTTTTCAAGTTTCTCAGATGGATCCCCTGTTGTTAATGCTTCCACCAGACAGTCCTCCCAAAACAAAGTCATTGCTTACCCACTGTTCATAACTTCTTCAGCAGACCCATGGCCAGGCTGGCCTAGGGCCCAGGGGCTTGTGATTATCCACTGGATCTGGGGGCCTCATCTCTGGTGCTGCTGAAGTTTGAAAGTAATTCTGGTCTTCTGATCTGACCTTGGAAGACCTTCTTCCAGAAAACCTTAAGTATCCCACTGGTTTTCCTGTAGATGAAGACAGTTATGTTGGTCTCCCCACCTAGGGCGCCAGTGCCGGATAGCAGGCTCGATGATGTCCTGGATTTTGTCTCACAGCATTTTTCCGTTCACAAAATGTGCCTCTTCTGGCTCCACCTTGGGACTAGGCAAGTCAACCCTCTCAGTTTAGCATCCATTTGGAGCAGCCTTATTCTTCCTCAGAGGTTTTGCCGAGTGTGCAATGGTGCTTTGTGCTGCAGTTCAGGTAGTTCAGCCAGATAAGGGAAAGGCCAAAATTATGCCTTCAGGAGGCAATATGGTGTTGGAGCACCTCCCAGGTCTGACAGTGGGGGTAATGCTGGCAGACTGTCTCTGGGCATCGCACTGGTAACTTCTCTGCTGTTCAACTACAGGAAAATTGGTTCTCTGCATTCTGATTTTCTGTGTTTACTGTGATTTCTAGTTTCCTCTGTGAACCATGAATTCTCACAGATAAAGTGAATGAAAACCTCCTCTTGTATGAAGAGTGGCATGTATGAACAGTTTAGTGATAAGGCCAATAGGTTTCTTGTGTGTTCTGTGTGGACACTGACAGACGTCTCTGGGACGTGGTCTGAGCCATTATGCTCATGCTAACAGAACCCACAGCAGCCAGGTGACAGGTGACAGGTGCACATGCACATCAGTCTTTATCAAGTCTTTCCAACTGCCAAGATGTAATAATTATAAGCTCAACAAATTTCGTAGGTGGAGTTAGATGGGGAGCCTTTGATGGGCATCCTAGCTCTGTGGGTCATGAGAGTGAAGCATAGTACTGGAATCTGATGGGTACCACCTCTTGGCTCCCAGGACACATTCCTTGCATCATCTTTTCTTCTCAGGGATGGTCAACAGAGGAATACTCTGTAATGAGGGTCCCTGGACATCAATGGGTGGGGTGATTGGGAATAAGAAGGGCTTCTTATCGCTCCCTGACATTTCAAGCATTACACAGGGTTCCTTTCCCCTGCCCTGGCATGGATGGAATCTGGTGATGGGCACCCTACTAAGTCTATGCCTGTTGATCCCATAGATTACATCATATGTAAACAGTGGACATTGATCGACAAGCAGGCCTGACCAGGGAATTGGATTAACAAATGGCTTTGTTAATAAATGTGTATAGAAAAGAACAAAATTTAAAAAATTGTGTATCAAATAAACTAAAGTTTGTCATGTTGATACTTCTCCTCGGTGGGGTCATGATCTTTGAAAACATATCCAAAGAAAGTTTCTGTCATGAAAGTATTCCACCAAAGGTTCTACCAGTGCCCAGTAAGTCTGGAGCAGGGTGTCCCCCAGAAAATCCACACAATATACCATTAGCTCACTGTCCCATGTATTTAGGGTTCACATATCTTATTTCTCACAGTTATCAGGGTCTCTTCTCCTGTGGTTTCATTTGCAGATTTAATGGTTGCCTCATTCTGTTTTCCACAGTTCTCAGGGTCTTACCTCCTTGGGTCTCAGTCCAGAGTACACCGTACTTGGAGCGTATGGGTAGATTATGAAAGTGGGCTTTGAGAGGTCGGTCTTCAAAGATAGAGTGGCACTAAGGGATGACAGGAGGCTGCCCTAAAGCCATGACAGGGTTCTCACTAGATTCATCACTTTCTCTATCACTGTTATGCCAGGAAACCTTCTCCTCCCTGGCTGCTCCCCTTATGCCTCACTCTCACAAAGCTCACAAAGCATTTTCCTCTGTTAGCTACCTTTCTAGGGGTTCGTCAAGAAATCACTGTCATCCTCATTCAACAAGTACAAAAGCCTTGCCTGTGTCTCTACTCCACTCCCAGCTCATGACACAAGTAGGAAATGACTCATGTAAAACGTAATCCCGGCAAAACCCTAACACTCATCAGGTCTTTTTGGAAGCGTTGCTGTGGAAACGGTGGCATCTTGCACACCAATTTTCGTTTACTCGCCTGCGGCAGCGCTGAATAAAGTGGGTCAGCTGATCCTTTATAAGCTCCGCCCACACAACGAACGGTACTTTTGAATTTGTATCGGCAGCATTTCATTGTACTTTGTTATATTGGACGTGTGTTTTTATTAACTCTGTATGGTTACCGGCTTTGCTATTGTCTTACTACTCGCCAGGAAATCAAGACCCGGGCCTCTCTATGGATTGCTTCTGCCTACTTTTTTGCTACGGTTACCGGACGGAACGTTAACAGACCCAGGAACTGCCAAAGGACTCCTCTTGCTTCACAGATTTGTTTACTTTTGCTTCGAGTTCTTGGAACTCTGTGTCATATATGCTGGAGAGCAGGCAGGGGCAAGATGGGTACGAGCCTGGTAGACTAAACACGCCTTGCAGGCATCCAACACCCATTTACCACACTCTTGCAATCAAGTGCATTTCACAGTTAGCCCCGGCCCCCTTTGGGGAAATCGGATTGGCTCAGGCACACTTCCTATACACTCAAGATGTCCCCTGGCAGACTTCCTGTGAATACAGGGGCACATTCTAGTCTCTGGGCGTGGTTGGCTATAAAAGCCACGCCCAAAGGCAGACCCGTGCTTCGTGTTGCAACTGTGGCTTCGAGCAACACGCTTACCGCGATCCTCGACTTGTTCCTACCTCGGCTTCATCCGCGCGCACACCCTGGATCTCAGCATCTGGAAGAGAAAGAAGACATAAGAAAAGCAGTACCTGTAAGTGCTCTCGCTGCAGTCCAACTTCTTCAGCAAGCGCACGTGCTGTCAGCAGCATCACTTACCCCAATCTTCTTGAAGATCTTAAGGTAGCGCTCAGAGTTCTTGCGCACGCCTTCTTCGGCAGACCCCTCCTAAAATCACCTGTGAAGAAAGAAAGAACAGGATTAGAACTGGTAACCACAGTTGTCTACCATGCGCAGAACTCGCTGCATACCAAGGTCTCTTAGTGACACGCTGAATAACCAGAACTACTCTGCAAACGGAACTAGAACTTACCTGCAAATATATCTGATCCGGTGAAGTAACTGGAACTAGAACATACCTGCAAACTGAACTAGAACTCACCTGCAAGTAATCCGAACCAGTGAAGGAACTGGAACTAGAACTTACCTGCAATCTGGAACTAGAACACACCTGCAAGTTAATCCGAACCAGTGAAGCAACTGGAACTAGAACTCATCAATGGGTGAAGAAACACAGTGAGTGGCAGAACAAAGACTACCCAGGACCTAACGAAGTTCCAAGGGTTTCAGATATACAGCACTCTGCCTAGTGCAGGATGGAGAGTTCGCCCAATCTATCCTTAAGGTGAGCCATACTCCTACACTTCCCATCACATTACACACACAGGGAGGAGGGAGAAAGAGGGATCGGGGCCCATATCCAGGGAGACTAAGCAGCTCACATCTCTCTCAACAGATACCTGTAGTACCACTCCACTACTCTGGGGAAATGGTCTGGAAGGCTTCATCGCTCCCACACAGACCCAGGTGAGTTTGACCCTCTGGAAACATTTTGTTTTGGTTTGCTCCAAGACCCTGGTACTTTACATGCTTCAGGTCTTCTTACTTCTCTTCATCAAAGTCTCCTCTATTCCTCTCTGTACTTTCTCCTCCAACAATCCTTTACTGATCTTTGTTTTCAACTCATCACTTCCTTGTAAGTCTTCTTAAAGGTTAGCTGAGGTTACTCCCCAGACATCTTTGTGACAGCTCCTCAATCAGCTCCCAAATGTTTCTCAACTGCTCCAGCTGGTTCAAAAACTACTTTACTCACTTTGATTCTCTTTCTTCTATTTCCTGGTTGTTCCTTATCTCTCATCAGTATGTTTGTGCACCAACTGTCTCTTCTCTCTGCCTTCTTCACATCCTTGTGCTCCTTCTTCACCCTTCTTGGCCCTCTGTTACAACTCTTAAGGTATTCCAATTATCTTCCAACTATTCCAATGTCTTCATCCCTTTTGACACATTCCTCACTCCTGTAGGGACTTGTTTTATTGCAAGTATAGTTACTCTTTACTCTTTGACCTTCTTCACCCTTCCAGGTACCTTCTTCAGACCTTTGGATACTTTTCTCACAACCACCAAGATTGTTCACTTATCTCTCATCTCTTCCACTTTCTGAACCTTCCCTTTCCCAACCTCCCATGTCCACCACCTCCCAGCCCACTGGGCTGCCCAGATTCCTACCTGTTGGGTCTGTCTGTACCCAACCTTCAAGGTCCTCCTTGCAGGCTGCTGCCTCCTCCTTTCTCCAGACATCTGGCTCTCTCATCAGGCCGTCTGTCTCTTGCCCTTTCCAGTCTCTAGGGGCTCTGCTGAAGTCTCCTGCCCCCTACTCTCCCCGGATTGCAGCATCTCTGCTCAAGTCTCCTGCCTTCAGCTCCTCCTCAAGCTTATTTTTTTCCTTTTTCAAGCCAGCACCAGATGAGCTATTCCTGTGCCTTTGCCTACTATTGACTGGGCCACTGAGGTTTTATAGGGCTTTGGTCACTCATTCCAGTTTCCTTGTGATGAAATGGGAATCAGGTGTGGTAAATGGGATGGGGATTCTCCGCCAGGCTCTTCCTCTGTAGATGGATTCTAGTCCTGGCTGGTGTGGGTTTTAGGATTGGATTTCCTAATTGACTCTTGTTCTATAGGTTGGTTGCTGGCTGTCTCGGGGATACCTTTGTCTAGCTCAGGTCCCTCTCTTGGTTTACATGGATTCTGGAGTAGTTCCAGCAGGCATGCAAGGGGGGCAAAGCAAGCATAACTGCACTGCCAGTTCTGCAGGAATGCTGAACCTTGATTTTCTTAAATTGACCGGCATAGCTACAAATATATATGAGGAGGAATGGTGTTTTCAGCCCTGGGGTCCTCCACATTCTGACCCACGGGTCAGCTCACGTTGCTTGCAGCACCTGGCCCTTTGGCTATCTTACTGTCCACCTATGTGGTCAGGCAGGGCATTACATAGCTCACATGTCACGCTGCATCATAGTTCAACAACCTCTGGGTCATCTGGCATTCAATACCCGAATGGCATTCTCCTGGGTACAATGCACTGAAGCACGGCGCTGTTTTTTTCTATGGTAATGTTGGCATTTCTCTTCAAATCTGAATACGTTTCAGGCGTGCTACATTATGTTAGGGTGGCCAGCCTGTACATGCACATGTCATGAAACAAGAACACTTTTAGACAAGTGTTAGGGAGAATTCTCCAGAATCGCTAATTTCCCTTACCTACTGAGTCCCTCAGCAGCTTTGCTGGATTTCTAGGATTTATTTTTTCACCTGGTAAGAGTGTGAGCCTTTTTTTCCCACTCTTACATGTGTTTTGCTGTGTGTGTTTAACATTCTTGTGTTCATAGACTGTGGAGCCTCACCTACTCCACAGGCATCATCTTTTTACTGTGTATTACACAGCACCTTCAGTGCAGTGACACAGGGTTGTCTTTTAGACTTCCCAACTCAGACTCCATTTTCTGGGCCTGACTACTGTCTCTCAGGACATGTAAAGTTGCCATTGACTTTATTAGTCTTTTTAAAATCCACAGACCCAGTATAAACCATCTTACATGGAGTACAGGAAATGGTTAATATTTATCCCTTTTTGTCTGTTTCTCTTGGAGCATTGTTTTGCTCCCTTTCCATCAAGACTTGGCTGGTGGCAGTGGTGACTACCCTATTTTTCCTACCGTAGTTATCTTAAATAACCTTGGTATTGTTTTAGGCTATCTTGGTACCCTCAAACTTGAACCCGCTAGACCATATACGTTTTTATACAGTTCTGGCTGGGTTTATTCGCCATTTCTTTTTGAAAATGTCTTTCTCGTGTTTTACTAGGCGCGCCAAACCAGGTTTGGTTATTTTGTTCACCGTCTTTTGACTGGCTTCTCCACAGAAGTCCTGAAAGTCTGGGTAGGCAGGATGTGAGGGAGGGGTTTTAGGACCCCTGCCATGGGTTCCCTTGGTAACTCAAGTCGCACTCCTGTTTGATTGGCTAGGTGACTATCCAGCCGGGACAGCCAGGCTGTGTGAATGGAGGAATACTGCATAAAAAGCAGGTCTCTGCGATTGGAAAGTCAAAGTCGCCACTGGAACGAAAGAACCGATGAGGAGCTGATGGAAGAGGACCCCTACCACGACTGAACCGCCCCGTGAAGCCCTGCTGTAGGTCTGTATCTTCAAACTCCGACGACAGAGGTGATCCTCCAGGAATCATCTTCCCCTGAGCTGGTGGGACCAACCAGTTCGCCCAGACTGCAAGCCAGGACTCCTTCTCTGGTCGAATTTGCTGTACAGAGCTAGAGTGAACCGGATAGCCAGGAAGGTCGGACCCTGCTTGGGTTTTAAGGAGTGCACCTTTTATTTGTTGCTTTGCTCTGCTGCTGGTTTCTTCCCTCGGTAGTGTAGGACCCTCCAGTCTTCCTACTTCATGTCAGTCCAACAGTCGCTTCAGGAAGCGTGAGCCTGCAGGAACTGCCACGAACTTCCGCCTCAGCTACTGCTTCTTCTCCATTTAAAGGTACTGTGCAAATCTGGTTGTTTGTTTCATTTAGCCACGGGGAAACTGTGTGAAATATTTCTCCAGGGCTTGTCCTTCTCCAAGGCTTGTCCTTCTCTACTCTATGAACCAACTTTTCTGCTGACCTACTTCGTCTGGAACTCCTGGCAAAGACTTAACTGCAAACTACCCTGAACTGTGTGATCTTGAGCAAAAAACGTTTGTCCTATTGACTTTGGCCCTAAGCCTTTTTAATTTGATTCCATCACTGTAGTTCCTCTTTCTAGACTGCCTTGCTTACTTACTTGTTGGTGCTGCTCAATTGCTGCCTAACTTTGTCTTTCCCTCCCTTTTAAGTTACTAGAGTGCCATTTTGCTCCACTTCATTTTGTGAGCTTAACTTGTCTGGAAACTATTGGGAGTGGTGTGGTGTATTAAGAGTGTGATTTTTTTAACTGCTTTACTTTAGTGAGATGTTATACAACTGATGTGTAAATAAATGTATATTCTTTTACTCAGAAACCTTGAGTCAGTGTTTGTTTGAATCATAGTAATTGCTGTCCTTTGTGTAACTATTGATACTGCTCACTTGCTCTTGAGATAAGTCTGGCTGCTCAGCCATCGCTACCACTTTTACTGTGTGGTACAGGCTTGTACCAAAGGCGAATTTGTACTGTCACTTGTAGTCTTAATTGTGGGTGGTGTTACCAAAGGGTACTGCATATAAGGCATTACATAGTTTGCTATTGTGTACCTCTATTTGGACATGAAGCGTTCCATGTGATGTTGTTCTTCCTCCAGGTAAACATGTGATGCCATTTTATATTGATGCACATTTCACATTAATGCCCTGATGGCAATTGCATACCATTTGTTGTTGTAGGTTATCGAACAACGGACAACTGTTTGCTGTCTGACAGTGCACCACAGCACTGTTAAAAGTTGCCTAATCCGCACACTTTAGCCTGGCCGGTCTCGTAGCCTTTTTGGATTAAAAATAAAACCTGATTTAATCTGTTACCCCTCCACCACCCAGGAATATTTTTCCCTTCTAAGGGTTTATCCGGAAAGATAAACAAATGTTCACTAAATGGCAAAGTTGACTTCCCATCACATCAAATTCCCGTATTTAATTGAAAATTAAAAGCTAGGTCAGCACTGCTAACTCAGTGTACATTTTCAGACATTTTTGTACTCAAATAAGATCCAAACTAAAATTGATCATATGTTATTTTCCCATTTATAATTATTGAATGCACCAGTTTGCCACTTGTCAAAGAAGATCCAAAAGAACTCCGTGATCAAATGGTGCCGTGTATTCCAATCTTCCATCAAAAACTCGACATTGCAAGGTATTCAGCAATATTTTATTGTACAGTTCAGTTAAGAATGGCAAAGTCTTTGATCCGAAATCCCAAACCCAGCACTTTTTTTTTTAATAATGTTAGTATTTTTTTAACCATCCACTTAGAAAAAATACAGAAGTTATTCTACCATAAACTTCATTGTAATCTGTGTGATGAGAAGCTTAGTTCACCTTAAGTGTTTTCACTTAAAAAATAAGTTGCTCACTTGTTTGTCCTGCATGCTGCTTTTAAGCTGAATATATAGTTGCATTTGCCTCAGACCTCGACGTGTCTTCCCGTTGCTCTCCTGTACACCAAGGTTTACGTTAACTTTGGCTAGTGTGTGTCTTAGGGTTCATTGCAAGATGAATTCAATCTCTTTTCTTAATCTTTCAGACAACTGGAGCACAGTTTTGAATTGTGATAAAAAAAAAGTGGCTAAAATTATGTTACTGCCACTTTTTATTGGCAGTAACAGAATTATCTTAATGTTTCCCACATTGCCAAATTACAACTTTTGGAAGAATTACCTCTGGCTGAATAATTACCACTTGGTAATTAGGCCTGTCGTCATTCTGCCAAAATTCTTCCTTTGGACTTCATGGGGGATTTTTGGCAGAATTACCACTGGTGGGTAATGGACTCCTTAAATAGTACCTAACACCACCCCACCACCACGTAAAACCCTGTGGCAAACCCACAGACCAAGTGGCAGTAACTGTATCTAATGTGGGCAGTCATTTGGCAGAATAACCACTGAATTACTGCCAAACTCGGACTGAGGCCCCTCTATTTTTGTATATGTAGTTTTCCTTTTCCGTCATCAATTCAGGACTGCGTTTCCAAGATTGCAAGGATATAAAAAGAGCTACATCAGCATAATCTCTGATTTATTTTTTATTTCAAAAGTATTATGCATAGCGCACATCCAACAATAAAAAATACATGTTTGCCTACACGGGAAAATCCGCAGATGTCTGTGATTTTGTTTTTAGACATACACTCAGTAAACACTGATAAAAACAGGTTTTGAAATATGTTGAACTGCAAAAACAGAAATTGAAAAAAGGAAACTCTAATTATGAGACAAATGTGTAGTATTTCAAGGGCAATTACCAATATACACAACACCTTTAATATTGTCTTTAAAATGTAATGCTTGCTATGTATTGTTAAAAGGGAGACAGGGATGAGAAATCAGACAAGCACTACATTTCAGAGAAATTAAACTTCTATGTCGGAATTTAGAGTAGAATGGGAAAAGGTTCAAGATAGCCAACTCAAGGCTTCATATTTCAACATGACCCAAAGTGTTTCTAAGTTCAGAATGAGAGTAAATGAGTGTCTTTTTCTTGATTCTCGTTACAAGGCCTTCTTTACAAACATGATTTGATTTGAGTTTTGGGGTTCCGGCACCCTTCTGCTCAATCCCAGTCTGCGACTTTCAGATTCCAGCACCCTTGACATTCTCTTCCTCGGTCTCAGTTGTGAGGGTTTCCCATAGCCTTTTCTCTTTCTAAGTATCTCTGGCTTTAGGCGTATTCAATATCCTGCTTTGTCTCTGCTGGTCTTTTGAACATAAGGTTTTTCTTCAATGTATTGTCTCTCTGCTGTCATCTGGGGTTAAACTCCTGGGCCAGTCTTGGGAAGTCAAGTGCATTCATAGGTGATGGGGTCTTGACTTCGCATTCCATGAAATCTGCAATGCTTTCTCCAAAAATATTGAGTAGAATCGAGGAGTCGGGAATATCCTTACCTCAGGGAAAAATCAGTAGTTCCTTGATTGATTAAACCCACACAAAACTGAAAAGCTGGGCTTCTGAATGCTATCAGTGATGATGATGGTTACAAGCCAACAGCTTACAGAAACAAAGATGTGACAACGCTCTTGATCCCTTATTGCAGGATGTCATCAGTACTGAATCTTTAAGATGGAGTGGGTCGACTCAGATCTTAATGTTCCACCTGTTCCTCCCACACGTCAGCTGCTTGTGTCTCGCATGATTATATGATTGCTGCCCATAAGTTACATGCAGGCCTATCTCGTACCTACCTTGTTCTTATGTTTTATGTATATGATCATGGAAAAAAAGGAATGCTGGGCCCTTGCCATGGATAGCACTGTGCATCCAAGTAGCAACTTCTGATGTGAGATTGCACTTCCGCATTCAGGCTCACAAGCAGATATATTAATTCAGGTAAAACACACTGTGCAACTTGTAATATGCTACTACGTTTGTCATTGCACGCATTGACACTCCAGTCACATCATCAAGATGATCAGAGTGATGTGCATGTGATGTTCCAATTTCTTGCTCCTATATTGATGCATCACATTAGGTAATTCCCTGTTTGGATGTTAGAGTTTGGATGCACCGTCTAGATAACTATGACATGTTTAAAGGACATGCCCTTTTAACTTCATGAACCAACAGACGTTATAAGTATTCAGCGGCAGTCACCTTACTTTGTTGTTCATTGTCATTTCCCACATCCATGAGATGCTCCTTAGTTGCCAAAGCCGCCTCACGTCTTGGTGTCAGGTGTTGTTCCTTCATCTGTCCATGATGCAACCCAATGAGTCACCCGGTATGGAAATAACGTAAGTGTTAAACCCGCAGCCACCATTGTTTCCATACTGGGCGATCTCGAGTCCTGCAGGCGGAGGTGTCATTCCCGCCAGGAAACCCACATCACGATTTCAATCGCCTGAACAATGTGGAATTTGAATGCAGGTACTAACAGTGAAATGCTTTACGTTGGTAATTGCTGGGTTCTTGTTAACAGCAAAAAACAGGTGCCGTTTAAAATCTGTGTCCTGTTCGGTCTGGCAACTGCTCTAAAGGTTAGCCAAGTTGAGTCAATATAGCCCAAAATGTCAGGGGGGGTAGTGCTGAAGCCCAGTCAACTCAATGGTGTTGCGCTACTACTTGTGTTTAATGCCTTGCTTACTCCTAGCCCTATTCTTCCTCGTCCCAGTACTTATATACGAGGCAGTACGTGTGTTTGAGGCACTCTGCCTCATACAAAAGTACTGGGAAGAGGTAGAAGTACATGGAGGTAATGCCTGATTTAGCTACCTGTAATCTTCATCACTCCTAGTCCCACTGTTCCTCATCCCAGTACTTTCCTATGAGGCAAGGAGCCTCATACGAAAGCTCTGGGACAAGGAAGAGGGACGCAGAGGTAATTCTGGGCCAAGGAGCTGATTGTGGAGGTTGGGGTGGTGGGTGGGAGGGAGAGTGGATGTGTGGGTGGGCAGGATTGTGTGATAAATCATAATGGTTGTCCATGTCCAGGCAAAGCAGGCATGATATGTGGTATTAGTGGCTAGAGAGGCATTTTGATTTAGCCAGTCTAGTCATTCCTCAGTTTGGTATGACTTTCTTTTAACTGGACATTTCTGATAAAGTAGTCCTGCTAACTTTAATTACCTGGCTAGATTGGCATTTGGGTGCTGCCAGTCTAGCCATTTCTTACTGCGGCATTGTATATTTTTCTGGGCATCTGTGATAAAATGATATGATGTGATTCAAGTCATTTATAATGCGCCTGTACACAAGTGTACACAAGGGAGGGATGATAGAGGGAGGACAAGACAAACGATCTCACTAGGCCTTGTGTCATTGTGAGAACGAGAAGTGCAAGGGAAAAGGGAGCAGGGAAGTGCAAGTGAGAGGGGAGGGGAAAACAGGGCAGCAATGCTCTCAGTAAGTGCAGCCAGGGCAGAACAGCTATTGGTTGTGCAAGGAGAACAATGGACTGCAGGGTTACAGTTACAGCCCCTAAGTGCATGGTAGGCCCAGAGGCAGTGCAAGGGTGAACAATCAAGAAAGAGCCTGGACTCAGAGAGACTCTGAGGGTAGCCAAGCAGCCAGTCAGTACAGCAGACAGGTAGGTCTGGTAGGTCAGCAGGGGGCGGGGAGAGGGCGAAAGCAGCAGAGAAGAGGAAAGCTTTTAGCTGCTTCCGAAACTTCAGGTTGTCCGCCTCAAGTTTGAAAGGGGCAGGGAGGCCATTCCAGTTGGAGGCACCAGCAGAGGAGAGAGGTCTACCCCCACTCTCTGCCTGGAGAAATGTCTAAGCCTTAGAGAGTTGGAGGTAGCTGAGTGAAGGGTTAGAGAAAGAAGGTATTTTGGAAGAGAGCATTGGATTTAGTGTTGGCACTGACCCCAGAAAGCCTTGTGGGCAATGCAAAGGTTCTTGAACTTGATCCTTGCAGCCAGTGGAGAGATTTCAGGGCTGGAGAAATACAATCCCAGGGCTTGAGGCCAAGGCTAAGTCTTGCAGTCCTGTTCTGGATTATTTGCAGATGACGGAGACTAGAGGAAGACAGATTGAGAAAGTGGCTGTTGCAGTAGTCCAGCTTAGAGACAGTGAGCTTCTGGTGGAGAGTGAGAAAGGGAAGAGTCCCTTTGAGGAGGAGCAGCTGGTAATGGGACTTCTTGGTGATGTCCGAGATGTTAGGAGAGAAAGAGAGTGTGGCGTTGAAGATGACACCAAGGTTTTTTGCCTCGCAGAAAGGCAAAGGAAGAGGGCCCAAGGTGGTCTGCTATAGTGAGAGAGGAAACACAGTGGCAAGGGTCCCAATGAGAAGGATCTCTGTCTTACTGGCATTAAGGCAGAGATTGTTGGAGGCGCACCAATCCTGAATCGTGGATAGACAGTCAGGAATGAGCAAGAGAGGAGAGGAGGATGAGGGGAGCCTAAAGGAAAGCTGAGTCCTCCGCACAACACTGAAAGTTAGAGGATAAGGTAGAGATCAGGGAGGCCAAAGTGGCCAAGTAGAGGTTGAAAAACCAGCGTGAGAGGAGAGAGCCCTGGGGAATGCCACAGGTAGAGAGAGGTGGCGGAGAGAATGGGACCACGATCGACCTGGGAGCGGAGTGGCGGTCCAAGTGGAAGTAGGTCAGTCACTCTAGGGTCTGATCTGTGATGCCCAGGTTCTCACAGAGTCGATTGATCAGGATGGCGATGTTGACCCTGTCGAAAGCAGAGGAAAGATGAAGGATGAGAATAGAAGGAATGCTGGAATCAAGGTTACAGAGCAGCACGGGTGTTAAGGAGAGCAGTTTCCATCCCTCTGGCAGCTCTGAAGCCAGACTGATGGTCATGGAGACAACCAACAGATTCAGTGTGGAGAGTAAGCTGGGAGATGGCAAGCTTTTCCAAGAGTTTGCTCAGGAAAGGTGGAGATTGAGCGATAGTTTTCCAGCAGGTAGGATCAGCAGACTGCTTCTTGAGGAGTGGGTGCACAACGGAGTACTCAAAGGGAGAGGGGAACATTGCAGTGGCGAAAGAGTGATTACAGAAATTGGCCAAGGCTGGAGCGAGGGTGTCAATATGGGCTTTGATGGTTCTGGAGGAGCAGCGGAGCACCTGTTTGGATGACACTTTCATAGATCGGACTTGTCTAGAAACCTCGTCAGGTGTTGTCAGAGAGAAAGAGGAAAAAGGAGGAGGAGAGAAGAGATGGCCAAAATGGGCCGAGAGAGGAAGAGGACATAGAGGACAGGATGTCCTGAGATTTAGCAGAGAAATGAGAGGCCAGAGCTGTACAGAGGGCATGGGAGGGAACAGAAGAGGTATAGACCACAACAGGATTGACCAGTTCCTTGCAGATTTTAAAGAGTTTGGCCGTGTTGTTCGAGGCCATGGAGACACATGCTTTATTGTGTGCTCTCTTCTTGATGAGTGTTATTGCTTTGACTGGCATTTTGCTGAAAACAGTCTAGGTATGTCTAAATGTGGCCTGGCATTCTGTACTATGTTATTACGTGTTTACACTGGTCTACATTGTGCAACCAGTTGGAAGCATTAATGTTCCTGTGCACTGTTGGTGACTTGCATGTATTGGATTGTGTTACCCTACAAAACAATTGCAAACACTCTGGCTTTATAGCCAATTTATCTCAGAAAGTGTGCTGTATATTGCATTAAAACACATATTTATATCTTTTTCCTAGTGCAGTGTGCGGCATACCCCTTCAGCAGCACGTTCATGCGTATTGTGCAAGCGTGACAGTCTAGGCCGGCCCAGAGTGTGGCGCAACCCGTGATTTGTTGCCGAGTTGGGGGGCCCCCTCAGCATGGCTCGCAGGGGGGCCCCCACATTTTGTGTTACGCCACTGGGTGGGCATACATTAGCACTCCTGAATATGCTTTAAAGCTACTAGGACATTGAATGGCAAAAGTGAGTCAATAATTTAAGTACCTGGGCGAATTACTGCAATTACTGGCATATGAACTGAATACCGGAGAGACCGGGTAATGCTTGCGTTTGCTGTGCATAGATGCAATATCTTATTTGGACGTTTCAAGTGACAAAAGTACCTGGGTATTTGATAGCAATAGTTGCTACATGCGGTCATTGTTTGTGTAGTGTGAATAGAGCTTGGCAAATGAGGTAATGAACTGGCAGATGATGTGAGCATCTGAGCACATAGTGGCAATCCCAGTTAAATGACAGTAGAGCCTGGTATATGATGGCAATTGCAAGCGAATAGGGCACATTCTGTGGCATGCTATGGTTTGCTATTTTTTTTCTTCTATTTGGTGACGCTGCATAGAAACTCCACAACTCCAGGTATTGTTACAATAACAATCTTCTTAGGGAAAGGTTCCACATATGGACTGATTCACATTTTTAAAAAAGCTACGACGGTTAAATGCAAAATGACTAAAAAGGGCAGAGCAACGAGGTTTCTAAGCTAGGGGAGAAGGACAGTTTGTGCAAAACTGGAACCACCACCATTTTGTGTCATTTAAGTCCTCCAAACGTTTAGAACTTGAGAAGAGGATCACGCCGTGGGGTGACATTGCAGCCGGAATTTCAAAACGAGGGCCCTGATTCGGAGGACACTCCACTGTCATCACCCCCAAAGGGACCTTTACCATATCCCATTGCCTTTGCTACAAATTAGTGGGGCATGTCACGTGTTCAGCACTCTTGCTCTGGAAATAGAAAAAAAAGTATTTAGAGAAGATGGGGGATGCTGGGAGGTGCTGGACGGCGTTGGTTGGGGCCCATAGAGTGCATTGTGTGGGAAGGAGGCTGGTCCACACCTTCCAAAGTGATCCGAGAAAGTTTGCGGGCCACCTTTGTGGGAGCTCCACCACACTTACTGAAAACTATCAGAAGAAAAGAGGTTACATTCTGTTCACATCATATTGTCCAGTGAAATAGTAGGCCTACCACTCTTTAAATATTGATATCTATAAAAGAAAAAAATAATATTTAAAAACACAGTTTCCCTTTACCTGATTTCCACCCATGCCATGGCAGTTGAATATACCAACTTTCTCATTTTCCTTTCGACCCATGTTATCCAAGCATTGGTTGGTCTCCACATTTCTGATCTGAAATATAAACATGAATAAGAGGTGCTTAAAACACAATACGTCTTCACCGAACAAATCGAGTTTCAATAGTTCATTGTCAGGTGACCCACCTCCATGTAAATCAAGAATACGAAGAAATTCAAAATGCTTTACAGTTTTACTAAATCGAAATGTGTCATTATGTTCGTTTCCATATTAGAAACTTTAGTAATCCAAGTACTGACGTGATAGAGGTGAGTAGAATGTGTGACTTGTAGCTTGAATAAAGTTCCAAAGCTCCGATTCATTGTCACTGTCTGACCCTCACGTCAAATTATTGATCCCTCAAACCGTTCACTCAAACAACAGAAATACCATTTGACACTTTTTGCGTCTTTTGGAGGGTTTGTGCTGTCTTGTGTTTGGATGGATCCGTGGATGGAAGTGGAATTTTGGAGTGTATTTGTGTGTTGGGGTTTGACTAACTTGACATCTCTTGTGTATGTGTGTATTTCAATAGCTGGAATGTTGCAATAAGGTGCGTAGCTCTGCTGCAGTGTAGGAGTAGCATCATGAGCCTAGCTAGTGCCACGATACGGTCAGTGCCTAGAAATCCCCCGCGTGTGGCTAGGAGTTGTGAATGGGTGACCCTGGAGGGCCAACACTACCACTCGTTCTATGATGCGCAGCCCAGAGGAGGCACATGGACGATTCCCAAATCTCCCCAGCCCTTCCCTAACCTCATGTCTATGGCACGCCCTGGTAACTGTGAGGCTCATTGCGGCCTAGGGAACATTCAAGGACCCAGCTGCTCATTGAGCTGTTGCAGCGGGTATATGCAAAATACTGAGTACGACTGGGAAAGACTGGTTTATGGCAGAAAAGGTATTCATGAACTCTGCACAAAGTGAATGCTGAGACATGATATAGAAGATGACAGCCTGAAGAAGCACTTGATGGGAAGTAGACTGCCCCTAAAAGGATTCCAACTTGGGTGAACGTATGTTGTATATCCTCAGCTAGTAGAACCACACTGAGGTCGGCTATCATATTGCTGTTACCTGGGGGAATATGTTTATAGAAGAAATAAACATTCACAAGTCAGGCTCACATGGAAAAAAAACAGCGGATCTCACCTAGGCAATGACGTGTACCGAGGTAAATCCCACACTCGGATGACATCGGAAACTCAGGGTATTATGGCAGTGCGTGTTACAGAGAGATGGTGGAGTGGTGAGGCTGTAAAGAAGAGACGATGAAGAGCGGAGTGAGAAAGAGGAGAGAAAGGGTCAGGATACAGAGGACAGGCGCAGAGAGGACGACGGGGGAGAATGTTCAGAGAGGAGAATGTTGAGAAGAGAGAGGGGAAGGGAGGAGGAGGGTATGGCAATGAGGAGAAAAGGTAGCACGAGGAGGAGAGACAGCACAGAGGGAGTGGATGAGGAATGAGAGAATGGACACAGGAGGTGGAGAAGAGGAGAAAAAGCAGAATGAGGAGGTGGATAACAGCAAGGAAAACACAAAGGAGGACAGCAACAGAAAGAGAAAAGTACACCAGGAGAAAAGAGAAACAGAGAAAGGCTGGGTGGAGGGGAGAGGGAGAGAAGAAGTAATTACTGAAGCAATGTAAGGAAGACAAGGGGAAAAGAGAGAATGCAGAAGAGTGAAACACATTTCTTTTTTAAAATTTATTTATTGTGCCTTAGCCAACATTTTTGACTTTTTACACATTTTCCATAGAAATACAACAAACATTTTTTTAAACACGTCATTCAATATAAAATAATGAAATATAAAAAAAAACAGAAAGAAAAAAAGACAACAAAAATAGAAGTACATTTAAATTGATATGATATGATAGTTTATTTATAGAGCACCTATACACAATGTGATTCAAAGCGCTTCAAGTCAAGGGAGGGAACAAGGGAAAATACAATGACATTCTTACAGTAAGGATGTGAAATGAACTATCGTACTCGGCCTGACAACATTTCAGATAATGCAGGAGCTAAGACATAGATAAGGAAGGGAGGGGGAGAGTGGGAAGGAAATGGAAAAAGACAGGCAACTACCGTACTAGGCCTGATGACATTTCTGGTAGAGCCAGAGAAAAACAAGAGGTGAGGGAGAGGGGTGCAGAAAGGTAGGGGAGGAACAAAACAAGCGACTATCATACTAGGCCTGATGACATTTCAGATAGTGCTCGGGGGGGGGCAGTAAGGGGAGGGGATAGGAGACAGACGAGGTTGCTATCATACTAGGTCCTGGGACAATTCTGTCTGATAGAGTTAGTGCATAGAAGAAAGTAAGGGGAGGGGATAGGAAAAGGGAGAAGGGAAATGAGGAGAGAACAGAGAGTTAGTAGTCAAAAGAGTGGAGAAGCAAGAGGGGAAACTGAATACAATTGCAGAAGTCAGTAGTAACACATAATGTTGCAAGCCATGATACAAGATAAAGATGGGAACAGCATGATTCAGGGCCACCATGAGTACAAGATGCAAAGGAAGGATTATCATCAGAATTCCTTTCTTAATAAACATCCAACTTTAAGTCTCTCAAAAGTCTTACCACTTCCGCGGTTCAGAAAATTTCATTCCCAGATGACAGTCTAAACCAAAATTCCTCTGTGTCCAGCCATCTAATACCATGTACAAATTTTCGCAATCTGGGGACTCTAAACTCCCTTGTGCATGAACACTTAGATAAATATATTTCAATGTTTGACATTCATTAGTATCACATTTACCACAGCAACCATCTGATAAGGATATATCTCTGGCTGATTGAATTTCCAGAGTTGGGAGTAAATTGAGTCTGAACCTTAGGAAGAGGTCCCTTGAGCTTGGATCTGGATATCTGGTCAAATATGGAGGCAGAATCGTCCTTTTTTACCCATGCTGGAGAAAGATTGTGCCAACTTTGTCCTCCTCATCCTCTCTTCTGTATCCAACCAATCCCAAATTTTCATCCGCTCTTTTACTTTTGTCGGGTTTTGTATCAGAAGATCGGAAGTACATTCCAAGTTATTCTAGAGCTCTAGGCATCTAAGCTTTAATTTTTCTAGAAATGTGTTCGTATTACACTGGATTAGGATGGACAGATCCTCATAATTTCCCCGTAAGGGAACCAGAAGGGACCTATACAAGGAGATCCATTTCCACTCCAGCCACGATCTTAAAGAGGAGAGTCCCAATTCATACCTCAGGGATACAATGGGGACACAGTTCGGGAGGGATAGTGACTCTTTCCAAAGCTTTGACTATATCGAACCCCAATTCACATCCATCACAAGCAAATTTGTATCCATGTCAAATAAAAAGACCGGACCCACCTTTCCTAAATAGAATTTTACCAAAGGCAGTATAGAGAATTTACAAAATTTCGTTCTTATCCTTTTCATCTGAGCCCCCAACTTAATAACTTTTAAATTAATAGTTTTTAATAGATGGATTTCAGTTGGGTATGACTTGATTATAGATCCCAAATAAGTAAGCTCAGACACAACCTCTACTGTTCGACAGTCCAATTCCCATGAATAGTTCTTAACTCTTTTGTTCGGATGTTTGAAAATTATGATCCTAGATTTCTCTGGATTTATCCTGAGGTCAATATTTTGAGCATAGGTTTCCAGGGCAAGGAGCAACCTCTGAAGTCCAACCTGGGAGTGATCCAGTACCACCACGTCATCTGTGTAAGCCAACCAGTTGATTTTAGTTGAGCCGAGGCATAGTGATACTAGACCACTCTCCTTCATGCTTTCACCCAAGTCAGCCATAAAGAGGATGAACAAAAGAGGCGCTAGCAAGCAACCCTGGCAAACCCCTATAACGACCCTTATAGGCTCTGTTAGTTGACCCGCTCTAGAGAGTCTAACTCTCATCCTGGTATTATGATGTAATTCAATCAGGATAGAGAGTAGATTAGACGGTTTCCCCATGAATGCAGTTTCTTCCACAAGAGACCTCTATTAACAGTATCAAAAGCTTTGGTGAGATCAATCCACACCCTGAAAAGGGGTAATCCATTTTAGTTTCCCAAGTCTCCATTTTTATGCAACTAAGAACCAGACTGTTCAGGGCGGTGGATAGTCCCTTTCTAAAGCCAGTTTGCCATTTCACAATATATTCCATTCGAATTAGCCCATTCCTCCAACTCCCTTAAAATTAGGCCGATAAAAGATTTTACTGTCAGCATCCAGTAGTGAGATTGGTCTATAATTCACTGCTAGGAGTCCATCTCCTTTTTTGAAAATCAGGATTGTGATCCAATTTGCCCACGATTCTGGGAGTTGTTTTGACATAATTATTTGATGAGAAAGTAATTTGAGTACATGAGCCCACACTGATGAGTTCATTTTCAGGGTCCAATTACTAAACCCATTCGGGCCATCTGCTCTAGAAGTGGATGAGTTCTTTATTAGTAGCTCTATATCCGCTCTGGTGTATGTGAGGGACCATTGGGCAATATCCAAACTCACATGGACAGGAACACATATAGACCCATATACCAGACAGAAATGGTCCACCCAAGTCTGTTCTTGTAATATGGCATCCTGAGTGCACATCTGCCGTTCTTGCTTTTCCCCCACAATAGCCCACACATTTCTGGAATTTCTCTGACCTAGTGACCTGAGCATACATTCTCCATCATATTGCAGGATGGATGACTTAAATGATCGTTTCCAATTTCTATAATGATTTTTAATGAAGCTAAGAACTGTCTCAAGTATTTTCTGTCGAGTTTAGCTTTTTTTAGCACTGCTTTTTGATGTCTTACACTCCTCTTTTGTTCCATTATCTGAAGGTTAAAGGAATGTTTATGGGGCAGTTTATGTGTTTTTGGATATTATGTTTCTGGGGATCCAAATCCAATAGCAACAAATGGAAACTCCATGGATTGCAGGATTCAAACATTTGATCCTCAGGAACATTGGCCATCATGTTTTCCAGTTTGTGTGGAAACAGTTGCAGAAAAATTAACATCTATTGATAATTCAAGCATTGCATGATCATCCGCATTTCCTCCCTCTACAAACATCACACAGTTTTCAAAGATTTTCCCAGAAGCAAAAAAGTAGTCAATTACAGAGGAGGCTGTTCCCCTATGCCAAGTTGGATTACTTGGGATATCACCCCTAATATTTCCATTGAGCATCCAAAGGTCCCATCCCTTCATGAAGTTTGCCCATGTTAGGCCATTTTGTGTTTGATAACGTGATTTCATTGCAACCTGATATTTCGTCGACAGGCATTGAGAATTTAAGTCTCCTGCTATTTGGACTTCATCCATAAGGAACAATAATACATCAACCAGCAAATCAGACAACTTTGACAGAAAATCAAAAAGACCCCACCTCTGAGAGTTCCAATACAAGTTAACTAGAATACAACTATGTCCAACATTCGGGGCCTTATAATCCACCCTCACTATCAAGATACCTTGCTCTTCACTTGATAGTCTGGATTCATAGAGAACACTATTTTTACAAGCAGTTATCAGACCCCAGAAGGTCGACCTCCTTCCGACCCCAACGCCAATTGATGGAACGTGGTGAATGCATCTATTCCAATTGGACATGTAAGCCAAGTTTCCTTGAGTAAAATCAAGTCAAAAGCTCCAAAGATGTAGGATTTCCTCGGCTCATGGGTAAAAGAGTTATAGCCTCTAGAATTCCATGACAAGACCTCAAAGTGTTTTTTTTTACTAGAGGCTCTGCTGTTTAATACCCATTCTAAGGACAACTTGGGAAATGATCTCTGGAACCATTTCCCAGGCAGCCGTTGACGCTGTGGCAGTACCATTGTTGTTATTTTGGATTTGATTATAGTGCTGATTTCCTTTCAACTGGGGATATGTATTAACTGAAACAGGGCATGATTTGGATACCTCAAACCCCCTTTTTTGCCAGGCTTCTGTTTCCCCCAACTTTGATTCCAGACACAAATTTGATTTCAGTACCAATTCAGCTATATTTGTGTATGTAGAGAAAGGAAATTTTACCACATCAATATCATCCGAGAAGAAATATTTTAGACCCGGGATTGATTTAATTTCTGAGAGGATCCTGGGGAGATTCAGAGGTTACCCAATGTGAGATGTCAGTGACAATCTAGAAACATAAACTCTTTGATCTTTGAGCTGTTTTAGATTATTTGGATTTTTATTGCAGACATCTGGCTTTTGCTCCATCTGTGGTTGTGTTGGAGTGTTATTCGTGGGATCAGTGCCCTCACTCAAGAGTAGAGGGATTTGGACTGATTCTTTAGTACCACCAGACCTGGATTCATTAAGGCCAGTGCTTGTAGATGCAGGCCTACCTCTGTTGATGGTAGACTGACTATTAGGGCAGGACTCAGGCCCATTCCCCCTTGATTTGCCTCTTGTAGTTGTTTAGTTTTCAAAAAGATCACGGCTGTATTGATTGCAGAATTCACCACCTTTGTTTTTTTCTTAGCTTACAAGAAGATTGGGGCAATTCTCTTAGGTGGTTCAATTAAGTCTGTTTGGCTGCCCACTGTGGTTTTCTTTGATTCAGCCTCAGGTATCTCTCTTGTCTTTTTCCTCTCTTTTTCTTTGGTACTTTTTTTTTCTGTTTTTGACCTTTTCCCTTCTTTGGCACATTCTCTTTTTTCTTCTCTTCCCAACTCTCCTGCCTTCGCCTTGAGAATCTTCACAAAGCAATTTGTATCGGTCATCAGATGTTTCCTCTTGCCTTTAGACTTGCCATTCACCGGCACTTGTAAGTTTATGGCATCTTCCATGGCCTTTTTCTTCTTTTTCTTTTTCAATTTGTCTGATAGTTTTTTCTTTTTCTTTTCTTCCTGTTCCTCCGTGTTTTTCGATACATTTCCTGGGGCTTCTGGAGCATTAGTTTTAGATGTTACATCAAGATCTATGACCTGTGCCATTCGCAGAAATTCTTCCATCACTGATGCTGATAGGGGGGAATCATCAGGCGATAGCTGAGAGGCTATCATAGGTTGCTCACAATTAGGACCCTCCTCAATGCCATTTTGCGGGGACTTTAAGTTCTCCACCAAAGCACCAAAATATGTTTTCAACTAAGCATACTGGTCTGAGAGTCGGTCCAATTTTGTTGCTTGATCTTTTGAAATTTCCCAGAGTTCCCTTTGTACCAATCCCAGACCTTCATTGACTACTGATTTCATTACCAACATCATGATAACATTCAATTCCAGTTCCTTTGTTACTTCCAGCAATATACCCGTATGTTGCTTGTTAGGGAGAATTCTCTCTTTAGGCTGAATTTCCTAACCTAGTGAGTCCCCCAGCAGCTTTGCTGGATTTCTGGAGTTTGTTTTTTTCCTCCTGCCAAGAGTGAGACTCTTTTCCTCCCACTCTTGACATGATTAATGGTATTCCTTTGACTGGCAATGTGTTTTATGGGCTATGGGATCCTTTACTCCATAGGGTCTCATGTGTTTTTCCTATGTATGTTACACAGCACCCTCCGTGCAGTAACACAAGGGTGTCATAGTGACACCCCACCATAGACTCCATACCCTGGGACTGACTACTGTCTCCCAGGGCATGTAAAGTCACCATTGGCTTTACTAGTCCCAAATTATTAACAGAAACCAGTACAAACCATCATATTGTGGACGTACTGGTCGGGGAATTTCATTGCCCCGGGGTCTGTTAGTCGAGGGGGCACGTCTCCGTCCCCCCTGATCGAGTTTTGGCTGGTGGCAGTGGAAACTACTTTTTATATTCGACCGCAAATATTTTCCTATGGGATTTTCCCATTGTTCGAGGCTACCAACTTTAATTATTTAATTCTCATAGCCTCGAACATACCGCCGGTTTATTTAATTAATATTAATTCTCCGGTTGGTATTTTTTGCCAAGAAACGATTCTAAAATGGCGTTTGTGTTCTCTTCTGTGACTCAAACCCAAGTCCAGCCTTTTGTTGCACTTTTTTGGCGGGCTTCTCCACAGAATCCTCCAAAAGTGGTGCCACTCTCTCTGGGTACCACAGGGGGTGTGGGAGGGGTTTAGGCACCCTGGACCGAGTTACCTTGGTAACTCAGGTCGCACTCATGTGATTGGCCCAAGTGGTGAGCCGGCCGGCTCACCACTTAGCATGTTTGAGTGACAGCTAGGCTGAGTGAATGGGGGTTTTCTGCATAAAAGCAGGGCTTTGGGGAATGGAACTTCAGAAGTCGCCACAGGACCTGAGAATCCGACGAGGGAGAAGCTGAGCCGACCTCCCACAACAACACCACCGGTGGAGCCCTGCTGAACCGACTCACCACTTCCCGACGACAGAGAAGATCTCCCGGCTGGAGAGTCTTCTTCCCCTGACTGGTGGGCACAACCAGTTTTCCTTTCTTTCTTCGCACCCCAGCCCGGTTTGTGGTCGAACTGCCCGTGCCAAGCACCCCGGCAGCCAGATAGCCACTCACCACTGAACCGCGAATCACCGGACCGCTCCTTGTACCTGAGAAACTCCGCGGCTGGTTTCTTCCCTGGCAGTTCAACGGAATCCTGTCTCCCTCCAAGACTTGATCCTCTCTTCCCCCGGACGAAGCACCAACTTGCACCCGCTGCCAGGAACAACTGCCCCCGCTGGAGCGATCTCACCACTTTAAGGTACCGTGTCCGCCAGGCCTCCCTTTTTAAAGATTGCTACATGGTAATAATAACTCCTTAACCTTCTGGACTGGGCTGGCTGCCTTGACCCTCTAACTGGTCCCTTTCTGTGGTCCAACTCCTTTTTGAACCTTTACAAGACCTTTGTGCACTGCAACTGTGTGACCTTGGAGACATTTTGTTGGATCCTCTGAAAGTGGATCCTGCCTCTTGAACTCTAACTTCACATTTTTACTTTGCCTTCCTCCCTTGTTGTGTTCTTGAAAAAGTGTTGGGATCTGTTTCAATTTGTTCTCTGCTTTTCTCGACCTTTTTAAAAACAAACTATTAGAGTGCCAGCTACGTTAAGCGCTAACCGCTGTCTGAAAATAAGTGGGGCTTTAATTAAGACTTGTCTAATATTCTTTTAGGGGAGTGTATATCTTTTAGTGACCGTGTTTGTGAATTGCTTATTATTAATGCCTGTGTGTTTTCCTAGATGTGGTTTTAAATAAACAATTATATCTCTTTTACACCAAGCCCTGGTCAGTGTTTACTTGTTTTATTGTGTGCTCTTGACCTATTGTGAATACTCTGTATACTGCCTAACTCTTCTTGAGGGAAGTCTGACTGCTCAGCCACAGCTACCAAGTGAATCTGTGTGGTACAGACTGCTACCAAGTGGGTTTACTGCCAAACACCTGTAGTCCTAAATCTTTTGCAGTAGTCCCAGAGGGAACTGCACAGGTTTCTGCCTAACATTGCTGGACATCTAAATTGATGGCTTCAAACACCTTCACTAATGAACTTAACACAAAATTCAAAGCAGAAATTGTTGGAGGAATTAAGGTTGAGTTTGATTCGACTTGCCCTTGTGGCTGCATACTTGCAGCAGAGTCAACCAACCTGATTGGCTCATATAATATGGCTTCACTCTCCAAGGCACACTGTTCTTCCTGTATTTTATTTAGTTCATATGATAGATTCACTGGTATTTGCATTTCTTACTCCAGTAGGTTTTCATCACAAGGTTCTGTCACAATTAACGGCACTTGTGAGGTTTCATTTCCTACTTCATGGGCTGGAGACCGCGCTAAGGAGCAGTCAGTTGTCGCTGCTATGCCTTGGGAGAAATTAGTTAGTATTGGGTTTTTCATTGTAGTCATCCTGAAGATATAATCCAATCCAAGTTAGTAGTAAATGTATCTATAATAATTTGGTTGACCGGCGTCGAGATTCCCAATTCCTGTCCTTGAAGGTCCAAGGGGTCCACAGTCGAGTTCAGGAATCCAGTGGTTATTTGTATTTGATTATCAGAGGAAACTACACTTGGCGGAGGACGAAAAATACCCCCTTCTGTCTTATAACGCTTTATAAAAGATCTGCCTTGTATGCCTTGTACACTCTCATTCTGTTCCTTATAAGGTCCCTCCTTTGTGTTTTTTTTGGACACATGTCATCTGTATTCCCCGAGCTCCGTAGATCATACATTCTGTGGTTGCCTTTCAGATCTTTGTCAAACCGGCACACCACCCTTGGGTCAAAGGCTCAAGGGCCCGCAGTCCCCAAGGTGCTGTTTAGAACAGAACAGCGATTTTTTGCTAGTATTCGCCCTCGGGTCAAAGGCTTATGTGCCCACAGTACCCGGGGGTATTTCTTTCTTTCAAAGTTCCAGACAGATGTGTGCAATTAACACATGACAGACCAGATTGAACAAAGAAGAGCCGGTATTGACTGCCCCAGGCAACAGGGATCTGTAAAAGAGGAGAGGAGAGGGGGAGTTTAGACAGCATTCAGAGAAAAGACATCAGGGGGTTTTATGGAGTCAATAGGCAGTAGTCAATGGTCACAGGATTGAAACCTTACCTCTTAGCCCACTGTGGAGCGGGGAGCAGCAGACGTGGGCGGACTGCTTCACACGGCTCCTCCCTCCACTGGCCACGTCCCGCACACAGCAAACAGCCAAACAGTATTCAGAACGCGCCCTTTACTAGTGCGGGCTTCACGCCGCAAGGGCGTCTATGTTTGAGTTATATACCCTTCACTTCCTGGATGGGCGGGGCTGCTCAATCCAAAGCTCTTAAGGCAACAATGCCTCATATCCTTTGAAGTCCTTTGAAATCCAGTGGCTACAGTAGCCACTGTCACGGTCCGAAAAACAAACAAACACGCTCTGCTCTGCTCGAGTTCGTGTTTATCAGGAAAACACACAGAAGGAGGCACAGAGACAGCAGGTAGTAGCAGATAGTAGCACAGCAAAGCCAAACACTATTCAGAACGCACACTTTACTAGTGCAAATTGTGGGGAAGAGAAGAGAGAACACGTGGGAAGGGCCAGGGATGAATGACAGCTTGAAACCCCTGGTTCTGAAGATGTTGGTAGAGTGGTGGAGAAGCGAAGGTTGACAGCCTATACTTAGAGGGCCCACCGTATTGGTGGCTTACTGCCCCCTGGAGGGGGTTCACATCCCTCACAGTCTTAATGATTACACCTTTGCCCAGTGCATGACAACAATCTGAACATCCAATTGTAACAGGTGGGGACACTGGTATGAGACTTTAGGTGGACCAATTCTGACAATAAACAAACAACAACAACTACAGCCAAGAAAGACGTGCAGGACTCTATAAAGTCAAGAGACTAGGAATGGCTATGTTCTGCCCACGATGTAGACCCTGAGGGAACGAGTGAAGGACTGAAGTCCATAGACCTATATAAAGGTGGTATACATTATAATAACCTAACACTCACCCCTGAGGATTCTATTCTAAGATTAATCGCTTTTAGTTGGTTAGGTGCCGGAAATAAAGACTTAGATGTGTTTTGATCCCATTGCCATAATAACAGGAACTCGCATCTTAGGTTGTACCACATGTTGAATTCATATTTGCATTTACCTCCACCTAATGCTGCATATTTCCATATTAATTTTAGACACTCTATATGATGTTCCATCTTATGGCATCATATGCCTTGGAAGTGCATACCAGTAACAAGCATCATACACCCAAAATGTTTCACAATATACGCAGTGATCTTGTCACATGCAGAACACTGGCATTATATGCTCACATGCTTAACCTAAATGGCATATTGATATTTATTTGTTGATAATTTGTACAGGTTTAATATATGTACATGTTTTACAATATGTTTCTTGTTTCTACATCATTGCTCGTTGGACATTTTAGATGGGTACAAGCTCTGTAATGTATGCTGTAAGCTATTCATATGCGTTTTCAAGATGTCATTGACTCTTTTGACCAACAGCTGTACAATGTGCGCCAAGATAGCACACAAAAGTACATACCCACAGATTATTGTATAGTTAGAGAAACTGACAAGGACACAGAAGAGCACACGCACAGCAAAGCATACGGTGACACACAGACAGACATGCCATCATTTACAAAGAGACAGTGAACAAAGACACACGGGCATGCGCATAGATAGAGAAACTGAAGCTGAGTCACTTATAGGCACACCATGGATCAGTTGTAAGGAGACACTCTGCTGAAGCACATACAGGGAAAAGTACATAAGGCCTAGAACAGGCTGATGTATAGGTGCAGAGAGAAACATGTGGAGAGAGTCACAATGCCAGGTATGCAGGTAGGAACACAAACATGTGCATACTGGAATAGAGACAGCAAAAGGACAGAGAACACCTTGTACACTGGTACACTTAGGCGGGCACAATCAGAAAGATATGGTAGTGCACAGACACACCATTGTTGTTCGTGATGACGTATTTAAACACATAAGGCACTGTGAATGGAGAGAAGGAAACTCCTATGCAGCGGGGTGTGCGATCCCTACGCAGAGGCAAGCCCTCTGCAGGAGATGTCCATAGGGAGCGAGGCCACGTTGCGCCACAGAGCCCACTGGAGTGTGGAGAGCAAGGTCAACACTAGCCGGATGCCTTAAGGCTGGTGTTTTCTCTGAATGTGCAGTCCAGGTCGGGAGAAGAGACAGAGTGGTACCTGTCTCCTCTGGTGTTTTGACCACGGACAGGCTACGGTGGGCTCAGAGCCCAGTAATAGACACTGAGACCAGCTGGCTGAGAAGATCCCAGAACATAGAGTTCTACCATTGGAGGAAGTTCACTGAGGAGACAGGCAGCAACCTGGACAAGAACACTTTCACGGAAAGACTACTGCTAAGACGTATGGATACTTGAAACCTAGGCTGGGAGAGCCGACGAGGTTACTGTAGCTTTAGAAACTCCAGCAGTCAAGTGGTCAAAGAGAATCCAAATGAAAGAGGTACCAATACTTCAAACTCAGGGTGGGAGAGCCAACAATGTTTTGGGAGCCTTAGAAACCTGAGCGGGCAAGCGTCCAATGAGAATCCGAATGAAAGTAGTATGAATGCTTCAAGAGCCGAAGAGGTTATGGGAGCCTTAGAAACCCAAGCATGCACGCACCCAACGAGAATATGAATGAAAGAAGTACAAATACTTCATGCCCAGGCTGAAAGAGCCAATGAGGTTACGGGAGCCTTAGAAACATGAGCGGGCATGCGCCCAACGAGAATCAGAACCAAATAAGTATGAATACTTCCAATCCAGGCTTGGCATGCTGACGAGGTTACAGATCCTTAGAAGCCTGAGTGAGCAAGTACCCTATGTGTACCAGAGTGAAAAGATATATGAGCATTGTTTGTCAAGTTTGACAAAACCAATGAGGATGGGGAAACCGTAAAAATCATGAGTGGGCAAGGCCCTGCGTTAATTATGTGAACTGAGAGAAAATAAGATTTATGAAATGCAATAGGACCTTGGTGTGTCCCAGAGGCATAACAACCATTAAACAGAGAAGAGTGGCAAAAGAGATCCTGGAAAGGTCTTAAGAGAAACCCTTGTTTCCCAAGGAAGAGTATACCACGAGGAGGAAAGTTTTGTTTGGACTAACAAAGGCTGCAAGAAAGCTGAGAACTTATTTTACTTTGTTGATTTGGGTAGATAACTTCCCTCATAGAAGGAGTTATCTTTTACTTTTAAATAAAGAATCTTAAGAGCATATCAGTCAGTGGTATAAGTCCTTCTTCCATTTCACCAAATACCCCACTTGGTTTTAGTCATAATGGCACTTGATTAGTTGCTGCTAGGGGTACGAACAGCAAGCTAGTGAGCTGTAAGACCCAGTGAGACTGGCCTAGTGCAGTACATCTATGGCAATTCAGAACGCTGTCTTCCCTCACCAGAGAGAGCAACAAAGATCCACAGTGACATAACTCAGGTAGGCAATTTCCACTGTTGTTCAGACCATTCCCAGCGATGCTGGTCACCAATAGATGCTGGCATGAAAGTAAGAACTGTGTGATGCCAAATGCACAGTGCACTAGCTGCTGATGTCATCAATGGTTTGACCAAACGGACTGCTCTGAATCTTTGACTAAAGTGGTTTGCTTTGTAAACCTCACACTTGAAGAGAATGAAAATCGAAACAAGGGAGCACACCTAGAATTGTCCTATTTTTTAAATTTATTTATGTTTAGTCAACATATGCCTGTTCACAACACAAAGAGAAAACGTTAAAATATACAAATAATCAAACCATCATACATAATCAATCCATAAAATACACATTAAGAATCCATTATTCGTATCAAAAAGAAAAGTACAGTGGCAAAACACAAACGAAAGAATGAAAAACAGAAAAGGAGGAAAAAGTGAGAAACAAGAGCAGAATCCCAACCTAGTCAACATTGATGAGTTAATGTTAGACCTTAATCAATGACTCGATTTCCTTAATAAATCTAAGAACTTCCAAAGACAAAAAGGTTTCTTTCCCAGCTGACATGCGGTTCCAGAATTCCTCAGAGTATAGTGAGTCAACATTATGAACAAAACGTGAGAAGTGGCCATTCCATTGCTTACTAAACCCAATACATGGTATTAAAAGATGGTTTACATTCTGCTGGGTGCCCAAATGACAAAGATTGCAAACGCTATGGTCCAAAGGGCCCTAGTTCGTGATATTCAGTAGAACTCTTTTGGTAAATAAATGTAGGCGAAACCTTAGAAAAGGTGCCCTCCATTTTGGATTAGGAAACTTTCTTAAATAGGGCAACTAATAACCTAATGGTTTGTCCTTTACTGAGGAATTCTCAAAACATTTCATGTTTATGAATGAGGCCCTTGTTACAGTCCAATCAGTTTCCTGTCTAGATCATTTTTTGGTTTAATGGATTATCCATCAATTCCTTTTCTGACATTGAATAATTATGCCTAATATGTCACGTTTCAGTTAAGGAAGGCACTGAATTGTCATATTTTTGTCCACAAAAGACGAACAGGAAGACAGGACTGACTGTATGCAATTCAAAGAGGAAAAAGAGCAAAATAATCTTGATCTATTGTCCCTAAAATGGAGGGTTATGCAACACGCTGCATGATTTCACCAAAAGGAACCATGGAAATGTACATTTTGCAGTGAAGGGCACAAAACAACTGGAGGACTCTGCATTTGTGTGGATTGATTGGGTCCCTTCTTAAGAGTGCTTACTGACAGTGGGAGTCTTGATGTATTGGGGAGGTGCAAATAAGAAGGGTGAATGGACATTAAGGGGTTATGATTGAAGAATGGAGGAAGAGAGGGTTACTATAGATGGATGTGGACAGAAGGAAACGTACATGCAATGTCCATCACATACCCCATGCTCATGCACAAGCTGTGGCATGGTATGGTATCTTATGTTATGTCATGGTATATTATGTTACATAGCATTACTTTAATATGATTAGTTCTACACACCACTGCCATTTGTATTGTCTGCATGTGCTCTGATGGCTCAAAGAGAGAGGAAGTGGTTTAGATTGGTGAGGAGCAGAGGGAAAGGCAAGATTACATTGCCGGAAATTCCCTGAGCTAGGTGTGCATGTGAGTATTCTATGTGTTTTGGGATTAGATGCAAAGATGGCTTTTGTGTCTTCATGCACTCAATGTGAATGGACACATTGGATGTTATAAACATATTTTACTTGGGCTGTAGAAGTGTGGAGTTCAGTTTTTTAATGTCAGGCAGTGAGTCCATATAAATCCATGCATGAGTGGCTAATATAAGATTGTTTGTGGTGAGTTTCGTGTAGAGACTGAGCATTAGTAGCTAGGGCTCATGATACTTATTTAGTTTTTATGTTAGATTGTGATTATTCCATCGGACGTCAGCATTTCCAATGACTATTGGGTAGTTGTAGCGGGTGTTGGCTGGCTTTTGCTGGTCTTTGCCGGATCTACTGCATTGCTCTGCCAGTACCGGTTTGCTGGTAGTGTGTAACGACGTGGTGTTCCCTTGGAGTTTGATTACTGTCATACATGCTTTTCTGTTGGTTTTCTGGTGGTGGTGTGGCTGTCCTTTCTTTAGGTTCTGCAAAGTGGAAGTTTTCCAACTGTCACATATTCGTTTTCAAATGAGCAGCATGAGCTGGTGTGACCTTCCCACTGGGTTTGGGTATGATTACCAAGTCCAGTGGCTTTATTTCCATTATTTACCATTTAGTCATTAAAAGATCTGTACATTTCGCATTAAGCAGCAATGTTCCTGAATTTCAGTTGCTCACTTCCCTGCACAGCCTACTCCAAGGATTGGGCACCATGGTAGAGAAGATGAAGACACTGTGGGGGTCATTTTAAATTAAGTGGTAATTGCATGCAGGGAACCGCCAACACTTGCACTTACATGCTGCTCGTCCTCTGCATGCAATTTTCAACACTCTCAAAGCGGAGCATAAAATTCTAGAGAAAAGCAAGGCCAAATCGCCTTCACTCTTTACTTTTACTCTCTGCTGTGAGAGTAATTAAACACTCTGTGCAAATACGTGTGCAGTTTAAAAAAAAATATGAATTCCAATGCATTCCCCCGTTCATTAGCAAGTGCTAATCTGAGGTGTGTTCCATGGAATCCATTTGTTTTACACCTGTATGAAAATCTCATCCAGTCGTAAAACCAAGTGCTCTCTTGAAACGGTGGAGGAACGCGAAAAGGACATTCCACCTTGCTGCCACCCCACACCACAAGAATGCGGTAATATGAACTAGAGCAGTTTACGCTTTGCTTTTATCTTGCACTTCTGTAGAAAATAACCCCTTTGGTCTTTTCCTGGAAAGTCGCCTGCTTTCAGTTCATAGGCTGCTTCTTAATCTCAGTTCTCTTGTTTATTCGGCATCGTGAGCCTTTGGATTTGTTGAATTAAGCTCCTTGACCTTGTAGTACTCCGTGGGCGATAGTGGAGTGTTTCCTTGTCCTGCAGAGGCAGTGTATAACTCTTAGAGCTGGATGTATGTGTTCTCTCCTGTTGAATTTGAGTAGTAGTCCTGCTCCTGCAGGTTGGCCGCATTGGAGCTTTGTCATGGGGTATTCTGCATAACTACTTATATGCTGCTGGTATAATCAGTTCTAAACATAACTAGGGCTGTAACGGTCAGTGTTTGATGCAGGAAGTTGAGGTATATAATCTGTCTGCTCAAGCATAGGTGGTAGAAGGATTTTTCGACTATCATGTTGACTTGTGTTTCTATCCTGAGGCCACCGTTAGTATGCAGAGGTTCTTGATCACTTTAGATGATCTAGGGCAGTTATCCTTTCCCATTTACCATGACATTGGTGCCTCAGGCAAAGGTAGGGCAAGAGTATCATTATTTAAGTTTAGTCTGGGCTGAGATTTGAGCTGTTGACCATAACAGGTGAGTCTTTATGCTTTTATCAAGTAGATGTTGAAGAGGTGGGGCAGGGAAACTTGATCCTTGGGATACCCTAAAGGCATAATTTTGCAGGTTTTAGTACAATGGAAGTCAAGTGTTTTCTGTATAATATAGCTAATACAAAAAGAATAGGGAAGGAGGCTTGACCATAATGTCACTTTGGATGCACTTTGGGCATCATGGAACATCCAACTGAAACCAGGTCGCCATTTAGATGTACCTCTAGGAATTTAGACATGGATCTAAAGCAATTTCTAGCCCTATCTAAAAATGCCCACCCAATGACTTAACTCTCTCTTAGTAGCACTGGGTGAAGCTACCCAAAAGTGACCACAAGTTTTACTGGAACAACAAGCCAAACTTTGGGACAACAAGCCAATGTTTGAAGTTTGACGGGACACTTTTGGTGGTGCAAACGAGCCTTGTTTCACCTCCCAAAAGCACCACTGGGCTCTCATCCACCCCTCCAATGCTCAACATGACCTTCTTCTATCCATCCACTGGAGAAGAGTTAAACTTTAAAAAACATGTTTCCAGTGCAAATGTTCTGAAAATAGGAAAACACAACATTCCTCATCGCCTTGCAGGGGTCTACAAAGGGGTCTACAAAGCCCCAACAGGGCTATAGAGCAAGTTATATGACCCTATGTGTGATGGCAGGAGTCTGCCACTCCATGCACAACCTTATATTTACCCCTGGGTGAGGTCAAATCTTTCCAGAAAAATTTCTGAAAAGGGTCAAATAGTTTGTTGGACATCAAATCACTCAAAATGTGGATGGTTCAGCAAATACCCAAGCTTGTTTGGCTATACTTACTTTAATGGAACTTAGGAAGGTTTGGATGGACATGCACATCATTGGGTGATTTATCCTCACAAACTGGTGTGAGCTTTGTGGAGGTTTCGGGTTGAAATGGCATACTCAGAATGTGACTACGACTTACATTCAAAACTTAACAACTTCCTGATTCTTTGTGGATTTATTTAGATGGACAAAATGAGACCAGGCTCATTCACAAGAAGAGGAAAATGCATAAGGCAAGAGGAAAAGAAAAAGCTATAAGATTTAATTTTGTTTTCTGTAATGGATATCTTACTATGTTGTGTTTCAGTCTTTTTTTAGTGTATCCAATTTTAGTTTAGATTTCTTTTATTTAGTATATTACAATCAATTATTTGGCATTTTATACAACAACAATTCACATCAAAAGCTTATCATGTTAAGACCATTATTATAAATTAAAATATCTCACAAATCAATTATTTCAATAATCAAAAAGAAAGAATCACATATAACAGTTCTCATCTATGAAGGACTTACTCAGACACCAAAAAGTATTAAAAATAAAAATAAAAAAAATATAATTCCTCCTGCATGAAACATTGCTATAGCTGTTCACTGTTATATAATACATCATCTGTCATCCATAAGCAGATGTCTCCTGCGCAGAGTATTCAAGTAGATACACGAGAGATGTTTAATGCTTTCCATATTATGGGTAGAGCAGAATCTGCAGTTCTTCATCGCTTTAACAATTTTCAGCCTTTCTCCAATAACCTCCATAGTGTCCACAATATCAAAATGTGATTCTCAAATAATCTCACTTAATGTAGTGAGGGGGGAGGGGGAGGCAGAAAAGAAATCTGGACACAAAGTTTATTATATGAATTGGGTTGGGAAAATGCCTCTCTGTCTCTGCACTATAAACATAAACTAAGCAACGGTCGGTGTCAGGATGTCAGAAATCAAAAGCCGTCCTTGTGTCCTAATGTTCTACTCTGACCCTCACATTATAAACAAAATGGGAATGTCTTTAACCTGATTTTTGAAAAAGTGTCCATAGCAAGAAATAGCACAACTTCAAAGTAAATGTTCTCCAGGATGAAAAGGGCTTGCATTCTGCAAAGGTGCATCAATGTCACTTGGACTAACAGGTCTTTGTGTCTTTTCTGGGCCCACAAAAATCCTGTTAAGTTAAAACAAGTTAAACCTTATATGTTCTTTGTTAATAAATGTTACTTCTTTAACATAAAGTTCTTTCTTTAACAAAGAGTTCCTTCTTTGTTTAACACATATTGCACTGTTTTGTTCTTTCTTACAGATGTGCAATTTGCCTGGTATACTCTCCTGCAGGACTCTTCATGCACTTGCAATTTTCCTGATGCACTATCCTGCCAGGTCTCTTTACATACATGCAGCTTCCTGGTATACTCTCCTACCAGGATTGCTCTTCTTAGTATAATCTCTCTTTACAATCAAGTAGCATATATCCTTCTTGGTTCAGTATATCTGCTTGTTCTCATTCAAGCTTTCTTTACACTGGTATTCCCATCTTTTGGGATTTTGGGTTAGCACTTTTACTCTTATGCTTTGCAATCAATCCATTTTGCTTTCTGGGACTTACTCCTCTTGTCTTCTCAACTGCTTGGTGTAGGCTTGCCAGGATTTCCTTCTTGCACCTTTTTCTTTATAACCAAGCAGCATGTACGCTTCTTGGCTGGGTATATTTACTTGTTCTCAGTCAAGCTTTCCCCACAATTTCATTCACTTCTTATTTGGAGTTTCAAGTTGGCACTCTGCCCTTTTTCTTTTTTATAAACATTCTGGAAGTATTTCTCTTTCTGTAACTTTCTAAAACAATTCTTGAAGTAATTCACTTTCTGTATCTTTCCATCATTCAAAGTCTCTTTGGTGTGGTTGCTGAAATGCTCTTGGTCCCTACTCTGCACTGGCAGACTCACTGTCCCTGTATTGCATCTTTGGTCTTGCTCATGCAGTGTTACACTGCTGCTTGTCCAGTGGTCTGGGCAGCTCTGATGTTCCTTTGGCTTCCTCTGCAGCTCTGTTCCTGCATGCTGGTTTCTGTCTGGCTCCGGGTAAGGATCACACTGCTTCTATTGGTGGTCGAATGCCCTTTGTTCCTCTACCGGTTCCCTTCGTCTTCCCGACCTGCCTCTCTTGGTACCACTTCTCAGTGCTCTTCTGTGAGCAATCTACCTCACCTCACCAGACCGGCTCACACCACCACCTTCTGCCTACATGCGCATGCTTGCAGTCTCTGTATACCGGTTTGTGCCTCCAGCCTCTGTCTGCCTTGGTTGGAGAAGCCACGTCTTCTCCCAATCTCATACTGACGGTGTGCTGACCATTTTTAAAGGACCCACAAACAGGTGTCTTACACCAGCAACTAGTACGCTAACTGGGCTTATTGCTCTGCATCAATTGCTTCATCCTTCTCATCTCAGTATTCAGGAGGTTATGGGATTTGAAGACCTTTGATGGTTTTTACTTTAGCATTTGGAAACTTGCTTTTATGAATTCCACATGATTAATCAGTAAGAAAAAAAAGGGAAATTGGAGCTTGTGCTATTTATGGTAGAAATGACTGGTTGGTTAAGATAATGTTGGGAATAAGATGGTTTACTTTCCCTAAAGGGGGGGAACAGACATATGGCAATAGGCAATTCGGGTTTTAGGTATCAATCAGTCTTTTACATGGGCCAATGGGGGATACTGCGCCTTATCCAATGAAGCCCTGACAACCCCCCAGTGGCCATCTCCATCCACGTGAGCCTCCCTCATGTAGTGTCAATCTGCATATTGTTATGGTTAGAATGAGCTAATCCATTCATCATTTAGTATAAAATCTGTTTAGCAATATAGTTTGTTCCGATCTATCATGGATCAACATTTGATGAGAGCCAAGCAGAAATATACAATGTAGATATACTTGTTATTTTGTAAAGCGCACATTGTAGTTTTTCTCAGCGCTAATTGTGGTCTGTTTTTGTCCATTATGAATTTGGCTTTGCTAAGTGCGAAAATGTGTTCATGAATACAGCTGAATAGGGAAGAGATGTTATTTATAAGAGCTTGTCTTTTGGCAGCCACTGTTGGCAGACTCTCAGCTATCCTTTAGCCGAGAAAATAGCCTTGACTCTGGAAGAGATAGAGATAGCATGACTAATGTTTTTAGTTTCTGCAGAGTCCTTATATTGTGTGCGAGCGAAGGAATGTTTGCAAAATATGCATGCTTTCTTAGAATATGTTGCACCACAGTACAGGGCTATGTTGAAATGTATGCACGTAGGCAAAATGCTGTTTGCCATGGAATGCTTCTATGCATATAGTATAATGTGCATTAGATTAGAAAAACGCAAAAAGGAACAAGCCTGGAGACAATCTCACACAGACTATAACAAGATGTCGCTCAATAAGACAACGTCCAATTACAAAAAAGAAATCATAGCTGCCAAACAAGAGTCCTACAACCAGAGAATAGCTCAGTACAACTCTAGCACCAAAGAATTGTTTACGATCATTAAAGAGCTATAAACACCTGTGCTAACTCCAGACAACTGTGTGAAGGACAAACAATGGTGCACCATTGTCCAGAATGCCCTCACCAATAAAGTCACAGGCCTACAAACTAAAATCAAAAATAAGAAAGAATCCATAGCCAAACCAACAAACTCCATCAATTCCCCCCCGCTCACCACACCCCAATACCTCAACCCAACGCCACTCGCTTCTCCAAAGTCTACACCCTTGAAGTGGAAAAATTCATCCTCAGCCTTAAACCATCTAACTGTCAGGGCGACCTTTGCCCTTCACAAATCATCAAAGATGTGGCAAGAGACTTATCACCATTCATTTTCAGACTCGTTAACGCCGCCTCCTCCTCAGGTACAGTCCCTAGTAACCTCAAAGAGTCATGGGTCCTCCCCCTTCTCAAAAAACCCTCTCTTGACCCCACCATTCACACCAACTACAGACCCATTACCACCGTCCCTTTCCTGCTCAAGATTCTAGACAAGACAGCTTACCAACAAATACAAACATGTCTGGAAATAAACCATCTCCTGGGTATTCAGCAATCAGGCTTCAGACCGTAACACAGGATGGAAATGGCCCTTATCGACCTGAAGTCTCAAATTGACACCCTGAGAGACAATGGGAAAACTGCTTTACTGCTCCTCCTAGACCTTTCGGCGGCATTCGATCTAGTTGATCACAAAATATTATGCAACCACTTGGACTCAGCTGCCCACTTTTCCCAAGAAGCTATTGGCTGGATTGAGTCATTCCTCAGCAATAGATCCATGCGTGTCTTCTCCACCATAGATACGGCCAACCCGATCCCCATCACATGTGGAGTCCCCCAGGGTTCATGCGTCTCCCCTACACTGTACAACGTATTCACGAAGCCCTTGTTTGATGATCTCGATAATCTGGGTATCACCTACACTAACTACGCCGATGATACCCAGATCCTCATCCCGTTGACGGGAGATTACAACCATGATTTGGCTTTGGTGAATAGGGTGTAACTCATCATCCAGGCATGGATGGCCTCAACCAGTCTATGCCTGAATGATGACAAGACTGAACTCATCATCCTGGGTGCTACCGCTAACCTAATTAAATTGGACCACAACTACACCAGCTTCATTATAGACAGGAACCTGATTAAGGTAGCTAAGGAAGTAAAAACCTTAGGAATTTACATTGATTCCTCCCTCTCCTTGAATAAACAGGTTAGCCCCATGGCATCCTCCACGGCCTACACATGTAAGCTTATAAGAGCAGCCAAACCTTTCCTATCCTCGCAGAGTTGCATCACATTAGACAGAGCCCTTGTATTATCAAAACTGGACTACTGCAATGCCCTCTACCTAGGAGCCAGCAAACAGGTTACTAACAAAATACAGATGCTACAAAACAACGCTCTCAGAGCGGTGCTTAGCATCTCCAAGAGAGAACACATCTCTAACATTAGGAGATCCCACAATTGGCTCAACTCTACAGATAAAATCCTGCTCAAAGTAGCCTCACTAACACACAAATGCCTCAACAACGCTGCCCCCCGCTACTTAGTCGACAGGATAAGTAAACACACTTCTAACAGACCTACTAGATCTTCCAACGCTAATCTGCTCACAGTTCCTATGTTCAAACGTACCAAAATGGGTGGCAACAGCTTCCAAGTGAAAGCAGCCCAACATTGGAACTCCTTGCCACCCTCTCTAAGGACACGTCAAACCTACACACAGTTTAGACGCAACTATATCCATTGGTTAAAGACCAATGACCGATAAGTGACTACTCAAACCACCACACTGATGCAATCTATGTAAATATGTATATTTGTAAACTTGCAAATACTGCTTTTATCGTGACTGTTTCAACCATTGTACCCACTGTAATTAATGTACTTCACTGTAACCTGTAACCAAGCTTTGAATAACCTTGTTGCACCTGCGCCCTCATACCCTCGGGTCTGGTGGGCATTACAAATGAATAAACTAAACTAAACTATCAATGCCAATATGCCACTATGTATAAAACAGTGGATTTCTGTTCAGTAGAGAGCAGGCAGGGGGAGGGAGCGAGGGAGCTCTCAGTACAAGGGTGTGCTGGGAGGGCTGGTATTGCTGAAGCTGTCATTGCTAGTGCTGAGTGCTGGGGCTTTGACTTGTTAGTGAGCATGCTGCCATGTACAATAAACTGTGTTCAGTTTGAATCTCCATCTCTGTGTTTTAGTGATCTTATTTTGTTTCCATATTATAATATTTAGAGACAAATGGTGCCCGTATAGGGTTGGGATCATGGAGCAGCTGCTATCACCTGGCCACATGGGAGGAGCTTACCACCAGGGAATTTGTGATGACTCCATTGGATTCATCACAATAGCTATTGAGGAACTCATTGAGATAGGTGGGTGTTATGTTTTGCTTGTGTACATTGTGAGGACGTCCTCACATCTATTCCCCTTGAATACTTCGCGCAGGTGGCCAGGGAAAGGCCATCACCTCTGGATCCTGACCCTGGGGTTGGAGAAACAAGGGAGGATCACCTGGGTGGAGAGTAGGTTGAACAAATATTAAATTTGAACTATAAGAGGTAAGAATGAGTAGGGCTAGAGATGGTATAAGTAGGCATGCATAGAATTAGTGTAGATTGTGACTATAGGCAGGTTTTTAGTATTTGACAGTGAAATAATATGTTGAATATAGTAGCAAAGGGATTTTGGATTGACATTGGCAGCAGAGAAAATATTAGAATGATTGTGGTCATATTTTGAAAACATGTATTTTTAGCTATTTTAGCTTTAGGTGAAGCAGAGGCTTGATGCTGTAAGAGGATTCAATTCAACACTACAGCTAAGTCAACGCCTAGTCTATAATACTGAATGAAAACCCTTATTGATATATCTTTAGGTCCAGTTCATGCGTTCTGGATGACTACCCCTATATAACACCCCTCTCTTGGAATCCCCCTGACCCCACTGAGCCAAGAAGTAGTTCTGTTTTGCAAGTTAAAAGGTTTATTTGATAATTTAAACAATAGGTATATATATCCCACTTTATAATAAATTAATAATTGAATATCACCCTTAATCTGATATGATAAAGATTAACAATGGAGAATCTGGCACTAGCACACTTCTTTATAATCACTAATGAGTTGACATGAAATGGATAAGATAGCACACTGGTAAATAGGTACAGAAGTATAATGTGGTAGAGAATGCTTTATAGAGTTCAACTGGATGTAATGTTGAATGAAAATGCAATACAGAAAATACTCAATATGATTTCAACAAACAAGGTAATCACTTTTCTCTGGCAATCCCCTCCCCCCCTTGATGCAATGCAAGGAAATGGAAGGAAGCACACAGTTCTCAGAAATGCAATCAAATGTGATTCAGTTCAATCCCAGCAAGCTTAGACTACATAAGTTTGAAAACACAGGCCCAAATTGCTTTGATATGTGCTGGCAATGAATGAGAAATATGCTGGAAATGCTTTTAATTCCCTTTCAGAGGTTCAGGGTGAGTGGTATCTAGTTAATATTAGTCCAGGCTCACACTAGCAATGATGCAGGGATAGTTAGCAGGTTAAACGAATTTCTGGCAAATGGAAGGCAAGCAAACTGCTGTTTTCACACGTGGAGAAATTTTCAAATCGCGGCAAAATTCGCGCGTGCGTTTCTAAGCTTTCAAATGAAAGTTACTGCAAGTCTCTAGCACAAACGGTCGCGGAGATATGAGCGATTTAATAGAGGTCGTTTTTGGTTTTGCAAATTTTAAAAGCTCAAAATGACAAGTGGCAGATTTTGCAGCTAAAATGACAGGTGACAGATTTGGAGCTATCAGGCAGTTCTACTTAGGTTAAATAGATTGAATTAGATGAATTTAAACTAAAGCTTGGTTCTACACAGTCCTGCTGGGTACTCACACTATATTCTTGAATTAAATGGGCCTCGTCACGGATCTGGTCAGGGTTTTAGACTGGGCTCGGGTCTCTCTCTGGGCACAGCACTGCTTTCTCTCTGGGTACAGCACTGCTTTCTCTCTCTGGTCTGGTCTCTAGTTTGGCTTTCTGGAGGTTGATGAATTTGAAGTCTGGATCTCTGGATGTTGTATGGTCCGGCAGAGCGCGTTGCAGCAAATGGAATTGAAGGTCTCTACCTAAGTTTCAGTGGTCCATTTATATGTTCTGCAAGTGGGTGGGTGTGTTGGTCATAACTAAACTTGCCCCTCTCACTTGTCATTGGTCAAATTTCCATTCCCCACTTGATTTGGGGAAGGAACTGTGAGTCAGAGTGATGTCATTTTATGATCTCTTGAAAAAAACTCCCCTGTAATCTGTGCACCCAAATCTATATATGATCAAAATCCATATTTCACAGTTACACAGTTGTTTGAAATTACATACCCATGTCACCTATCACATGAGGTATACTCTGTCCCAAATCTGCTGTTTCTAGGAGCTTGCATTCAGAAATGGCACATATTTTACTTTTTAACTGATTTTTCAATTTCTGACATTGACCCAACTTTACATACATGTGCGCAGGGAGTATGGACATTAACTGATGAAGTTTCAGATTTTTAACATGCATACATTTAGAGTAATATCCACTTTTCCGCTAAAACCCCCCTGAACATACCACCGGTTCTAAAAACCTCTTAAACTGTGGGCAGAAAAATCACAAGAATTATGGTATCATTTATAAAATTTTCACATATCCGCACCATGAGTTATTCATCTTTTTAAAGTTATGTTCTGGCTCCAAAGGGGTGTGGTTTCCTCTCAGCACAAGGTAGAAATACTGGTTTATCCAGTTCTGCCAAGCCAGCTTGCTCTCACAGGCAGTGCCCCTCCCAGCTTCTGCCAAGAGGAAGCTACATTTTACGACTGCTGTAATAAAACCTTTGCCTGAGTCAGGAGAGGCTCATTGTTCAAGAGGAAGCCATTTATGATCCTCTCAATAAACCCTCTGCCTGGGTGAAGGGAGTTGCATTGTTCACTCTCCTGCAGAGCACAGGTAATTCAATTATCAGAAAGATGGCATATCCTTAGTGTTGCCAGCAAAAGGCAGATAGCCCTGGGAACACGGTTGTGACTCAAGTTTCACTCCTGATGGGGGTAGCTGTCAAGCAAAATCAAGTTCCTTAAGCCAGACTTTCAGCTGTCATGTTTTTTTTTGTTGCTTTTTAACTTAACTTGCAATTTTACACATGCAGCTAGAATGCTGATTCTAAGTGCAAAACTATGACATTTCAACAGTTACAAAGGCATGTGACACCAAACATAGGTCACTCATTTAATGTAAACATTTTCGATTTTAGTGTCTTTAAATCCAGTGCAACTTAAACTGCTGCAATCCACAGCTCAGCCAGTCTTGTTATAAACCTTCCAGTCACTTCAGAATATCACTTTACATTGTATCCACCTCTCAGTAAGTCTTTCTTTAGCCTGCTTTGGGTTCATTCAGTTTTACACAAAAAAGTAAAATCTGGTGTGGTTTTAAAATGCCGGCTTTTGGATAGTGGTGAGTACTGGTACTGCACCCATTTTTGGGATTTAACAAATGAATTCCCCACAATTCTAGGTTGCATTTGGCAATCAGCATTTCCACTCCCAATGGTTTCAGACTACTGTGCGGGTAGTCCAATGGTGGTTTTAAAGCGCTTTGAAGGTAACCGGCGCTACTGTTTTTCCTTTGGCAACCCATTTCCCTCATGGCAACCCGGCCTTTCATTCTCGCACTGGTGGGTGGCAAGTGAGGCAACCATTTTGGTGGGCGCACAAACTGCGCAGCTTTCCTGGATTTCGTCGCACATGTGGGTTTTCCGCCATCTTGAATTTTCTAAGCCCACAGCACCAAATGTTGTGGCATGATAGCTTAAACGTGGGTCAGGACACCCAACAAGCCCCCCCATGCGACTGCACTTTGAATTTGAGTCGATGGGGAGTCGCGTGCCCAAGGGTTTTGACCCACGCACCGGTCTGTCCGCATAATCTTCTTCCTCTTCTGTAGATGGCATAGTTCAGCATCTTCTTCTCCATCCGGTACTGATCGATCAGTTCTCCTCGCCGGTCCTGATGGGAATATTGGGCGGTCCACTGGGCCCATTGGATCTTCGTTCCCGGTCTCCGTATCATCCTCCTTGGCCCGTCTTCAGGTTTTCTTTCTCCTAGGACGACAAAGGAAGAGCGGCAATACCTACTCATAGACTTTTTCCACCACTGTTGAGATAGTGGGGCAGCATATGCATTTCATCATCACGAAACATTACATTCTTATTTTGAAAAAATAGAAACAGTATAACTAAGAGACAGTTTCATGCAAATCACAATATTTTAGAGACTAGATGTGGTATGTTTTATGGTTGGAACTGAATTAGTCTGAGACAGTACCCGCTAGGATTCCAGAGGATTCCTCCAGTTGTTGCAGAGTGTGCCTGGGATGGCAACATTTCAACTGGTTTATGTGGACCCACTTGTCTTCCCCCTCTGCCGAACCGCCTTTGGGGATGTGGATTTTGTAGGCCACAGGTGAGATCTTGTCGATGATCTCAAAGGGTCCTTTCCATGTAGGCAAAAATTTGCGCTGCTTGGCCTGGTTCCTTTGGAAGTTGTATAGATAGACCCGGTCCCCCACCTGATATTCCTTCCTGGAAGTTTTCAGGTCATAGTGGGTCTTCATGCTATCAGCTGATCTTTCTAGATTCCGCTGAGCATAAGCAAAAGCATGTTGGAGGTGTTTCCTTAAATTCTCTACATACTCATGAGTAGTGGAGGCATTTATCAGTGTCTGCTCTTGGGTCCTATAGAGCAAATGCTGAGGAAGCACCATCTTGCGCCCAGTCATCAACTCAAATGGTGACATTTTGGTTGCAGATGAAGGGGTAGATCTGATAGCCATTAGGATCAGAGGTAATCGGATATCCCAACTTGGCCCAGAATCTGCCACAATCTTCTTTAATATGCTCACAATGGTTCGGTTATATCTCTCTACTGCCCCAGAAGAAGCTGGCCGATAAGCAATATGCAACTTCCTTTTGACCCCCAGTATCTCCCACATCTTTGTCATTACTTCACTGGTGAAGTGGCTACCTCTGTCTGACTCAATCCTTTGAGGTAGACCAAAACGGGAAAAGATGTGGTTAATCATCAAGGCAGCTGCAGTTTCTGCCTTGCAGTTTGGGGCTGGGAGACATTCCACCCACTTGGTAAACAAGCATGTCACAGTCAACATGTACTTATTCCCCCTAGCCGAGCGAATCACAGGGCCTACAAAGTCGATTTGTAAATCTGACCATGGCAGTGTCATCCCCCTCTTTTGGAGAGGCGCACGGTGCTTGAGGGATGATGGCTGAAATTGTGCACACACAAGACACCCCTTCAAATATTGGTCGAGGTCCTGCCCCATGTGTGGCCAGTATGCAACCTCTCTTAAGATTTCCAATGTTGTGTGAAACCCCCTATGACCGGCGGTGGCCGCATCATGGGCGTGACTTAACATCAGGCTTCGGAATGAGGTAGGAACCACCCACTGATCGTGGCCAGCTTTGGATTTCCTTACCAACAAACCGTCTTGGATCCGGAACATTTTTGGACATTTCATCAACACTCTTAGGTCCTCTTTCCCAATGTAATCGGTATCCGTCAGGGGAAAGTTCTCAGGGTCCTCAAGGTGCTGGTAAAATTTACCAATTATTGGATCCCCCTTCTGAGCAGTAATCAAATCAGCATCAGGGGTCTCCTTACTCCATTGTGCAATTGAGAGGTCGTTGTGAGCATTTGTCTGGGACCTAGTGATAGCGGTGACCTGGATTTCCCCCAACAGGGACTCAATCTCAATTAGATCCCCTTGGATGGCTCCGGTTTTGGCCAGCTGATCAGCTAAGTCATTTCCAGTTTTTTCTGGTCCCTCTACTTTGGAATGACCCTTGATCTTTTTCCAGTAGATGGTCATCCCATTCGATGTGACCAGATCATCAATGTTTTGGATCAACTTCCCATGTTTCAAGGGTTTGTTGTTAGCACATAACATGCCTCTGGTTTTCCAATTAACCAGGTGCTCCACGAACCCGTTCCGTACATAATCCGAATCTGTGATTATGACCAGTTCGTGGAGTTGATGCTGGACAGCAGTGAGGATGGCATGATGCACAGCCATCAATTCTGCCACCTGACTACTTCGGGGACCAATTTTGTATCCAGCGGAGGGTTCTGGGGACTCATTCACCCATGCATTCCCTACGCCAGCCACCAGTTCTTTCTCCCCGTTGTTGTCAACATGGTAAGAGCATCCATCCACATACACAGTGGGCATTCCCTCACACTTGTCTTCTTCAAAGACTTTGTGGGGGGAATTAAGGTATGCCTCCATGTTGTCCTTTATTTTTAGACTTTCGTCCTCGAGACAGTTTTCTCTGGCACAATCATGCAAGTCAGCCAGACCTTGCGCGAGGGGACTCTTCTTGTTTTGGCCATATCTGACCTCCACAGGAAAGCCTTGCATTGACAGAATCCAGGAAGTAATTCGGGAATTACTCACATTTCCGGCCCGGATTCTGTCACTTTGGAGATATTGCAGAGGCTGGTGTGGAGTCTCCACTATAATGTGTTCCCCCTGGATAAACGGACGGTAATTCTTCAATGCCCACACCGTTGCCAGGAGTGCCTTCTCACAATCGTTGAATTTTTCCTCCACAGAGGATAAAGTTTTGCTCGCATAGGAGATTACTTTATTGACCTTGTCATGCTTTTGATATAATACTGCCGTCAAGCACGTATTAGAGAACCCCGTCTCCAGGAAGAACTCCTTGTTTCTGACAGGGTAAGCTAGGCAAGGCGCTTGTGAGAGGCTTCTTTTGAGTTGTTTTACTGCCTCGGATTGTTCTGGACCCCATTCCCACTTGACCCCCCCCTTCAGGAGATGAATCAGGGGTCTAGTGATCTCTGCGTAGCCCTCAATGAACTTTCTGCTGTAATTAGTCAGTCCAAGGAGGCTCCTTAGTTCCCGCAGAGTTGTGGGGTCTTTCAGTTTCTGAAGTGCTTCCACTTTCTTTTCCTGGGGACAGAAACCCTGAGGAGTAATCTCATGCCCCAAGAAATTAACACGGGTTCTAGACCACTGTGCTTTCTGAAAGGAAAGTTTTGCTCCGGCGGCCCTCAACTGTGTCAGAACATAACGGATCTCTGCTATATGTTCCTCCACAGATGAACTTTTGATGAGGACATCATCTACATAAGCCAGGTTACCCCTCGCACCCAGGTCGGGCATGGCCTTATGTAGGAAAATATTGAATTCATTGCCGGAGTTGAGGTATCCGAAGGGAGTCCGGGTCCATGTGTACTGCTGGCCCCCAAAGGTAAAAGCCAGCTTGTATTGGTCCTCCCTGCTGACAGGCACGGTCCAGTATCCATTGGTCAGGTCTATTGCAATGAATACCTGTGACCCCTGGATCTGGGCCAGCCCTTGGTCAATGTAGGGCAGAGGCCATCGGGAAGTATGGACCCGTTTGTTGAGCTCCCTAAGGTCAGCGCAGAGTCTCCACTGGCCGTTCGGCTTCAATATTCCCAGCACCGGATTATTGAAGGTGCTGTGGACTGGACGGATTATTCCCCGGGACTCAAGGTTCTTAATTATTTCAGTAAGGGACTCCATTGATGCGAGAGGCAAGCGATATTGCTTCACAAACACAGGAGTCATGCCAGGGTCCGTGGGGATTGTTGTTGTGTGGATGTCGGTACGACCACAGTCATATGAGTCTACCGCAAAGAGATCTTGGAAATCCAAGAAAACTTGTTTCAACTTTTGCTTTTGTTCCAGAGTCACACAGGCATCAGCTAGGTTGACTCTCTCTTCCACCATCTGCCTGAAGCCTGGAAAGACTTCTGGTTTGGCTATCTCCGCGGCCTCCTCCAGCTGGGTGGAGAAGTCCCTGGTCAGAGTGCTGATTTGGACCGGAGGCTTCAGGTGGGAAAGGCAGCCCTCATGGACCTGGAAAATCACCTCATCCCTCCTGAAGTCACAAGTCACATCTTCCTTACTATAAGGGCAAGAAGTGTACACCAGGAAGTTCCCCCCATGCCGGGTAAAAATCCTGTCTGGTGTTGTATTGTCCTCACTGTCACTGTCAACACAGTCCTTGGGGATTGGTCCTAACAGTTCATTTACAAGATCAATGGAGAAATGTCGGTCATCAACCGCCATTCCAATAACGGTGCCTGCGGCTAGAGTAATACTCTTTAAGTCGCTGTTATCCACCTCTATTGGAATGGTGTCATGTTCTATGTTGACTAATGGTGTTGGGTTTACCCCCAACCCTTGCTGTTGGAGAGAAGCATTTAGATGTATGTAAGCATCAGGGTTTTTCAACTCTTGTCCTCTTTTAACTTTCACTTCCAGGGAGAATTGTCGGGTCCTTTCTGGGATGGTGACTTCCTCTTTAATCTGAATTTCAACTGCATAAGGTAGCAATTGAGCTGACCTAAATGCTTTTTCTGGATCGTCAAAGCCCATGGGATTATCCGATAATCGGGACCAAGCTTTGAAGTTTATTAGGTCCAAACTAATGGCAAAGCGATTGAGAATGTCACTGCCTAAGTAAAAGGCGGCAGGGACGTCTCGCACGACCCAACAATTATGGACAATGCTCTTGTTGCCAATGGAGATTTTGAGCATACACCTGCTTGGCAGGAGATGTTTGGAATTAGGTGCTTCCAGGTCCATTTCCCATTTGTCTATCAGTTTGAAGGTGGGAATGGCTGGATCTTTTGGGAGTTGGCGAAACATGGCTTCGCTGATGAAGCTCTTACCGTTGTTCACACACACTCGAGCGAGAACAGAGTCCTTCCCATCATTTAACTGAACAGGGATGAACAACTGCTCTCCAATTTGCTGAATATCAGCCAGGCTCTGAGCTGATTTCACATCTTTCTGGACTATAGGAGTGGGAGTTTCTGATTGTGGATTAGTATAGAATTTCAGAGTGTTTCCTTCCAGCGTGGAATACCACCTTAAACTGGAAGGAAGGTTGATTTTCAGAAATAGAGAGGACCCCCATCACTAGTCTGTTGTCCTACTGCTATTACTGTCTCGTCTGGAATCTGGTTGTTCTGGAAGTGAAATTCTACTTGGTCAGATTTTTGTTCAACCATGTGGCATGTGCCGTTTAAACTAACATGGTTGACACTCTGTTTTAATTTTATTGGTCGTCTAGTCTGGGTCCAGAGGACCTTGTTTACACAATCTATTAGGGGTGACAACCTTCTCAGGAGGTCATTCCCTAGTAAACAAGGGGTGCCCTCCGGGGTCACAACTATGACCGGGTGTTTCAACTTATGTCGCCCAATTTTAATGTCCAAGTCTGCAGTCCCCTCAACGGGAATTTCCTTCCCGTCAAAGTTCTGTAGTTGTCCCGGAAGAGAGGTGAGAGGAATTTGGTAATTCTCTCCCCTTCCTGCATTCAGTTCGTCAAAGGCCCTTCTGGACAGAAGGGTAGCTTGAGATCCAGTGTCCACCAGTGCCGAGATTGTACCCTGCCCCTGTACTTGTACCGGGGCATAATATCTTCCCTCCTTCTCCTCAAGGGGGCACAGGTAATGTACATTTTTGGACAACTGGTGGGCTAACTTTCTGGTTTTGGACATTGCTAGCGAAGAGATTTGGGCAGAATTCTGTGGAGAGTCTTGGGAATCTGAAAGAAAAATTTGGCAACTGGAGATCAGAGCCATTGTGGGTTCCCCTGGCTCCGGTTCTGGGCCGTCCCCCCCTTTTTGGAGGCAGTCACCAGGATGGGTTCGAACCAGGGGATTTTCTTGCTGTTGGTTCTGGGATGAGATGGTGGGCGGCGGTAGCTCAGTCTCCACATCTCCCCAGTCTGGATTTGCATCCCTAGGGACCCATTTTTCTTTGGGAGGAGTTCCCCCCTCTCTGAAGGAGAAGATCCTTTTCCCAGGATCCTCTGAGGATCCCTCTCCCTCAAATTGGAAGATCTGTACCTCCTCCTCAAACTGAGTCTGTTTGGGTCTTTTGTTTCTCCTACCCCCCCTCTGCTCCTTAGGAGGCAGACTTTCAGGGGCAAGAGATTTTGTTTCCGGTTCCTGGGTTTCCAGGGGCTGTTTACAAGTGAGGAAGGAAGCTTCCTCCAAGGCTTTACACCCCCCTTCCCTTTGTGCCTCCTCCCTGGGAACCGGTGAGTTATCGGGGTGCTGCCCCCGTCATTGTTCTGGAGCACCAGGTCCAGAGTTGGGTGCGTTCTGCGCCGGCATGCCTATCTGAGGGTTCTGCTGAGCCCTCAGTATGTGACCCAGATCCCGCGCCATGTTTTGAACCTGGCGCTCTAACTGGGAAACCCGCTCAGGCTGATACGGGGCCCTGTTTTCTCCCCTGGGCTGATCCCGGGAAGGGTAGCTGTCCCTCCTCTGGTAGTACCCCTGGTTGGGAAGATTTGGGTACCCCTCCACCCTTGGCCTCCCCTCTCCCGGATTCAGTGGTCTGGGCTCAGGGAATTGGGGAAAGAAGGATGGATGGTTTTGGGGCTGAAAGTCGGGTGGATATCTGGAGAAAAAGTTCTGCCCAGGGTTTAGAGAATTTCTGCCCTCCTGTGGGAAGTTTGGAGGGAAGTTCCCTGGGTTAGGTGCTTGGCTGGATCCCCCCCCTTGGGCTGGAGGAGTCCACACATAACCCAGGATGGGTCGATTTCCCTTGTAACGGGGACTTACATAATCAGGAGAGCGAGGGACCCCATTTGTGGGGCTGCCTCCTTGGCTCCCTGTCTGTGACTGACCCGAGGACCTTCTGGGCCTAGCATTATTAGGTGCAGGTAGGTTTTTAGGCCCCCCCATCTCCAAATCCAAAACGGGGGTGACCTTTACCTCTGCCACCTTGGCAGCAGCAGGGGTGCTGTTGGCTTTGGGGTTTTTCTGGGCATTACTTTTGCTATCTACCGGTTTCTGCACCTCATAGATCCGGGTAGCCTGTTCAATGACCCAGTCTAAAGATCTTTTCTCGTGAAAATCCCTCACGAGCTGGGTCATGATATATTTGGGCAAGGCATGGAAAAACGTATTAATGAACTCTCTACTATCTGTGCGCACCCTTCTGGTGGTTTGCGCAAAAGCACGCTTTAACTCCTGCACAAATTCTTGTGGGGCCTGATCCTCCCCACATTGCAAATTGTAGGCTGCCTTGCGAGCCACTTGAGGATTTCTGTGAACAGAAAAATGTTTCAAGATGGCCGCCTTATAGGTGGACCATCTTAAATGATTTTGGTCCTCCAGCCCCGCAAAGAAACTGGAGTATTCCGGGGAGAAGGTCCACTTTACATATTGAATACAGCTTTGGCTGTCCTTCAAATGGAAAGTCCCCATCATTTGTTCAAACAACTCTAAGTGCTCCCAAACAGAATACTTAGCGTTCTTATGGTAAGGCGTGATGACGCTCCTGATCGCCTTAATCTGCTTTAAGGGGTCCTTAAGCAAGGCCCTTTTTGCCTTATTGGCCTTTTTGGTTCGGGTAACCCTTGTCCATTCTTCCTCGGACTCAGAGGCACTGCTCCCAGAGGTTCCCGTCTGTTCTTCCTGGTTTTCCCGGATTCTGCGAGCCTGGGAATGGCTGGCAGAATGTGGGGACCTGGTCTCCTGTGTCCTGCGCAGTTCAGAGGAGTCTTCAGATTCCTCCTTGCTGCCAGGATTTGCTGGGTACCCCCCCCCCACTGACCTAACTGGGCAGAGGTTTTCAGGATGCCCTTAATGGGCCTATTCTCCCGGGGTTCCCCACTGAATTGCACCATGCTTGGGTGCCCATACCCGGATGCCCGCCCCTCCATTCCTGGATGGTACTGGCCTATGAGCCCCATGCTTCTGGCTGGATAGTAATCTGCCATCCCTGTGGCCCTGTGCTCATGTGCGCCAGGGGACACGGGGGTGGCAGAGTCCAGGGACTGAGAGGTATGAGGGCCTCTGGTACTAGGGCTCCTGAGGTTATGCTCCGGAGTTTCCATTTCCCAGCGAACCTCATCTCCATCCGCCCCTGCTCCCTGTTGCAATGCAAGAGCCTGCATTTGTGCCTTCAGTTCCTCAGTTAAGGCCTTACTCGACTCTATCAGTCTCTCCTGCATCGCTACCTGCTGTTGGAGCCTATCATTGTGCTGGCAGAGAGCTTCATTCTCTCTCTGTGTTTCCTGATTGGTCCTGGAGCACTGGGCCAGTCTTTGCTGCAGGAGGGTTACCTCCTGAGCTGTGTCCCTATTGGCCTGCTCCTTTCTTGCTAGAGCATCCTCCACCCTCCTGGTGTGCTCTAACAAGTTCTGGTGTTCTTTTTGGAGGTCACCCAGTCCCTGGTGGGCCAGGTGATTTTCTTCCATTTTTCTTTTTAGATGGCAGACTTCCTGGCCTATGGCGTCTCTTTCCTGACTAAGAGCCTGCATCTGTGCTGCCAGGTCGTCCCTTTGCCTTTGGAAGGCACCAGCATTCTGGCGCTCCTGATCAAACTCTGCCTGGGTATCCAGGTCTTTCAGAATTAGTTTGTTGCTCTCTGCCTTCACTCTATCTAGGTGGCCTTGCAGGGTGACTACCTGCTCAGCACATACCCTGTTGAAGTCCAGTTGTTGCTCCAGCTTTTTCTGGCTTTGCAGTAGGGAGTCCAAACCTTCTTGGTGTTCCTTCTGCAAGGCCAGAAATCTGGTATCCTGTTCTGACTTTTCCTTTTGCAGCACATCCATATCCTCCTTTATTTTAGTGATGTACAGTCTGCTGTCATTTTCTGACTCCTGGCTCCTCTGCAGCCTCTGCTCAGAAGAGACCAGGTCAGATTGGACCTTCTCTAACACCATCTGTTGCCTATTTGCCAGATTTTGGCTTTCAGCACATCTATCCTGCATGTCTCCCATATATAGGTACAGGTATGCTGCTATCCTGGCAATCTTATTGTGTTCCTCTTTGGCTTTAGGAGCCATATATAGTTCACTCAGGGCCACATGTAATGGACCCTGATCTCTCCATAGGTCTGACCCTGTTTCAGTGACCTGTCGCGTGATGGCCTGCAACCAGGCATCCTGGCCCTGCTCAGCCCATTCACCTCTCACAAATAATTTATGTAAGAAGTGCTCTCTGGCTATTTTCATATCTACCAAGGTCGTCATTCTAGAGATTGGTCTCTGTCCTGACTTACAGAAGTTAGTATTTTATTTTTGCAGAACAGAACTTTTCTTGGAGTGTCCCTTTTGAGGAATGCTTCACAGCGTAATGCAGCGTGGTGATCCGACCGGATGTATGTATCCCGTCAGTTAGCACACTGTATTAAGCTGCACAAGTGGTAAATCTAACCCAACGTCTCGGCTCGAGCCCCCAATTTGTAAGAGGATTCAATTAAACACTACAGCTAAGTCAACGCCTAGTCTATAATACTGAATGAAAACCCTTATTGATATATCTTTAGGTCCAGTTCATGCGTTCTGGATGACTACCCCTATCTAACACCCCTCTCTTGGAATCCCCCTGACCCCACTGAGCCAAGAAGTAGTTCTGTTTTGCAAGTTAAAAGGTTTATTTGATAATTTAAACAATAGGTATATATATCCCACTTTATAATAAATTAATAATTGAATATCACCCTTAATCTGATATGATAAATATTAACAATGGAGAATCTGGCACTAGCACACTTCTTTATAATCACTAATGAGTTGACATGAAATGGATAAGATAGCACACTGGTAAATAGGTACAGAAGTATAATGTGGTAGAGAATGCTTTATAGAGTTCAACTGGATGTAATGTTGAATGAAAATGCAATACAGAAAATACTCAATATGATTTCAACAAACAAGGTAATCACTTTTCTCTGGCAATCCCCTCCCCCCCTTGATGCAATGCAAGGAAATGGAAGGAAGCACACAGTTCTCAGAAATGCAATCAAATGTGATTCAGTTCAATCCCAGCAAGCTTAGACTACATAAGTTTGAAAACACAGGCCCAAATTGCTTTGATATGTGCTGGCAATGAATGAGAAATATGCTGGAAATGCTTTTAATTCCCTTTCAGAGGTTCAGGGTGAGTGGTATCTAGTTAATATTAGTCCAGGCTCACACTAGCAATGATGCAGGGATAGTTAGCAGGTTAAACGAATTTCTGGCAAATGGAAGGCAAGCAAACTGCTGTTTTCACACGTGGAGAAATTTTCAAATCGCGGCAAAATTCGCGCGTGCGTTTTCCGCGATTGCGGTAAAACTATAAGGGGTAGGAATCTTGGTGCGATTCAAAGCTAAGATTCTAAGCTTTCAAATGAAAGTTACTGCAAGTCTCTAGCACAAACGGTCGCGGAGATATGAGCGATTTAATAGAGGTCGTTTTTGGTTTTGCAAATTTTAAAAGCTCAAAATGACAAGTGGCAGATTTTGCAGCTAAAATGACAGGTGACAGATTTGGAGCTATCAGGCAGTTCTACTTAGGTTAAATAGATTGAATTAGATGAATTTAAACTAAAAGCTTGGTTCTACACAGTCCTGCTGGGTACTCACACTATATTCTTGAATTAAATGGGCCTCGTCACGGATCTGGTCAGGGTTTTAGACTGGGCTCGGGTCTCTCTCTGGGCACAGCACTGCTTTCTCTCTGGGTACAGCACTGCTTTCTCTCTCTGGTCTGGTCTCTAGTTTGGCTTTCTGGAGGTTGATGAATTTGAAGTCTGGATCTCTGGATGTTGTATGGTCCGGCAGAGCGCGTTGCAGCAAATGGAATTGAAGGTCTCTACCTAAGTTTCAGTGGTCCATTTATATGTTCTGCAAGTGGGTGGGTGTGTTGGTCATAACTAAACTTGCCCCTCTCACTTGTCATTGGTCAAATTTCCATTCCCCACTTGATTTGGGGAAGGAACTGTGAGTCAGAGTGATGTCATTTTATGATCTCTTGAAAAAAACTCCCCTGTAATCTGTGCACCCAAATCTATATATGATCAAAATCCATATTTCACAGTTACACAGTTGTTTGAAATTACATACCCATGTCACCTATCACATGAGGTATACTCTGTCCCAAATCTGCTGTTTCTAGGAGCATGTATTCAGAAATGGCACATATTTGACTTTTTAACTGATTTTTCAATTTCTGACATTGACCCAACTTTACATACATGTGCGCAGGGAGTATGGACATTAACTGATGAAGTTTCAGATTTTTAACATGCATACATTTAGAGTAATATCCACTTTTCCGCTAAAACCCCCCTGAACATACCACCGGTTCTAAAAACCTCTTAAACTGTGGGCAGAAAAATCACAAGAATTATGGTATCATTTATAAAATTTTCACATGTCCGCACCATGAGTTATTCATCTTTTTAAAGTTATGTTCTGGCTCCAAAGGGGTGTGGTTTCCTCTCAGCACAAGGTAGAAATACTGGTTTATCCAGTTCTGCCAAGCCAGCTTGCTCTCACAGGCAGTGCCCCTCCCAGCTTCTGCCAAGAGGAAGCTACATTTTACGACTGCTGTAATAAAACCTTTGCCTGAGTCAGGAGAGGCTCATTGTTCAAGAGGAAGCCATTTATGATCCTCTCAATAAACCCTCTGCCTGGACGAAGGGAGTTGCATTGTTCACTCTCCTGCAGAGCACAGGTAATTCAATTATCAGAAAGATGGCATATCCTTAGTGTTGCCAGCAAAAGGCAGATAGCCCTGGGAACACAGTTGTGACTCAAGTTTCACTCCTGATGGGGGTAGCTGTCAAGCAAAATCAAGTTCCTTAAGCCAGACTTTCAGCTGTCATGTTTTTTTTTTTGTTGCTTTTTAACTTAACTTGCAATTTTACACATGCAGCTAGAATGCTGATTCTAAGTGCAAAACTATGACATTTCAACAGTTACAAAGGCATGTGACACCAAACATAGGTCACTCATTTAATGTAAACATTTTCGATTTTAGTGTCTTTAAATCCAGTGCAACTTAAACTGCTGCAATCCACAGCTCAGCCAGTCTTGTTATAAACCTTCCAGTCACTTCAGAATATCACTTTACATTGTATCCACCTCTCAGTAAGTCTTTCTTTAGCCTGCTTTGGGTTCATTCAGTTTTACACAAAAAAGTAAAATCTGGTGTGGTTTTAAAATGCCGGCTTTTGGATAGTGGTGAGTACTGGTACTGCACCCATTTTTGGGATTTAACAAATGAATTCCCCACAATTCTAGGTTTCATTTGGCAATCAGCATTTCCATTCCCAATGGTTTCAGACTACTGTGCGGGTAGTCCAATGGTGGTTTTAAAGCGCTTTGAAGGTAACCGGCGCTACTGTTTTTCCTTTGGCAACCCATTTCCCTCATGGCAACCCGGCCTTTCATTCTCGCACTGGTGGGTGGCAAGTGAGGCAACCATTTTGGTGGGCGCACAAACTGCGCAGCTTTCCTGGATTTCGGCGCACATGTGGGTTTTCCGCCATCTTGAATTTTCTAAGCCCACAGCACCAAATGTTGTGGCATGGTAGCTTAAACGTGGGTCAGGACACCCAACAATGCCACTTTGATTGATTTAAGAACCAGAACTCATTTGACTGACTTTCTTTTTTTTAAAGGTTTTTTTCTGATATGTATCAGTAAGAATGATGGTTTGTGATGAGGAGGTATCAGTTTTAGTATTGATTTACCAACACCAGTTGAAATTCAAGATAGGATAGATTTTGAAGAGAACATATTTTTGATATTTGTTACATGTAATGTTGAAGTAATGTGCTTGGGAAGCACTTGGTTGTAATATACAGAATTGTTATGTTATGTTATGTTACATACACTTGTAAAGCGCACGGATGCCAAAGGCATCATGGCGCTGGTGTAGAAGCTGCAAACTGAGTGGAGGCAATATAAACAGAGAGCTAAAACAGAGTGGTCTTTAAAGCTTTCCTGAAAGCCAAATGATTGGCAGCGGATTTAAGTGAGAATGGAAGAGTATTCCAAAGCTTGTCCGCGGCAATGGAAAAGGCTCTGCCACCAAGTCTTTCTCGGTTAAACCTGGGGACCGTAAGAAGGTTGGTTGTAGAGGAGCGGAGATTACATTCCGGAATATAACGGGAAAATTTAGATTGAAGAAATTCTGCTCCTAAGCCATGTATTGCCCGGTGGACAATACATAATGACTTAAACTTGACTCGCTGTGCCACCGGGAGCCAATGGAGTCGGTGAAGCACCGGTGAAATATGGGCACCATAAGGGGAGCCAGTGGCCAGTCTGGCTGCCAGATTTTGCATACGTTGGAGCTGTTGGAGCAGGCCAGTCGGTTGGGATAAGTACAGGGAATTACAATAGTCCAGCCGTGAGAGGACCAATGCCGCTACCACGGGGGGCGCATGGCTTCTGGAATCATAGGCAGGACCCTTTTTAAAACCCTGATCTGATGATGAGGTCCGAGACCTGGTTTGACATGGAAAGGGAGGCAGAGAGGATAACCCCCAAGTTCTTCACCATGTTAACAGGACAAGGCAGTGGACCTAGTGAAGTGGGCCAGAAGGCGGGGGTCCATAATGAAGGATTAGGGGTGCAGCCAACCAGCATCACTTCCGTTTTATCGCCGTTGAGCTTGAGCCAGTTTTGGTCCACCCAGGCACCGACCTCTTTAAGGCAGTCATGAAGACAAACTGAGACCACAGATTTGTGGGTTGTGTAAACCCTTGTTATTTTAATGTGTATTATATCTGTATCATCCATACCCTAAGAAGAAACAGTGAGGACACACATTTCACCTATAACATCATTAAGTTACATAAGTGGGGTGGGGTTGTGAGGGAGGCTGGTGGAGGTGGGAGCAAGATGTGAAAGGGACCTTGAATGCCGGACAGGCCCAGATCAGGACAGAGGTGCAGGGTGCCCCCGTACCCTATCTGGAGAGATTACACAAGCCCAACACGTCAATTCAGGATAAAGATGCCAACTAAACAATTCCACTAACAATCTCCCGCTCTGGATACACCTCTCAAACTCCAAACCAAACACAACCACAAACCTACAGCACAACAAACCGCACAAACTTCATTACACTGCAACAACAAATCAAAAAACACACAGACTCTCACAACAGTACACGACGACTACCGGCCGCAAACACCCCATGAACAGCCAACGGACCCACCGGGCTGAGGCCACCAACAGCACATCACGGCTCTCTTGCACTTTTCCAGATTCCTCCCACTAATTCACCCTTCATTCCTCTTTCAGAGTGGCCAGAGCACCAGGGGACCACTCCGTAGGTGATAGTGCGCGGTACAAATGTCTTTTAACATTAACATTAACAAAAGATAAGGTAAACACGCATTTGTTATAGAATAGCACAGAAATTAGGCCACATTGTGTTTAAATATGAAGGAGGTTATTCACACTCAACAGACATGAGACATTAGAAATTAGAAAAATGGTAATGCTCAAATATGGTTTATAGTGATAAAGTCGAATGACATGTCGAAAGCAATAATTTATAAAAAAAAAGTCGAAAAAAAATGTCGAATTTCTTTTTTGGTTGCTTTTTGTTCGAAATGTGGGGGTTCCCCCTAACCTCCCTTTTTGTAATTTTTTTTTGTTTTACCCCTTTTTTTTACCGCCGGAACCCAAAAAAAACATGTAATCTAAAAATAAAGCATTCGACTTTTTTTTTTTTTGACATGTCTTTCAACATAATGTTTTCGACTTATTCACTGCCTACCCTCACATATATGCAGGAAAGTATTTCCCTGACAATAGAAAAATGGCTACAGCAGACATCCATTATCTTAAAATGGACTCCACAGATTGTATTGCAAATGAATCGAAGCTTCAAGTCGATTAGAAGTTTATGAGTGAACCCACAGACCTGGGCCCATTAACAATACTTAGAGATGGATGGATATGCAGAAATTACTCAGACATCAATAATCAAACCGACTCAGGAAGTTGCCAAAACTCTGCTTTGTTTTATTTGCAATTCTCTATATCAGGCCGGTTACAACAGACATCATCCGACGTTCGCTCGATCTCTCAATACATTTCATAAAAACCATCACTTTTATAGTCAATATTCATCATCATGGACATCACACTACGTTGTACACTACAAAAACCTACTTGGGGATGCAATAGGTTATAGGGAACTTATAAGTATGCGTTCCATACTAACGGGGGTAGTGATTGGGCCTTCAACATCAGGTCAACAACTAAGCCCTCCTCTAGTGCAAGTCATCTTTGTTAGGGAGAATTATCCAGAATGGCTTATTTCCCTTACCTAATGAGTCCCTCAGCTGCTTTTCTGGATTTCTAGGATTTAAATTGTATAACTGGTAAGAGTGTGAGCCTTTTTTCCCACTGTTACATGTGTTTTACTGTGTGTGGTTAACATTTTTGTGTTCATAGACTGTGGAGCCTCACCTACTCCACAGGCATCATCTTTTTACTGTGTGTCACACAGCACCTTCAGTGCAGTGACACAGGGTTGTCTTTTAGACTTCCCAACTCAGACTCCATTTTCAGGGACTGACTACATTCTCCCAGAAAACATAGGGCCTCATTACGAGTATGGAGGTAGCCATGCCATTAATAAGGGCATGGCTGCCTCCATACCGAGTCCCAGTTCCTTCAATGAGGAATAACCGGGCCATTCCAACTTTGGAGGACCCGGTAATTCCTCCTTGAAGGAACCCATCCCCTTTCCCATTGAGCCCCCATAGGGCTCAATGGGAATGGGGAGGGAGCTAATAACAGGCACGTTATTAATGGGCCATTATTAGCTCCCTGTTCCCCTCGCGGGACCCGCTAAGAAGCCTGGTTTTACCAGGCTTCCTTACCGAGTCCCACAAAGGGAACCTCGTAATTGCGCATCCCGTAATTAACGGTGCCGGTCCCGTACCAGCACCCTACATTACGGTAGTGCAAGCCTCGTAATGAGGCCCACAAAGTTGCCATTAACTTTATTAGCCTCTGTAAAACCACAGACCCAGTACAAACCATCTCACATGGAGTACTGGAAAGGGTTAATACTTATCCCTACTTGTCTGTTTCTCTTGGAGCATTGCTTTGCTCCCTTTTCAAAAAGACTTGGCTGGTGGCAGTGGTAACTACCCTATTTTTCCTACCGCGGTTATCTTAAATAACCTTGGTATTGTTTTAGGCTATCTTGGTAGCCTCAAACTTAAACCCTCTAGACCATATATGTTTTATTACGGTTCTGGCTGGGTTTATTTGCCATTTCTTTTTGTAAAAGTCTTTCTCGTGTTTTACTCTGCGTGCCAAACCAGGTTTGGTTCCTTTGTTCACCGTCTTTTCACGGACTTCTACGCAGAAGCCCTATTTAGGTGCCTGTATGTCTGGGGGGGACAGGATGTGAGGGAGGGGTTTAGTAGTCCCTGCACAGGGTCTCCTTGGAGACCCATGTCACACTCTGAAATGATTGGCTGTGGTGACTGTCGTGGCGGGACAGCCACCCTGCTGTGTGATTGACAGCCGAGCTGTGTGAATGGGGGAAAACGGCATAAAAAGCAGGTCTCTGGGTCTGGAAAGGCAAAGTCGCCACTGGAACTAAAGAACCAACGAGGAGCTGACGAAGAGGACCCCTACCATGGCTGCACCGCCCGGTGAAGCCCTGCTGCAGGTCCGAATCCTCGAACTCCAACGACAGAGAAGATCCTCCAGTAATCTTCCTCCCCAGAGCTAGTGGGACCAACCAGTTCGCCCAAACTGCAAGCCAGGACTCCCTCCTCTGGTTGAATTTGCTGTACAGAGCTACAGTGGGCTGGATAGCCAGGAAGGTCGGACCCTGCTTGTGTTTTAAGGAGTGCACCTTTTATTTGTTGCTTTGCTCTGCTGCTGGTTTCTTCCCTGGGCAGTACAGGACCCTCCAGTCTTCCTACTTCATGTCAGTCCGACAGTCGCTTCAGGAACCATGAGCCTGTAGTAAAGGCTTGTACAAAGGTGAATTTGTACTGTCACATGTAGTCTTAATTGTGTGTGGTGTTCCCAAAGGGTACTGCATATAATTCTGCCTAACAATCTTCATCGTCATAAAATACACGATTCATTGGTTACACAAACTATAGGACTCTCTGATATGTGGCCCTCTACAATTGGTTGGCACACTTGTACCCTTCTGGAATATTCCACAAACTAGCAGCATGCAGTCTACTACCCCAGGTGCTAGGAGGGTCAGCCTGGCCATGCCTCCCACCCAATTAGCCCAACAACTCTTATCACTCTTGCAGTCTGCCATTCAATGACGGCTTTGAACTTGGCCTTGTAGAAGCTCTCTGTGCCTGAGAATAAAAGGGAGTTTGGCATGGTGTTATCTTTTGGTTTCGGTGTAGCTCGACCCAAAGCTATTCCCATCAGACCATGTGACTGTAGACCAGGTTTTCGATCTCTTTGCTGCATATAATACTATTAAATGGTGAACTCTTGGCACCTTCACTGTTTTTCCATTTCACCTCAAACAGAAGTTTGTTTCTTTCTCACGTTCACGTAACTACTTGATGGACAACCAGGCTCACGGTGGCCTTGACTCTTGGTGCTGGGCAAGGCAAGCCTTTCTTGAATTTCTCCTTCGCCATTAGCTGTTGTCCAACTGTGCGCAATGAAAACCTTTCGATACACAGGGTTTCAAGCCTTGCTAAAGAGCATTGTGGAACATCCAGATTCTATACATTCCTATGCATATACATTGTTGCATCGCTGCAATCTATTCACTATGTTTCTCTGCATGAGCATCTTCATTTTGATCCCGAAATGTTGCTTATCTTCGACACCTGCTCTTCAGATCTTATAGAATGTCTATGTTCTTTCGTCTTGCGTCTCTTTTCAGGGACTACAAGCTTCTTCATGAATGCATGTAGGGTTTTCTCAGTGGATAATTTGTTTCAAGAATTTGTTGCGGTACAGGCATCCTCACTGGTACTGCACATGCTGCAATTTCCTGTTCCCAACATATAGGCAACATGGGGGGGGGAGCTCTTTATAGGTGTATTTGGCTCCTCCTCTACATGAGTGTTTAAGAGTGCTGAGCAGACATAGAAAAAGTGTTGTGCGCCATTCCAGAAGTGGGTGTCTGTGGAGAAGTCAAGGTTGGGAAAACATCTGAAAATAGGTGCAGATCAGTTGGCAGCATTTAATAACAGAATATGTGATTTTCAATGGTGTGACTCATAAGACGAAACTCGCTCACAGTCAGATAAAGATAAGGTAGAGAATGTAACCAATAGAAAACCAGTCTACTTCTATCTTCAATATAGGGTGCTAAGAAGTCTGAAGAAATGTGTCACACTCAAAGCTGCTTTTGATGGTTTAAAGTGGCAACATATGTTGATGGTTCCGTGAAATTTGGGAAATTACCTAGTCTTGCTAATTTACTTAGGGAGTCATGGGTTTCAGGAAGTGTTTATGTCCAAAGTGACACAAGTGATGTGTTGACCAATTGGGACATGGGCAATTAGAACATGTTAAAATCTAAGGTTCAGATCGCCATAACAACTATTGTGCAATGCTAGATTTTCTTTAAAAGTTTGTTCAAAATGGGCAGGCCTGGAGTCCTTGCCTTGCTAATTGACCAACTATGGCTTGTGTAATGGCTCCCAGCCGGCTGAGAATAAAACCTTTTCTGTTTGCACAATCCGGTCTCTTAAGGGGCTTTTATTGAATTATGAATGGGTTAGAGCCTCCTTAATAGCTTCATTCCAGCTAACAAGGGAATAAAGCTGGATTACAGAAATACACTTTAAAGTAAGAAAAGTCAAATAAATTATACTGTGATTTTATAAGACATTGTCATGTATTCCAAACAAGCATCTTGTTGCTGTACATGGAAGAAATGACCCACATGCAGATTCGAAAACTTTATACCAGAGAAATGATTCCTAAAGGATGCTTTTTAATTGCCATTCCCAGATGTATACAGATTTACAAATAACTTAGTTATGAAAATGACATATTATAGTGTTTTGTATTGGCGTGCACTTCGTCACTACAAAAATGATATGGGATTTCCATGTGGATATTCAAGTTAATAGAATAAGTAGATTTTAACTTTCCACAAACCAGGGTGTACTTTGAGGCTTGCATGTCATCTGACATTCCTGCCCAGTGGTGGATGGTATGAAGGATTGACATTTGGCAAAAGTGTAGAGGCCCTGTCATTTTGTTTTTTATTAAACCTTAGCAGGTGTACCCATGCATTGCACAGTAATTACTTGGGCTGAAGCGTCTAAGCTTGAAGTGCCGTACCCGTACATGTACATCTGAAGCATGTTAGCTCAATACTGTTGAGCTGGCATGCATTCATCAACATCCGTGGGAATCAAAGTTCCTGATATTATCATGAGAGATTTGCCACGATGTGACGGACAATGTATTTGCGGACACTATTGAGGAGACATGCACCATTTCCTGTCACCCGCATTACTACAATAGCGCAGTTTTGTGTCACCCACATGACTTCAAAAGTGAGTACCACTAATTACAGCTAGAAAGCTGATAGGGGGGAAAGTTTAGGGACAATGAACTGCTGACGTTTTCATGACCTTCTGAACTTTAGGAACAATGAACATAGAACTACAGCAGAACTATGGGGCGAACAGCCATATTGCAGGGGTAAGCATTCCAGACCGCAAACATTTGAAAATGTATATTTTAAACTTTTTACATTGGCTACACTATGGAACCTACTCACATGCCATATTTCAGGTCTTTAGCATGTTGGGAAGTATGCTGAACAGTTTGAACAGACACACACACACATATTAACAAATGTCCCTTTTATATAAATAAAGAAGATTGATAAAATGATTCAGGTAATTCTCTCTCAGAGAGGGTTGTCTGATAACGAGATTCTTGTGAGAAACATGAAGGTGTCTCCCTAACTAGTCCCTAAGGATCTGTAATCTAGGAGGCCAGGATACGGCCATCGCTGGTGGATCCAGTTACTGGGGGTGGACCAGTGAGGGAGGATCACCTGGACGGGGGCTCCTCGGGGAGTGGAAGTGGGACCCTGACTAGTGAGACGTTTTATTCCCCTTCTACTAAGACCTTTTCCCCATCCTGCTATGTAGTATACTCAGAAACTCTCCCCCCTCCCCTTTTCCAATACAAACACTTCATCCTAACACGAAAGACAGCAGACTAACACTAAAGCCATTTACCTGACATGTCTCAACCCAAAGGTCAGGCAAATTCAGGCTATTGAACAGAACCACACACACCTGAAAGCCCTTTCCATTCCCTACAGGGATAAAAGGTGGAGCATGCGAACACAAGATGAGCAAGGCAGGCCGCACGATGAGAGAGCTATCACGGAACAGCAATTCAAGAGTAGGAGCAAAGGGGCGGCAAGGATAGAAGCAAACTTGCCCTTTCCAAACCAGTCCCTGTGAAACCTCCATGAAAGGTTTTGTAACACCACGAACAATAGCCAGCGTGTGTTGGAGCAGATGTCAACTGTACACATAGCATGACTAAGTTGATAAGTAGGACAGAGAGAGACGCCTGCTACCATGGTACCGTCCTTGACTCCAGATACAAGAAAGGTCAAGTGGTTCATCACAGTCAGTGAGTCGAGGGGAGAGCTGGTAAGGAACCGAACTGTGTTTAACGAAAGCCACAAAGTAGCAACTTAAGGGAAGTTCAAAGAACTGTTAACATTAAGGATAAACCAGCTGCAGAAGGATCCCGCACCACGTGGGTGTTCACTCGAGAGACTCTGGTTAGTCCCATGTTTAGTTGAAACTACTGATACCAGAAGGCTTTGGTAGAACCGCAAGTAAAGGGGTCAAAGTGGTCATACCGGAGTCTAGCAAAATCCTCTCTACAGTCGAAAGTCTTTGACTGACAAGCCAGTGGAAAGCTAAGGGAACAAATCGTATGGTTGGCAAGAATGAACCCAACGGAGGGATGTGCCGACCGGAAGGGGCAAACCATGATGCCCTACAGAACATTGTAATGACAAGAGTTAACCCGACAGAGGGATGTCCACAGTGTGTTGTTTAAAATGTGTTATTTTTAACCTATCAGGGCCTCAGGAGCAAAAGAGTCAACCACCAAAAGTCCTGATATCAATAGGAACTGTTTGTGGATCTAAGCCCGGAAGAGGGGGGATCCAGGGGTGAAAAGACATCACCCAACGTACAAGTTGAAAGGAACCTTTGTTTATTACATGGTGGAAGGAACTTTTGTTTATTGTTTCAAACACTCCAGGTTCTCAGAGGTAAGAGACTTTTTTATAAAAAAAGAAACTTAACCACTGACGATCCTGATATCTGAGAGCAGAACTGTCGTCTCAAAATGTGGGCAAGGGAGAACACGGCTACCACATCCTGACTTATCATTTGTAAACACTTCTTTCTTTCTTGTAAACCCTATCCCACTCTCTTTCTCATTTTAGATGTAAGGACGGGCAATATTTTTTTCTTTAGTATAGGCCCTTTTTATTAGACAAGACACCAACAGGACTGCCTTATTTTTCATGTTATGGTCGTAGCTTGCTCCCATTTTAGCTTTAAATTTAGATTAGGCATTTTTCCAACCTGCATATCCAGTTTAATAAACACACTTGCACTGTGATCACGTGTGTCTGTGTTTACTGTTGCCACCATGAGTTCCTTACACCCCCCGCTCCACAATCTCAAGGTCAAAAGCATAGTGTAGGTGTAGACCTGTACCCTATGAATCACTATCATAATCTGCAGCACCTGCTCCCCTGTGGTAAAGAGCAGGTTCAGTAGGCACTCTTCCCTCTGACAGCTGCAGTGACAGCCAAGTCATTGCAGCCGAGGAGCTACATTTAAGATATGTTCCCCCATCCCAAAAGAAAATAAATACAAGTTATTACTCTGGTGGCAGTTGTAAACTTAATTTATAATTCATATAAAAGCCCAGGTTTGGTGGCTAGAATTTCTCAAACGTATTATAGTGACATCACATTTTGATATCAAACAAATGTCAGCACTGTGAGCTCAGCTGAGCTGTGGAGGGGTTGTGTGCATTCTCTCCAGACAGCCTGGCCCTCCCAAGTAACAGGGCAAGAGACTGGATGGCTATGTCTCTCCGTTGATCCCTTATGAGATTGGTAATAAATCACTCCAGTGAGCCAGCCTCCCAGCAGGAGCTCGCCTGGGAAGAAGGAATCAAAATGCACACCATTGCAAAAGGTACTAGCCGCAAACCAGGGTGCTGCATACCAAAAAGGCCTTTGACTATATTGACAAGGGAAGAGGGAGGAGAAAGTGTAGGCAGGGGGTGCTCAGACCACTTGGAGGAAGATTTCACTATTTTGTTTTCTCTCTATCAATCTTCCATCCTGTCCCCTACACTTCCTTTAACACATAGCACTTTGGGTATGATTTCAGAAGGCAAAGTCCACTTAACCCAATGAGAGGGATTGGACCCCTACAGCAAGATTGCTTTAGTCCAATTTTCTGGAGACTTGTGCCCTTAAAAGAAGGGGACGCCCACCACTTCACCTATTCACTCTTGGATAAACATTTTAGGAAGAATTAATTTGAACCTCTTTTAGGGAAGTTTATCTTTCCAAACTCCTCTCCCACTGAGGTGAAGAAGGAGCAGTCGAAAGTAGAGGCAATCTTTGCTCCCTACCCACTACCAGGGCAAATTGGGATTGACTCTTTCTGTGAACGAGGACCCGCCACCCTGCACCAATCCTCTATAGAGTGGGAAAGCACACCCTGAATTGAACCATCCTATCCTAGATCTGCTAGAGTGGGTCAAACAGCAGCTTGAGGACCAGATCAGCTACAGCCCAAGTTTTACCTCATTGAACCAGTCAAACGTCATTTGATTGAATTTGCTGGCATTGAACCAGAGGGACACACCAGTGCTCCACTGAACCAAACCTTTGAACCACAGTGCATGACACTTTGAACCAGTACATCACTGCGTCATGTCCTCGCAGAGCTCCTCTCCTGCTCGGCTTAGATAAACTGCTCATTGTTGGACTCTATTGAAACAACTGGGATTTCACTAATTGATTTGAATGCGCAGTTACCAAATGACTCATCATTACCTACACTTGAACCGCCACTTCATCAAACTGCACACTAACATCAGGATATCACTTCTCTGAACCATTTCCGACTTTCAACTCGAACCACTGGAGTATCGCACACTGACCCTAGCCAGCGGTTACTACATATTTCAAACCGATCCCGATAAGTGCTCCAACATGCATTGCTCAAACACTGCCTCCAAAACATTCTGGGCCACAGCATTCAAACTGACTTGATGCCAGCACGCAGCTTGGGCTTACACGACTTGCTGCTACTGAACTGGGTTTGATTCACTACCACAACAGCTTGACGCTTTTATTATGCTGTGAAACCAAAACAGATCTGCGCTTAGGTACTATGGCTGCTGCTTCCTGTTTGAAGGCAAGTTGCAAAACCACTTCATACCACTCCTGTTGCGCTGAAGCCTATAAAAGAATGCATCAGCTTCATCACAGCCTGGCACAACCTCTCAATGATGTCACTTTGTCTTGATAATACTTTGTAAATAATCTCTGTAATGTCTTCAATTGCACCTATGATGAACTGATTAAAAACCAGAAATCTTTCTTTAAAAAATGTTTCAATGACTAATATTAAGGTAGTTCTTTTTTTTAAGAGTTAGACATAACCTGTTGTCTAGTGATTGTGTGGGGTCTATTCCTCTGCTTATATACAACCTCCTATGTCACCTGAGGGATGTATTGACCCACTCTGCTGTGCTATGCGGCATCACCCTGCAAGTTATGGGGAAAGAAACAGCAACAATGGCGGCAAAACCCTTGTGCGTGCCAAAAACCTACCAAAACCGTCTGCTTCAGCACACAAAAAGAGGGATGCACAACCTGCCACCCATGGAGCATGTGCGGTGGAATAGAGCACACCCTGCAGAAATGTGCCAGTGAGTCCCATGACCAGCAAACAGAGTGCAGACAGAGAAGCAGCACTGTGCAAGTGAAACCCCAAAATGTGCCTACAAATGTCATTGGCTTTGTTGCTAAAAACTCCAAAATTCCAATAAAACAACACTTTCACCATTTAAAAGCTTGCCTGGTGCTAAAATTCATGTATCTAATGAAGCATTGTGAACATACAAAGTCCTAATATGAAGAGCAAAACATTCATCAGAAAACTGTATTGTCTGTAAACTGACAGCATATGCCAAAATCTGGGTGCAGTACCCTGGGCCACCTGAATGACAGCTGTCAGAGGAGTCACTGATGAAACTTTAAAAGTGAGCTAAAACTCAAAAGTCTGCTGGATTAGCAAACATAAAATGGATTGTTGCCAAAAAAGGGATACAGATCTTAGTTGTGATCTTATCCCACAGATTGAAGGCTAAGAAAATAATGTACTTATGTTTGATGCAACAAAGTTGGTTTTGCTAGGTTTAAAAGTTAATTAGCTTGGCCGAAGCTGCAAAGAACTGGGAAATCAGGCTTTTCTCCTGGAAGGAGGGCCTTCCTCTCAGCAGAAACTCACGGGGAGGTGTTAATTGCTGGTTAGCTCAGACTACCGTCTATAGAAAGCTAAGGAACAATGGACATCCTCCAACCCAGGATATTGAATGTGTGAAAGACCATAAAACTGCTGTAGCCCAGGAAACTCCTGGCTGACAGAAGCAAATTCCAAAGGAGGGGGCCACCACATGCTTCAAGGACTGACCAATACTGACCATTTTGTGTTAACAGGCTCTGTAATGGACATTTTCAAAAGGGGTATAACTTATTATTAAAAGGGGTGCAAAATATGAAAATGGCAGATTAATTAACCTGATTTTTAGCACTACCTTTGAAAACTTAGTACAACCGTGTAGCTTATTCTGGACAGGAATGGCAAGAAATGTGGGTTTATGGGGTCTGTATTTCTGCTAGAATTGTGAAACTTTATACACTCATTCCCATGTTAAACACACATTTGTGGAAGGTTCCATAAAAATTGGAAATTATGTTCATAGCGAAAAGGACAACATTCTGTAGAAAGTTAAAACAAGATCCAACAACTGCGAGATTTTGATGAAATGATGCTACACAAAATATGGCATCTTTGTGTGTGATTTATATAAAGGTGACTAATGTAGAAACGTGTGTTTAGTGTAAAATCTGATTTTGAGACCAATGGCTAAAGGGAGGTCCCTGAGGACTGTAAAGCAAATCATAAAATGTGACATCAGCTGGCCTTGATCCAATCACCCCAAATGCAAGGCGGAGATGAAGTGTTGACCCTATCCCAGCTCAAAGGGGCAAGCTTAGCTAAGCTGGCCCAACACCGCCCTTTGTAATGTCATTTTTAAAGGATAGAGACAGCTGACCACACATACACACAGATCCACTCACTCTCCTGACTACTGGCGGAGCGCCCTGCTGCTGAAATCTACATCTTCCTTGTTCCAGACTCCAGAAACTTGCCAAAACAAAGGTCCATGCATAGCTAAAACATTCTCAGCTAGGCCTAAAATTCTAGAACAGAACCACAAAAGCCTAGGGGAAGCATCATAATACAGCCGGGCATGCTGTTAATGCTTGCCTGCGGAATTGAAATATCCTCAGAACCAAGAAGGGCAGATCGTGCCTAGCTGACCCTGTCCAGTCCGATGTGCCCAACTGTCCGTCCCTGATAGATCCGGTCCAAAATCTTAAATACATTGTTTTGTGAGTATTAACAGGAAGCTAGAAACTGTTGATTCCTGTGCATCTTGTCCCCTCCTAACCTCTGAACTAGCCTTACTTCCATAATCAGTAATATTGTTTAAATCCGTAGTGAAATCTTATTATGTCTATCTGTAAAAGCATCCTTTTCCTAGTCATTTTGTAAACTTTGATCAATTAATTTCATTCGAGTGACCAGCCTAGCGCTCCAAGGTGGACAGCGAGGAACCAGGACTCAGTCGCAAATCACTCCTGACTCTTATGTTTTGCCGTCCTGGTGACCTAGCTTGGATGCTCTAGTCGATAGTCAATATTTTTCTGATTTTAAAACTGAAGCCTCTTTCCAGTCTCGTCCCTATCTCGCAAAAACAACCTTTACTAAAACCTTTATAACTCCCTGAGTTATTGTGATAGAAACGAAATTTCAACTCCTACTTGTACCTAACGTCCATAGCTATGCATAGAACTCCGAACAGTGCAATTCTCCCGTTATCGCGAATATCGCGCATGGAAAAGTTTGCAGTGAATTCCCATTTTGAGAAATGTTTACATGTGTGAAATAGCTTCCATTTGTTTCCGACCTGGACTTTATGATTTTAAAAGTTTTCTATGGACTAAATCATTGCTGGTGATTGTGTGCAACTGTTCAAAGCGGCTCCCGTAGGAATTTATAATAATTTAAGCATTTTTCCACACATTTAGAGTTCTTGCTCAGCCACTTTGAAAGTCTTTCTGACAGTTTAAAAGCCCACTTTGTTTTTTTTTCTTTTTGTGTAAGGGGGTAAGGGGGAAGTGAGACACTGTTTGATCTGCACTATTTCTAAATACCTGCTATCTCCTCACATGTATTTAAATTTGCTAATTTGTGGGTGGAGGTGTGTTGCAGGGGGAATTTCTAACCATAATGCTATCTGATCTGAAACTAACACAAACGTATTATTTTCTGTGCTGCATTTGTTTTGCTCATTACTTGGTCCTAGTGTATTAAAGATATTATTCAGTGTTCTGTCACCCCATTGGTGATTGTTGTTTACCTATTAAAATATATATTGTGATTTTGATCTTAAATAAATAAATAAATAAATAACTTTTACAAACCAGCCTTATTCCTGGTCCAGCGTGACCCAGGGTATTTTTAAGTAAGGGGTGTGATACGAGTGGTACATCTTTCAAATAATTGAATCCATATATCAAATAAGTTTTTCCATTGTGCTGTACACTAGGCCAAGAGCATAGTGTATCGTCTGATTGAAATCCTTAACACACCATGTGCTTAGTTGAAGCCTTGCACTTAGGCAGTTTGCCGTCTTTCTTGAACAACACTTTAGAGAGTTTAGGTGTAGTGGTAGTTTCTCTTTAGGCCTACTAGCAATTGGAAACAAGAAACACAATTCTAAGATACCACTTGCTGAGAAAGGCTTGTATTGCGTTAAATTGTCAGCTGATATTGGAGATGCCGATGAGGTACTCTACAGTACAAGATCAAAAGGTGTACCTCATAAATCAATGCTTTCAAAGGTGCAGCAGTTTCAGCTTTGCACATTTGTGGCAGTAGGTCTCACTACGGTTTTTGTAATAAAAAGTGGGAAAAGTTCCTGTTTGCAACATACACTAAAATGAAGGAGTTTGCACAGGCATGCCCTTTGAAATAGTTTTGGTCATACGACCCAAGTGTTTTGGAAGCCTAGATCTCTGGAGTCCAAATTCAGCTATTCTTAATGGTAACTACTTAGCGATTGGAGGAAACAGGATGAAAGTAAAGCAGTAGAAGAGTGGTTTTATAGGCAGTAGACGAACGGTAAATCATGACATCTTGATAAAGCACTGTGAATTTAAACTTCATGTCTGTTTGTGACAAATATGATTCTGCCTTGCAGGAGTGCAAGGATGAGTAGGTGTAAAAAGGTCCACTCAGCCCTCACACTTCTGCAAACTAAAACACAAAGCAATCATAAAGGAATAAAAAGGGCCAATCAAGAGATATACCCACTTTGCCTTTTGGCGAAACGAGGGTTGAGGGAAGGCTATAGTCTTAAGAACGGTGTGAAGGTGAACCAGTAGTGACTCAAACAACACAGTATCACAGTCCAAAATAACGTGAATGTCCAACCAAGGAGTCTCACAAATTTGTGGCATGTTCAAAAAGGATTTTATTTAAATGAATAGAAAACTCCTCACTTGCCATATCGATATAAGCGAAATTCCCTACCTGGAAAAAGAAAAACTGAAGGTGCACATCAAGTCCAAATAACAATTCTTCTGTCCAAATCCTAAGTAAATAACTGGCCCTACCACTTTAGAAAAATGACTGAAATGCAAAGGGAGGCTTTGTGAAATAATGTCCGTGCGGTAAAAACCAGCCTGCAGTTAAGTTTACTGTAAGGTTTATTCAACCAAGGTAATCAGTAGGAAACACTGGCACGTCCCTTAGAGCCAGCTTACATACTCCAACTGTCATCCTTAGAACTCAGGCTTCAGATAAGAACACCCAGCACTCCACACTGACATCACCCATTCCAGAAACAGTGATGTCACCATCTAAGGAAGACACACATTGCGACACTTCTCCCCTACATTCCTCAACACCACATAAAATGGACCGGAAAGGACCGACCTTGACACACTCCTCTCCCTCCTAACACTCTGCCCAAATCCCACACACAAACACCTGCAAGCACGTGTGGCCAGCACGTAAATGCACCAATGACCCAAAATCCAAATGGACACATGCTCAAGCACCAAGAGCCAACTGTCCACCTGGAGCATCGCACACAACCCCAAAACGGAATGCCAATCAATCCCTATATAAACAGAATGCCAATCAACCCCTATATAAACAGAATGACTGTGCTACAATAAACCTTATGCGGCACCCATTTGAACCGGCACCATAACCATGCTAGAGTAACACACTCAACTCCACTCAGTTTCCAACAGAACCACAACCAACTGAGGAACCCACCAAAATAGAATAAGGGATAATAACCTCCCCTCAACAAGAACTGAGCAACCCTTTAAGGACTAAAAAAAACGAAGTACGCACACAGCCTGTTTCAAGCTGCCCCTTGAAACCTAGAGCCTGCCATCCTCCCACCCTGGTCTGCACCCCAGTGCCCCTGGGCACTACCCAGCTCTAAGAGAGCACAACAAGCACACAACCCTGACATCAGTAGATAACTACTAACTCCCAGAAACACACACACGCGAAAAGGACCAAAAACATGGTCAATGCTCAGCGGCGCCCTAACTATACACCCCTTGAACCACAACACCACGAGACCCCTGGTCCCAGCCACTACCGCTGCAGCGGCAACACCATCCACACCTCGCAACGGGACCCCAAGTCCCTGCCAACTGCCACCGAAGTGCACCTCCAAAATCCACGGAACTCCAAGTCCATGCCAACTGCCACCGCAGCAAACCCACCAAAATCACTTAACACACCGCCACTACCAGGACCCGGCCGGCATCCCGAAGCAGGGTACACGGAACTCACCTGATGATAACCATAGCACAAAACCTCAATGGACACCCCTATGTCCACAACCACAGCACGAACATAAAAGAACATCCCTATGTCGACAGCTGGTGTCACGCTCACCTGAAAACTCTGCAGGAGCGATGGATTCCCTCGACCTCTGCTCTGCTCTTCCCTTGCCTGAATCCTACTTTATCTCCCTCTCCTGGGGTTCTTCCTGTAAGTTAAGGTAAAGGACCGGTTAAGAATGGTGCCAGACCCTGGTAAGACCCCCTTCCCAACTCCCTAAGTCTAAGTACTGTGTTTAGGGGCTCACCTCTTAGTTTGGTAAAGTGTGCTCTCCGTCCTGGCTCTGCAGGCGTGCTATGGTGCGGGGTTGAATGTCTGTTGTGCAGTAGTGATGCTGTTCTCACTAGTCGTGGTTATGCTGCGGGAAAGAAGGCGACGCCGCCTCCTTAGTTTGAAAAGTTCAGGCGATCCCAAAAATGTCCGGGGGCAGTTACTTCACTGGACCCTTATGCGGTAGATCTTGAGAGTTCAAAATGTCCAAGTGTCCTCGGTTGCCCAGTTACTTCACTAGGCGCTGATAAGAGAAAGCGTGGAATTGTCTTTTTGGAGTTTGCACCCAGAATTGTCTTTAGTGTCTAATCTGCCTTTCCTTTGTTCTTTCTCCTAGCTGGTTTGTCAAGAAAATACCTCTTCGGAAATGAATCCAACGAGCGGGGGTGACCTGAAGGTCCGCGAGATGAAGATGAAGCTGAAAACACGATCGGAACCGCCGAAAACAGGTGAGTTGAAAAACGAAGTTCGCTAATGCTTTCTGTTTTCTTTTGCAGATGCGGAGCTCATAGAAGCGAGGATGCTGTCCTGCCGGGAATCGGATCTGCAGAATGCCGTGGGAGAAGCTCCGGAGACTGGAACCAGGTAAGCGCGTGCTCACTGCTACAGAAATCACACGAAGCAAGTCTTGTTCTTTGGGCATGGCTTTTATAGAGGGCCTCGCCCAAAGACTAGAGTGTTGCATAAATTCCGGATTGGCACAAAAGGGATCCATGTTAATGGAACAGGAAGTCTCATGTTATCCTATGGGCGTAGGAGGTTCCTATGGGAGACATGGATATCAACCCTGACCTAGCCCTGCATTATCTTACCCACAATGCTCCTGACCGATTTCCCTTCCAGTTATCATGAACTGGGTATGAAATCGACTGGATAGTGCCACCTAACCTAGTACCCATGACAGCTGGCCATTACCTTAACCCAGGGGCACGCCATGAACCCACCCGGCATTCGGCACCCCCAAACTCCTTGCTACCTATGCATTCATACACCTCATTGAACCCAGTTGGCTAACAGAACTCAAGACCGACCAGAAACACCACCACTCCTCGCAACTCGATAACTAAACATCCTCACACACTAAAGTCAATAGCTTAATATCCACGCAAACACACGCACCCACAACTTCAGCTGCAACACATCACACAAACTCCCCACACTGAAGACGCAACATAACATTGCATAAAACGCTAATCACAGTGCTGCAACATTTCACTGTACGACCAACCACACAGCAATGTACTGCAGCACTGTAAAATGTGATGGCTTGAACCCCCAAGTCCCAGGTTACCAAACCCTTATTTCATTAGCATATAAAATACTGCACCCTGGAAAATAATTTGGGGAAACTGGCCCCCAAACCCACCAGTCAAACCACACCTGCAAGAAAAATCAAGTTAACACAACTGTAGGTAACCTATAAAGTACACGCACCCCAGAAAATAATTCAGAGCAACTTGCCCCTGCGCCCGCCAGTCCAAACCCCACCTGCAAGAAATGTCAGGTTAACACAACTGTGGAAACAATTTAAATGACAGTGAGGCCATGACAAACACATGCACCCGAACCGGCCCGCACACTGGCACCCGCTCTAAAACACAAAAGGCCACTACACATACACGAAACACCACTCAAACAGGCCTTACACACCTGCTCACTAATGTCCCACAATGAAGGAAGTTGTTCTGCTCACGTAAAGCTGCCAAAAGTCCAAAGCCCGACCCCTCCTGAGCTCCAATTACACACTGCAGCACACAAAATGTTCTGACCAAACGCAAGTCCGCCACACTGGCTGAACATGTTGTCCTCAATGACTTCCTCATCATGTGATCCGGATGAAAGTCCATGCTAATACTCTAAATCATCTCCACACGTCCATAGCACGCCATTACTGAGACATGCTCCTTCCCAGTCCTCTCACCACTGTCCAAAACACAGCTTAGCATTGCAACAGAGTCTAGCCCTGTGCGACTCCAATCTGGCAACCGAAACCCCACGTCATTCCGAGGTCCGTGCACCGCACACGCAGCGCGTTCCAGGTCCCCTTCACCTCCAGCCACTCATGCTGGAACACCTCCGGATGGCACTGCGGGGGTAACAACACTGCTGCCACCTTCACTGCGGTGTCCTCTTAGGAGGCCCTGGGGCTGGCGAGCCTGTACACCAGTGCCCTCCATCACTGCGACCTTCAGAGACCCACCCACGACATGTGCCGCCTGAATTCCATTAATCCCTCCCAGCACACTCGAACACAAACTCCTCAGTGTGCCTCATGACACCGGACACCCGGCCACTGGTTAACACCTGGCCAACAAAGGCTCTCTTTGCCCTGCTCCTGCGCCGCCTCACAGGTCCAGTCCTCAGTGCCTCCGGCCACCAACCAAACTAGGGCCTTTGCCTCACACGTTCCTGTCCAGACTTTGAGCTGTCTGGCTCAGATGCAGCACCACAAGAGAAACCACCTCGCCTTCAGCACTACCCGGCCTGCTGAAGACTAGCACCCAGGCCCGGATTCCTCGGGCTAAGTCCTGCTGGCTCCAAAACCCTGGGACGTGGGCAACGGAGGGCGGTGTCCTGACTCTACTGCTGCCCCCTCCACGGTAGATCCCAGTGAAATAACGTGGTTCCGTAATACAGAACGACCTGAGTCGGCAGGTAAGTTCACCGTAAGGATTATTTGGTATCAAGTTCATGACAGGGAACCATATTCAGTAGTATAATCAGTAGACACCAGCTTACACACTCCATTTGTCACCCTTGGAGCCACCAGCTTCAGATCACAACACGCCATACTGACATCACACGTTCCAGAAGTAGTGCCATCACCCCCTCAGAAAGACATCACATTACAACCCACCTACCTCCCTTTATTCCTCAAAACCAAGAAGAACATTACAACACTACCCCTACAAGTATGTGTGGCTAGCACATAAATGCACCACCAACAACACCAGACCCCATAGCAGACACACACTCAAAAATCTAGAGAAACTGTCCACATGGAGCATCGAACACAACCCCAAACCACTCACGCCTAACAAAGGATGGCAACAACACCTATATAAACAGAAAGACCATGCTACAATAAACTTTTCAAGGAGAATGACATTATTTCACTTGTATAACAGCCTCCGAATGGACTTCTGCCTGGTCAACTTATATTTTACTTGTTCGCAGTCTTACAGTTCTTGCAGATAGTCTTCAAAGCTTTAGTATTCAATCATTTAGGTAAAATTAATTATCGTCAGTCTGGGTTTCCCTCTCCCTTTGATAAGGTAACAGTTTCTGATTCTTAAATATTTCAATCCCTCCACATGTCTTAAAAATACATTTCTTCCTTTCCCAACTTCATAGTGTTGGGAGTCCCCAAAGTCCGGTAGCTCTGTGGTTAAATATCTTATTTTTCTGTACAAAATTTACTTAAGGCTTCATCCTGGATGGGGAATGCAGCCTCCCATGACTTTCTACATTTCGCTGTCATTGAGTATACTACTTCCCTTCAGTCTGTTTCCATGAATGACCTTTATCTGTGTCCCCATGATACTCTTAGCAGTTGTTTCAGCTTTGATAAACTGTGTCTGTCCACTCAGATTTATTGGGAACCTGTGCCTGTCTTATTTTGTTAACTTCTCTTACTTTGGTGGCCATTCTTGCATTGCAATGTTCACATCCCTGGATTAGTCTGACCAGGTGCCTGTTACATTCTCATGACTTATACGTTTGCCAGCTATTCCGGACTTGAATCACCTAGTATGTATCCCTTTTGCTCTGCATAAGTGGGGCTGGGTGCTTGTTACATTCAATTTGTTTTTCATGTTGCGATGAATCAAGAGAATGTGTGCTTTCTCCCAAGGGGAACCCTCCCCTCCCTGTGAGGTGAGGAAGATGAGCATGCTCCGCAATACCCTCCCTAGGGGTGGGGGCAAGTGGGACCTCATGGGGAGACCCCCCTTTGGGGACAAGGATTCCCGTTCAGGTGAGGAACTCCCTAAAGACATCCACATTATGGCTTACATGGCATGTGCTACAACATAAAAGACTTTAAAATATACTGAGTGGGATGAGTAAATTCGGAATAGAGGCCAAAATCCTACTGGAAAGTAACATGTACCTGTACGCCGTAGTGTCTCATGTACTGCGACGAGGAGGCTAAATAGTGGACCCTGTACATGTCTACGAGAGAGAGACAGAGTAGGCACAAGACATCAGCCAGACATGAGAAACCAGAAGAATGGGAACCAAGAGAGAGAGAGAGAGAGAGAGGTTGGGATGCTAAAGCTATCTCGTCAGCCCGCCACAATAAGCCCTAAGCAGGGAAACCAAGAGAGAAGCTCTGGGATGCGATGAATCACAGCGTCAGCCAGGCACAAGAAACCTGAGTAACAGGAACCAAGAGATAGAGAGAGAGAGAGAGAGAGAGAGAGAGAGAGAGAGAGAGAGAGAGAGAGGTTGGGAAGCTAAACACACAGCATCAACCGACACGAGAAACCCTTAGCAGGGAAATCAAGAGAGAAATGCTGGAAAGCCTGAGCCACGGCAACAGTCAGACAAGAGCAACCAAAGAAAGGGGGACAGAAAAGGAGAGGTTGAAATGCAGAATGCAAAGCACTAACACAGAGCGAAGGGCAGGAGCCGGAAGGGAGGTCCCTCTAACATCGCTGCTACCACCATGCAAGTAAGGACATAGTGTCCCCATCCTTGATCCTGGTCAATGAACAAGGATATTGAAAAGATGAAAAAGATACAAAAGAGAAGCATAGCACTGACGTGCATGTTACGACAGCTAGTGACCTCAGAAGGGGTCCAGAAGGAAAAGTTTCCAGGAAACACTTCCCCTCCAAATAAGAGGTAACAGGGAGAACATGCTGCCAAAAGAGGATCAATGTAACAATCATGAAACTTGTCTCAGTATGAAGCATGAGAAAAAGTCCCTCTTTAATGAAATGAACTATGGAGCTGTAATATGAAAGTATAATGCAAAGGTGAAGGGTATACAAACAATATTACCCTGGGAATGGGGATTTGTCACAAGGCAATCCATACAAGACCAACAGAATATGTAAGGGAGAGATTATGAAGAATCTCAGTTTAAGGACAGCGGAACAGTGAGGCTAAATTTAAAGCAAACAGACCAAAGCAAAACTAGACACGATTGGTCACAAGAGAAAGGTTATTCTGACATAAAGAAACCAGAAGAAGTTGTCAAGGAGAACAGAAAACTACAATCCACTCTTGAAAAGATACAAAGAATGTTACAAGATATGTCCAGAGACTATTTAAAAATTACCTATTTTTGAAGAACCTTACCAAACAGTACAAAGCAGTACCTTCAGGAGAATAGAGTCTTTCTTAATTGCTATCGTGGTAGGGCCAGATAGGTTCGTTTTTGGACAGAAAACTGTATTCCTTTTGGACATTCAAGAATGACGGACGAGCACCTTACTCACAGAGCTGACTCACAGGAGCTGACACATGTGCAATATCAAATGGAATGTAGTGGCCATGATCATAAGTAGGTAGTTTCGTGGACGATGATGACTTCGTCGACGGTGGTTTTGTGGATGATGATGACTTTGTCGACGGTGTCTTCATGGATGATGACTTTGTCGACGGGTGAGTGTTTTAACCGTTGACGGGATCTTCGTGGACGAGTGATGGGACTCCTTCATCAACAAATGTTTTGTGGAGGCTGATTTAGCGCCATGCACTATGCCTAAACTCAGCCATAGCTTTTTTTTCAAACTTTCTTCATTGATTTTACATAACAGAGAGTGGTAGTCTCACTACCAATAATAACAGCAACACCCCTCCTCCCTCTCCTTTCATGCAACCCAGTACAGCACATCAGAAATTATACCTGTGTATACAATCATTAGGTTTGACACAGCATAGTAGTGGTCTTCAAAGTGTTATGGGAGTTCAACCATGTTAAATCAGATTCTCTGACATGTCTCATTATATCCCAAAGAGCTATGTACTTCATATGTACCCATTCCCTAGCCAATCTACTGTATTATGAATGGGTTTGCCACACTATGCTATGCACCCACTATACTATGTAATGTAATCTATGAGCAACTGTAACTATCAAATTGTCTTTAAGCATATGTCCATGGGTCACTTCCTGTAACCCGCAAGCAAGCCTTCTTAAATTTCCTTATAGCGCCTCGATCCATGTGTGCTGTAGTGCGCTCTACAAATCCAAAATAAATAAATAATACAATGTATCGGTTCTCAGGGGTTCACATCACCTCCAGGGTCATAATGTCCAAAGTTCAATTCCCACATATATGAGGTTTTACCCTTCATTAATTGCCGCCATATTCTGCATCTGCTCGGTGTGATTGTGCCTGAAAGGATCCCAGTAGTCTAGTGGCCTATTGCCCTATGGACCATTGTTGCATATCGCGATTCCCTTTTCTCACACATATTCATAAAGTTCAGCCAGCTCTAAAAACTTGGTGCTGTACGCTTCCCCAAGGTTTTGGCGATTATATATCTGGTGGTCACTGTTGCCATCCCCAGAAGTTTCCTCTCCGAGAGGGCCCCCCCTGGATCATTGCTAATAGCCACAGTTCCGGGGAGTAGTCCCACCACAGGGATGTTCACATTTGAGCCAGGGCTTCCTTGATTTTTTCCCAAAAGTGTCTGACTCGTAGACAAGACCATGCCACATGGTAGAAATCGGCCGAGTTTCTGTGACATCTTTTGCAAAGGAGAGATCTCTCAGCGAAGAAGCTACACAGGTGAACTGGTGAAGAATAGACCTGGTGCAGGAATTTGTAGTGGATTAGTCAGAGCCATCTGTTCAGGCATAGGTTACGGGTCTGTGTGCATATGAGTTTCCATTGTCCTTCATTTATCGCTGTCCCTAGGGATAGCTTCCATCAGTTGCTTTGATATTCTTATCATTTTGAAAAGGGTGGACACCAATTTCTTAGTAGTCAGAGGGTTAATCACGTATTGTAGTAGTGGGGTGGGGGGTAGCATTCAGGAAATTTGACCATTTAGATTTAATCCCTTCCCTTCTGTACCATGTCGCCTACGGTCTGGATTCCCAGCCTTTAAAAGTGTGTCTAGAACAATTTCTCATGTGTAATTGGGATCCCGCATACTTTAAATATTGGGAGGTTTGGGAAGTAGCAAGTCTCCTTGACTGTCATCCGAGAGATTTGCCCCCAAGCTTTACATGTGGTTTCCACTGGTTAGATCTCGGCTCATGCCACCCTCTATCTGTTGCCCCATAGCATTAACATTAAGTAATTTGGGTAGGTGATTTCTTTTGCTAGAAGTGTGTGTGGGAGTTCAGTCATAGGGGACCGCCACCACACAGGGTATTGAACCTGTGCAGCTAGAAAATATAAATATAAATCGGGGTATTCCAGCCCACCTTATTCAAAGGGGAGGACAAGGGTGTCATAAAACACCCGTGCCTGTTTGCCAGCCGACGCTAGTCGCACCATTAGACTTTTAAGCAGGGACCAGAATCTCATTGGGGGCTATGTAGGTACATTGTTAAATATATATAGTAGTTTTGGCAGGACTACCATTTTATCCAAGGAGATGCGGGCTGCGTGGGAGATAGGTAGAAGGATCCATGATCCTATTTTGTGTTCCAGTACTTCGAGTGACTTTACATAATTTTCCCTGTATAGATCTCCCACTGATGTAGTCACGAGGATACCCAGATATCATATACCCTGGGGACACCACCTGAAGTCCTTCCCCACATTGGATTGTTGAACACATGGGGTTAGAGGCAACATCTCCGACTTAGTCCAATTTATTCTCAACCCCGAAAGCCCCCCACAACTACTTATCTCATGTGTTAGTGGTGGCAGATTCTGGCTGGGGTGTTTTACATATAATAGTATATTGTCCGCATACAAGTAAACAATGGAGGAATGTGATTGTATCCTTATGTCCCTGTGTGCAGGATATTCTCGTATGTAGCAGGCCAGAGGTTTGACCGCTCGGGCGAACAGCATTAGTGATCAGGGGCGAACAGCATTAGTGATCAGGGGCATCCCTGGTGCATCCCCCGTGTGGGGTGAATAAAATAAGATATTATTCCTTTAGTGTAAACTGTGGCCCTGCGTACAGTGTATAACAGGAGGACCCATCCTATAAATGTAAGACCAAACCCAGATCGACTGAGGTCTTCACATATAAATAGAGTCAAAGGCCTTCTCTGCGTCCAGTGTGCCCACAGTGATAGGGATTTCTGGGTCAACATTGTGCATTGCCATGAACAGCTGTCTCAAGTTATTTTGAGTTGACCATGCAGGGATAAAACCTGCCTTGTCCGGGAGCACCAGTGCAGGCATGTAGGGTAGGATTTGGTCCGCTAGGATTTTCTTGTCCGTGTTGATTAAGGACAGTGGTCTATACGAGGTGGATTTTTGGGTATCCTTATCTGGTTTAAGGAGCACTGCCACCAGGGCAGTTCTGGTTGATTCGGGAGGACACCTGTGGATGTGGCGCTCTCGTACATGTCTCACAAGTGTGGCAGTAGGAGGTCTATATAGGCCTTGTAAAGTTCGGCTGTTATCCCGTATAGGCTGGATGCCTTACTGTTGGGAAGAGAGAGGACTGCTTTATGGATCTCTTCATCCGTGAGGGGCGCATTCAGGGTCTCTCCCTGGGTCGGGTCCAACCACCCCAGCACTATTTTGTCCAGGTATTGCGTTATGGTATCATGTCCTACATCTAGCTGGGATGTGTATAGTCAGTCGTAAAATTCATGAAAGACGGCGTTGATCCCCTGTAGGTCTCTGCTAAGGGGCCCACGTGGGATCTCCACTTCCATAATGGCCATCAATTGGTGTTCTGGTTTGATAGCCCAGAAGAGTGTTCGGCTGGGTCGGTTGCCCTCGTAATATCTCACAGCTGCAATGGGGTCTCCAAGGAACCTCTCCTCGCTAACTGCCAACAAGCTCAACTCCTGTCTTTTCACTCTCAGAGTAGTAAGTATCTCTCGTGAATCTCGGGATCCCTGCTGAGTCTCAAGATCCTTAATAGCTGTTTCCAGTGCAAGCATGGACCTGCACAGAGCATTCAGCACCCCTCCTTCTTTTGATATTCAGCAACTCCTAATATACAACTTAAAGGCCTCCCAGGTCACCCCTGGGTCAGGAGGCGAGCCTGCATTAATTTGAAAGTAGGTTTGTATATCCTGCCCAATTTCCTCGCGGAACACTGCATCTTCCAGTGCACCAGTCCTGAGTCACCAGCGGGATTGTTTCAGGGGCGTACTTGGTCCTGTGATAAATTAACACTGGGGATTGGTCCAAAAGGGTTCAGGGGAGAATGTCTGCCTTGATCACATTCCTATCAGGGGAAGATGTCGCCATAACGTAATCTATTCTGGAGAAGATACCGTGTGCACTTGAGTAGAAGGAATATTCTCTGTCATCAGGGTGCATCTTACACAAAGTATCGTGTAAATCGTGATAGTTTGCAGTGGCGGTCTACGCTTGGGCTGCATGGGGTAGGGTGAGTTGAACCGTAGATGATCTACCCAGCTCTAGAGTGATGGCCATGTTAAAATCGCCCACCCACACAATGTCATAGTCTGGGTATGTATGAATCTGGTTGGCGCAGCGGTGAAGGAATTCCAGTGAGTCTATATTGGGGGCATATATGTTTATCAGAGTGAGTTTTAATCCAGCTAACTCTCTGGCCAGTATGATATACCGACCTTCTTCATCCCTGATCTGTTCATGTAATTTAAATTCTAAGGTGCAGTGTATGCACGTTGCCACACCATTGGAGTGTTAGGTGTAAGAGGAGCAATATCTGTGTATTCCCCAGCCCGCTATGCTAGGGAGGGAGAGCATGCTAAACGTGTTTCTTGCAGACATAATGTTTCTGTTATGATTCTTGACATAATTAGTTATTAGACAGGCTTTTTTTTAATTGGTGAACCCACGTATATTCCATGACATTAATGAGATTATGTTGTCCCATTTCCTCATCGCTTTAGGCATTCCCATACTGTGAGCAGTAGTAAGGATTGGGAAACAGTGGGGTGCCATCTTGGTTCAAGTGTGGTCAGACCTGAGATCGTATTGTTATCATGTTGTGTCATAAAACATTGTTTGCTCTCTCCTGTGCTCTCCTGTGCTGTACTCAAATCCCTCCCCTCAATCCCACAGGTTGAAAAACCACATACTATACCAAAATCCAATAGTAGCCACCCCCCACCCATGCCACCCATGCCACAAAAAAAACGTACCAGCTCCCATTTCCCTCCCCCCACCGGAACGTCCCTCATAATCAAAAACCAAACTGTGTACGCAGTGGCTGCGGAATTTGGCTCCTTGCGGCAATGGCTATGTCAGGGATCTTCACGGCTTTATCTGCCCTGTCTGGGAATCATCATTTGGTGTGTCCAGGCAGCGATATACTGATCCATAGCAAAGAGATAATGGTGATATTAGGGCTGATGTTGAGGTGATCCATCGGGGTTGGGAAGACCCAGTGCAAAGTGTTCCGTGGCCTCCGCGGAGGTGAAGACGGTTACCGTACCATTATGGACCTTTCTGAGCTTTGCAGGATCTACCATTGAGTACCGAACCTCCTTTGTAGTGGCCTTCGCTTATCTGTTGTTCGGCCTCAGCCATTCAGCCACAGAGCTTATTGATCTGTATGGCCGATAGGTCCACTTTGCAGGTAAGGGCATTGATTGTGGCACGGAGGTTGTCTGTGCTGCTTTTAAGTGCCAGTAGTGTTTGATTGAGGGTCGACACATCCAATTGGGTTGGGCCTTGGTTCTGCTCTGGTGGAGGTTTCAGCTGGTCTGGTCGTGCAAATTGATCCATCTTGGCCTCCCTTTTGGGGTTGCCCATTTTGCAAAGTCCACTGTGGCCATGCACTCCGTTTGTGTTATGTTTTGTCATGTTGCATTGGGGATGCAGGATACCCGATGACCTCAGCAGCACATCTCGCTTCTGTTGGGGGTAGTAGGGTAGTCGATCCGACACAAGCGGATATAATCCAGATGGTCTGTTATCACTTGATCCCGAACACTATTACCCAGCAAGTAAGCGTAGAGGTGCAGCAGGACCAGACCAGGAGTACTCGCCGTTTTATGTGGAGGATATTGTCGTGGGCCCTTCCGGGGTGGAGGTGGTGAGGTCTGCGGTACTGTCCTCCAGGCAGTGACCTATTTGCTATGCTTTGTGCCTCTTTATCGCATCCAGGGCTTATAAGTAAAGGGGTCCAGGGTGTAACTATTTCCAGGTATGTGTGGAGCTGTGTTCCCAACAGCATTGTATCCCCAGGGCCTGTCTATTACAAGACGCCGGGTTTGCAGTATGGTAACATCTGGATATGCACCGCAGAGCATTGTGATACTGCCCTTCAAGTTGTCCCCTTTCTCACCGTATTCCATGTCTCCCCAGGAGAGGACAGTCCCCCACCTTTGGGGCGTGAGGTTAGTTGTCCCAAGTATGTGGAACATGATGGGCCCTGCGGCCAATGCCGTGTGCGTCATTGAGCGGGTGCCGGCAGGCCCATAGTGCTAGGTCACCAGAGTTGGCGGGAGGTTATTATGTAGGGGAGCGGGCTCCTCTGCGGGATGACACAGTCAGCACTATGCCCGTCGCTTTTGGTGCCGCACCCGTGTGAAGCCTCTTAGTGGGCAGCAGTGCAATCATGGCAGGGGCCGCGGCCACGGAGGAGAAAGCAGCCTGGCCTCATAGTTCGCCTCCTCCTGCCTCCAACCGGTATCCCCAGATCGGCTGCTTCAGAGGGGCTTCACCTGAGGGGGTTGCTGCCACTGCGAGTCCACCTACCATCAGGGACACCCCGGTGTCAGTGTAAGGGGGATCCGCCAGGATCAGTTCTCAGCTCGGTCCGCCTCGGCTCATCAGAACGCTGCCGCAGCATCTCTTCCCTCAAAGAGGCGGTCCACACAGAGTCGCAGTCGGAGGCTAGGCTCAGCAAGTGCTTCGGTACACCGCTCCAAAGGATCTATGCAGCCTGGTGTTTTGGCCCTGTGCTGTCCGCTCTGATCACGCAGTGGAGCTGAGAGTTTCAGGGCGAAACCGATAGTCAGGATGCAGGATGTTGTGATAGGATTTCAGGCCATTGTCAGAGCTTCTCAGGCTGCAGCCATTTTCTGTTGCGCAACAACGTCCCCAAACTCAGGCATAGCTTATTCTTAGAGATTACCCTTTCACAACCATGGGGTACTCAAGATCATGTAGTTTTAGTGCAGAGGGCATATCTTAAATGCTGCCCCTGTGTGGCAGAGACTTTTTTTGTCGCTGTCGCTGTCACATGGGTTTCTAATTCCTCTGTGCCACGGGTAGAGCAGGTGCTGCGACTCAGGATAGTGATGCAGGGGGTCACAGTTACATAATATGCTTTTAGCATGGAGTTGCAACAAAGGGAGATCTGTTTAGAGAAGGGATCACCTGCATCATTGTATGTAATATTAAAAATGTAAAAAGCCAGGGCTTTGCCCCCTTACCAGATAGCAATTCCTCACACTCTTTTAAAAGAAACAGGCTATAAAAAACAGATCTAGAAATATGACCACACTGTTATTTAACAACCTCGTAATACGGAAATATAAAAGTATACAGTACCTCACCAAGCGAGTAGTAACGCCTTGGAATCTGGGAGTCGGGGTAGATGTTTTCAAGATACCAGGAAAATGGTTTGCACCCCAGCCTTTCTCTTAGTGCTTTTCTTATTGACACATCGCCATAATCAACTTTGACAACACCTGTAGGTTTTAAAGAAATACATTAATTACATCAACCAGATAAGGCGTGCGTTTGATCAGAGCATCATTATGCTCCTGCACTTCCAATTATAGCTCAAAAAGATGCAATCACACATGCAGCTGCTTCTAAAATAATTGTCTGATTAGCGTTGTATTCATTGAAGTTATACTAAAATTATAATTTGAATGTTGAATTCATAGCATACAGTCCAGAGATTATTGCAGTACTTTGCATGCAAATTAGACACACACGCTGCTTATCTCACTAACTGAGTAGCAGAGATTCCCATTTAAATTGTAAATAACGTAAATGAACGTGCTTCATATCAATTACCTTTCTCCCGTGGAATGATTGAAGCCATCCAATATTATTTGGCAAGGGTAATACAGTTCCTACCTATTTTAAATTGGCAGATGTTAATTCTGGTTTGATTTCGGAGAAAGCAAAGATTACAATAAGAAGATATCCTTTCCTCGATGAGTACGGTGCGGTGTTTTTTTTGTTTTTGAAAAACTGCCCGTGTTCATGTTCAAAAGAAATATGTATCTGCAGTGTGATGACGTTTGTAGCACACTTCTGTTCTTCAGGATGGATTGCTTTCGAGTCTGCAATGTTGTTTGCTTTGCCTTCAGTATGCCAACTAGCTGAAAGAAAAGCGATTTCAACATAGCATCTTACATTTCAAACGCGGATTCTCCCTTTAAAGTGAATACAATGTAGCAACAGAGAAGCTTCATGCATTCCACTTGAATATCCCCTGGAAGTAGCCAGGACACGTGGTATGTAAAAGAGTGTATTTGCCGAACTGCCTGAAGTGTTGCAGGTGAGCGATTGTGACACTTGGGTCACCCCATGTTAGGGAGAATTCTCCAGAATGGCTAATTTCCCTTACCTACTGAGTCCCTCAGCAGCTTTGCTGGATTTCTAGGATTTGTTTCACCTGGTAAGAGTGTGAGCCTTTTTTCCCCACTCTTACATGTGTTTTGCTGTGTGTGTTTAACATTTTTGTGTTCATAGAGTGTGGAGCCTCACCTACTACATAGGCATCATCTTTTTAATGTGTGTTACACAGCACCTTCAGTGCAGTGACACAGGGTTGTCTTTTTCAGACTCCCCACTCTAAAGCTCCATATTCTGGGACTGACTACTGTCTCCCAGAACATGTAAAGTTACCTTTGACTTTGTTAGTCTTTTTAAATTCACAGACCCAGTACAACCTATCTTACATAGAGCACTGGAAAGAATTAATAGTTATCCCTTTTTGTCTGTCTCTCATGGAACATTATTTTGTTCCCCTTTCTTTAAGATTTGGCTGGTGGCTGTAGTATCTACCATATTTTCCTACCGCGGTTTATTTAAGTAGCTTTGGTACTGTTTTAGGATAAGTTAGTAGCCTCAAACTTAAATCCGCTGGACCCCATTTACTTGTATTTGGTTCGGCTGGGTTTATTCGCCATTTCTTTTTGTAAAGGTCTTTCTCATGTTTTACTCTGCGCGTCAAACCAGGTTTGGTTCCTTTGTTCACCTTCCTTTGGCGGGCTTCTGCACAGAAGCCCTCCTTAGGTGCCTGAATGTCTGAGAGGGACGGGATGTGAGGGAGGGGTTTGAGACTCCCTGCACAGGGTCTCCTTGGAGACCCATGTGGCACTCTGTATGATTGGCTGTGGTGACTGTCCCGCCAGGACAGCCACCCTGCTGTGTGATTGACAGCCAGGCTGTGTGAATGGGGGAAAACTGCATAAAAAAGCAGGTCTCTGGGACTAGGAAGGCAGAGTTGCCACTGGATTGAGAGAACCGAAGAGAAGCTGAAAGAATCGGACCACTACCATGACTGAACCTCCCGGTGAAGCCCTGCTGCGGGTCTGAATCTCCAAACTTCGATGACAGAGAAAATCTGCAAGGAATCTTCTTCCCTTGAGCTGGTGGGACCAACCAGTTCACCAAACACCAAGCAAGGCTTCCCTCCCCTGGTCGAATTTGCTGTGCATCGATGCAGTAAACCGGAGAGCCAGGAGGCTCGGACCCTGTTTGGGTTTTAAGGAGCGCACCTTTTATTTGTTGCTTTGCTCTGCTGCTGGTTTCTTCCCTGGGCAGTGCAGGACCCTCCAGCCTTCCTACTTTGTTTCAGTCTGACAGTCGCTTCAGGAACCGTGAGCCTGCAGGATCTGCCAGGAACCTCTGCATCAGCTACAGCCTTCTTCTTCAATTAAGGTACTGTTCAAACCCGGTTGTTTGTTCCGTTCGACCGTTGTGAAAGTGTTTAAAATCTTTCGCCAATCCGAGGGCTTGTCCTTCTCTACTCTTAAGTAACTTTTCTTCTGACCATCTTCGTTTCAAACTCTTGGCAAAGACTTGACCGCAAACTACTCTGACTGTGTGATCCTCTGCAAAGGCTCTGAACCATTAACATTGGCCCAGGCCTATTGATTTGAATCCTTATTGTAGCAAGCCTTTTCTAGATTGCCCTGCCTACTTACTTGTTGGTGCTGCTTATTTTTGTATAACCTTGTCTTTCCCTCCCTTTTAAATTGTTGGAGTGCCATTTTGCTCACACTTCATTTTGAGCTTAACTTGTCCAGAATTCATCAGGTGTTGTGTAGTATATCAAGAGTGTGATTTTTCTCCTGCTTTACTTTGTGAACTGTTTTACAACTGATGTGTAGATAAAATGTGTATTCTTTTACTCAGAAACCTTGAGTCAGTGTTTGTTTGAACCATAGTAAGTTGCTGTCCTTTGTGAAACTTCTGATACTGCTCACTTTACTCTTGAGATAAGACCAGCTGCTCAGCCATCGCTACCACTTTACTTTGTAGTACAGGCTTGTACCAAAGGTGAATTTGTACTTGCACTTGTAGTCTTAATTGTGTGTGGTGTTCCCAAAGGGTACTGCATATGATTCAGCCTAACACCCCAGAAGCTTTTAGAGGAGTGAATTACATGTACATTCCCGCCTGCATTCTATACTGGCTTATTTATCATATTGGCTCTATGGTCACACCCATACTCTCATCGTTTTGTGCAGCTCACCTCTTAGAAGGGACCGTCCAATGTGAAACTCTGACACTGATTTCTGGGTTTGACTCAGGGTCCCTCGGGCTGTTTGTAATCGAGGCCAGAGCGCTACATCCCCAAAGGTAGTACAGACAGTAACTTCATCCCCCAAAGTCCCTATGGGGATCAAAAGTAGTTAATGAAGCCCATCTGCCCTAACCCAATGTCCACACTAGATGAGGTGAAATGGACCCCTCCTCCTATGGTGTCAATATTTGTTGGCCCTACTGGTGCCTCATGCCAGCACAAGTTCCACAATATACATTGGTAAGCAGGGAAACATGTGGCATGCTCCTATATAGTGCAAAGCAGTTTTTCCCCCAGTTTTAGCTTTAGCTATCGTGTGGCGCTTACGCACCATTTACAAGCAAATAAGATTGCAGTACACTACAGCTAAGCAGCAGATTTCATGTAAGGAGGGACACATGGCATGTTGGTATTGATTGCTTATTTATCCAGTCATTGACTGCCCATGACCATTCACTACCTATGTTCATTACCATCCACTACCTGTGCTCCCCAGCCCAAAGCACATACTCCTGGGATGTCTTTGAGCTAGCTATATCAAGCTGTAACATCAACCTTTAGCCTAACAGTGTTATTTCTAAGGAATCTGTTGAGAGGTGATGGCGTATTTGCACCTGTACACCTGTGTTATTACAGTACTGCTGTAATAAAAATGTCTTAGCCAAGTGTGTTCTCAGCCACTTCATTCATATCTGTTTCTTGCACTGAAATTCTGTTGAAAAGCAAATACTGAAAAACAGAACAGTTTTTGGCATGTCTATGTGTTATATATGCATTTCACAGGCAGTGCTATCATATGCCCAGATAACCATACCATGTTGCAACTGTTGCAATTAGATGGCAGTTAGTAAGTACCCTTATAGCAGTGCTGGCAAGTGCCTGTTCCCATGACTACACATGTCAAAACAGTGGTCACTGTCAAGAGATCTACTCAAATTGAAGTACCCACAGATCATATTTCCTTGGGATTGTTTAGAGTACATATTGGTAGGCAATTCATTTATATTCCTATTTTCCTAAACAAAGGTGTCCCGGTAGTATTGAAACAAGTGTAAAAATATGGCATACATGTTGTACACCTGGTGTTGCATGGATTTCAGCACTATGTGGAATGTTTACTTTAGTTTACTTTATTATTTGTAGAGCGCACCTAACCCTGAGGTATCTGGGCGCTTGAACATAGATACGTTGTTACGGTTACAATGCAGTGGAATGAGGAATTGTGAGGACCAGGTTACAGAATGGTCAATGTGGCAACAGCAGGCATGTGACGGGACATAAGGACCAGGCTACAGAATGGTCAGGATGACTACACCATGGTAGATAGTTACAGATACTAGCACGACAATAGGAAGCATTAGAATGGGAACACATACTCCCCAGGCTGATAAGCAGTGGTAATAAAAATGGCAGCAGTGCTGGTACAGTTATTGAGGAAACAAAGGAGGAAGAGTAGTAATTCCACAATGGTCAGACAGGAATGAGGCCGTTTGAATGTGATTGAGGGGTGAGCTAAAGTTGCTGGGCAAAGAGTTTTTTGGTAGGCAGGGGGTACAGAAAAAAGCTATCATTTCTACATGTCCAATACGCTAAACCTGCCACATATTTGCTCATACACCAACAGCACCTTTTCATGGTGATGTTAATGCAGAGGATTTTTATGAAATCAGCCTGTTTTTAGCATCTGCCTGTAATGGATTTTATGACACGACACACTCCTGCCAGGGACTTCTTCCACTGACAATGAATGTGGCGCAAAATAAAACGTTTTTATTTTTATTTGAACCCTGGGTTCTCGGTTTGAGTAGGCACCCAACCCGTCTCACACCCACGTTAACAAATACCCTGTGTCGCAATGGACTATGAACCAGGCTGGTGTTTAAAAATTTTATATTTATTAATTTTTAGAATTCAAGGAAAATCAAGCAAATCAAAATTAGGGCAGCAGCCACCACTGTGTGGCAGTATACATGCAAAAATCCCACATTACTGTCACTTCACACCCCTAACATAAGATACTTAATCTTTAATAGAAAAGGAAACCAAATTACTTTTCTTCAAAATACAGATAGCACACATGTTAAGCACTCCTTCTGCAACACTTCCCCCAAACACCTGCTGATTCAATTCTTTGTGGATGGAAAGCAGTTGCAAGGAGTCAGGAAAAAATCAGATTTAAACTTCAGCCCACCACCGCAAGATGGGAGGCCAGAAAAGAAAATGAAACCTTCAAAAGGAGCAAAATGGCATATTCTGATTTTATGTATTACTTGTATCTCAGTTTACAAGTGCGGTAGGATAGCTATGACAGAAATTTGTGTCACTACACTTAAATGATAAGGAAGTTTACAGACTACTGAACAGGGCACCAAAGCAACGTGACACAGGTGAGAAAATCGATTTTGGGAGGAAAACAATGCAGAAGAAAACATGTGCGGCAGAATTGCAACTCTTATTTTAACACAGGCTTCAAAATGAGAAGCAGCTAAGAAAAGGGGCTTAGGTGTCAAAATCGGAAATCGGTTTTTGGATAAGAAACAAAGGCACATAACAGACAGGTTTCTGAGGGAAAGGGAATATTTTTAATGGGATTTTATATTTGGGTTTTTATGGGGAAAAAGACAAATCGGAAGTTAGAGAAAAGCACAATACATGGGCAAATTCGGTTTTGGTTGCACAATGACAGGTTCTACTGAGGCTATAACTGAGGCTATATTTTAATGACTATATTATTAAGGAAAAACACTGCGCGCAAGGGGGTTACTTTCAAATTCTAACTAAGTACCTCCTTATAGTGGGAATTAATCACAATGGTACTAAGGACTTACACAGAGAACTGAAATAATTATAAAAGGAAAATGCTAACAGATATGGACTAATACAGAGTCTTCTGAGGAAGAGGATCCTGGCAAGTTGGGATTTTGTATGGGATTTTAATAGGATTTGAATAGGATGCAAGGGTAAAAGAGCGGGATATGCACTTTTTGGGTACTTGGTGATATGATATGATACATGATAAGCTTGAGTTTGGGAATTTGGACAGCCAGCTAGATCTCTGGACAGCGGGCCAAGGACCTGGTCGCTGGGACAGCTGGGAACTCCTGGATGGGATCAACAGGGCAAGGTCTGGTCACTGGGCTCTCCTAGATGGGATCAGCTGCCTTTCCTCCTTTCTACCTGGATTATTGGATATGGCTGGATCTGAAGGGGTGGTTCTGCCTGGATATGGATGGTCCTGCCTGGATGTAATCAGATGCCTCTGTGTCTTGTTTTTTAGTTTTTTAATATCCCTGTGTTTCTCTGTCTTCTGCTTATATCACTAGGGTGACATCATAGAATTTTACATTCTGGGGGAAATACTCTGGACTTATCCCTCTACTGGGATAGGCCAGGCTACTGGTGTTCCCTCCTCCCAATGGGCTGATTAGTTCAGGGGAAATGACATAATTTTATGTGTGTGCATTTATGACTTCCTTTGTTTCCCCAAAGTTACTTTTTACAAAAAATAAGTTATGGAGCTAAACTTCAAATCTATACTAGTCACCATCAAAAGAAACAGATATGCAGATTCCATATTTCAAAGGGAATCGGACAGTCCAATCAAGGTAGCATCGCTTTCGGGCACAATTTCGTCATTTTTAGGAGAAACATAATATTTAAACTTCTGCAAATGGCTACACATATGCCTACTACTATTTCACACATTTTCACACGTTGTGTGTCTGTATCATTTATACCTCACCTCTAAATGCGTTTTTCATGCCATTCCAGTTCCCCAGGTACTAGGGACAGGTGCTTAGTCTCTTTGGGTTTGTCCAGAACCACATAAAATGTTGGCATAATATAACATTACTGCTTATTCAGGGCATTGCGAGAAATGACTTAATACAAAAAGTTATTTTAAGTCAATGAGCTGGATTAGTCACATGTGTGGCAAACTGCCACAGCCAAATTGTCTTCCTCATGGTTGGTCTGAGCAAAGGGTTTTCATGATGCCCTTTGAAGCCATGCAGTTGGGGCTGGGGAGGGATGTCAAAGGAAATCACACCTCTTGGTGAAAATACCAGTTCCCTTTGGGTCCTTTGTTCCTTTCTGCAGGGATGCAGGCCAGTCTGACGAAGCTGCAAACTTCCACACGTTGGGCCTTTTATATGCCCATGGGGGCTGGTTCACTTGTGGAGGTAATTATTTTCCCATGGGCACATTTGAAGTAAGTGCCTGGGCCAAACCTGTTCTGCTGGATTCAAAGTTTTTTATTTTTCTTTCAACAGAAACAAAGTCTTTTTGGGAATAAATATCATACACATTTTATAGCAAGACCCCCATCCCCACGTATTTAATCCAATTTCTGTGTGCGCACAGGCTGCAATTGCATTTCACCTTCAAATGGCATTCAAATGACACGTGGGTTAATTTTTCTTTTATTTCAAGTTTACAAATGCAGTTTCTGCCACGCTCAAATCCATGTTAATTAAACTTCTTGAGGGCTTTTACAGATACGTTCAGTTTCTGGACACAGAGAGATATACTGCCAAGCATTTCTTTGAAATTGACATGGGACAAGAGAGAGAGAGCCACGCTATTGCTTTCCGCTGCAGTAATTTGAGTACACTGGTCTATTTCAAAAGGAAATCATAGCCATGTTGACTGGAACAGAATTCTTGCTCTGCATGTACTTTCTTAGAGAAAATAATGCTGTTCTGGAAGGTATTCCCTTACTTCATGGCAATCAGATGAAATACACAGCAGGACTGTTTAATGGAGTAAAAATGTGTGGTGTTTAAAAGGAAAATGAGGACATATTGCAATGTCGTCTTGAATGCAGGTCATTTTTCTTGTGTTTGATTGGAAGCAAAACAAATGCAGCCATTCCCTGGGGTGACAGTGTTCAAAGCTCATCACATATGTGCCAAGGAGAACACAACACAGTGGTTTTTGGGTGAACTGTTGAAATGTGGTGTTGGTAAATGTACCCCACAGATTCCTCTCCCTGCTTTGCCATGACTTTTTGTTGAGGGAAAGAAGGGCAGAGTGGGGTTCATTTGGCAGAATCCTCCTTCCTCAGGCAGCGGCACTACTAGATTCCCTTCAGTTTTTCAGTTGGAGGGTATGGAGCGGCACCCTCTTTCCTTCCTCCCTTTCCAGGTCCCTTGGGAGGTCCTCACCAGGATAGGGGGTAATGGGGGTAATCATTTAATAGAAGATAGATAAAAACAGGTTTTAAGATTTTTCAATGACAGTCTTCCCGGAAGATTTACAACAGCAGAACATTGATTACAGTTACGATTTTCCTATGATCGTTCCTCACATTTTGACAATAACATCACCCAGATTACTCAACAGAACAATATCAACAACTTTATTTGCATACCTTGGTTTAATTTTTACAATAATATCCAGCAACTTACTCAACAGGACAAGGACACCACTTGAATTTCAAACATTTTATTTTTTTATTTTTACAATAACACTAAAGAAAAATACTCCCTGTTATATAAATGTACCTTTACATCTAAATACTTCCTTCTGCTTTTTCTTTTCCTGCCTTCTCATTCTTCCGATGTTTCCTCTGTTTGATTTTCCTTTAGAATCAGCTGCAAAGTGTGTCTAGGGTGCAGACTTTTTAACTGATTGATGTGGACCCATTTCTCTTTCTGACAGCTCACATTTGGGAATTCAGATCTTGTAGGCGACAGGTGAAATTTTGTCTGCAATTTCAAAGGGACTGAGCCAGGAGGGGAGGAATTTCCACTCCTTAGTCTGGTTCCTCTGAAAATCGTACAAGTAGATGGTCTCTCCTACTTGGTATTCTTTTTCAGTTGTTTTTAGGTCGTAGTGGGTTTTCATCCCCTCTGCCGATTTCTCCGGATTCCGCTAAGTGAATCCAAAAGCATGTGGAAGGTGTCTTCTTAGATTTTCAAAATGGTCATGTGTTGTGGAGGCGTTAATCAGTGTTGTCTGCTCTTGTGTTCTACAGAGCAGATGCTGGGGTAGCACCATTCTTCGTCCAGTCATTAGCTCAAATGGAGACATTTTGGTCACAGAAGATGATGTAGATCTGATGGCCATCAGGACAAGCAGTAATCGTATGTCCCAACTAGGCCCAGAGTCTGCCTCAAACTCCATAAGAATGCTCACAGTGGTTTTATTGTACCTCTCAACTCCCTCACTAGATGATCGGTGGAATGCAATATGAAGTTTCCTTTTTGCCCCAGGTATCTCCCACATCTTTGTCATCACTTTGCTGTTGAAGTGACTTCCTCGTTCTCACTCAATCCTTTGGAGAAAGCCAAAACGCGAGAAGATTGGTTGATTTTCAGGGCAGCTGCTGTTTCTGCCTTGCAATTTGGGGCCGGGAGACATTCCACCCATTTGGTGAACAAGCATGTTACTGTTAATATGTACTTGTTCCCCCTAGAGGAGCCAATCATGGGCCCGATGAAATCTACTTGTATATCTGACCAAGGCAGTGTCATCTCCATCTTCTGGAGGGGAGCTTGCTGTGTGAGTGAACTTGGCTGAAATTGTGCACACACAAGACACCCCTTCAAATATTGGTCGAGGTCCTGCCCCATGTGTGGCCAGCATGCGACCTCCCGCAAGATTTTAAAGTAGTGTGAAACCCCTGATGACTGGCTGTGGCCACGTCATGGGCGTGACTTAGCATCAGGCTTTGGAATGAGGTAGTCACCACCCAATGGTTACATCCAGAGATGGATTTACCAACAAACCTTCTGGAATTCAGAATTTTTTGCGAAACTTCAACACCCAGATATCCTCTTTCCCAATGTAATCAGTTTTCGTCAGAGGAAAGTTCACAGTGTCCTCAATGTGTTGGTAACATTCCCAATAATCGGATACCCTTCTTGTGCCATAATTAAATCAGCATCTGGGGTCTCCCCACTCCACTGGGCAGTTGAGAGTTCATTCTGAGCAAGTGTCTGGGACCTGGTGACAGCAGTGACCTGGATTTCCCCCAACAGGGACACGATCTCAAGGAGATCCCCCTGGATGGCTCTGGTTTTGGCCAACTGATCAGCCAGGTCGTTTCCAGTTTTGTCTGGTCCCTATATTCTGGAATGACCCTTAATCTTTTTCCAATAGATGGTCATCCCATTAGAGGTGACCAGATCATCAATATTGTGTATGAGATTGCCATGCTGAATGGTTTATTATTTGCACACAGCATGCCTCTGGTTTTCCAATTGATCAGGTGCTCCACAAACCAGTTCCAGACATAATCTGAATCAGTGATTATGACCAGTTCATGGAGTTGCTGTTGCATAGCAGTGAGGATGGCCTGGTTAACTGCCATCAACTCCACCACCTGATTTATGCGGGGACCGATCTTGTACACAGCAGTGGGTTCTGGGGCATCATCCACCTTGGCATTCCCAACGTCGGCCACCAGTTCCTTTTCCTTGTTGTTGTCAACATGATAGGAGCACCCGTCCACATAAACTGTGGGCATCCCCTTGCACGTGTGTTCTTCATAACCTTGAGCAGGGAATTCAGGTACGCCTCCATGTTGTCTTGGGTTTTGCGACTTTCGTCCTCGAGACAGTTTTCTCGGGCACAGTCATGCAAGTCAGCCAAACCTTGCGCGAGGGGACTCTTCTTGTTTTGGCCATGTCTGACCTCCACAGTAAAGCCTTACATGGACAGAATCCAGGAAGTTATTATGGCATTACTTACATTTCCTGTCCAGATTCTGTCACTTTAATGATATTGCAAAGGCTGGTGCAGAGTCTTCACAATGATGTGCTCCCCCTGCATGAACAGGCAGTCATTTTGCAATGCCCACACCGTTGCCAGGGATGCCTTCTCACAATCGTTGACTTTTTCCTCAACACAGGATAAAGCCTTACTTGCATAGGAGATGTCTTTGTTGACCTTGTCAGGCTTTTGATATAATACTGCTGTTAAAAATGTATTCGAGAACCACATCTCCATGAAGAACTCCTTGTTTTTGACATGGTAAGCTAGACAAGGCGCTTGTGAGAGACTTCTTTTGAGTTGTTTTCCTGCCTCAGCTTGTTCTGGACCCCACTCCCACTTGGCTTCCTTTCAACATATGGACCAGGGGTCTCGTGACCTCTGCGTAATCCTCAATGAACTTCCTACTGTAATTAGTCAGTCCAAAAAGGCTCCTTAGTTCACGCAGAGTTGTGGGGTCTTTTAGTTTCAATAGTGCTTTCACTTTCTTCGCCTGGGGACAGAGACCCTCAGGGGTTATTTCATGTCCCAAGAAGTTTACAGAGGTCCTACACCACTGTGCCTTCTGGAAGGACAGTTTTGCTCCAGCAATCTTCAACTGGATCAGAACATAGCGGCTTTCCGCTATGTGTTCCTCCACAGGTGAGCTTTTAATCAGGACATCATCCACATAGGCCAGGTTACCCCTTTCACCCAAGTCGGGCATGGCCTTATATAGAAAGCTGTTAAATTCATTGCCGGACTTTATGTATCTGAAAGGAGTTCGGGTCCATATGTACTGCTGTACTGGTCCTCCCTACTGACGGATACTGTCCAGTAACCATTGGTCAGGTCAATGGCGGTGTACACCTTTGACCCCTGGATCTGGGCAAGTCCCTGATCAATGTAGGAAAGAGGCCATCGGGACATGTGGCCCATTTTTTAGATCTGCGCAATGTCTCCATTGGCCATTTGGTTTTAAAATCCTCAGTACCGGATTATTAAAGGTACTGTGGACTGGACGAATTATCCCATGGAACTCTTTTTTTTTTTGTTCCTCGGTCTCACAGGCTTCAGCAAGGTTAACCAGTTCTTCCGCCATCCGTCTGAAGCCAGGGAAGAGCTCGGGTTTTGCAATCTCAGTGGCCTCCTCCAGCTGTGTGGAGAAATTTCTGGTGAGGGTGTTGACCTGGACAGAGGGTTTCAGGTAACAGAGGCAGTCATTGTGGACCTGGAATATCACCTCATCCTTCATGATGTCACAGGTCACCTCTTTCCCCCCGTAAGGACAGGAAGAGTACACCAAGAAATTCCCCCCTTGTCGGGTGATGATCTTTTCTGGCGGTATGTCATCATCACAGTCAAAGCAGTCATTGGAAATTGGTCCTATGATTTAATTCCCTAGGTCCATGGAAAAATGCTGGTCATCAACCGCCATTCCAATAAAGGTGTCTGCGCCCAGGGTGATACTCCTAGGGTCGCTGTGATCCACTAATGGTGGAATGGTGTTGTGTTGTAAGTCCACTAATGGTGTCAGGGTCAACCCCAACCCCTGCCGTTGGAGATGGGAATTGAGGTGCAAAGAATGTATACGGGAACAAAGGGAACAAAGGATGAGTGAGGCAAGGGATGGGGAGTGGGAGCTGGAGGTGAGGGGATTGAAGAGTATCAAAGCAGTGAGTAAAAAGAAAGCAGAATTGAGGAGGAATGGTGAGCACAAGAGAACTACATGTCAGCTAAGACATAATTGTAAGGCATTTGAACCCCTTGACACTGCGAGAGATATTTTGTTCACATCCAGAAACATGGAGGTAAAGAGACTTAGGACCATGGTCCAAACAGGAAGTTTGATTTATTTTGCTCTGTGCACAATTATTTCAGTCTAACCAACATCCTTATTTTTCTGCTGTTATAATAAAATCCTTTGATACTGTCTGACTTTAAGACGTCGGTTGATGCCTATGCTGTAATGTACAATGTTACAGTCCCGCAATACGAAGAGATGCTGATGGCCCAGACAGATAGAAAACTGTAATCCTTGGTACCCTGCACTGTCAGATGTGCACAGGTGTGAGGGAATCGAGGAGAGGGAAGCTTCAATTCAACAGTGCCTTTGAAAAAAGCTAGTGCTGTGGAGTGTGTGTGTGGGGGGGGGTTCGGATCACTGAGAAATACGAATTGTTTAATTGTTTCTGTGGATGCCTGCGTTGTCTGAAGTACATGCCAATACCTCCTTGCATTTTGGGACATGTTGTCCTCAAATGACAAAATAATACATGCCATTGTGAGAGTCAATGATGCAGCAGTGGCACACATGATGCTAGTATTCTGGTGCCCTGATTGCTGTGTACCTCCCACTGGCAGCATGACTGTCTTGGTGAGCAGCCTCTGATGAGTTTACCCAGTTTCCTTGTTTGCGGTCTGGAGAGTACAGTAATGGATTCACACTATAATCTATCTCATATAAACAATTAATAAATACATTAAAAGAACAAATATGTCAGGCGCATTGGAACCTCGTGTATTAAATGTGATCTTTTAATCCTAACTGAATACACTCACTATATACATTGCTGTACATTAAAACAATCATTATTCCACCAAATATGAAAGAATAACGTTGGTTGAACTGATCGATCCCTGGGACACAGTTAATGTGGGAGTCAACCAGTTGATGAGCTGTACACTTCTCATAAACCTGTACCAGTCAGGCACTCAACGGTACATCCACCAACATTACAGGGAACCTCGGGCGCCTGAACAACTATGTGCTTGGAAGAAAGCCTGTGCCACGCTCTGCTCCTACTCGCATTGTCTTTGTGGCCATTGTTAGAACATGCATGTGCACCAACCCCAGTCAAATGACAAGAAGCCAACTAGCTGTGAAATAATAGACAAGAGTGGCAGAGGGATGTGTCTGGCTTGTATAAAAATAGGCCCAAAATAGCTGTGAAAGGTGACAGTGAAACAGCTGTTCCAGCCATTAAAAAAGAGTGATGACTATAAAAGCCTCTCAAGAATAATATACTTCTTATGAGACCACCAATTAATATGTGCTGGATCCAGAGCGTTTTTGTGAATCAGCCTAAACATGATTGTTGGTGTGCAACTGCTAGAAGTTTGAATCCAAATTAAAATCTTGCATATCAAAATGAGTTTGCCTTCTACTGCAAGTTTGGTATGACAGGGTGTCGCTCACTCACCGTAACTGGGTCACGCACCACCTGGTTGCACACACAAGTGAAAGAGGAAACCTTTTCTGAGGCTGTGATCTCAAAGCATATTGTGATTGAAGTAGATCACAAAGTCTTCCTTTAATATGGAATCTCTTAGATACCGTAGACTGCAATTTCTTAAATGCATCGGGATAAATTGGGGCTTTTCATAAAGAATACACGCAGAGATGTGTTTGTTGATGGAAAAGTTCAGCAAATGGAGCTTTCAAATGATGCTGGCGACATAGATTGATAGGATAGGAGATTGGCAAAATGAGTGGTGAGTTCCATATACACCGTACTCTGACAATTCTTCCATATATCCATTGCAGCATCAATAATGTTACCAATCGCCAGGTTTCTGCCAATGGGGACTTTCATATTCCCTCCAATGTAGCAACATATGTTGCCTACAAAGAGGAAGTGAAGAAGGTCCGTATAAAGATGCTTAACAAAAGTGTCATTTTTATTATGGACATTACCACTTCTTTCAAATACTTCAGTTAGAGCGGTCCTGCATTGCATATGTTCATTAGACCACTGTCTTCACAAGTGTCACCTGTTTCCTCTCTGACTCCTGACGACCTTTGAATGAAGAATTGAAGAAGACCAACCGAAAATCAATACAATATCAATCGCACTCCAATAAGAGATGCATCCGAGAAAATGTGGTTAAAGGAGAGTTCCGGGACTTTTTTTTTATTGTCCCTACGGGTCGGCCATGTGTTTGTAAGCATAAATCGGTAGATCGTAGGAAACTTTCCTATGGACCTTACCCGACTTTTCGCCCCTTATCGCACTCGAAATCAGCCTCCATTTTGTGATAATCCTATCATTCCGCCGCATCGACCTGGCTCACCTGCCTTTGCGGCACTAAATCAAATCCCCCGCCCCTGAGCCTGACATCAGCAGACGCGTACTGCCCATTTCAAGCACGTCTCGTGTCAACAATCGCTGCGCCTCAGCTATTGACGTGTTGCCATGGAAATGGCAGGACGCCTCTTTCCCCAATAAGTATAAACAGACCGTTTCACAACATACAGCAGCAGATTTTCGATTCCATTCCTCTCTCTGTGTTACTTTGAGTATTCTGTGACTCGTTTCAGTGCTCTGGTCAGCTACCTTCGCCGCTTGTAGCCCGTGTGAACAGATACCAGTACCACCGCTATAAATTATTTTACTATCTTTACCGCACAATGGCCACAATAATGCCGTATATGTACGAGCCCGAGTACACCGAGGAAGAACTACTGGAAAGGCAAGCACGCGAAAACGATGGGGATTCGGACGGCAGTTGGGAGGACCAGTCAACGGATGAAGAGCCTGGACCATGTCGCATGGACGGCGTCTCCACCTGGTGCACGTGCAATCGGTGCGAGCTAATGCCAACTGAGGAGGAGAACTGCTGCTGCCCTGAAAATTCCGGGTGCTTGGCCTACATTTCGGAAAGCGTGCAAAGTCAGCAGGAAGGCGAGCAAAGTCCGCAATGCATCACCGAGCTGCCAGAGTTCAGGGAAGCCTGCCTCTCACGGACAGTGTTGAGGATGATGATGGTGCTTATGCACGAACTTCGTGGCACTGTTCGTCCGCGTAATCCGAGTAACGAGTAAGTATACTCTGTTTGTGATGTCAGTGATGCCACCACTATTTCATGGTCGTCTCCCACATATAAAATTACATTTACATATCATTGGAACGCATGTAAATTGGTTCCATATAGTGCATTTTCTAGATATAATTTTTTTCTAAGGAAAATGACATGTGTTACCTGAATCGACATTGATAAGAAAGTTTGGTCAGTTTAATACAGTTTGCATCTTTTTTTTTCACAGGTGGTACAGGCTGGTGGCCTATCGTTGCTTCACTTGGTGGCTTCACGGGAGGCTCGGACACCGCGTTCGGAGAGTAATACCTGCCTGTGCGGTACTTGCCATTAGACAACATTTCCCCAGTGACAGTGGACAATACCGCGGATTTTCCCTCGATGTGCTGCAACCTCAACTTTACAATGTGTAATGTTTATTATTTATGTTTAATTAAAATCTAAAATAAAGCCCAACATATATTTTAACAATGGTTGTTTTGATTTTTTAAATGAATCTAGTGTATATTCTCCTGGGAGGGTGAGGTATTTATAAACTCACCCCCCTGCCTTCCATGTAGTAGATCCTGCAGCCATCCTCTTACATTCAGTTAGATGGCCTCTCCTTGGTGAGGCCCTGCGGCAAACGGGTCTTGTCTGCACGACCACCGCCCCGATCCACCCCCCGCCTTATCAAAGGCAGTTCGCACCGGGGTACTTGCGCTGCTGGCAAGTGGAGCTGTCAGGGAGCGATAAAGGCCAAGAGGTGCCAAAGACCATGTACACTTCAAAGTGGTCTATAGAGCATGGGTTTGTTGTTCCCATGTCTACCTCCAGACCCCGTGTCTCCTGCCAAGCATCCCCCTCACGCTGGACGGCCCCCTGCAATCCACATAAGTGTGTCTCCATTCACGAGTCTTCCTGTGTCTTGTCTGCACGACCACCGCCCCGATCCACCCCCCGCCCTATCAAAGGCAGTTTGCACCGGGGTACTTGCGCTGCTGGCAAGTGGAGCTGTCAGGGAGCGATAAAGGCCAAGAGGTGCCAAAGACCATGTACACTTCAAAGTGGTCTATAGAGCATGGGTTTGTTGTTCCCATGTCTACCTCCAGACCCCGTGTCTCCTGCCAAGCATCCCCCTCACGCTGGACGGCCCCCTGCAATCCACATAAGTGTGTCTCCATTCACGAGTCTTCCTGTGTCTTGTCTGCACGACCACCGCCCCGATCCACCCCCCGCCCTATCAAAGGCAGTTTGCACCGGGGTACTTGCGCTGCTGGCAAGTGGAGCTGTCAGGGAGCGATAAAGGCCAAGAGGTGCCAAAGACCATGTACACTTCAAAGTGGTCTATAGAGCATGGGTTTGTTGTTCCCATGTCTACCTCCAGACCCCGTGTCTCCTGCCAAGCATCCCCCTCACGCTGGACGGCCCCCTGCAATCCACATAAGTGTGTCTCCATTCACGAGTCTTCCTGTGTCTTGTCTGCACGACCACCGCCCCGATCCACCCCCCGCCCTATCAAAGGCAGTTTGCACCGGGGTACTTGCGCTGCTGGCAAGTGGAGCTGTCAGGGAGCGATAAAGGCCAAGAGGTGCCAAAGACCATGTACACTTCAAAGTGGTCTATAGAGCATGGGTTTGTTGTTCCCATGTCTACCTCCAGACCCCGTGTCTCCTGCCAAGCATCCCCCTCACGCTGGACGGCCCCCTGCAATCCACATAAGTGTGTCTCCATTCACGAGTCTTCCTGTGTCTTGTCTGCACGACCACCGCCCCGATCCACCCCCCGCCCTATCAAAGGCAGTTTGCACCGGGGTACTTGCGCTGCTGGCAAGTGGAGCTGTCAGGGAGCGATAAAGGCCAAGAGGTGCCAAAGACCATGTACACTTCAAAGTGGTCTATAGAGCATGGGTTTGTTGTTCCCATGTCTACCTCCAGACCCCGTGTCTCCTGCCAAGCATCCCCCCTCACGCTGGACGGCCCCCTGCAAACCGCATAATGCCACGACATATACACGTCATTCATTCACAAACACACCCCTGTTTCGAATTCTTTATAACCCACTTCATATTTCTAATGAGCACTTCTTTGCGCTTTGCTAGTCAACCCGTGAAGGTGCTGGTTATCTGCTCTTCGTCTCTGTGAACTTCCGTGACCACTTCGAGGAAACTCCTCAGTTTGCAACCTGTGAACTGCTCCCTGTTCTACGACAAGAAACTACTCTGATCCCTGCATCTAACTGTTTGTTCGTCAAGGTAAGTCCATGTACCATAATCATTTTGCGTCCAATTTTTTAATTTATATCTATTTGCTAGTAGTCATCAAATTGCATCCATGTTTTCTTTTCGTTCACGACAGTACATGCAAGGAACTAGTCACATGTTCTGAGTTTAGTCAAATTACTTTTTCTATTTTTTGAAAGTTATTGAAATACTTATCCGCATGTGAATAACGTGTATAGTTCCAAGAACCCAAACGGACCTTGCATTGAACCTTTTATGTGTCATTTACTGTTTTAACACATTGGTATTCATAGAGAATTGTTGATCTTTACTTTTCAGAACTTTCCATAATGCCTGCCTGTTCCATTGGCGGTTGCCCTTCGAAGACCCATAACAAATCTGAAGGTACTATAATGCATGTTTTCCCTAAGACAATAGATCAGATAAGAGAATGGGTCCGATATTGCGGATATCCAGCCTCTGAGCTAGAAAGTAGAGTCCTAGAAGTCTTTGCGGACAAGAGGGGTGATCGATACCGCATCTGCAGCAGGCACTTTAGCCCAGACATGTACTCCACATCATTGCTAATAAAGAAGAAAACACCGCGAGCGAGGCGAAAATTGCTCTCAACCGCTATTCCCACTCTATTCGTCCACATCCCTCCACTGGTGAGTCAAGTTTACGTATTTATCTCTCAGCCTTGCGGTAGTGTGTAGCATTAGCTAACAATAATTTCCCCATTTATGTATCCACTCAATATGAAGGCGGAAGATTCTCCATCCGTGTCGTTATTGCAGTCATCAGTCACTTCAAGCGCCTATCGGGTAATCTTACTTAGCTATTCTGACACTGACTTGTTTTAGGCATGTAAATCAATAGTTTTAATTGATCGTGTAATTATTTTACCTAATGGTACACCCTTGTACTCGTCCTCTAGTCTTTGTTTTCAGTTATAATTATTGTTATCCAAAATAATGCAAGTACTGTCTTTCAGGGAGATGCTGAGGAGTCCAACGCATTGACGACAACCGTAGATGTCACTCAGATGCTCGAGGTACGTTTCCGGACAGTTCCATCGATGGAGATCATCAGATCTTGCATTCTTGTAGCGTGATTGTTACACACAATGTTTCTTTCGTTTTTAGCCATTGATATGTCCTTCTGTCGTCGCCCTCCTATTTGTCTTCTTTTTTCAATATTGTGTTCATTACTAATGAAAGTCCTATGTTTCAGGGAGTCGATGGAGCATTAGTCCAAGTAGAAGGGGGAGCATGCAGTTACGGGTCGGCGCAACAGCTTGCAGAAGTGTGCACCGCAGTTACATCGTCCCTTGATGTTCTTATGCATTTCGAGGTATGGATACTGACAGTTCGATCAAGCGAAATCATATGACGTGATTACATCCGCTATACTTCCTTCTTTATTAACGCAAGTACTATGTTTCAGGGAGATGACGGAGCTTCTTCTACAAGAACATCACCCCTAGTAGTTGATGCAGATCTCTGGGTGGTGACACTTCCAACGATCGAGCAAATCGAATCATATTTACATATCCATTATTTATTTTAGACAACTGATCATTTGTGCAGGTCTATTTAGATGAGCCGTTGACGCCTGCTCAAAGTTTATGTTCTTTTTAACAAAATAGAAAAGCATACTAATGCAATTACTGTGTTTCAGGGAGTTGCTGAAGCGTCAACTTCAATAATATCATCAATGGAAGTCTATGCGGAGCCCGAGGTATGGATCTTGACAGTTCAATCTAACTAGATCAACAATGCGTGAACTATTGTCGTTTGAATGTTCTACACAATGCGTTCATTCGTGTTTTGCTATTGAGATGTACGTATGGGTATTGGTCCCCAAGTACATTTTGTGTTTTCAATATTATTATACATACTAATGAAAGTTCTATGTTTCAGGGAGTCGATGGAGCCTCAGTGAGTGATGGATGTGCTTATCATGAAAATATAGTCGTTGCAGCGCGAGAGGAAGTGGAGACATGCACACACGAGTCGGAGCAACAGCGTCCAGATGTTGAAGTTCGAGGCAAGAAAGTTTCAAAGAAAAGAAAGCAAAAGAAGGTTAGTGTCCTGTTCACTATATTATGTTGTCTTTCACTGTCAATAGTTCAATACTGTAAGTTGTGTTTAAACTGAACATCCCTTTTCTAATCTGTCCTCTAGTTGCGAGTGGGTGTAAGAACTAGATCTACACAGACAGTGAAGCGAACGAGAGATGTTGCTTGTCAAACCTTTTGGCAGGGACTTGAGACTGGAGATGCATCGTGCCAATGGGAAGAATATGAAGTGATTGACAACGGAGCTATACCACCACCAGCCATTGATAGTGAATGTCCTCCTGGTAGTTTGGATGCAGTCGGAGATCAATTCACAGAATCCACACCCGCAAAAAATAAGAGCGCGCAAAAGTTGAAGACATTGTTTTTTTCTCCCATCTCCGGACAAGGAACAGATGTTGCAATGGAAGAGAATGACGTGGACGACAATGAAACACCATCAATATCACTCAGCATAGCGGAAGACGATATCAGAGATTGTACCTTTCATGCGAGTGACATGTCCTCAACGTTACAGGCCGAACCAGCTGGGATGCAGAGTGACAGTATAAGGAAAGAGGCCAAATTCATTGTATTCGATAGCTGTTTGATGGATATTATTATGATGATGAAATGTGGGCATTCGGTTGGTGGGGAAGTATGTGGGGAGCCATTGATTAATGTGACTCGTGCAATTCGAGGCACTAACCTTAAAATACATGCCACCTGTACACAATATCATCCGTTCGCATGGTCTGCACAACCCATGCTGGGGCAACTGCCAGCAGGCAATCTACTTTGTGCAGCGGCCGCACTTTTTAGTGGTTCAAGTTTTAAAAAGTTACAGTATTTCTTTCAGTTTGTGGGAATCCATTTCATTGCGAAAAGTCAGTTCTACAAATACCAAACCGATTATCTATTTCCAGCCATCAGCGAAGCTTGGAGAATGGAAAAAATGTCAATGGAAAGTACATTCGCGGGCAAACGCTTCAGGCTAGCCGGTGATGGACAGTGCGACAGCCCAGGATTTTCAGCCAAGTACTGCACCTACCACTTTCAGGACATGGAAAGTAAGAAAATTGTGAGTTCGGTGGTCGTGCAGGTGTCACAAAGTACATCCTCAGTGGCCATGGAGAAAGTTGGCTTTGTAGCATCATTGCAAGAACTACAATCGCGGGGAATGGTGATCGACCTGATAGCCACGGACAGACACGTTTCAATTGCCAAGACAATGAGAGAAGAGTACAAAAATATAAATCACCAATTTGACGTATGGCATCTTGCAAAAACAATCAATAAAAAATTGTCGGCTGCAGGAAAAAAAAAAGATATGCAAGGTATTTCACAGTGGTCCAAGTCAATCAGCAACCATCTTTGGTGGAGCTCAAAAACATGTGAAGGGTCGTTGGAAATTCTACTGGAAAAATTTGGAAATTAGTTTGATTACTCCAAATATGACTAAGGGTTTAGGATCTACACCAGACAGAATTAATAGAGATATGGCGCTAACACTTAGAAATTCAAGGACAGGGTGCACCGAGAAGTCTAACAGTTTTATCAGGTTACCAAGGTATGGATAGGGTTGCTTAGAGAGTGGAATACAGACAAAAGGGTCAAGATAGGGAAACTATGTATTTCTCTGGGATAGGGAGATAATCACATTCCACATTCCACGCTGGAGTTTTGGGATTTTGGAACAGTCAGGGTTCTGGTTACAAAAGATTCTGGTCACCAGATAGCGGACTCTCCTGGCAAAAGACAGCTGGGCAAAGGTCTGGTCACGGGATAACAAAGAAAGCTGGATGGCAGGGTTGCAGTGGGCATGCAGTTAGTGGGCAAAATGCCGGTCTGGTTTCAGGATGCTTCCCAAAGAATACCACAGCTTTTCCCTTTGGTTATTGGGATTTAGTGGGATTTCAGGATTCAGGCCTTGCTGGGATGGTCAACAATGCTTTGGCCTTGCAGTGGAATCTGGATCAGCTATGCTTTGGCTTTGTAGTGGGATCTGGAATCAGGCAAGATGGATGGAAAAGTTCAGGAACGCAGGCGCAGGAAATTCAGGAAAGTGTGTGTCCAGAGTTCTGTCAGCTACCCTTTTTATAGAGCATGGTGACATCATAACAGTATATGGCAGGGCAGGCTTAGCTAAGCACGCCTCTAAGACCTGGATAGGACAATCAATGTTAGTTGCCTCCCATAGGAGGTGACTCAGTTTATGAGATTGTATTTTATGACATGCAAAGACTTCCCCTAGACCTTTTTAACCAAAAATCAATCTTCACAGAAATCACACATATGTACAGTTGTGGCGCTTTAACACATCACATGGGCAGATTATATATTTTACGTAGAACATAGCAGTCCAATCCTCACGGCTGTAGGACCTTGTTTCACCCTTCTACCAGTTTTTCCCACTTTTCAGTGAGAATTATACTACTTAAAATTCTATATCTTTACACATGTGTATCGATTATTATTAGGCATATTAGTATTAAATGGAACAGTGGCATCATGTACACTTTCCTCAGAATATCCACTTCTTTGCCATTTCTGTTCCCAACATGGCAGTGAAGTCTACGACGTCTTAATTTAAAAGCCATAAAATCACATTTAAACTGTTAACTTTTGACATTTTTGCAAAGTCTGGTTGCAAAGATAAAAGTCTTACAAGTTTTCTTAATAAAATAGCTGTTTAAACCAAATGGTCATCATTGTCCTCCAAATATGGTCATGCCTTTCCAGGCTACCCCCCTAAGTCCAGATTTGTCATGGAGTTTTTCTTTGAAGCTTCTTGTAGAAGTCACGGGGTGGTGTGATTCCATTTTTCACGTCTTTGTGTCCCAGAATTTCTATTGTAAGAGGCCTCTGTCCAGAAGAAAGTCTGATGAGTATGTGAACTTTTTTGTCTTAGTCAGTCAAAGTTTCCCAACCTAGTAATTATCTGCCAAGTGTCCTGGAAGTTTATGGTGGTTCCATTTTGGGGGAAGCCTTAGCTTAGCCAGCAGGAAAAACCTGTTTTGCAGCTTGAAAAATCCAGCAATGCAGTTTAATTTCTTTCATTTCTTTGATTTTGTCCTGAATCAACAAGAAGCCTGTTGAATAAAACATCCCATGTATGTTTCTCAGCAACAAACCCCTTTACATTGCTTGGTATGGACAAGTTTTTATTCCACATGGTACTTTTAAAACAGGCATTTTTTTCTGGTTTGCAAAAGCCCATTTTGACACATGGTAAATGTTGCTGGGATTTCTCTTCCATCTACTTCCCAATATTGTTCTGTAGCTGTAGCTAGCTTATTTTACATAACAGTCTGTACAAGGCAAAGGTCTCCTGAAATTGACATGTGCACAGAGAGTTAGAATTTCTTTTCAAGCAGTGATTTTTGACATCTTGTAGAAACTGTCAAGCGTTTTTCCGTGCAGCTGAAGTAAAACTTTTGTTGATTTTCCCAGATTTGGCTGACACAGCCTGCCATTCAGGAATAATCTTCTTTTCGGATGGAGCACAATTTGAATATGATGGGCATGGCAGGGTCTTATGAATAACAGTATTGTGATGAAAAACAGATACAAATAGCGTCAGAGCAGAATTCTTTTTAATTTGAAATATTCCCTTTTTCAATGGGAATTTTTTGTTTTTGCAAGCAGCAGAGCAGCGCTGCTTTGATTCGCTTCTTTTGTGTGCACCCCAGAACACCCTGGCACCTTTCTCTGTGTGCTCCCTGCTCCAACTCGCCCATTTTGTGTTTGTCAAGATGGTGCGCCATTCTTTTGTCGCTGCAAGGTGCAGTTTTGATGCAATGGTGCCCCAAGGAGCCAGCGCAGCCATTTTGCTGTTGACTGCAGAAGCGCAGCTTGGTTATGGAGAAGAATTCTGTTGAGTGGGTCAATGTAGCCCACAAGTGGAATTCCCTACCTCCTCAGAAACTAGCCCTCCTACTCAGTATTCAAGAAATTGTTGAAAACATGGTTATTTAATAAGTATGACTAACTCCGGAACTATAAATGTTCTCCTACTTTGCCCTGACTTCTTGAATCTTTGACCTGTTAAGAATTCTGTTAAGGTTTATTGTGTTACTTCTCTGTACAAATGTTGTGACACCTATGGGTCTGGGCATTACACAAATGTTAAAATAAATACATTAACATGTCAAAGCCCCTAAATTCCTGTGTACCATTACCTAGGTTAATACTTACCCAAGCCTAGATGAGAATTGTAGCACTCTCTGTCAATCAGGGGTATAAGGAGGTTTTGCAGATTATGAAGATAGCTATGTGTACTATCCATGGACACACTAGCAAATATGTTCAAACACTGGAGATGTTTACTAGGTACCAGGGATCGTTGCATATGGTTTGATTAGAAAAACAGAAAATCTTATTTGTATTGTGTTTACTTTTTTATACCATGGCATGGTTTCAATAGATATTTGTGGAGCAATTAACTCATATCTTAATCCAGTTTTCAATCTATTTTACACTAATTTGTTTCATTTTTGAACATCAACTAAGAATCTGTGCTGTGTGTTTTATCTCTGCATTGTAATTTTGAATAGATTTGGCGATAATTACAAAGAGACATCATATGCACAGACAGGGGTGTGTTTTTTTCTAATTGGTAGGACCGGTGCTTTCAGTATTCTGCTTTCGTTAGTTCACACCTCCACTTTCTCCTTCGTCCCCGTCTGCTTAGTCTTTGAGGATTTTGTGCTGAAGGAGCAGAGCAGGAACAAATAATCACAATCTTTTTTCAGCCTATTTTGGTAACTTTGTTCGTAGAGCTGGTTACAATGGTGATATCGGTGTTTTAGCAGCCCTTGCATGGGGCTCGCTTATTCATGCACTCAGCAAAAAAGGTTTTTTGTCGTGGTCTTCCTTCTCCTGCATCATTTCATCCATTTTGTGCTTTGGGTCACCACTTCCTTTCTAATAAATCTACTCAAGTGCATTTTGTTTCTTCCAACACTTTCAATCAAGGGGGGGAGCTGTCCTCAGTCCATGGCATTTCAGAACCCACTGGTGCCTCTGAATATTTCTATTTTCCAGTTCCCAACAAACCTCTTGCCTCCTCTTGATCCATCAACTCTTTGGAATTGATGGTAGTGTTCCTCCTTCTATTTTAGCATTGACTACATAAGGGGTCTACAACCTTTGCCTCTCCAGATGTTTAAGAGTACAACACTGTTGGCCATTGCTGCAGTCTTTGCTCTTTCCTTGACCTCGAGCAGGAACCACAGAGAGAGACCATACATATACCCGCACCAGCTACCTTTAATCGACCTGTCCCTTTTGTGCAGAGCTGCCATTCGGACTTTAGGTGAGGTGCCTCAAAGGCTGTGGCTATTATGTGACTATTGGGCCATCATCTTCAGTAGGCAAGAAAGGACATCCAACTTCACAAGCCAATAAATGTGAACTCTGATTGCCAATGGGAAAACAAATGCAGCCTAATCCTTCAAAAATGGGTTTCTCCAACTCCTGCTGTGGATCAGCCTTCTCCACTTTCCTGCAGCAAAACCCAACCCACAAATTAAACAGGGAGTTTATGGTTCTTTATATATGCTTCTGAACTTGTGTTCTGCCTAAGAACTAACCCGTATCCACATGAGAATACACAAATCAGAGGTGAGAATGACATACTCGGCTGACTCCTCAAGCTTGTGTTGAGGATTGAATATTTGTCATTTCAGGTTGAATATAACTGATACACTTTCCTTTTAGCTTCATCCCTGTTCAGATAGGTTTCACTCTCACTTTATGGGACCCTCAACTATTTGTGCTGACTTTTTGTTTTCATGTAAGTGAGGTTAATTTTGAAAATGCACTTATCACTGGCTCTTTTTTAGTAACTGTCCTGTTTAGTTATACGGCTACCAACACATGGTTAACCTCTTCACCACTTAGTCTTGTCTCCCATTCTCTGGTTGGTGCTCACCAAGAAGCAACCTGGAGACTCTGGAGAGCTCCATAGGTAACAGGACAGTAATGCAGGGCACCAGACTGGCTATGCCCACCAGTCCAAAGGAAGCAGCAGCAGGTGAAGGTATCCATATGTCAAAGAGAGGGGACGAGATTTATGGTGGCTGGCTTGGCCAATGGTGATTGCAGTATCAGCCCACCAGCAACCCTCTGCAGTCTTCATTCTTTGTAAAGTTTGGTTCAAGTGTTAAACATGAATAATATCTGCAGACACTCTCCTTTCATCCTAAATTGAGTCTCAGATAAACCAGCCTTCCAATGGAAGTGACCCATGAAATGAAAATAGGTACTTGTTGTCCAATATTGGACAGCTATATACTACACATCTGACAAGACAAACTTCTTCACTCAGGCCGAGCTGTGCATTGTGGTCAGACAGCCACAATGCACAATTCCAACTTGTTCAGGTGCCCAAAGCACTGACCGTGACCCGTGTTTAGGACCGGAACATATGTTAATGACCATATATGGCCCTTTCCAACCAGAGCGGTCGGGAAAATGGCCATAAAAGGCTATTCAAGATAGCCATTCGACCACTAATGGGACTGCAGCCCACAAAGGCGAAGCCTGCGCAGGCTAAGTGTGCGGTGATGTGCGCCGCAGGTGCACGAGAGCTGCCCTACCATCATCAGCCTACACTTCTGTCATGCAGGCTCAACTTCCAGTGATGATCCACTATCATCCAGGGACCGAAGCCCACACAGGAAAAGCCTGTGTAGGCTAAGCGTGCAGTGTGGTGCCCCACAGGAGTGCAAGATGCTGGCCAACCGTCATTGGCCTACACTTCTGCCATGCAGGCTGAACTTCCGCTGACAATCTGCTTATCATCCAGGGAGCGAAGGCAGCACAGGCAAAGGGTGTGATATTGTGTGCCGCTGGTGTTAGGCACCGTGACATGGTGCCTCAAAGACCTTGCAGCCATGAACTCAGAGCTTGGCTCCGGCTCCCACCTTGCACTGAAATTGCCTGCAACCCCCCCCCCACACCTCCCATCTCAGTGACTTGTGTGACATGCAGCTGATTCGTCTGTGCCTGCCTTGCTGCTAGGCCACCTGGTGAGTTCCTCATGCACTGTGCAGTTCCTCTGTATTTTTCTCTCCCCTTGCCTCCATGGTGCTTTCCAACTCCCCTATCTACTCTAACTGCTATTCTATCACCTATCCTACCTCTCTCTCAAAACCTGAAAGGAAAAAGTTTAAGTAAGCTCTCCTGGTCTCCAACCCAGGCCTGCCCATCGCTGACACCTACGTCAAGGCTTGCTCCAGGCAGACTATCACTGGCATCCTCTTTGTTGCCCCCTCTTCGGACTTATGGACTCCCCATATGGTCTCAATCCTCTCCCATTTCTCTTCTTCACCCATTAATGGTGCTACCTAATGGGAATTTTTCTTGGCACACTTCCCATCCTATAGGCATTTCATTAATGTCAATCAGAGTGGTACTGTCATGGCGCTCAGCCCAATCTCCTGATTAACTTCCTCCCTTCTCCTGCCACTCCTCCTTCCGCCTTCCCATTGGCCTCTTCGCCAGCACCACCAGATGTACCTCCTCCATGTACCGCTCCTTGGAAAACCTTCAAAACGTCTCCTTCTTGAAGAATTTGACCTTCACATCTTTGTAATTACTAAGACGTGGTCCAATGCCAGTTCTGTCACTGCTCTTGACACTCTTCTTCCTAAGTGCTACAAGATCCTCTCCAAGCCCAAGCCCAACCGATCTGGAGGTGGATTGGCCCTGATATTCCCTGATTGGGTCCCAGCTACTATCATACCCACTGAAACCTATTCTTCCTTTGAATGCCTCGTCTGCAGGCTTAATATCTCTTCTACCCTTTTGCTTACTTTTGCAACATCTACAGGCCCCCTGGCCTAGTCCCCTCTTCCATTCTAAATGGGCCGACGTCACATATTCTCTCTCCTGACCTCTTCCTCCAATCTTCTCCTCCTCAGAGAGTTCAAAATTCATCTTGACTCTCCTGAAGTGGCCACTTTACTCTTCCACGACCTCTGTGACTCTCTTTCCCCCATCATTCTTCCCTCCAGTTTGACCCATTCAGACGGACACCCCTTGGATGTGCTCATCTCAGCAGACATCCCCATCTTTAACCCTCACATTACACCTCTCTACTGGTCTGACCATGCTCTCCTCTCCTCTCACCTGGAGCTCCCTGGCTTAACCTCTGCCTGAACTGCCAGCCTCCTTCTCTGTCATTCGACCGAGCAAGTGAGTGTCAGTGACTGCTTTTGACGCCACTTTCATCCCCTCAGCCCTGCTATTGACTCTTCCACTGACACAGTCCTCGCTAAACTTCACCTCTCCATCTCCAATGACCTTGACACACTTGCCCCTGTCATGAGGATCCGCATGAAGCCTGATTCCAAGTGCAACAGCTGGTATGATTCCGACTTAGCCTCTCTAAAACGCAAGTGCAGAGTTGCTGAACAGAAGTGGCAGGCTTAAAGCACATCCACTGCCAAACTGGCTTGTCTCCTGCTCCAAAGGCAATACTGTCTCTCTATCTGCTCTAAGAAGAGGGCCAATATCCAAGCCCGTACTTCTGGGGCAACCAACAATTAAACTGCACTGTTCAAAATCTGTTAGGAATGCGCCAACCCTACTGCAGTCTCCACTTCTCCTCTTCCATCCCAGGAGCTCTGTATTGCACTAGCCTCCCATTTCACTACCAAAACCTATGACATCCTGTCCTCACTCTCCTCCACTCCACTCCCTATTTTCCCAACTGCTCTCAGGCCTCCCTTGGCCCTTCTCTCCGCCCCCTTACTCACCTCCTTCTCACCCATATCACTAGATTAGTTCTCTAAGGTTCTCCACTCTATGAAAGTCTCCTCCAAACAGGTTCTCCCAGGCTCCTCCAGAACTATCAAGGACATTTCTTCTCTCGCGCCTGCCTTGGCTGATTTCTCCATTCACTCCTTTGCCACTGGCTTCTTTCCACTACTCCTCAAGCACTCCCTTGTGCACCCTCTCCTACAAAAGCCATCTGCCGACCCCTCCTGCCTGGCTAACTATTGCCCAATCTCCACTACCCCTTTGCTGCACAAACTCTTGGATAAGCTGGTTATCTCCCAACTGATCCACCACACTGAATCTGTGGGCTGTCTATATGATGACCAGTCTGGCTTCAGAGCATCAAGAGGCATAGAAACCACTCTCCTGAACACCCATGAAGACCTGCAATCAAACCTCAATTCCAACTCTCCTTCTATTCTCATTCTCCATGATCTTTTCCCTGCCTTTGGCCCACTCGATCTCCTCCTTGTCTCCTCACTTCTAGTGTTATGTTCAGAGGCATTCTCACCTTTTGCATCTTCCCCTAGAAACTCAATGGGGGTCATTCTGAGGATGGAGGTAAGTAACAGTCCTTACCGGCATGGTGCAAATAGCGTGTCTGTGTAGTCACGAGCCCGCTAACAGAGGGCTATTATGACTTTGCGGGCACAAGCTTTGCGCCATGCCGGTAAGGTCATTACTGCCATGCTGCAAAAGGTCCCAAAAAGGCCCTTAACGGCATCATGTATAGCGCAGATTGTACTACCGGCATGAACCAATGCGGCATTAGCGGCCACCGCTAATAGCGGTCACCGCTATTAGCAGTGACTGATAATAACGTTCACCATAAATAAGCGGAACGGGAAGTATCATCATCGCACAGGAACGGGAAGGAGCACTGTGGCCATCTTTAAAAACACAATCCTCAGCAGCCAGGACCTGGTGGATACTGCTGTTCATGTAAACTCATCCTCTAACACACCACAATGCCTAAGGCTGTTAAGAAGTGCGCCTCCCGCCAGCGCAAGGAGCGCTTCAATGAAGATGAGCTGGCCATGCTAGCTGAGACCCTGCAGGAACATGCTGACATCGTGTTTGCCCAGAGCATGAAGAGGGAGGCCATTATCCGCAAGAAAGAGATCTGGGCACTTGTGGCACAGAAAGTAAGTGCAGTCAGGAACACCCCATGCACTATAAAAGTCTGCAGGAAGTGGTGGGATGACTTGTGGCTGTGAGTATGCAACATACTCTCTGCCAACAGGAGCCAGGCAAAGGCAACAGGTGGAGGAGCTAGCTGCCCCATAAAGCTGCCCGATGGGAGGACATCAGTGCTAGCCTGATTGGCATGGAGGGCATAGAAGGTGTCAGAGAGATGGAGTGTGGCGCCACAACATTGGCAGATGGAGGTGAGTGTCCTAATAAAAAACTGTAATGCAGAGTCTGATGAAAGTCCACCAATATGTCTGTCCAAAGAGGCAAGCCATGGCCCAACACACACACACATTCCCAGCAAATTTGTCGGACGCAGCACAGACACAAGCAGTTGCCTGCAGCAAGGCAATGCCGTACATGACACATACCACACAAAGATGCAAATGGCATAAGTCACACTGCATGCAGGCCCCAACAAATATGCATGTCACATACCATACGTCTGCCCCAACATGAGTGACCCCGACATATGCCTGCATCACCCACCCAGGTAGCAAGCAACGTGATCATCCAAACTCAAATGCCTATTACTGCCGATTGTGTAGATGATCAATTGTACAAATGTATGCATGATGCCTATCAACCCATCACTCATGCCGTCCCTCTCTTCGACCCCCACAGGCTCAGACCATGACAGCGATGCGCAGGACTCACCCCCACAGCAAACCAGACCCCAGAAGAGGGCCCGGGATGAGGCCAACAGGCCTTCCACCTCAAAGGGCCAACCCAAGGCCCGCCGTGCACCACCAATCAAACCACCTCAAGTTGCCAAGGCACCCGTGCGGCCAAGGGCCGTTCACAGTGAAGCGCCAACACCTGTTGCACTGCCACACGAGACAGCTGAAGCTCCACACTCGGCAGAGTCCAGTTTGGTTGGGGAGGTGGCAGCCACAGCACCCCTGGCTGAGGAGGAGGGACAGGAAGAGGTGTAAGTGCCTGTGGAGGACGAATCCTCGGAACATCCCTGCACACCAAGTCCTGCACCACCCCCCCCAGATCACATCTCTGGAGTCAGACCATGCAACCACCCTGAGCAGTCTGGGGGGGGGAGTTATCCCAAGAGCCCATTAGCACCATAGTGTTGCCCATCCAGGTCCACCATGACACACAAGCACCCTCCACCTCCACAGGTGTACCGGCATGGCCGCAGCGCCATGAGGAGCTGATTGCCCCGTACGTCAGTTCGTGGAAGACAATGCCCAGGCAAGGCAGGAGTGGCGGGAAAACATCACCTCTCTGGGCAAGACAATTACTGACAACACCGCCTCCCTGGCCAAGATTATTGCAGACAATACTATCCGACTTTGGGAGGAGGTATCGGCCCTGCGGCAGTCCTCATCTGCATTGCTGATGCCATGGAGGCAGAACGTCCGACACCCCAGTTTGAGCAGGCGGCCACACCATCCTCATCAAGCTCAACCCAGACCAGCCCACAGGTCATTGCGCACCCTGCGCCGGCCGGACATGCCACCACCAGGTCCACGGAGTGCAAAAAAGTAGACTGGCCAGCCTGATGAAGGCATTAGACCAGAGGTCGCCAAACAGTCGATCGCGGGCGACTAGTAGCTCGCCTGAGCCTTTTCAGTCGCCCGCCTGAAGTTACCGAAAAATAAACATTTATCCTAAGTTATATTATTTAATGGTGCGTTTTGCAGCTATTTCCGTGTTCCGGATCCGAACCCTGGTCCTCCCAATTGCGGGCGGGGAGCTTGGCTGCTGTGCCACATGGAGCTGCTTGGAAATCCACTGACAAGTGTCAATATCACGTTATGCTTCTGCAGTCCGCCTGTAGTACCACAGTTGGCCTTGTGCGCCCCCACGACAGTCTTGCTTAAGCAAGCTGCTCTTGTTTGCCAGAGATGTTGGAGGGGCTGGGGCAGGATCAGGATCATTGTGACCACGCAATGTAAATATCACAGTAGCACTGCCACTCTCCTGGGAAATGTTCACAATAATATTTAAAAAATGGTGCAATTTCTTTTATGTGGCTTCTTTCCAAATTCCACATTGTACATTTCCACTTTAAATCACTTCCATGACACAGGTACACCCACTTTCAGTACATTAAACGATCCATAGACACGCTGTACAGCAGAAGCCTACCAGGGTAGCTCAGCAGGTTGACAGACCGTTGCTGAGATGTTATATATTCAAAACTACAGGTTGTTAATCGTATGACTTTTTGCAATGCCTTATAAAAAAAGTGCTATACAATGTGTTTGGCCAGGGTATGGGTTGGGCTGGTTGCTTGCTTATATTCAGGGCTGAGGTGGGGATATTTCTGCCCCTGTAGTGAAAATCAAAAGTTGGCACCCATGAAACCACAGTTTAATTTTCTAAAAACTGCTGTCAGCATAACAGAAGCATTTATTTGTGATCAACCAGTTTGACAAGCATTTAAAATCTTTATAAATATAACTTGTGCTAAAACACAGAGGGGCTCACAAATAATGATAATGATGTGTTATTTATATAGCGCCTTAATCCAAAGCGCTTTACAGAGCACATATTTACATGCAATATCACCCAACTGAAATTGGTACTCATTTATCGACCTCAGAAGGATGAAAGGATGAGTTGGCCTTGCCGGGACTTTAACCTGCGACCTGCAGATCACGCTCAGATCGCAGCAGCGAGCGCTCAACCCGCTGATCTATCATACCAGCAAATAACGGAGTATGTTTGGTGTCTGACAAAAAAAACATTTCAAAGAAAACTCGTGAACGCAAGCAGCATTTTTCAATTTGGAAATTGCTTTTTTTTTTATGGAAGTGTGAAATGCACATTTGGAAAACAATAGTGTGCCTAGCATGTAGAAAGCCTGCATAAAACGCAAAGGAAGGGGCACAAAAATTACAGGATATTTGTGTGGAAGTCCAACAAATATCTGTCTTTTTGAGGCAGCTACTAATAAATAATAATTCAACAAAGAGGTTTTTGAAGTTCTTAATATATTTGTGAAGGGATTTGTTATTCCATCTGTTTAAAGAGGGGAAATAATGGAGCCAAAATAATATTGGTAAAAATTCCGAGGTTTATAAATATCCCCACCCTGATATCGCCCGCTAGTAGCTCTCCACTGTTGGCCTCCACTACAAGTAGCTCTAGCTAACGTAAAGGTTGGAGACCCCTGCATTAGACACTTGTTGGGACATGTGTGGGGGAGTTGTGGGGGGAGGGGTGAGGGTGTGATGGGGGAGGGAGAGGGGGGTGAGGGTGTGTGGGAGAGTTGTGGGGGAGAGAGAGGGGGTGAGGGTGTGTGGGGGAGTTGTGGGGGGATGGGGGTGAGGGTGGTGGTGGGTTAGTGCACTTTAGTTATCATTGTAAAATTCAATACACCCGTTGTGTTAAAAGAAATACTTAAGTGGACATTCATCATTGTACATGTGTAATTTATTCATATACAGTGCATAGTGTACATGTACCCCCACACCTATTGCCCTCTGTCCAACTATTATGTCACAATCTGCAGCCATGTGTGTCAGAAATATTGTGCAATCACTGACTGAAGCACAGCACGTCCCTCCTGTGCATCGGCACCGTGATGATGTCCAGCCACATCATCTTCATCCCCTTCATCACCACCAGGTGTTAGCAGGTCAATGTCAGGGGGCAGGGGCAGGTTCCGGCGAATACACATATTGTGCAGCATGACGCATGCCATGATGATTTTGCCCACCTTCTCATGCCTGTAGAGGAGTGCCCCACCCGACCGGCTAAGGCAGTGAAATCTTGCCTTCAACAGGCCAAAGGTCTGCTCAATGACCACACGGTATGGGTGTGGGAACGATTGTAGTCCTCCTCATGCCTGTTCTGTGGGTTTTGGATAGGGGTGAGGAGCCACGGCTTCAATGGATAGCCACTGTCACCTGCATGGGAGGCAACGAAAAAATACATGTCAGTCGAATCATGATGGACAGCTGTACTACTCACACATGCCTGCAGATTATCGTTGGTCACATGCACATGTCCCTGGTTGTATGCACGCCATTTTCAGGCCCTCAATGTGTCCTGTGCCATGGACTAATGGTGTGGGTTGCATCTTCATCTGCACGTGCATCTTGTATGCATAGAGCTGTGGTCGTGTCAAATTTGTGATGAGTTGTGTTCTGTGAGATTTACTTACAGCGAGCGTTGGCAGTAGTCTGTGCAATATTATGCATTCAGTGCTGATTTTTCACATGCTGACATGCAGCATTCCTGTGGGGTGGCGGCCCTGTGACAGACAGTGGATCCCCTTGTTGGTTCAGTTCAATGCACTCCCAGGGATGCTTGTCCTGTGTGGTGATTTGCTGTAGACAGCAACATAGTGCATATGCACTGCATGTTGCTGAATGGAGTTACGAAGGGGGTGGTCTGATGAAAAGTGGTGCATGTGTTGTGGGATGTGGGGTGGTTTACTGATAGTCATGTAGTGATAGGTGTCGACCTTACTTCATTCCTATGGGATTTGGGTGTCATGTACCATTTGTGATGCTTTGGGGCACAGTGTTCGGTGATGTGCACCTCATGCAGTCACATCAACATTGACAGCATGGTGGTGTGTGCATCTCTCCCCCCATTTCAATGCCATGTGCCAGTCATGCAACTTACCAAGCAGCCAGGCATGCCGTCCAGCATGTCGCTCCATGAAGCATGGTAGCGTGGAGTTCCGCAGGACCATAGAGTCATGAGTTGATCCAGGATATCGGGCACAACAATGTGTGATGATCTTGCTGGCGTCGCATACCATCTGCACATTGATGGAGTGGTATTGCTTGTGGTTGCGGTACACCACCTCCATGGCATAAGGGACCACCAACTCCACGTGGTTGTAGTCGAGAGCACCTACACAATTTGGCATGCCTGTCAGTGCATGGAAGCCAACTTTTGTATTAAAAAAGCTCCTGGGGAGTCCGTGGTAGGGATATGTAGTCCCTTGCGTGCTTATGGAGGGCATCCAGCACTTGGTTCAGAATGCGAGAAATTAAGGGTTGTGACATGCCATGCATGTGCCCCACTGTGTGCTGGTAGGTGCCTGTGGCAAGGAAGTGGAGCACAGACACTACCTTCAGTAGAGGGGGGATGGCGGTGCGTATTTCTATGAGGCTGACAATGTCGTTGTGTATCATGTCCACGATGGTGGTGATGGTGTCCCGGTCCAGACGGTACAGGGTGTGGATCTGCTGAGGGGTTAGGTTGAAAGGACTGGCTCTGATGTGAGGGATTGGGGGCTGCCTGCATGGCACCTACACAATTTGGCATGCCTGTCAGTGCATGGAAGCCAACTTTTGTATTAAAAAAGCTCCTGGGGAGTCCGTGGTAGGGATATGTAGTCCCTTGCGTGCTTATGGAGGGCATCCAGCACTTGGTTCAGAATGCGAGAAATTAAGGGTTGTGACATGCCATGCATGTGCCCCACTGTGTGCTGGTAGGTGCCTGTGGCAAGGAAGTGGAGCACAGACACTACCTTCAGTAGAGGGGGGATGGCGGTGCGTATTTCTATGAGGCTGACAATGTCGTTGTGTATCATGTCCACGATGGTGGTGATGGTGTCCCGGTCCAGACGGTACAGGGTGTGGATCTGCTGAGGGGTTAGGTTGAAAGGACTGGCTCTGATGTGAGGGATTGGGGGCTGCCTGCATGGTAACGCTGGCTGCACTGGTGGGGTATGCTGGGCCTGTCTCACCCTCCTTCTCCTGCGTCTCCTCTGTAGTGCCGTCTGTTGTTGTTGTTGCTGGTGTGGCAATGCAAGCATGTCCTCCAGCTCCAGTATTGCTACAACTATTGGAATCATCTTGGTGTGGTAGGGGGTGGGGGGTGTGGTGTGTGGGTGTGCTCCTTTTGTACTGGGCCAGACTCCATTGCCTCCACCTGTGCTGATTGTGTGCACCTGTGGCAGTTGGGAACACCTCACATGGCATTTTATGGTTGGTTCCCGATGCCGGTATTACCGGCATGCCGGTATCACCTATTAGCGCCTTCATGATGCCGTTATTTGCTTGTCCGCCTACCTTGTGATTTCCTCGGATTTACGACATACTGGTATTGCCAGTATGATGGGCTGCATGCCCGCACCCATGCCACTATTAGAGGTACCGTTAATTACGGTACCGCTAATAGCGGTGTACCAGGTCAGAATAGGCCGGAGGCATATGCGATGCCGGTAATCCTTTACCGGCATCGTTTTTCCGTTACCTCCAACCTCAGAAAGACCCTCAATGTCTCCAGAGTTCTCGTTCTCTCTAGGCTGGACTAAACAGCCTCTTCCTCAATCTGCCCCATTTCCTCTCTTTGCCCCCTTCAACTAATCCAGAGTAGGGCTGCAAAAATTATCCTTGGCCTCAAGCCCATGGACTGCATCTCTCCAATCCTAAAATCTCTCCACTGGTTCCAAGTGGCTGCAAGAATCACATTTAAGACCCTCTGCATCACCCACAAGGCTTTCTGGGGCCCCGCTAAATTCAACTCCCTCTCCCTGAATACCTCCCTGCTAGAGCATTTCTGTCCTCTAGCTCCAACTCTCTGCAGATAAGATGTTTCTCCAAGCAGAGAGTGAGTGGTAGATCTGTCTCTTTGGCCAGTGCATCCCTCTGGAATGGCCTCCCTGCCCCTCTCAGGATTCAGTTGCCAAATACAAGGTCGGCAATCAGGACTATTAAATCCCCTTTCCTTCCACATAAAACAATTTAAGGATGTATGTAAAATATGTAATCAAAATCGTAAAATTGATCAGGCGAATCTGCATGAGGGATATTTACAAGATAAGCTGTGATGCACAATTTTGGCTGACCTTTTCCAAGGTCTTTATACCTTTTATAGGTACCTAGCTTTTGACACATATTAACCCAGTTATATCTCCATAGCCTTTTTTTTACCCAATACCAGGTTTTCCATCGTTTTGTCTAATGAAAAAGATTGTTTTTCCAATTGAGCCCTACAGACTTTCACAAGTGGTTTGGCACCTTTAAGCCACTAACGTCAAACATTCCAAAGACGGAGTGCAGCGGAGGATTTGCACACTTATCAGATAGCTGGATCCTCTTCCAGAGTACTTTAACATTCATGGAGACAATTCCCAGCACATACCGTATAGCGGTCACTAGCACAGATAGTGGTAACCCTAAGGTGCCTTGCCATAATAAGCCCTCAGTTAGGTCCAAGTCATAGTCACTCAACAGGTGGTAAATCTCCGGACTGTAATAAACAATTGGAGGGATTTCTGCCTCATAAAACTGTATTACTGCTTTTAAGAGAACTTACCAAGCGACTATGGAGATGTTTCATTGATTGAGCAAGTGCGTTGCTTTATCTAGCAAAATACTTACTTAGCACTCCTTCCCTTGCTTGGAAAATACATGAAAGCCTAAGTATCTTAAAGACAAGGCCTCTTCTATAGGCTGACTGTTTCCCTAATTTCCTATCTCTCTTAAATACCAACATTTTAGTTTTTGTTCTATCGATCCTTAGGGAATTATCTGATTATTGCTCAAAGGACTAAAGTAACCGTGACACGCCCACCTTCGTACAATCAAAAAGCAGAATATCATCTGCATATGTGGTCCAATGAAGTTCCTGTCTATAAAGAAATGATGATATAAATACAGAGCTTCCGAAAGCCTGCCCCAGATCGGCTAAATATAATTCAAACACAACGGGAGAAAGGATAAAGCTTTGCCGCAGTCTATTTGATGTGGGAATAACTTGTTTCCTTTTTCCCATATGGCTCAGTCTTACACTTAAGGTGGTATTACTATGACAGTGTACCAGATTTCCAAGAAAGCGAGATGGAATTCCCCACGTTTGCAACATACTGAATAAAAGATTCCGGTGATCCTTATCGAATGATAAAGATAGGTCAACACTCATGACATACATTTCCAACACCCATTTTTGCCATGCCAGCTGTTGTACATAATCTACTACTAGGCCAGCTTGAGTCATATCTACTCTCTCAAGAAAGCCAATCTGGTTCCGGTTGAATAATGCCGGATGAGTCTGCCCAATTTCTTAACTCTCTTCGATCAAGCAGTGTTTTTCTTCTACACACCAAGGGTCATACACTGGACTGGATACTTGGTCACCCTGGAACGAAGGGGGTGAAGGACTGTGCCCACACTCTACATGTTGAGGCGGAAGATGTGGCAAGCCTTATGCAGCAAACAGAATGTTTTGCTTATTTTCAAATTGCTAGTCTTGGACCTGGCAGACATTTGGTCTGTAGACAAATATATTACATTATTACCATCCTTTAAGCTTTAAGCTTTTTTGTGATCCGTTTTTATAGAACCTTTTACCTTGGGAGGTATTACAGGGTCCATGTGGCGTTTTAACAACACATGCATCTCAGTGACCTACTGACTTCCAAATACATTTTAAGATAAACATTACATCCGGTCGTTAAATATCAAAAATATGTTAGTCCTCATCATATCTAAGAGCATTTTGACTCCACCTACGAAATAAAGCCATTCCAGGCGGACTGTACTGCCTGCTGATAGCCTGCTGTTGCAAGACGATGGCCAGAGCCAGAGCGAAGCGAGTACCCGGCGGCTCAGCCCACTTGCAAAGTCATTATTGTGATGTGCAACTGTAAATGTGTCCCAAAACGTAGCGGGATAGAACAAAATGAAAAGGCATCGCAGCTTTGGCTGTCAGGTGAGGGGTGCAGCCAAGGGTGGCATAGGGAAAACGGAATGCTTGCGGGCCTGGTGGATGAAAGAGAAGCACGGCGTGGAGTAAAAGTGGGCCGAGAGAGACTTGCACAATGAGTGCAGGTGGGAAAAAGAGTCGGGTGGAGACGAGACAGCGAAGGGCAATTGGGAAGGAAAGGTGGTAGCAGTGTGCAGAGAGAAGTCCCTGCAGCTTTGGGCACAGGTTTCCTCATATCCCGTGTGCACAGCAGACATTCAAACGCTGCTCATTTCGGATGCATGATGCAGAATCCTAACATAGAGGTTCATTGTTACAAAGGTTAGCAAACAAACTGTGCGAAGGATGTCATTTTTGACACCCACGTTGTCTGTCTCGGCGGAACCTGCTTTGGAGTTATTTTCTTATTTTGGCCTCATTTCCTGTCTTTTTATGATGCATAATGGAGCCATTTGTCTTGCAGTTTTGTGAATTAAAGTCCCTAATGATTGCCGCCTAATGATATCAAACTTGCTTCATTGGTGATAAAAGGATGTATGAACTTATGAACTTGATCAAATAAATAAGGGACAGAGCTACCGGACTGTCGACGTTAAAGCCATCAATTCCACTTTTAATGTTGGTTAATTGTAACAATCAATAACATACATCATCTTTGTCCGTTCTGCTGTCACACGTGAAATGTCTTCTGTCTGATCATAAATTCGTGATTAAGGATTGTCAAATGTGATACTCATCAATCAGTTGTCATAGTGGTGCGAGCAGGTTGCAGGGCAATGCCAATCCTCTGCTGATGTAGGGGACACTGCTGGCACCCTAGTAGCGAGAGCAGAGCTAGCACTCACACTTCATTAGGAATGAGTGCCTGTGGGGGCGGGCTTTGTGCCCGGTAAATGTCCATGATTGCATGACATACATGTCAAGGGCAATTAGAGTGCAGCACTGTTGCAATTATTTCTTGGCCCACTTCCACTCAATTTCACTGGCATATTGTGACTGGCAACGTCGTGTACTGTGTTGTTTCTGTCTGTGGTTATTAAACTTTTCGAATGTAACAGAGAAATCAGTGAGCTGCCTTAACCTGCTGCAGACACCGGCTGCCTTTCTTTCTATCATCTAGAAAATCCTATGTTCTCACGTTTGTTCTTTTGTTACCACGAGCTTTGCCCACATGCTCTAGAATGCTAATGTCAAGGTCTGGCTAAGGCTGAAAAAGACCAAAGAGACTTCAAACCAGTAGTGTTCAAACTGTGGGGCAGGGCCCCCCACCACCCGGGTGGACTCCAAGGATATCCAGCGGGGCGCATAGATGTTCAAATGTGGAGTACAGTGACTGTTTTTATTAGAGAATATAAGCAGATATGGCATCTGGGGGATGGGGGGTCTGACAACAATATGTGTATCCAGGAGGGTCACCGTGGAAACGTTTGAATACCACTGCTTTAAGCTCTTCTTGCCAACCTACTATGACTGTAACATGATAATCTAACGGGTCTGATGTGTCCGGTAGAAAGCAACCTGTGAACAATATTCCATCAGCTACTCATTCCTGTGGTGTTATCGTGGTTGCAATGGCACGTCCAGACTCTTGAATGAGGTGGCCCAAGTGGGGCACTGATTTACACAGGGGTAGCGGGAAAAACGAGTGCCCACACACATAATGATCATAGTTTAGGGTAAGCGAGTGGCATCTGGGGTGGCCAATCAGATTCCAGGGGTAGCACGTACCACCATAGGCAACTCCCTGCACACGCCACTGCATAGTTGCCAACCTATGCCTTCACAGGATACATGACTCAATGCAGTATGTGTCTAATTTGCACCACGCTAAGCTCGTTACGTGGCATAACGAGTTATAATGAGTTTTCCTTTGTTAGTAACTCTTGAGATGAATTATAAAAAGTCTCCACATTGCCCTACCCTTTGCCCTCATCACACTAGGTAGTCTTATTTCATGCCATTCACTTAAACACTATCCTCTAAAACATTTCACACAATAGCCTGCCAGGCTGTGACACTTTATTCTTCGTGGGTGCCAGGCTGTCAGTGTATGCAGAAGGACAGACACCCAAGGTAACCCTCTCTGTTTCATTTTGGGATTCCATTCTCGTTCACCAATCACACTATTTTTGAGGAAGCCATTCTTGGCCTACCCGCTTACCGATCCCAGTATTACTCTTCTGAAGTTTGTTTGCATGGAGAATTAAAAACATTCCGTGACAGCAGAGTGCCACCAGGATTCCTTCAGTTCACTTGCCATTACTGTAGTCGATAAAACAGACCCACAATGCGATAATATTAAACTGATATATCTTTCTTAAGACTGCCTTTGAGAAAATTCTCCCTTACTTTAGACACCTCTGATGTCTGCACCCTGAATCCACGTTTCACAGTGTCTAAATAAACATTACTGTGATGTTATCAAAAACATTGTGCCTCGCCATTTAACCTTCTTAGCCTCTGATTGGATATCTCTTTGTTTTATATTTGTTCTCCTTCCCATACCCTACAACTTTATAGTTGTTTCATTTCTGCAGATTATGATCTAGATATCCCTAACCGGGGCACATTAATCTGTGAGTTCTGAGACCACTACAGTGGTGATTTGGTGCAGTAAGAAAGCCTTGCCTCATAACTTAACATTACATTACATAAAATAATAAAACATACACGTAACAAAAAATAGTGCATTGTTTCTTCATGAATATGTTGGGCCTCATGCTCGTGTGAAGTCCGTTTTGCGAGATGGAGGAAGGATTTCTGTGTGACACATTCCATGTCCTGGACCTGCCCCCTGAGGTAATTGCCTCCTCCAAGCGCTTCCCTCCCTCTGCCGGACTGTTTTGCTCATTCCCTTCCCCTCCCATTCACTCCCCTTCCCACCCCGTACCCTTCCCCTCCCATTTGTCCACGCCCTTCCTCTGGATCCCCTAAGTTAAGCTTGTGTTAGTATCCGCCCATCCTGATGTGGCGTCTCTAACTTAGTGCATTTGTATGCTTTCTTTTTTTACATAGTTCATTACCATTGGCTTGGATCTGCGAAGCCGCCCCCCGCCCATCAGGAAGTGCTCTGAAATACTCTGACGCCAGCGCACCAGCGCGCACACCAGGAAGTGAATAGAAAGTGACTGTTGACTGTTCACTGGACGCGGTGCTTGGTGCACTGTCTGGAATTAGGTTTTCCGTATTCCAGTGACCCTTGTAATACTCTAAGCCTAGAGAAAGTCGCTTTTGAAGTTGCTGTTACGCAGTCAAGCTGATTCAGCTGACGGCGTGGAGCTACTTCACTTTACTGTATTCCTGATCTCGTTTACTATCCCTTGCTGCTGATCCTTTGCCCCTTCATGCCCTGAGTAGTGTTCCTTGTTTGCTAATTGAAGCTACCCAATTCAATGCTAAGCAAAGGCGCTGGTTATACCTTGAAAACCGGAATGCATTCTCGTCTTATGGTAACATTTGCCTCCTTACAACTGAAAGCTTCACCAATGAAACCATCACCTACGATTGCAATTAAGAGGAAAATTTGTGGTCAACCTCCGAATTCTACCGACAAAAAGACTGTGAACGGTGACATTCGAGTTTTATTTTCCTTTTATCTCTATTGATTCCTCTTCTGATGTTAACGGTTGCAATAATGTACTCCCAAATGAAATTGTAATAACCAGCTTCTGGGCTTATCGTAGCTGTTAGCTTAGAAGCCGGTTTTAGAATCTTCCAATGGGCCCAACCAAATTCCTACTTGCAAATGGTTAAAATAACATCCAAGGCTATACATTGGCTCAAATAAATATTCAATCCAATTGGTATTTCAGATAAGATATTTTTTGTAGAATTGAAGAAAATCCTTAATATCATATCACAAACACCTGAGGTAACAAACATTTGTATTGTTGCGATTTGAATCTTCACTGCTTACCTAAATCATTAGACAGGAAAAACAACTCATGTATCAAATGGGAAAAAGCTATGAAAAGCCGTAACCTATTGATGCTCAATGGCTCAATAAAAAACGCCATTCCTGCCCATTATACTTGGCAACGAGGTACAAGCACCTCAATTATCGATAACATATATGTGGATCGCACCTCCTTCCGTTTGATGTCTAAATTCGAAGTGGTGCATTGTCCTAATAGCGATCACGAAATGCTAACTGCATATTGGAATTCTAAGGAAAAAAAAACTCCAGCTCTGCGAAATATGAGATATACACCACATCTTACTGTAAACAACACTCAAATTAGATTCCGCTGTAATGGAAAAAGGCTAGAAAACCTTCATAATGATTTTTTAAAAATAAAAGCAGAATCAAATTGGGAGGATCAAACATACAGATCAGCCTTACACCTTTACAAACTAAATCATGATCTAAATACCCAAGGAAAAACCCTGTGAGATACAATTTTAACAAGGAAATGCAACAGAAAAAAACACAATTCCATAAAGAAAAAAGAATTGTTTGACAACTTCCTATTGATCAAAGATATGAGGCTCTTAGAGTTATAAAAATAGATACATAAACTGGACAAGAACTGGCTATACCAACATGATGGGGAAATGATGTTAGCAGCTATAAACTCTAAAAAGTCAGCAGACATTTGGGGTCTTTTGAATTTAGCAATTAACCGAACCCAATATACGGCCCAAATAAATGGAGTCTTTGAAGCTGACTGGATATTTCATTTCACAGCCCTTTACTCTAATACCCATATACAAGAATTTGTGATACAGGATCCAGCCTCATGTGTACATCAAATGCAGATCCTAGAAGAGGATGTTTTATATTTCATCAATCAATTGAGTAATTCTAGAGCCCCTGGGCCTGACAGCCTTAGTAACTATACACTTAAGCAACACCCATTGTTATGGGCTAAGATCCTGTATAACATCTTTTCACAAATATTGGGAACTAACAACATACCTGACTCCTGGCGAAGATCGGTAATTGTTCCGATATTCAAGAAGGGCGATCGGTCAAATCCATCAAATTATGGGCCGATCACCCTTCTAGATGTTCCTGGCAAGATAATTGTCTGTTTCATTTTGCGAGACTTTAACAATTGGTTGAATTCCCGATCTCCACGCGACCCTTGTCAGATGGGATTCATTGCTGGACTGGGCACTTCGGTCAATTTATCAACCTTGACAGCAATCATAAAACATCATCAAGCCAACAAACAATCACTATATATTGTTTTCTTTGACCTACGAGCCACCTTCGACTCGGTGTTGCGAACATTGTTGCTAAGGAAATTAGTGAAAGAGAACTGCCCAACTCATATTATTACATTTATTCATGCCCTCCACAGTCAAACTAGTATTTGTGTGAGATTGAATCTAGAAGGACTGCTATTGACATCAATTAATACCTATAGAGGGCTACGACAGGGCTGTATTTTAGCTGCAGCCTTGTTTAGTTTCCTTATAGCAGATATATGCAAAACCTTCAATGTAATTCAATCAGATGCACCAAAACTAGACCATAATAAAATACCTGCACTTTTATACGCAGATGATTTGATCTTGATGTCGAAAACACCAATTGGACTACAAAAGCTTCTTGAATCACTCGCTACGTATGTAGATAAAAATCTACTATTAACCTTGAAAAAACTAAGGTAATGACATGTAATGTGTCCATGACATCTAAGTGTACGCATTATAAATGGTTCATACAAAGGAAAACATCTAGGAACTGTCAATGAATATGTATATTTGGGCGTTTATATATCTGGCTCCACAAATATAGCACAAATGTCAAAATGGAAAACAAAGCTGGGCACAGTGATCTCCCAATCATTAATAATCCAAGCCAAATTTGGAAAATTCTCAATTATTCCAATTCTAATCTACTTTAGAGAAAAAGCAACTCTGATTCTACTGTGTGGTTCAGAAACCCTACCAATTTTATCAGACTCCGAATGGGAAAAATTTTAAGCAAAATTCTGGCTACGTTTCCTCAGACTTCCAAATTGTACTCCGATAGCGCTTATTCGCAGTGAACTGGGGTTGACCTCTTTATATGCCCGCTAATGTGGCAAATAATAAGCTTGTTTTGAAAATGTCTGTTGCTGGGATCTTTAGCCCGATATCTGTTGCAATCTAATGATACATTTGTGAAAAATTGGTGCCAAGAAGCTATTAATGCCATTTCCTATGCTAATGTGACAATTGAAGTGCTACTACAAAACCCAATACAAGTAAAGACCAAGCTATTCCAATGGGACTGGTCAAGAAATCGATCAACTTGTCTTCGGTGTCAGGACTTTGATGGTAATACTTTCATCCATAAACAATACAGCTTCCCAGAACCTTATATGATTAAATCCCCTTCTATGCAACACAGATCTGACTTTTTGAGATTAAGATTGAATCTATGGCCCACTCAAGAGGTACGTGTAAAACGAAAATGTATCCCATTAGAGGAGAAATTCTGCCGATTATACAAAAATGTTAATCAAGTTGAAACATTATGACACATATTGGTAGAATGTGATGTTGTATGTAATGAAAGACTTCTTTACTTAAAACCGCCACTAAAAGAACATAGTGACATAAATAGGGATACCTTGTGGCTAATGATTATGTCTGGGTTATCTTTTGCATTGAGGATTGGAACTATCCGATTCTTGAAAAGTATCTCTGTGTTAAACGTCCAGATGGAAGAAATTGTAACAAACTCTTTCTGATGTATACAATTTTTTTTTAAATTGCTTCCTTTTTAATAATTAACTTGTTTGTAACAAGTACTAATTTTATATTTATTCTACGATTTATGTAATTCGTTATTTCTGGATTATTTTGATTTCCTTCCTTGTCTGTAATTTTCTCTTGTTTCTATTTTTCATATTTTCATAAGAATTGTAGAAAAATTGTAAAGTTGAATTGTTTCAGCTATAACAATAATAAAAAAACTAAAAAATATGTTGGGCTTCAACTTTGAAAATCAGATGCAGGAAATAGATTGTGTGCAGGCAGTTGAATGCTAGTCCTGCTCTGTGCACAGCCAGCCCCTTTAATGTTTTAGTTAAATAAATAACATTGGTATATATCTAGCAACTGATTTGTAATGTAAAATTATAGTTGCAGCACAGTACAAATGACTACCTACTAAAATCCCAACAGGCTATCTATATTGACCTCTATTTTCCTACTAAAAAATAATTGTGACTATATTTTTTAATTAATTCATCTTTTATATCACGCTTAATACTGAAGACCAATCTCTAAGCAAACCTGTGTTGCTCTGCGTTGTCTAGCTTCCAATTCAAACATGTTGCCCATGAGTTATCCTTGGGGAAAAAAAGAAGATCTATATGTAGAATCCTCCCTTACCCTGTACACTTTTTAGAGCCGTCAGTGACAGTAAAGAAATAAATTCAAAGGTTTTACCTTATATATATTTTGCAAATGAATCAAACAAGAATATTTAGTACAGTTTTAATTGTAGCAGGTTTCAGGCATAACAGTCTGCATGTCCGGTATCATTGGCTTCAGAACTGTGGTGCCAATATCATGTTCTTCTTGAAGGTATTATAGCCTTCAGTAATTCTTCATTTTCTGCAGACCCAATGGAGTATATGGTATGTGTCAAAACCAGCAAACTTGTATCTGGTTCACTCCCTCGGATTCTGTAGATTTCCCAAGTTGGTTTTCTCTAGATTATCTAGCCACATCAAAGCCTCCACCTATGCCCTAAGGGCTTTTAATATCCACACTACTAAGTCTCCATCCCATGGGTGTCCACAGTATTTATGGCACAACAAATCTATCACTGTCAAAGATATATCTCTATGTTAGCAGCCCTGGCTAAATAAAGGTATCAGGTGTATCCATCAAGGTTTTTAAGGTACTAGCTGAAGATCATTTCATTACCTCAGAGACATTTTCTTTTTACCCTTATTAGACTATCATTTTCATAATAATTTGGTTAACGCTTGACTAGATAAATGCGATCATTATATAAATAATAAACATATTCCCGAACCTATGCAAGTACAACTGTTGACTTTAGCTTCTAATGTCAAAGCTGCTCAATTTTATAACTCACTGGTTGTGGTCAAACCTCATAACATAAAATGGGCTACTCTTTCCCAATTGGAGATTGATTGCAGAAAGGTGTTTGATGAGAAGCCTTGGGTATGAATACATCCACCTTGGCTAACATTGAACAAAACCTTTTCTTTTTCATACATAGAGATTGTCTTACCACAATGAAGTTACTCAAGACTCAGTATGGTTCTGATGGGAATTGTTGGTCCTGTGGGAATTCCCTGGGTTCCTATAAACATTTGTTTCATGAATGTCCACATGTTCATAGGTTCTTGCAAGATGTCTGCAGATGCTTAAAAATATTTTTAAAGTCAACCACCCATTATCCCTTACAAATATCTTATTAGGCAGCAATGCTGTCAATGATGATATGTTGGAGACTTCATTCGTTTTGTATGACCTTTTTATTGCTATTGTGTTCAAGCTAATCACAGCCAATTGGAGACAATTTCAAAAAGTTTCTGTTAAAGGATGGTGGAACAATACTTGTCATGTACAAATACTTGAATACTGTATGGCTACGCGTCTTAATGTAATGCCTAATATGCTGCCAAATGGATACATTTCATTAACCTAACCTTTCAAAACATGCCTGCTCATGGCTCATGAAATGCTTTTCACATTCTGCTTTTTATTCATTAAGGAGCAATTATATTATATCTTTCCTCTGTGGTGGTTATACCTGATTGGTCTTAAACAAATTCATTATGCACCCCTTCTCCCCCTCCCTCTTATTTAAATATATCTTGTCACTATCTGGTCTGTTGTGTAACCACTGTGGGTCCATTTTATATTTTTCCACTTATGCAAATTATACTTCAGTGGCAATGTATTTATTTAGCATTCTTGAGGCTGTTTAATAATCCTGTGCACATTGCTTGAATTTGGCTTTTTGCTGATGATGACCCTTTCATATGTTGGCACTATATATTCTCACTTTGCTGTTAGTTTTTTAGTTTATACTCTGTTCCCTATGGAATCTCAGTTATGATGAACGACTGCTTTTGTGCATATATGATTATTCATATTTTACAATAATTTCAATAAAACACATTAAATAAAACAAAAAAGAAATAACAAGGCTTACATCCATCCGATCCCATCTTGGGTCATGCAACTTACACAGCTGACGACACAGCTGACAAAATTAATTTAACACCTTAGGTAAAATTACTTTATGAAAGATCTCATCCGCAGCTTAATGTTCAGGCTCACCAATTAATTTACTTCCGACAAGAAAAGCACAAAATATTTGCCCTTTGTTTTTAGATCATATTTCGAAAGTATTGAAAGCCTCACATTCATTAGGTATGGTGCATGATAAATGGAAAAACTCTGTAATCAAACATATGCTTAAAGGAAAAAAAACCTTAACCCCTCAGTCTTAGGAAACTTTAGGCCAATGTATCTGCTCTCTTTCTTCTCTAAGCAATTAGAAAGATCAATAGTTTCAAAGATTTAATCTTTTGTGGAATCCAAAGTGATCCTCAATAAAGCCCAGTAGGGTGTTAGACCATGCAGGAGCAGTGAGCTAATTACTACCTCTGTGCAAGATTTAATGAGGGAGAAATATGCACTTTGGTTCTTGCACACTGATACTGTTACATACCTTAGCTGCGTTCGATAGAGGGGCTCAAAGGACCCTGTATCACAGATTACAGACGCAAGGTTTTCGAGGGACAGTACTGGAATGGATTAATTCCTTCCAGATGGATCAAACCCAACTGGTACAGCTGGGATCTTATTCCAAAACCCAACCAATGGATTCTGGGGTACCTCAGGGATCTTTGCTGCCCCCTAATTCAACCACTGATTAAGATCCTCAATCTATCGGGGATTACATTTTTCAACTACACAGATGGTTCCCAGCTTCTAGATGATCCAAATCAAGTGGAAACAAACTCATCAAGCAAAATCCAGAACAGTCATTGTCTAATATAAAATGGATGGAATGAAAATGGATGGATGATAACTTCTTAAAGATAAATCCAGGTGAGATAGAGACATTGATAATTAACGATAAATGCTCCCCATTGATCTGGCCGGATAGTTTTGGTAAATGTCCTGATCCAAAACAAGAGGTAATATCTTTGACAGTGGCCTCTCATTAGAAAAGGAAATCTCTACTGTCATCTGCACGTCTCTTCACTATAAAGAAATCAATGCCAACACTACTTCTCGCACCTTGAAACACATGTGTATAGGTGCGTTATAAATGTGATATCATATCATACCTCCTCTGACTTTCTCAAATCAAAAGTTGGTACTGAATGCCATAGTAGTCTCACAGCTTGACTTCAACTACAGCATCGATTGAGGACTCACAAGTTCTCCATTCAATGTTTGAAGCGAGTCCAGAACACCATGTCAAGAATAATTTCGAACATTATAAACTATGATCATATTGTTCACCAATGTAAGGCTTGTGTACCTTAGATTGGTGACCAGTACATACACGCGTTGAATTTAAATGGCTCTGTTTTCTATTTAAGAGCCTTCAACGGTCTTCAACTCCCTTCTCTAGCAAACTGAAAATAAGCACAACTCTGAGACATTTGAGATCTAGTCAGGACAGATGTATAATTATTCCTAAATATCGTATAGATAGTGAGTAGGGGATCGCTCTTTTATGTTTCAAGCAACCAAAAAATCGAATGCTATCTCACATTCTCATCCCTTCCTATGGAGACTAAATCACGGTCTTTTTGGAAATCTTTGAAGACTTATTTATTTAACCAACCCTAATGCAGGCTTGCTTGCTCAGCTTAATCTTAGACACTTACTCCACAGTGCTAAGATACCCTTCCAGGTGATATTACACTCTATAAAACCTCCCACAAATATTCAATATCCATATTTTGCAGGTGTGTTGGTGAATATTTTGCTGGTTCACCTAGCTAAGGCAAGGGGCTTACCGATTGCTGCTTATTTACACAATTTGTTTACTGGACTATAAAAGGCAACTTTGAATCTGAGTACACTGTTGATTGTGCACTAAGCAAAAAGCCTGATACATGATTTGGCAGATTACAGTGTGGATTGGTATGTAGCACAAACAATATTGATATTTTATGTTGTACACAGCATTGGCTGAATTGCTATTTAGCTTGTTCATGGAACCATCACTTGTAACCCATGATTGTTTCTTAATAAAAAACTAATGATATGCTACATTTACTGGTGTAGAGCTTTTTTGGTGTTAAGCCTATTCTGAACATGTATAGGTCACCTTTTTGACAAATACAAACTGTACAGTAAAATATATTGTTACTTATACCAATTTGGCCTGTTGGCCCATATTTATTTTTGCCCCCCCCCACAGTTCTGTGGGTTGGCTCGTGAGCTGCCCAATATTGATTTTTCAAGGTGTCCATGCACCCAATTATTCCCAGCACATATCTCCTGTGTTAAAAAACAAAACAAAAGCATTGCTTGAATTTCCATGCAAAGCTATGGGATATGGGTAATGAAATTAATATCCCCCACTGAAGCCGTTCTCGAACATGCATCATTACCCAGCAGTCTAGCATGTTGCTCTCCTCTGAATGGACCCCTTATGACAGAGCCATGGGAGGGCCGTTTACGGTGAGGCATTCTGAATTAAAGAGGCACTCCTAAAATATGTTAGCACAGAATTAAGCACCTGGATGTTCATGTATGTTATATCGAGACATCTTTGTGAGTGATTGCCGCATTCCCCACATCTTCCTACACTGATCCCACAGGGTTACAGCAGAAGCAGATGTGCAGAACCCCAATATCATTTTCAGAAGGACTTTCAGGAATAAGGGGAAGCCAACTCTACCTGGAGCGTGTCCAATCTGAAAAAGCCACAACTCATATTTGGAGGAGGCAATCCAATTATTGGGAGTTTGCGAGAGAATCGTATCTATGAATAAGAGCAGTTGCATCGTCAATGCTGGACAAAGATAAATAACTCAGCTGGTTGAGGCTGGGCCCCAATACAGTCTGTGGGCCTCATTACGATCTTGGCGGTAGTCATGATGCTATTGGCGGCATGGCTGCCGCCAAAATCGGGTCCGGGTTCCCAGAATGAGGAATTACTGGGCCATTCCGAGTTCGGAGGGCCCGGTGATTCCTACCTCCAGGAACCCGGGCCCGGACCTTCCCCATTCCCATTTCAGCCCCCATAGGGCTGAATGGGAATGGGGGAGGGAGCAAACAACGGGCCGATTACGAGCGGCCCGTTGTTTGCTCCCTCTTCCCCTTGCGGGACACGGTAAGCATGCCTGGTTTGACCAGGCGTTACTTACAGGGTCCCGCAAGGGGAGCTTGTAATGAGGCGGAACGGGCTTAATGGGTCCGCCTCCTTGAGCGGGTCCCGTTAACCCGTTCTGCCTCACTTGTAATGAGGCCCAGTGTGTGTCTTTGTATCACAGCAGCTGCAAGGCTAATTCTGCAAGACTGTTGTAGAGGTCACAAAAGCAATACAACACTTACTAGTGTTAACAAAATACATACCTGTGAGACGAATCCTTATAAAACCGGCCTTCAGCAAAGGGACCTGTTTGCTTTCATACCAGGGTTGGGAGATAAAACTAAACATATGTTGCTGCCTGTGGCTGTGCATCTGAGAGACAAGCCAGACACATGTAAAGCATATATTGCAATCAGAAAAAGTTCCTTGCTTTCACGGGTGAACTGGGAACCAACAGAGGTCTTGGAAATAATTGCAAAGTGGCCCCATATTACACATGTTGAGCAAGCCAAGCACATTTCCTATGAGAACATTTGGAAATACCACACAAAAGAGGCCCAGGGTGCAGATGCCTACTGGGAAATCTCCAGAGTTCCCTTTAGGCCAATCTACCCAGCTCGCTGTGCTCAAGTGCGTGGGGACTCATCTTCTAGGCTAATCCAAGATTACCTTTACATATGTATTGAACGTGGAACCAACCTGAAAATCATCCCTACCAGCCCTGGGAGCAGCAGCCCTACCAGACTGGGAAAACGTTGCCCTCCTTCCCCCCAGCCAGGTCAGCTACTGCCTCCTACCCAAATAAAAATGAATAATCAACTGACTTATTTTTAAGAAGAAATGTCATGTCACATACATTCTTTTAGATTTGTATCACATCCAATCACAAGACAACACTCTTCTGAACTTCTGTCAACAAATATGTGCATTGCTTAATTGAGAAGCTTTCTAGGATTGTTTCAATGATTGTGGCTTTCTGGGCTGCTGCTCTGGTGCTTAATGGAATTCTGCATTGTTTTAAAGATTGCCACAAAATGTTTGCATTCGGCAAGAGCCAAAATATATATGTATCCACTCTATTTGGCAAGCGTGCATGCACATACAGACCTAGCTATCAATCATGAACTCTGAGGGATTCACACCTGAGCTCACCTCTTGTGCCAAATCCCTCAGGTTCCACATCAACAAACACCTCTCCATTAAGACACACAAAGCTAAGAAAACTCAGACAGCTTGGTATCAGCTATCCCTCCTACGAAAAGTCAAGCCCTTCCTCCCCCCGGACAGGATTAGATCCACCATTCAGGCACAGGTCCTATTCCACCTGGATGGGGGCAATGCACTCCTCAAAGGCCTCCCATTGTCTGCCCTTGTGCCTCTGAGAAGTGTCCTACATGCAGCCGTGTGCCTCATCAAGAGTCCACAGATACGACCATATCATTCCAGCCCTTATCGACCTTCACTGGCTCCCACTGCACGCACAAATCACCTTCAAGTCTTGCTGCATCATCTATAAGGCAGTCCCCCTCAAGTTACCCAGCTATCTTGCAGAGAAACTTAGCATTTCCGGCGAACAGCGCACCACCAGAAGCCAGGACATGTGCAGACTTGAAATCCGCAGCTGCAAAAGGGAAAGGGCCGGAAAACAAGTCTTCTCTGTCTACGCCGCAAGACTATGGAACCTCTAGCATCAGGCTCGGCCCAAAGCTCCTACAATTCACAAAACAACTCAACACCCACCTCTTCAAGGAATCGCTCTGCCTCAAAACCTAGGCCATCACATCGCCCCCCCGCAACACTTGACTCGTTAGACGCCTCCCACCCTTCTCCCCACCACCAGGTAGAGCTGTCCTCCTCCTCTGTGCTCCTCTGTATCCCACCCCCATGTTTATCTGTTCTGTTGTCACCTCTAAAAAGCACTTTGTTATATATGTGTATTGTTGTATATCTCTGTAAAGCACTATCTTGCTTCTTAAACCCAGGTCCATGCTCAATAAATATAATAATAATAATAATAATAATAATAATAATAATAATAATAATAATAATAATAATAATAATAATAATAATAATAATAATAATAAAATAACTGGGGAGACTCTCAAATTTGCACACTCTCCCTGTTGGAATATTCAGCATGGTGAATTGCTCCAGTGGTTGCATTAATCAGTACAATGGGAGACGTCATGAGCAGTACATGGTGGTAGCTGAGTTCTGGTTCTTTTAAGATGGCACTGGAGAGTTGGGGTTGAATTAGAAACCATCAATGGCTAATGTCTTTAGATGTGTTGGTTTCTGTTGCAGCCACAGCAACTGAGGGGCAATGATTTTTCATTGAATTTGATTTTTTCTTGAATGAATGTTAACCATTATATACATTTAACCAAAATGTTTTACTGAAATTGAGGTTTTAGGGTGTACATAACCGTAACATTTCTTTAACTAATGTTTTGTCACTGACTTTTCATGTTGACTAATGATATACAATCTCATATTGACATACAGAAAGACAGTGCTCACTTTTTGTCAGATTTGAAACAAACTGATGGACATATATGTACCAAATGCTTTCATAACAGGATACTCAACACCCAGGAATATTTGGAGCAAATCCGTCAGGCAGTTCAGGCCGCAAGAGCAACATTTTCCCCATGAAAACGTGTATGAGAAACATATTTTGGGACCCCAAAGTTAGTGGTGTAACGTTTTGAGAAGGTTTGTAAAGATTTATCAATCTGTGTAAAAAGCTTTATAAATAATGTGATGAATGCTATGTACCAGTAACAGGGGCTTATACTGAGTTGGGCAGTGTGGGAAGAAATTGGCGGTAATTCCGTTACCACCACTTTTTTTGGAAGTAACAGAATTACCTCAATTTTTCCTGCAAAGCCAAATTACAACTTTTGGCAGAGTTGCCACTGGCGGAATTACCAAGTGGAAAATCCACCACTTTTTCTCCACAAATCGGTGGAACTACCTCTCAGGAATTTTATTGGTGATAATTCTCCCAAAAAATCCTAAATGGGGACTAACACTGCAGTACCACCGCTTGTAATCCACGGTAAACCCACGAGACCAAGTGGGGGTAAACAATATCCATTTTTGTGGTATTTTGTCAGAATTACGACTTAATTACCTCTAAACTCGGAATGAGCCCCACCGTCTTTTTGCAGCTTGTATCTGCTTGAGAGTCACATGCTATGGCATGGTCTGCATCACGTGGTGGATCTGAAGCAGTACATCTCATTTGTTAACATTGAAGGTTTGGCATTGTGATGAGTCATAATAGCTATGCTTCCTTTTTGCCTCAGGTGGGCTCTGGGGATCCGGGATGCCTGCTTGCTCCATGATGAACTAATTGGATGCAATACATAGGGAATTCACCAAACCGCTTCATATGTCCCATGAAATCCGATTAGAGGCCATTTTATGAAAGTATTGCATTATTTAGTGATGACTTTTTAAATGCACTGCACTTTTAAGGATATATGTAATGTTTTAAATACATTTGACTTAATGAGGATGGCATTCTATCAGTGTTCAATTCTGTGCAGGTCCTTCCATCTAGTAATCAGTTGAGGGAACATAGGGCCCTTCCATACATTTCTTATGCTGCCCACGCATAGTACAACCAGACTTTCCTGCTGCTTTTACCAGAAAATGACTATGCAGGCATTCCACAAAATCAACTTCAAGTTTGGAGAGTATTAGAGAAACTGCAGTCACAGCCACTGATGTCAACACTTACGAATCAGCGTGGAGTTGTTCCTAATGTGATAGCTCCCAAGGGATGAAAGAACCCACTCAGCTGATTTTCGAGTTGGGTCAGGCCTCCACATGCACCACACTGTGGAACCATAAAGCAGGAATTCCACTTACACTGGAATTTAAAATGGAAGATCGACTTTTAAATCCTCTGTCACCACACAACTCCAAAGTAGTAACCATTATAGGGAGGGAGTTCAGTAAACAGATGCAACTGAGAACGTTTAGTGAAATAGGGAAAATAACTAACAGGAAACAAATAGGAATGAAGAATAACCAATTACATGCATAGAGTCAAGAGGCACCAGGAAAGAACCATACGCATAACTGGACAACCACGTCAATCAGGAACACAACAAAAAAAGGTCAGTGCTCAATAGTCACGGGCTCATAGTGGTTTCCAGATTGGAAAGAGATTGAACATGTTCAGGAGGTAGGCAACAAGAATAGTGGGCACAGGACAAGGGAATTGTCCAGAACAGGCCTCTTTCCCACCAATATCTATTGTTTTAAGGGGACTTCTCCTGGCCCTTGTAAACAAATAAGAAGAACCTACTTTCTAAATGAAAAGTCAAATGGCAGAGAGAGATTGAAGAGCTTGCTAAGAGGTATAGCTCAAACAATGGTAGAGAATAGACAGATACAGGAGAGCTTGCTAAGAGATGTAACTCGGACAATGGCTTAGACCAGACAAAGAAGGAGAATTTAAATAGCTAGGTGGGTTAAATGTGGCTGGTGGGTAACAATATTGCAGCATGACAAAAATCCCAATCAAGGAGGAAGAAATATTTGCTGGTAGGCATAGGTTACAATTTCTTTATACTGGCACATGAGTAGGACAAGGCTGCAGTGCTGTGCTGCCCATCAGTATGTAATGTGTTGCTCCTTCATCCACGCATCTAACCTTTAAAAACTGAGCATCAGACCCTCTTCGGCAATGCCCTCACAGGACAAGGCCGCAGAGTTTTGTGATGCAGGTGCGCAGGAGAGGCTGCCCGTTGGTGTGTAATACGTTACGCCTACGTCCGCGCATCTAATCTTTAAGAAACGAGGATCAGACCCCCTGCGGCAAAGCCTTCACAAGACAAGGCTGCAGTGTTGTGCAACACAGGTGCACAGGCGATGCTGCCCGTTGGTACATAATATGCTGCGCCTATGTCCATGCATCTAATCTTTAAAAAGCGAGGATCGGACACTCTGATCCAAAGCCCTCGCAGGACAAGGATGCAGTGGTGTGCAATGCAAGTGTTGGGCGATGAAGGATTTGAAGCGCAGATTTTGAGCATGCAGTGCAGTTGTCGACCAGTGGCGACTGCAAGGTAAGACAGGTGCAGGCGGTGGACGCTGCCATTGCAACATTCTACTAAACTGTAAATTCCACTGAAGTATCCTCCTCCTCTACACCCACCCATGACCTCTGTATGACTCTGTATTCTAATTTCACCACTAAAACCCAGAACATACTGTTTGCACTCTGCACCACTTCTCCTCTCTCTCCCACCACCCCTATCTTGCCTGCCTTGGCTGCCCCTCCTCCACTCCTTCTTTTCTCCTTTTCTCCTGGAACACCTGAAGATGTTTCAGATGATTCTGGTCGATGAAAGTCTCATCTAACCAGTGATCCTCCAAAACCATCAAGGACAACATTGATTCTCTCGCTTCAGCCGTGGCACATTTCTGTAATCACTCGTTCGCCACTTGCACTTTCCCCTCTCTTCTCAAGCACTCCCTTGTGCACCCACTACTAAAAAAGCCTTCTGGCGACCCCTCCATTCAGGCAAATTATAACCTGATCTCTATCATTCCTTTCCTGTACAAACACCTGGAGAAGTTGGCTATCTCCCAGCTAACTCTCCACACTGTATCTGTTGGATGTCTCCATGACCACCAGTCTGGGTTCGGAGCAGGCAGAGGCATGGAAACTGCACCTATGAGCCCCCGTGAAGATCTACTCTCAAATCTCGACTCTAGCTCTCCCTCTGTCCTCATTCTCTTTGACCTTTCCTCTGCTTTTGACACGGTCAACCACAACATCCTGATTACTCATCTCTGTGAGACCATTGGCATCATGGATCAGGCTATGGTTTGGCTGACCTCCTTCCTCCTGGACCGTCCCGTCCAAGGAACAGCTTGGTTCCTTTCTCTCCACCATCTCTCTCTCTCTCTACATGTGGTGTTCCACGGGGCTCTATCCTCTCCCCCTGGCTCTTGAATTTCTATCTGGCCCATTTTGCCCGCCTGATCGCTACCTTCACCTCTAACTTTCGGTGTTATGAGGATGACATGCAGCTCTCGTTCAGACTACCCTCGGCCTCCTCCTCTCTCATCCCTGACTGTATCTGCTATTTAGTCATGGTGCACCTCTAATGAGCTATGCCTAAATGCCAGAAAGACATAGATTCTTCTCATTGGGACCCCTGCTTCCTACATTGCCTCTCTCACTCCGGCTGCCCTCTCTGGGCCCTGTGCCCTCACCCTCTGGTGAGGCAAAAAACCTTGGAGTGATCTTCGAGATTCCACACTCTCCTTGTCTCCATCACAGACCTTGTCAAGAAGGCCCACTTCCAGCTGTACCTCCTCAAAGGTATGCTCACTTTTCTTACCTTCCCCCAGAAGGCCACTGTCTCTGGAGCTCTGGTTCTCTCTAAGCAGGACTACTGTAACAATCTACTTTCTCAATCTGCCTACCTCTACTCTTAGCCCTTTTCAACTCATCCACAACAAGACCGCAGGCATTATCCTTGGCCTCAAGCCCAGGGACTGCATCTCTCTGGCCCTGAAATCCCTCCACTGGCTCTCAGTGGCTGCAACAATCAAGTTTAAGACCCTCTGCATCGCCAACAAGTCTTTTTGGGGCAGTGGCCCTTACTATCTTCAACTCTCTCTTCTGAAAACTCCTCAAGACCAACCTTTTATTCTCTTATTTCTCTCTCCCTCTACCCTGCTAACCTTCCCTTGCTGCTCCTGCTACATCTGCTGACTGGCTGCCTGGTTGTCCTCTGAGTCTTACAGGACACCAGCCCCCCCCCGCCTGACCAGTCCTCTGTGCATGCCGTCTAGCCCTACTTGTAATGCCTTCTGGCTAACCTTGCACTACCGGGCTGGGATTGCCCCTTGTAGTCCCAGCACATAACTCATCTGCTGCTCTTGGTGCACTTCTCCCTGTACCCTCCCCCCATACACTTCTTGTGTGTGCATTTGCACAATCTCAATGACACAAGGCCTAGTAAGATTGTTGTCTTGTCCTCCCTTTCTTCCCCCTCCCTTGCCTTGTTGCACCTTGAAACACTTGTGTATAGGCACATAATAAATAACAAATCAATCAATCCAAGGATGGAGGAACTGACTATGTTAAGTCATGTTATTTTATTTGGTCCTGTACTGTGCACTGCTGCCACTTATGTGGTCTCATCGTGCCCTGGTGGATCTGAAATTGAAGGGGACCTGGGTGGGGCTTTGTTAATGCAATTGAAATGGAAATGTGCAAGAGCTTTGATATGCTGTTAGCTTCAGTTCGGAACAAACAGTTACTATGTGCTGGACTGTGATATTTGGTGGTTGTTATGTGCTTAGTGTGTGGGTGCAGTTTGTGTGGTTGGCTTAGTTTCTTGTTTGGTGCTGTGTAGTGTGTTTTGTTGTGGTAGAGGTGTGTTGTTTATTGTTCTGTGTTTGAGGGTGAGTAAGTAGAATATTGGAGATTTGTTAGTGGACATTTGTATCATGTTCTTCTAAAGTCAGGACATTTGGCCTCATTACAACCTTTCCAGCATCCTGGCAGTAGAGCCGCCAGGATACCAGCAAAGGCTGTTACCATTTCTAGCAGTCGGTCCAGCAGCATTGCGGCCAGATTACAAATACCGGTGTTGCAGTGTAAATCCCCATTCATGGAGTTCAATTAGACTCCATAAGGGGATTTACCATCATTACCGCCACTGGCATCGCCGGTGGTGGTAATTTGGGCTTTTATTGCTGATAGGGTGTCTGGATGACCTCCAGCTTTTAACTGGAGGTAAGCCAAGGTGCCCCACGGCAAACCCGTAGTTGGGCAGTCCGATAAAGTGCCAGTATCCACATATACTGGCACTTTTTTATACCAGACCGCCTGACTCAGACTGAGCCCCATTGGCTGCTGTCAACTAAATCCAAATTCAATACATCGGCCATCCTCAAATCAGATCTAAATTCAGTATATTGGCTACCCCTGAATTATGTCCAAACTCAATGCATTGTCCACCTTCAGACACGGCAAGTCCAAGTACACCCTCAAATACATTGGCTACCCACCAAAATGTTGTGGTTGACTAGGTATAGCCCAATGGCAGCTTCCGAGCACAGATGAAACAAATATAAGTAATATAGAAGTGGCAAATTGCAATGGATGTGCTTACCACTTCTAAGTCTGAGTACGACACACTGTCTTGCTCTAAACAACATCCAAGTGCAGCATATTGCCCACCCTCACAATTCATCCAAGTATGACACATTGCCCACCCTGACGATTCATCTAAGTGTGACACGTTGCCCATCTCTAAAATCCATTTAAGTGTGACACACTGCCCACCCCCACAACTCATCCAAGTGTGACACATGCCCAGCAGTAAAAACCATCTAAGTGTGACAGTGCCCACCCCCACAACTCATCCAAGTGGGACATACTGCCCACTCGTACAATTCATCCAAGTACAACACATTACCCCCCCGATGATTCATCTAAGTGCGACACATTGCCCTCCATCACAATACATCTAGGTGTGGCACATTGTCTTCCCCCACCATTCATCAAAGTGCGACGCATTGCCAAGCTGTAAAAAGTCTTCTAATCAGAGTCCAACACATTGTCTACACAATGGCTATTTATAAACATGATGGTCACTCAAGAGCATGGTGATGTTGAAACATAGAAGCTGCCTAAAGAGCACACAAAGGAATTCACAGACTGTTTAAAGCAGATGTTAGCAATGTGAGAGTGGCAGGGTTATACCATAATCAAATCACAGTCCATACAGCTGTTGAAGCATGTTCTCGGCGTAGACATCATGACAGTGTCACAAAATAAAATAAATTAGTAAGACGTTGGAAGGAAAGTTTTCACTGAGGCGAGTTGAAACTTTCTGAGAACATGTTGTCCATTTGGAAAAACAGACCTGATGTAACAAGGCATGGTGCGTGCAATATATTCTATTATAGACATCATGTCCGGACGTGGGAATGGTAACTGTCGAAGAACAGACAAATGTCACACAGAACCCCCTACTTTTGAAAATACTTCAGAGACTCCAAAGCAGGATATGAATATATCTAACATGAGGAATCTGTGGGAGGACACAATCCATTACACATACTTCCAATGTATGATGAAAAGAGGCTAAGCAAAAGCAATGACATTCTTGCTGGTTGGAAATAGTCAAGCAAGAAGTGTACTAAAGCCCTAGGGCGGGGACTACCAAAAGAAGCTGGATGCAAAGACTCTCAGACAGACATTTAATTACAGAGAATGCTGGGACTTTATCTTAGAGTAGGGATTCTAGGGAAGATGAGTAATACTACAGGCTAGACATTTTGAAACATTAAGTTAACCCATCATAATGTAAGTTTAGAAACTACCCTAACCAAGCATAGAAGGTATAATATGTTGGCCGAAAGCCAATGGCATCATATGCCCTACATCGCCAACAGAGAATCGTCAGCATAACCATAGAGCGTACATTTTGTGTAAGATCCGCCATTTCCTTTCTCTGCCTTTCTGTGAAACGCTTTGCAAAAATGTATATTATTCCAAAAGCTCATGCTCTGGGCGATGCCACAGTTTACATGTTGAGAGACCGGCCCAGACAGAAAATGCCAAACAGTACAGAAATACATTGTTTTCCTCCTTCACAGGTCCCTCACAAGTCCTTGAAAGCGAGCAGAGAGGCATTTAATCAATGGCCCAGGTGCCGGCTGGTCTCGCTGAAACTGTAGAAACAGGCCATTAAACATGAATTATACTTTCCTAGCGGCCCCCTTCGGGGCCCTCCATAGATCAGGCTGACCCCTAGCTAACGAATAGAAACCAGTAGATAACACGCTTTGGAATGTGTCTCTCCTACGAACACAGTATCCCTGCTGAACAAGTGCCTTGTGTTCTTCATAACAAAGAACTAGGTCTGCTTACTGCAAATTGCAAATGTTGCTAAAACAATTAATATAGATTGAGTAAGAAAGGTGTCATAATGTGTCATATTTGAAATAATTGTCAATTACCGAACCCTAGCTCAAGAAGATACATTATGGGCGGTTTTGATGTGTCACAAAGAGATTGTACGATTGTCTTTTTGTATATATGATACTGTTGTAGAATGTTTGCTCTCTTGCATCTCACGAGGTCTGGGTGACAAACGTTGTGAGAAGTTAGACGCAGTCGGCCGACAGAGTATATATGCTTTGCAATAAACCCTAGTACTTGGAAATTAAACATCTTGTCCATCGTATCACTGGTGTATGGTGATTGTGCCTTGTTTCCATACGCGAGGGTCCCTCCCCCTTTTGCTCCATCGTGTACGTTGAATTTGAAGAATCGAGGACGATTCAGTCGAGCCGGGATCGAAAGGTGTTCGGGGTGCCCCTGTGAAAGTGATGAGACTCCTTTTCAGGTCTGTACACTGCCGATCCCTGATCGACGATTAGTGGACAGAGCATCGAGGCGAGGGTCCCGAAACGAGGCAGATTGAGCCAGATACGCAGTCACGACGATTCTTGGTTGCGTCTGTATATGGACGAATTGCGTCTTGAGAGACAAACTGATTGATTAGGTGAGTCGTGCCCCGATTCTTATCAGCTCTGCTATTGGTTGAATGTTGCTCTTGCAAGATCAAACCCACAGGGTAAGGTACGAATAAGATCAATATGCCTGGGAAATTGTCTTCCTGTCTAGTGGGATTTTTCCACTGCGGTAGACAATCTTTGGAAAGTGGCCAGGTTGTGCCACCCGTAGGGTCGCCAACATTTGAAATGTATGTGAAATATGGAATAGGAGCAATACTGTTTAATGAAATTTGGCATAGGCAGACCAAACATGTAGCAGATTTGCAGTGGCCGAAAGATGGAACTTTTGAATTGGCACATATAGAACACTTAGAATCAGTACTGCTGTGCAAGAAGGGACGCCCAACGGCATTTGATGTTGTGAGAGACTGGAGGAAGGAAGCTAATCTCTGTTTAAGAAGTAGAGAGAAACATGCATGAAGACATAAATGAAACACAGAAAAAGCGTTAGAACTAGATGAGCTCAAAGAGACAAAGGATATCAGAAGAGGAGATAGAAGTTTTCAATTAGTCATACAAAAAATATATCCACAACTAGAGTTGCATGCATCAGATGAACTGATAAATAAAATTCTGAACAAACAGAGACAAGAATGTCCTCAAAGCAATTTTGATACAATCGCACCAGTACACATTGTTCCACTTCAGTTGCCACCCCCATTCCTGTTGTTCCATCTGCACCATCTCCCCCTGTGCAAGTGACACCATTTTTTCCCCACCACCGACAGAGCATGAATTAGCAGCTGCCGCAGGAGTTAGGTCTTCCAGTTCTATGGAGGCGGGGCCTATGCAAAGAGAGATATGATAGTTTATTTATATAGCGCCTATACACAATGTGTTTCCAAGCGCTTCAAGGCAAGGGAGTGAACAAGGGAAAATACAACCACATTCTTACAGGCCATGAACAGTGAGGACGTGAAATTAACTATCGTACTCGGCCTGACGACATTTCAGATAGTGCAAGAGCTAAGACATAGATAAGGGAGGGGGAGAGTGGTAAGGAAATGGAAACAGACAGGCGACTACCGTACTAGGCCTGACAACATTTCTGGTAGAGCCGGAGAAAAACAAAAGGCGAGGGAGAGGGGTGCAGAAAGGGAGGGGAGGAACAAAACAAGAGACTATCATACTAGGCCTGACGACATTTCAGATAGTGCTGGAGGGATGGTGGGGAGGAAAAAAACAGTAATGGCAGGGTGGAGGAAACAGACGAGGTTGCTATCATATTAGGTCCAGGGACAATTCTGATAGAGTAAGTGCATAGAAGAAAGTAAGGGGAGGAGATAGGAAAAGGGAGAAGGGAAAGGAGGAGAGAAAAAAGAGTAAGCAGTCAAAAAGAGTGGAGAAGCAAGAGTGGAGAGCGAATACAGTTGCAGAAGTCAGTAGTAACACATAGAGAGCACCAGAGTAACTTGTAGTACGGTTAGTAGGGAGAGAAAAGAAGAATTGAAAGAATGGGCAGAAACGTATATTGAAGGCAATGATGAGGCATCTACGCTGAGTGGAATGTATGACTATAAGAAGCTCGGTGAACAGGTATTGTTGGAATGCATGGGGGAGTATCTTATAGAAAGACGGAAGAAATTGAACGGTATGTTAGCACCGCAGAAGTTGTGAGATTTAAATGCTTTTTCGCGAATGAGGGAAAGTGCGGTAGGAGTAAAAGAGCACGTAGACAGGCTATTTGAGTTTAAAAGTGAGCTTGATCAGTTGCATGCCGAGGTGAAAAGAGGGAAACAACAGGTGGTACCATATGTCAAGAGATGATTTTTTCCGCCGTTAAAACCTGTTAGTGAAGAGATGAAAATGTGTACGCGGGAGGCGCTTAATTGGATTACGGATGCTACCATTACTCCAATGGAGGTTCATGATATATTTGATCAGTATACTGAAGAGATGCAGAGGAAGGCATTACAGGTGATGGTTGAATATTTGCAGGATGAATGTTTTGAAAAAAGTTTTTTTTGCCCCCCCGCCCAATTTGATGGCAATATACAAAAGAGCGTTTTCACAAGCTGCCCTCTCCCTCGATTTAGCTATAGTACTTTATAAATTAACCAAAGAGGAAAGGCCTAGTTTACAATTGCCCATGAGGGAAGTACCTCCCACATTTGTCCCGAATGTAGAGATTGCTGCCGCTAATGGACAGGTAATAGAAGCCCATTATACAGCGCAGTTTAATCCCTGATTTGAGGAAGAATCCGGCGGGATTTGATAAGGAAATTGAGTCCTATTTAAAATCGTCTATTTTTACAATGAGTGATATTGATCTATTATTTCCTGTGATTCTCCTGATAAATATATGGAAGCAAATTAGAAATGTAGATGATGCTGATATTTTGGGTGGGACTTGGGAACATTTGATTAAAAAGGATACGGATAGAAAAGCTGGGGAGAAGCCATTGTCGGTTCTGTTAGCATTACTAGCGCGAATAGTACAGAAATAAAAAATACTAAGGTCTGAAAAAAGAATTGTCTGGGACAAATTAACAGCATGTGTGCAAGGTAAAGATGAGCTGGCTACTGACTATTTTAATAGATTTGAAGAAGTATTTGCAGATTTTAGTGGCTAAGATTTGAGTACTGAACCCGGGAAGAGATTGTTTGTTGACAAGTATGTGAGAGGGTTAATACTGACTATTCAAAATGTAATAATTACATCTGAAAGTGCATGGCAAGCAAAGTCACAGAGTGAGGTATTACACATGGCACAATACTATGAGAATAGGGTCAATGCAGAGAAAGAGAAAGAAACAAGGGACAGAGTTAATCTAAAAATGAGAGTGTTATTGCAGCAGGCAGCGAATAATAAGGGGCGGAGGGAATGCACAAACAAGAGGAAACTTTTCCAACATGTACAGAGGTCCAATTGGACTGAATCAATGTGCATATTGTGAAGAAGAAGGTCATTGGTGAGCACAGTGCCCACATTTACAGAATAGGAATGGAAGTGCCCCGAGAAGACAGAATAGAGGTCGCCCGGAAACACAAGGACAGAATAGAAACTCCAGGATGCCATAAAATCAGAATAATCAGGGGAATCACAACCAGAATCAGAACCAAATCCAGCATCAGCAGAATAGTGCAGGAGAAGGAAACGTTTTTGATACTCAGTCAAATTCATACTATTCTGGTGACTTTACATCAGATGATGTATTGTTCAATTAGGACAGCCCAAGACAGGGGTCAGAACCAGTATCTATTCCCGTTGACCAGAAAGGGCCCTACGTAGAAATGAAAGTTGGGAATAGAGAGCACACTTTTCTAGTGGACACAGTTGCACAGAAGTGCTCAATTGTCCATCGCTTGGCTCCAGAGATACCGCTGTCAAGGCAAAAGAATGTTTCAGTAGGGTTCACAGGAATTCCAGTAATCAGTCCAGTGTCACAGTCAGTACCTATAACACTAGGTCCATTCACTGAGTCTTGCCCATTTCTTTTGACACAAAATTGCAGCGAAAATGTATTGGGTTTAAATTTTTTGAAATAATTAAGTGTGGTTATTCATTGTTCTCCTGATGGAGTGTATTTGACAATATCACCACAAAAGATGCCAGTGTCACAATTTTTGTCTAAACCATTACCTACTGAATTAAGTAATGCACCAATGTTTATATGGGTGATGAATGATAATGATGTTGGTTGTTTGAAAATGGAGCCGGTGAAAATAGTTTTAAAGGGGGGAATTCCATTGCCACGTATTCCACAGTATAAAATTTTGGTGGAAGGTGAAAAAGCATTGAAATGCATTGTTTCTGATTTAATTAAACAAAACGTAATTGAAGAAATCACTGGTAGCACTTGCAATAGTCCAATTCTTCCCGTTTACAAGAAAGAAGGGAATGAAATACCATATTGTTTCATAATTGATTTGCGCGGACTGAATAAAGTAGTTGATCTTCAATTTCCATTGGTCCCAGATATCACTACCATTTTAACCAAGTTTCCAGTTTCCGCATCGCATTTTAGTGTTGTAGTAGATCTAAAGAACGCATTTTTTAGCATTCCGGTATTTCCAGATAGCAGATATTTGTTTGCCTTTACATTAGGAGGACGTTCTTTCACATTCACACACATTTCACAAGGTTACACTGAGAGCCCGCATATTTTTAGCAGAGCACTAAAAGAACAGCTAGACATGCTAGAGTTACCAACGGGTTGTGTACTATTGCAGTACATTGATGACCTATTGATTGCTGCTGACACAGAAGACTTTTGTAAAGAAAGTACAGCAAAATTGTTGACACATTTGGCAGCACATGGACATAAAGCTTCATTAAAAAAATTCCAGTATTGTTGCAAGGAGGTGGCCTATTTGGGCTACCAACTTTCGAAAGAGGGAAGGAGACTGACACCAGAAAGGATAGAAAGAATCTCTTGTATGTCTATTCCAAAGACACAGAAGGAAGTCAGAGCCATAAATAAGCATGGCTTCATATTGTAGGCAGTGGATTGCTAACTTTGCCATGATTGTGAAACCGATGGTGGAATTGACAAAGAAGGATGTTGCTTTGCCTTTGTAATGGAGCGTGGAATGTCAGGATGCAATTGATCTGCTCAAAGTTGCATTGTGCTCAGCTTCAGTTTTGGGCACACCAAATTATGAAAAGGATTTCAAGTTATTTGTGCATGAGAGTAATGGTTGTGCTTTGGCAGTTTTGACTCAGGAACAAGGAGGGAGAAATAGACCATGTGGTTATTTTTATTCCGCGCTGGATCCTGTTGCATGCGCTTTGCCGCACTGTTTGCGAGCTGTTGCTGTGGCTGCCACGTCAGTGAAACAAACCGAGGGAATGGTTTTGGGTCACACCTTAACTATAATGGTGCCTCATTACAGTAGACGTTCTTTTAAATAGAATGCAGATGCAACATCTTACATCAGCTAGACTGACGAGATATGAAATTTTCAGATTTGCACCGCATGTTCAAATTTGGAGATGTTGCGCTTTGAATCCTGTAGAGTCAATGCAGAGTCAATGAAAGAACGGGTGAAAAAGAACAACCACCCCATGATTGTATAATGGTTACTGAACAAGAAACGAAAGGAAGAATTGACCTAACAGATACCCCACAGAAAGAGACAGATGGAGAACTGTTTTGTGACGGTTCCCGTTTCAAATTACCTGATGGCACTTCAACTGCTGCCTATGCCATCACAACTCTAAAGAGTATTGTAGAGATCAAAAGGATCCCATATAATTCAGCACAGGCCGCAGAGATAATAGCGTTAACCAGAGCATGTGAAATTTCTGAAAACCTGAATGTAAACATATATACTGACAGTCAGTACCCATTTGGGGTGGTACACAATTTTGGTCGACTCTGGGCGGAGGGGTTTTCTAACATTGCATGGAACCAAGATTCAACATGGTTCTTTAAAAGCGAGGTTGTTGTGTGCCATTGTGCGTCCTAAACGATTAGCAATAATAAAATGCGAAGCGCATAAGAAAGTAACATGTAACGTTGGAAAAGGAAACACAAACAAGACAAAATTGCGAAACAAACTGCCACTGATCTACACACGAAAATGTTTATTGAGAGGTCAGAAGAAGTGCCCTGCACGATAGAAAATGGGATTGCCACAGTTAAGGAGATGCAAACAGAAGCAACTGCAGATGAAATAAAAAATTGGTCAAAGGGTACAGCAGAATTAGACATAGAGGGTTGCTGGGTAGACTAAGAGAGTAGAAAGTGGATGCTGTCCAACTGCTATGTAACAGCGATGGTCATTATGGCCCACAGTCCCACGCATATATGTGCTAAAAAAAAAATGATTCAGCATTGAGCCTCAGTATGGCAGAATCCACACATTCGAAAAACTGCTGAAAGACTGGTCCAGAACTCTATGACTTGTTTGCAACATAACATTGGAAAAGCAACCACTACTCCAGTAGGTAGTTTCCCCCCATCTATGCCCTTTGAAGTCATCCATTTTGATTTCATAGAAATGGAAAGATGTCAGAACCTTACGTATGTCCTGGTGGTAGTCTGTGCATTCAGTAAATGGGTGGAAGCATACCCGCTTAAGGACTGCACAGGAATGAGCACAGCAAAAGTGATGCCGAAAGAGTTCTTCTCTAGATTTGGCCTGCCACGTGTTATATTGTCCGATAACGGCCCGCATTTTGTTGCCGCCATAATATTACAAATTTGTGCAGGCCTCCAGATTGATAAAAGATTCCATTCAGCCAGACACCCGATGAGTGCCGGTCTTGTTGAGCGCCAGAACGGTATCTTGAAAAATAAGATTAGCAAAATATGTTCAGGGAGTCCATTGAAGTGGCCTGATGCGCTGCCCTTTGTTCTGTTGTGCATGCGCACATCTGTACAGTAAAGGACTAGACTCTCCACATACAAAATCATGATGGGGAGACCCTCAAATGTTTGGAATGCCCCGCAGCCTAGGCGCTTGAATGAAATTGAATGCCCTTTGCTCAGCACTTATTGTAACGTGTTAACTCAGAAACTGCGTTTGATTCATCAGCAGGTGCAGGAGGCTCTTCCTGTCAGATACACAAGCCCGAGGCATTGTCTGCAGCCAGGAGAAAGGATTCTGGTAAAAAAAACTTTGAAAGAAAATCTTTGCTTGCACCTCGTTGGAAGGGCCCCTACCAGATCCTCCTGACAACACAGACTGCAGTCCGAGTGGATGGTCGAAAAGCATGGATTCATGCCACCCATACAAAAAGAATACCATTCCCGTTGAAAGAGCTGCCTAATCCAGACGACAAGAAAGAAACAGCTGCCCTGGACTCTAAAGACACCATCCCCAGTTCTCTGCTGCAAGTACTGCCTAAGCCTGAGCAAGAGCCTGAAAAGATTGCTACGAAGGAGAAAGGGCTAAAGGTTCCCCAACTTTGCCCAGCTGAGTTTGCATCATCAATAAGCCTGCTTCATCACTTATTGCATCACAGGCTGACATTGAGCCTGCATCTGAAAGTGAATCTGCATTATTCATGGATCACACAGTACCTGGAGCGATAAGGTACAACCTACTTTCTCAAAATCGGAAGTGATCTAATCTATATGTTTGTTTTGCCTCTATTCCCGACATGGATGAATTGGGAATCAGAGGCCTAGGGAAGTGGAGCGTGGGAGTTGTATCAATCTGCATTAAATTGAAAGCTCTGGAACGCGGCTACCGGTGCTATCTTTGAAAAGTGAATGACCAATGTTGATCACCCCATGCAAACAAGCGGGCTCATATGGTACAAACACAGTTTATGCATGCTCTAAAATCTTTGGGGCACTCTGCAGAGTCACAATAATCTTGCCACATGTTTATCAATCCAGGCTAACGAGAACTGGCCTAGACGCTTTGCTGACCTCTTTGAATGCTTTGCTGTTTTAACGGGGGCTGCTGTGAAGAAATTATTCACGACGAACATTGCCGAGAGAAGAATTGCAGACAATGCCTATTCTCACCCCTGTTCGCTCCTGCACCAACGTTGATGATGTTATAGATTTAGAGACTAAAACATTGTCTAGAAGAATTTGCTGTAGGAAATGCATGCTAATGATCATAACACTACTTTGCATTTTGAGTACACTAATCCCAGTATTATGGTATCTGAAAAGTGTGCATCCATTAAGAACTCTCTTTTGCCTGTTAGCAATGCTCCTGCTATGGATAATCGAGTCCATCTACTCTCTATACTCTCTCTCCACTAGAAGAAAGACACAGAAAAGGGTACGATAATAACACACTGCTTTTAATCATGAATATCACTCACACTATTCTGAACAGAACAAATTGTTGGGTCTGCTCCCATTTACCCCAGCATGGCGGAAAAGGGATGGGTTGGTATGTGCAGCCATTAACGCGAAATACAGCATGTTATGCATCATTGAGTGCTCTATTTTATGGGAAGTGGAATAAGAATGATACTGGTCAATTAGATGGAACAAACATAGATGAGTTTGAAAGGGTGGTAATGGAACCTGTAGGTTGTTCCATATTTAACTGTTACGCTCACCTGATCTCCACAGGGGCGCCAAACAGAGCTGGATGATCTGGTGGTGAGTGGTGTCTTGTACTCCCCTCTGATACGAAAGCAGGCTTGCCTTCGAGTTACGAATAGCGGGCTCTCTGTCCTGCCACTGTTCGCAGGGGTTTGTCGTAGTTCTAGGATCTAGTTCCTTCACTGATCCTATTGAAAGTTCCAGACAACTGTGACTCTATGGTAAGTCTTGTTCCAAAGATAGGGATAGCTAAGAGTTCAAATTGAAAAAGTTCACTCTGTACCTTTCTTTACAGATTCACTCTTCATGCATACGATGCAGCGAGGTTCTTGGTAGCTGGCTTCCCAAGGTAAGATTTGCGCCAGTGCTATGCAAAAGTCTTTCTACCCGATACTGTTTTTCTGCACAACTAACCTTCTGCTTTTGTATTCTGCAGGTGCTGAATCTCCTGAACAAAGGCTGCGTGATGAAGAATTGTGAGCCCGTGAGGATTGCTGCCTTCAAGTGAGAGCTACCTCGTGCAGGATTATTACCCAGAATGAGGCCTTCCCACTGCTCTGCTAACCTGATGTCTTCTTTCTGTTTTACAGATGCGGCAGTCCCGGAGCGGCGATTGGAAGATGAAGCGGAGATTGAGTGATGACATTCCGATGATTCGCTGATAAGTATTAGTGCGGCGCTGAACTGCGATGAAGAGCGTGTGGTCTGCAAGGCTAATCTGATTTTCTTTCCTTTTCAGTCCTGAAGAAGCGTGGAATCCCGAGTGGCCACGATGAAGAGACTGGTAAGTATCTTGTTCTGCTCTTCTTTCTCACTCTTCTTTGCAGGTAGCTCGAGACCACTGGACGGGCGTGGCTGAAGGCTGGCCTGGAGCTGCAGACAATGTGAGTGTTAAGCTGCAGGAGTGCAGAATAACGCAAATCATGTTCTGTATGAAGGGTGTGGTTTATATAGTCTTCTGAAAGTAGTTCCAGCAACCACACCCAAGCAAATAGTCCCACGGCAAATAATCCCTTCACCCTGCTTCATATTGGTTCGCACGTGCCTCTCTGGGTCTGAAACGTGCCATGTTGGTGATGGCAGTATGAGCCTTACGCCAACGGCGCCAGGACCAAGTCCAGGAAGCCCCTGCAAGATTCCTTGGGGCCTTCAAGGCCCCCATGGGACCCAACGCCTTGGGCAAGGAGGTCTGTACCTGATGTTTGGGTTTATGGACCGTATCATTAACAGAGCAAGAGTAATAAAACCAGTGGTGAAACCAGTCGATAGACTCTATGTGCCTTATAAATTATCTGTAATCACTTTCCACATGAACCCGGTAGAGAACAAGGACATTGTGCTCCCCTCCTACACTGTCAATTACAGCCTAAGCACTGTCCCATTTTGCTTACGAAATAAGGGGTCTTACTCGGTAGGAACATTCACTAGGTGCATGAATATTGCAGCACTTGAGAAAGAAGAAGAACCAATATATGTAGGTGACCCTGTTTACTTCATATATGGAGAACAAGCTTATCCCTGGTTGCCTAGAAATTGGGGAGGGACATGTTACTTAGGGATCCTTTTCCCTGGGTAATTCCTTTCCAAAACGTCAGACATATCTAAATTATCTAGATCTAGGCCCAGGCGGGATGACACAGGATTAATTGTGGAGGACATATCAAAATCATTTATCCCATTCTGGGGGCAAGCCATAAACTCCTGGAATATACGAAGACTGTCCAGGATATTAGAAAAAATGATAAATGGAACGACCGACATATTGTATAATATGACCCTAGAAGAAAAGGCCGTTAGATTAATGACACTTCAAAATTGAATGGCTCTTGATATAATTTTGGCCGACCGTGGAGGTGTTTGCAAAATCGTGGGGTCAGCGTGCTGTGTATTTTTAAGTGACACCTCCCATACGATTTTTGAGGCAATCAAGAAATTGCACATTCTGAGTTCTGACATTCATACTCCGACAGGCGGTTGGGAGATGAATATAAGTTCCTGGTTTTGGGAGTTACTGCACTCATGGGGATAGAAGCTAATTGCAATTCTAGTAACATTACTTGGAATCCTCATGACAAGTTGTTGCATACACTGCCTGCCAATCTTTTGCTCTGAAATAATGGATGAATGTGTCCACGTGGTACCAGAAAAAGGAACTCCCAAACTAAATACGAATGTAAATAATGAGATGGAAACGATGAAAGAATTCATGTCAATTAATATTGATGATGACGATTACAGTAGCATGCATAGCTCGAACTAGATACATGGTCAGATGAAGATGCGCTGTATGGTTGATGCTCTTGGCTTATGGCCAAAAATAGGGTTTGTAAGTTTAGAAACTACCCTAACCAAGCATAGAAAGTATAATATGTTGGCCGAAAGCCAATCACATCATATGCCCCACATCACCAACAGAGAATTGTCAGCATAACCATAGAGCATCCAATTTGTGTAGGAGCCACCATTTGCTTTCTTGGCCTTTCTGTGAAACACTTTGCAAAAAAGTATATTATTCCAAAAGCTCATGCTCTGAGCGAGGCCACAGTTTACATGTTGAGAGACCGGCCCAGACAGAAATGCCAAACAGTACAGAAATACATTGTTTTCCTCCCTCACAAGTCCTTGAAAGTGAGCAGTGAGGCATTTAATCAACGGCCCAGGTGCCGGCCGGTCTCGCTGAAACTGTAGAAACAGGCCGTTAAACATGAATTATACTTTCCTAGCAGCCCCCTTTCGGGGCCCTCCTTAGATGAGGTGACCCCTAGTTCATGAATAGAAAGCCGTAGATAACACGCTTTGGAATGTGTCTCTCCTACGAACACAGTATCCTTGATGAACAAGTGCCTTATGTTCGTCATAACAAAGAACTATGTCTGCTTACTGCGAATTGCAACTGTTGCTAAAATGAGTAATGTAGATTGAGTAAGAAAGGTGTCATAATGCGTCATAATTGTCAATTACCCAACCCTACCTCAAGAAGATACATTATGGGCGGTTTTGATGTGTCACAAAGAGATTGTACGATTGTCTTTTTGTATATATGATACTGTTGTAGAATGTTTGCTCTCTTGCGTCTTACGAGGTCTGGGTGACACACGTTGTGAGACGTTAGACCCAGTCGGCCGACAGAGAATATTTGCTTTGCAATAAACCATAGTACTTGGAAATCGAACCTTGTGTCTGTCGTTTCACTGGTGTATGGTGATTGTGCCTTGTTTCCATACGCGAGGGTCTTCAGGGCCTAGCACTTATGCTGCTGCTCTCGGAGGAGAATATCCTGTTTGATGTAAGCAGAAATGTTTTCTTAATACATCTTTCTACCAACTCTATCCAAACATAGCCTCATTTGAACATTAAGTCTGTCTGTTTGGTCCATTATTTGTGATGGTATTGACGAGGATAAACCTGTAATATTACACCCATACTATGCCGTTAGCACCCCATTCCAAGTGCTAGAACGGGGCAACCCCCCAGTAGTCCAAGTTATAGGCCTGACCGAATGAGCAAAGTGATGGCCTATTACGAGTGCACAGAAACATCGCCCCTCAATCCAACCCTTGGAACAAGGTGCTAACGCCATTAGCACCCCAGGTTACCAAAGCACCTTGTGCATCCCGTTCAATTAATGAATATCCTATGCTAAAATGGCTACCATGGTTGTGGAAGGTGGGAGCCCCTCTTCCATTACCAAGGTGGCCTAGAACGGCGAGCGACAGGGAAGCTGCTGCGGCAGTGGCAAGTGCAGCTGCCGCAACAATCGGGTTAATGGGGCATTGCAGGAGGGAGTTTGGGGGTGGGGGAATAGTAAAAAAAAAAAAAAAGAAGTGGGTGCATGATGGGTGCCCGCAGGTAGCTTGTAGGTTGTGTGGAACGCGGGCTGAGATCAGCGATTTCAGCCCATGATTTGAGGAACCTGTTTACTTGCGTACCCTGCCCCGGGTGCTAATAAGTGATATGTACAGACTACCTGCAATGCTTCTTCAAGTTTACGCTCTCCTTAGATTATTTATTTCTTTGTCCCGGGAGGATAGCACAGCGGCAACGTGCGCGCCTTGGAAGCAAGACGACACGAAGCAACACAGGTTCGATCCCCGGGTCCGCGCTTAGAAACATCTGGGTGTTTAAGCGCGTTATAAATAGGCAACTAAGAGAAAAACAATTACGCAACTACAAAACAAACAATTCCTGTAACAGCGCCTCGATGCCTGCGGGCTTTGTGAGCGCTTTAAACATGTAAAAAAATTAAAATTTGCTTGTGTGTACATCTGTAAGGGTTGGTTTGAATTAATATCTAACTGTAAATTATATATGTATATATAATTTCTGCTATTTTTGTTAATAGTTTCTATTTTTGTTCAAATAATCACTGCCGAGTGTGTATGTGTGTGTTTAACAGGTAGAGAGAGAGAGAAAGAGAATACAACAGAGAGGTAAAGAGAGAGAGAAAGACCGTGAGAGAAATAATGTTCTAATTTTAGGAGCTAGTAAGTGGATTCTTCCAGGAGAATCCGTTATTTTTAACACACTTTTGCTTAAAGCCAACACTGTGTTTTTCAAACTGGCGTTGGTGGATTTGTACCCAGACGGGCTGCCCGGCCATTGCATGTATAATTGAACTTAGCACCATTCATGTATAATGAGACACTTCCTGTATTTGCTGCTGGGCTTTAGCGCTTGGCATGTTGGTACCATGTTAGCAGGAATAGTGCTTTACTTTTATAAGTGTCCCAACCCATTATTCACTTGAAAGTATAAATGCATTTTTGGTTGGTATGCTTGTCCCAAATGTGCCACCAGTCTACAAACTGGAGGAACCATCCATGATTACTTAAGGAACCCTTCATATAATATCTTTTTAGCATGTATAGGTATTCTAAATGTGTAATTGGCATTTTTTGGAATAACAAGGATTCCTTTGAAAGTAGACAAACAGTGCAGTTGGTTAATGTGTATCCCCAAGGTCTGATGGCAGACTGATAAATACATATAAAGCCAGACCTGGTTTGATATGGTGGCTCACGGAAGCATACAGTTATGTTATGTTTTACTAACACCATTACATACGATATTATACACACTTTATATTTAAACAAAATGCTTCAATCAACTGAGCAAAATATAGAATGACAAAGTATTCATACATTCCCAGCCCAATCTCTCTGATAACATTGTACCATACGTGGACCAGGGGCTTCATGACAGCGTTTCTAGATCACTGCCATCCCTCACCATCCAAAGCTTATGCGCTTTTCAAACTGGTCGGTTTTACAATTTCATGAACACAGAATAAAACATCTGTCCCAGAGGGAGTGTATCATTTTGACCCCTCTGTCCCACTTATTTTACAATAGAGGTCTTTCTTTCGCATTTGATGTATCGTTCAACCGTGGATTAAGGACAGCAACCATATCCTTGGTCAATGAATTGGGCTTGGGAACTTGTGACAAGATACTTTTGCCATTCGTCTATCATTTCGAAAAGAACTACGATGGAAAGTTAAATTATCATGGATCCGTTGCAGGTGTTGCACGTTCAAAGTTCTCCCTGTATTCACGTAGTTAGTCTGTCAGACCGGGACTGTCATCAGCTCCACTAATCATCTTGCCCTTTGAACTGTATTAAAATTAAAACATCTTCCAATGGCGGTGCACATTCTGCTGGTTCCAAATACGCTTCCGTCCTGGTACTGCCAATATCAAAGCAGGTGAAAGAATTCTTCAAAGAGGTTTCTAAAATTGGCCTAAAAAAATGTGTTCAAAACGAAGCCAAGGGAGACTATGGAGCTCCAACCAGTTCTTCGCTCCACTCAAAATTGGTTTGATTGGCCCTGCCCAATAGGAAACATATAGTTATAATTGGCCAAACTCCTTTTGATGTACATTTATTATCAGGCTGTTTTCTAGTGACTCGTCTGTCAGTGTTTTATGTACCACCGTCTTTGGCTGGGTTTTCAGCCAAAACAGGCCATTGGGTCCGCCCCAATAATATCCCTTTGTACTCTCTGGAAAAAGCATGTCACCTTCTCAAGACAGACAGCAGGATATAACCATAGAGGGCAAGCAGGGGACTAATGCTTTAAGCAAAACACGGCTGAGGACATTGGGGAGTTAACATCCAGCAGTTCATTATTGAAGTCTCTTTGGTGTAATGCAGACAGGAGAGAGGGAAGAATTAGCATAGCCAATGTAGGACATTACAGCCACCAGGATAAGGGATCAAACATTTTGGAATTTCTAAGGATATTCACTTTTCCTGTAGCCCTCCCAACTTCCCTCAGATAACATACTCGTGGGCTGACATCACCAGGCAAAGGCTCTTCTCACAGCGCAGACAGTATTGGACACATGAAGAAGGCTTGAAATGGACACATCCATTGTGGCAAAATGAGTGTATAAGAGGGTGAAAAGTTGGAAACAGAAGGAAGACCGTCCTGCTAACTTTAGGGGAAGATTTAGAGCCCCTGCTGAAAAACTGGGGCCTAGACCGCCATCTATTGGCGGTGGCAAATCCAAGTGTTCTTGTGAAACCTTTATGGTTAGAAAGGGCAGAAGATGGTCTCCCCTTGCCTCAGCGACCCAGTGCATGGATTCCCAGCATACCAAGGACCTAATGCCTGGAAAACGTAGTGCAGGTGCTCTGTAGTACCCTTCCTGACTCAACCGGGCAGAATAAGGACTCACCTTTTATTGGCGACCCTAAACAAGGCTTCACAACACCCCAGGTAAAGGATGAGCTGCCTGTCGCCCTACATGTGCTTTGAAACAGCATTGCGTGTTTGTGAGCTGTAAAACAACACTAACTCTGTCTGCCTGACTCACGATTCTTCATACCAAATGCCATTCTTACTTGTTAAACTACACCACATGTTGGACCAGCTCACCAACTAAATGGTGGATTGACACTGTTGTGCCCAAGAACGAGACCCAAAAGTATATCTGGCCAGATTTAAAGTGTGCCAGTGAGATTTAAGACCCCACTCCTTAACACTTGAAAGGCCCATACTTGAACTTGAATATAGCTGCAAAGTCATTTTTCTGCATAGCCTGCTCTTCAACCCTAGAGTGATCCTTTCAACCAAAGGTCTGCAAATTCTATGTTTTTCATTACAGGGCTGGGGAGTTAGTATTCGTGTTAGTTTGTCTATTCTTTTAGTTTGATTAAAGTCTCCTATTTTATGTAACCCTTGGTTGGACATTTCTTTTATGTTGGTAGCATAATACTATTGTTATTTTGGATCCTCCCTTTCAGTTTCACAACCCCCTGAAGATTATAGCCTTCCCTTTACCCATCCTACCTCAAAGAGGTGAAGGAGGTATACCATGAATGTTGTCTTCTGACTAAATCACTGCTGGTTTAATTGCTGTGTGGGACTGAGAAGAAATGTACAAACCACTACCCATCACTGTGCTCTTGAAGAGTAGTAGTCATTTCACATCAAAAAGTGTGTGTGTGTGTGTGTGTGTGTGTGTGTGTGTGTGTGTGTGTGTGTATCCACATACTATTACTGAACCCCTTAGTGGGGAGGTTCGGTAGGGTGCCTCCCTCCCTGAAAGCTGTACTTTATTGTTGTAAAGTATTGTTAACAAATATATGGTACTGCTTGTGAATCTGTTTTAAATTCACACACTGTGTACAGATTGGTGCATAGAATATCATTCTGGTGGAAAGATTGTGAAAGGTATAGCATTAAATATATTCCGGGGTATTGCTTGTCCTACTGACCAGTCTGCTCTTGCCTGTGCATCTGTACAAAAACATTTTGTGAACGTCTATACCAAACTCTTTGGTACAGCCTTATGATTTGACATGAAGTGCTACACTGGCTAGAATAGTGAGTGTAGCACCAGTCGCTTGTGTTTATCGCTCCCTGGGCTTTGTGGGTAGACCCTTTTGTGTGGACACACAGTATTATTGGATGCTAACACTCACCATTCTGCATTGTCTGTCATTGTGATGACAATACCAAACTCCACAAGGAACTGGCATGTCCTTTTAATTTATTGTGTTCAGTCCATGTAGAATATAGCTTTTCTATGTCAGGCATATGCAGACTTCGATCTGCATTTGAGCTTTGTTCATTAAAAAGATGCTGGTCACTCAATGTTTTGGTTTACATAGAAGGTTCAAATTAATTTTGTAGAAAACCTAAGATGAAAACAATAGTGTCCTTGGTTATTGCCAAACATGGTTCTTCAGCTCATAGCGCCTGCAGTTTACCAACTCTTCGTAGAGAGATGACAGTTATTAAAAAGGGAACACTGCTACTCATCTGATTTAGTGCACATGTATGAAAGGGTTACTAACGTGGGTTCATGAGCCTACATAGAACAAGCCTGTGTAGAACAATGTTGAAATCCTAAATTGTGGGTTACACGTTGACTGGTGGATGTAATCTCTTTACCCCTTCCATGAAAGACTTTCTGCCATGTGATCTTGTGTTGCCGTTTGCTATACCCAGGTAAAGCTGAAAAGTGACCTTTCCGTGAGTTGTATGCCAGGCTACTGTCCGGGAGATGTAACATGTTTTTATATGTGTTACTACATCTGATTATGTGCATGGCATCAGAATAGCCGCCTTTCTGGTGCAACATAAGCATAATTACTCCACTTTCTAAAGTATCAAAACCCCGTGCTTGAACGTGTGTATTCATCTGTGAGGATATCTTAAATGTCCAAACTGTATGAATGTACAAACTACAGGTCTCATCAGTTTCTCATTTTAGGGTTAGCAGATCCTGATACGGATGGAACTTCGTATACGGTTCGAATGACATGTACATGACGTGTGCACCAACTTCCCATGTTGGAGTGGAAGCGATGGGTGTTAGAATCTGCTTCTAGATCTATCGAACCACACAGTCTATCAGTAATGTTGGAGGACAGGTATATGCAAATATCCTTGCCCATCTAGTACATGGAGAACAGCTCAACAGACCAATTTCAAGCCATCTGCATTCCAATTTTGGGTATTTTGTGGTCTAACTTGTGGCAAACAAGTCTATGGTTAGGGTTCTCCATTTGCCCAAAATGTGTTTGTGTGTTGTTGTTTAACTCCCCCTTGTGGTTCTGAAGCATTGCTTTGCTGTGATGGCCTACAAGACAATTCTTTGTTCCAAGTATAGCACAAGTCAGTCTCTGGACTCGCTTTCTTTTTAAGGTTATTTCATAAACTCTTTAACCCTTAAGTGCCAGGCTATTATGCAGGTGTATGCAAATATGACAAGAACACTGGTCCTTGGCACTAACACACACTGTGGGAAAACACAGACAAGAATAACATGGAGTGTATATGCCCATGGAGCTCCACTCTTTGATGTCCCTTTCCCTTGAAATGACCACACTGTATACCTTTTTTGTTCTATTCGTTTCAATACATTGAGGGGAATATAACCGTGAAGTCACCGGGAAGAGCTGTTCTTCTGCAATTAGCACAGTACCAGATTCTGTGTAGCCAGGTCATCCCAGACACCCAAGGTCAAAAACGAAGTCTGTGCGAGATAACTTTGCAGCAGCGAGCAATCACTGTAATTAGGCATTGAACATGCTCTTAAATGGGCCTGTGTGAAAGAAGCCTTTATGAGAGAAAACAGGAGTAGAGAGGGGGAGCGAGAACAGCAGGAAAAGAGAAGAGTGGTGAGAAGGTAAAAAGTACATCAGTGAAAAAAGTGGGAGAACGAGAAGCCGTGTGCTTGTAAAGGCACAATACAGAGAAAGCACAATTCCATCATTGGACCTGCGCAGTATTATAATGGTCAAACCCTAGAAGAACCCCAGAGGGAGACAGCGACAAAAGGCTAGGGCCTATACGCCCTCACAGTTACAAGTGTTTACACAGTATGGGCCACTGATTGCTAGTTGGCAATCTGGGGTCTGAGGACACCTGGGCTACGGAAGTTGGAGCCTATGGTAAGATGAGAGAAGGATGGTCACTAGTGTGCCCCAAACCCAGTTTCAATCCATTTCAAGTCTGAATTGTTTATCTTGTGTATAATAAAAACCCTTGAATCACACTTTGGAGTCTGGAAGTTTGTGGAGCAATCCATGACAATCATTTCAGTCCCTTTCAGCCTCACTTTGTATGTTTTAGGCCTCATCTAGTATGTCTCCCCTGATAATTACACTTCGTTCTCATAATCCTGTGTATGTGTGCATCCTTGCACTTGTGTAATCTTATATGGGGCAGTGTGTGGGCGTTCCCGATGTTCCAACTAGAATGTTCTTTCTAATGACCAATTGTATATAGAGTTGGAGCCCTAGAAGACGTCCAAGTAAATGGAAAAGTATTGACATGTCTGTGTATAAATGTTTTAACTTGGTGCCCATACATGTGCCCTTTCCTAACCCTGTGCAATCAAAGTTGTCTGTGTCAATAGGGAATGAAGGTTCCCAAAATAATGCATGCATGCTTGTGCATCATGTTGCATCTGCGTACTCATGGGTGTAGCACATGTGTTCTATTGCTGCGGGTAAGCTTCATTCAGTGTCTGAGTGCTGTGTATGTTGTGCTCCATGTGATTACATTGCACCCTTACTAGGAGGTGCACAGTGTATGTCTTCGCTGCTGGTGCTTTCTTTCTGCATCAGCTCCCATCTGTGGTTTTGGCTTTGCAGTACTGATTCCCCCTTTCTAGCACCATATATGTTGGTACTGTGTGCTGCAGCATTATCAAGCCATTTGGTGCTGCTGTGTCCTCTCTGGCCATAGGTTTGCTCCTGGACATGTTTATGTAACCCTTTCCAGAGGTGTTGGGTTTGGGAAGGAACAGTATGGGTACCCTCAAGAGGATACATATTCTTCACCTCACATACAGCTATCAGGTCTTTTCCTAATATGAGGCTCCATTCAGACTCATTCTCACTGGAGTTGGGCTCAATTTCTGAATCCATTGCTCCCTGTAGGTCATCTACATTGTATCCTGGAATGCCCCGGAAGTATTTGCCCTGCCTCCCCCTTCACTCGATAGGCAATCCAACATTGATACTTCATACTCTTTAGCATCTGTGCCTTGAATGATTTACTGACTTAGCATGAGCTCTCCTCCTGCTGCATTCCCTGTGCTTATCAATTGACGGAAAATGTGGGTTGCACTGGGCGCACAGGCACAATTTAAGTGGAGTTCTTTCCTTGGCACCATGACACAAAAAAGGTCAAAGACCATACATGATCAACATTATTGTGCATTGTCATGCAACCTTAACCCTGGGATTGGCACCAAAACATTCTTCTTCTAATCAATTTGTCAAAGGCCACAGCAATCATTTTTCTCTTCTCCACTCAACATTCCATGACCAACCTGATGGCTGAAAAACAAATCTGAGGAGACTGAAACAAAATAAGAATTGTGGGTAGTCTGGACACTTAGCGCAGGCGTTCTATTACAGGACCACCACAGTTGACATCTCACATTCAGGTTTGATACACAAGTTGTAATACTTATGACAAATCACTAGATGGCGAGCAATGATTGGTCTTTGGAAATAAAACGAGGTTCACAAGCTGCAACATAAACACATATTGCTTGATGCTCAGTCATGATGGGAGGGGGTGTTAAAGTGGGAGGTGGTGGAGACTGTTCCATATGCAAATTGCACATTTATACACTTAGGTATAGTTAGAAAGGTTTTAACTGGAAATATGTTGGACTACAGCGACTGCCTCAATGAAGATACAAATAAAACAATGCCTTCAATATATAAAGTCAGCAGCAATTAAGGGAAAATAAGTCATGGGTGCAGGTTTACAGTCAGTGACACAATCATCTGCCCAATTACACATCTTTATGGAAAGTGCTAAGGTTGGGCTGCTTATGGTTATGGTCTGTATGCATTTTAGAGCACGTTCCAGACAACGGATCTCACTAGCTATTTGGTATATTTGTGAAAGAAAGGCCAACAGTATATTCATAAAAAGTGACTAAGCTGCCTGTGTAATTCCAAAAAAACAAAAATGTACTTTTGCCAAAGTAACACATTTGATTTACACCTATGCAAAGCAATATGCTGGATGTCTGTTTTCAATAATGAAAAAACAAACAATGTGTATTAATACAACCAACCCACAGTAGACTTCCGACACCTCAGGTTGTTGCAGTGTCACGTGTGAATCGGGCACCTAGGCCTGACTCATTCTTTGCGTTCTGTCACTTACTGCTGCCTTCAATGAGACATGACAAGTAAATGAAAACCAGAATGCAGGGAAACCCTCAGCACAGGCTGCACCACTCACGCCTGAGCGACAGAGCACAAGGGAATAGTCATCTCTGCTTCTCGACCACCATTTGGAATAACAAGGCAGTGGTGGGGAAGAAGAGGACTCGTGGGTAGTCTATGCAATTTAGCCAACGCCAACTTGCTTTAGATGTTGGGTACACACACATGGGACAAGCTGAACTAAAAGTCCCAGAATGTTGAATGACCAGCCATGGCTGCATGGGAGGTTTCAGTCATCTTATAGGAACACTTCTCAATACTTAATACTTGGTTGGGATGTAGTCCCACCTCTGAAGCTCTATCAAGCCAACTGATTCCAAGGGAGAGTGACGCCATTAATGGTCTCCAGGCTCATGTCAACCATCAATTCCGCTACTTGTAGATCTGCGTTTCCTTTGGGAAAATTAAACTTCACGATTGTATAAGGGGCAATATATCTATAATATTCATGCATGATATGCTTAGCAAGTGCAATGACAAGGCTACTATTGAGAGATTTAGTAACAGGGCCGTTCTCGAGAAAGGCTAGCATGAGTTGCTGGTCACTGTACCAGGCTCAGCCTGACATCGCATCTGACACAATTCATATGGTTCTGCTGGAATTATACGTAAGCTGCAGAGCGAGTTCTCATGTTTAGAATGTAGCAGCGACTGGGGAATGCAAGTTGTGGCCTGGCAGTGTGACAGTAGTAGAACATACCAAACACTGATTATTCAAGCAGAGACATCTGACACTTGATTGCAGAAACGACATACTAAGGTTGTAAATAATGACAAACTGTTTCACTTGCAGCCTCACACACCCTGGCTCTCCGACACCCTTCAGTCAATAAAACACGTGAAGCAGAAATGCTGCAATAAATACAATTTTGTGGCACACAATTTAATGTTGATGTTGCAAAATGTTCAATTTCATTTCCCAATGTCCTGGAGGGTCTGGTGGTTGTATGTTTCCAAATGAAAATGCAGATCTACAAATATCAGGCTTGAAGGTTGATGTGGGCCTGGAAGTCATGAAAAGTATAACTCCTTGACATGGGTTAGATACATCTGAGAGAGGGCTACATGCCAAAAAAAGCTTTAAGTATAAGAATATGGTCCTGACTGTCACCTCCCATGCAGCCTTGGTTTTTCATTCAACAGCAGTTTGCATTCTGCCACTTGAAGTTTACTTTTCAAAATGGGTGCACCGCAAAGTAAATGCAGATTGGCATTAGCCACTGATGACTAGTCAGCTTTTTCCCACAAATGCCTCCTCTTCACTGTGATTGTGAGCAACGTCTGTCACTCCATGGAGGAAAGGTGTGAGCGGCGCATCCTGTGCTAAGTGTTTCTCTGTATTCTGGTATTCATAGATTTGCTTTTCATTCATCATTGCAGAGATGTAAGTGCCAGAATGCAAAACAGGAGGCAGGTGTGGATGCCTTATTCACACGTGACCTTGCAACAACTTCAGGGAAGACAGCTGTGGGTTGGTCCCATCATTGAAACACATTGTATATAGACAGACGCATTATAAAAACCCAATACATAAAGTAAATACATTATTGATAAAAATTGCTTGGTTTATTTTTGCGTTTAAACAAGCAGGCACCTTTGCACATTTCTATGCATATACAGTGTACCTTTCCTTTCACAAATTAACCAAATATCCATTGAGACCTGTTGTCTGGACTTTGTCTGGACTTTGCTTTAAAATGCCCATGATCCATCAAAATGAACAGTCCTTATCTGACTAAAGGGGTTGTAAATTACAGCTCCAATGTGAACACCAGAGAATATCAAATGCAATTAACAGAGTGGCAATCTGACAGACCTTAAAACTCCAGAGAGCTTTAAGGTCTGAGGGCCCCTGGCTTCTCAGTCTTTAAAGACAGACTGCCAACCCAAAGGAGACATCAAATCTGGACACCAATCTTAAAATATTGTCAGTCCGGAGTAAATCCGAATGGGTGTCAACTATACCCCCTCCAGTGCCCGGTCCATCGCCCTCCTGCTGTGCCAATCTCTGATTCCCTCCATGTCCCTTCCACACCCCGAAAGCAAGCTCCAGGCCATGAACCATGTCCACTCTCCTGCTTGCCAGTCATTCTGCATCACTGAGCCTCTGCCCAGACCTGCGCCGTCCAATGGTGCCGCTCCCAGTCATTTGCACATGTTGGGTCTGATTTTCACACCCTGTTTTACAATAGTGCAATCCCAATGGAGAATGCGCTGTGAACCAGGCTCTTTGTCTCTATTCCTTCCTTGCCTTCAATGGTTACCCCTGTACTTCCAACACCGTCTTCACTTCACAACTCATGCCCCCCTCACGCATCAGATCATAGCCTGCCAGCCAACCTCCTCTCCCCTCACAGCAAAGTGGCACCCTACTCCAGCTTCTTCGTTTGGGCACACACATCATTCCTCGACAAACCATGCTTTTCGCAACGGAGGGTTTGTCATGCCTCGCGAAGGCGTCCATGGACACTGGAATATTTCAGTTGAATATAGATAGCAGGTGTGTATACAGCTGTGTCGTGTTTGTCATGTATAGATAGTAAATACTATATATTGATTTGGCAGCTATATGCATGCGTAAAGATAGACCAAATGTACACTTTGATAGGTGTCACTGTAATCAACTTGTTCGTAAAAATGCTGTTGAAATCGGACTCTACCCCATTGTTTAAGATGTTAATACAAATACGATATGCCTGAAACGAGAGCTAAAGCTCAACGGAGAGTAAAGAAGGATTCAATGATTGCCAGGTGTAATTTACACATATTTCCAGTAGGTGGTAATGTTTCCCTAAAAACGCTAAAAATTATTCAATTACAGTTCATTTCGTCAGAATATCAAACGAACCATGTCTATATTATGTGGCTTGTAAAGTCCCGTTATTAGACTTTGGTATATGCCAGAAAATGTGTATCTAACGGAATCTTCACATGAATATTGCTCGTATTCAAAATTAATTATATACAAAATAATGTGTAAATAAAGGTGCAGCCTGAGCAATTGCGAGAAATCCTATCTCAAAACTATCAGTAAATATTTTCCAGAGACTATATGTAATCTGCTTACTGAATTGCATCAGCTTTAGGCATCAAGACAAAAAAAAAAAAAAAAAAACATGACCCCCGTCATAACATGATGCTATCTATGCATTGCAATTTCTTAATGCAGGGTGTTCTTCATACATAAACCATTGTCTGGAGACAACTATGGGACACAAGCTGTCCTTTCATGAATGAGGGCCAGTAGCCTCGACTCAAGAGTGTGAGTCTCAGGCAGAATTAAATGGATGCAAATGCACAGAGCACATGTTCAAATTGCACTTTGCTTCAGGATGTTATTTCAATGAACTGAACTGCACTAAATATAATAGGAGCCTAAATATAACATACTAATTAACCAACCCCATTTAACAAGTAACAGATTACCATAACAACATTTAGTGCAAATTAGCTCATGAAATAAGCTGAAAGTAGACTGATGAAAATGCATAATGCGCTGAAGCGCAAGAGAAAAATGAAACATGTTTCTCTTCAGCAATGCAGTAAGTACAACACGGAAAGCACAGAAAAGAATTGCGTGATGTGGGTAGGTCTGGACAAAGGCAGGTGCTCGTGATTGAAAGGGGGTGTCATAGAAAAGGGTTTGGAGGCAGAGTAGAGGGGCATTGACTGATGAAGGAGAGAGGGTTGGCTGGGCAGACGGAGTTCAGTGCCAGCAAGCGGACTGTCTGCTGGGCTAATACTAAAGCTGAAGCTGTCTCCTGGGTTGACGATCTTTTGAAAAACTGCAGTCTCGATAATCCTTGGGTCCCTGTGCAAGGCAGGCAGAAAGGCTGAGGAAGATTTCACAGCAAAGCTGACTCAGGAATACCGCCAACATATTTAGGTAAATATGAGGTTAATTGAGGTGCTGGTGATGAGAAAGATACTAGGTAGCCCAAATCAAGTAGTTCACTTAATTTTAGGTGCTGTATTAAAGATTCTAATTTCAACATGTACTACTGTATTCGTATTTCTCAAAATCTTGCTGTTTTTAAAGAGTATTTTTCTTGCCAAGCTTTGCACAGATAAAGCACTGGAAGCTATTGCAAGAAGGATTGTACTTGCATAGTGAAGTACAATGCGGGCATAAGTGTCACTCTCTGTAACTTGCATAATTCTATTTTAAGATAAAGAACAAATTCAAAAAGTAATTTAGTCTCATTATATCTATTCTGCATTCAGTCCCTTTCATTTGAAATGCTTAGAGAGATGCAGATGTGTGGTAAGAAATATCTCAAAGCAAAGTAGCAGCAATGAGATGTTTATCCAGACAGATTGAATGAATCAGCAGTATTTCAATTGCATGCGTTACATGTGTTGAAACTTAGCCAAAAGAGCATAGTGTGGTATCGTACATAAGGTACCACAGAAGGGCATGAGCCATATATTCAGAGTCTATTAAGTCCAGTATTAGTTGTTAGTGACCCTGGTAAAGATAAGTATGTGGCAGTATTCTGAAATCAGTCTCACCACTGTGAAAATACCCCAATAAGTTTACTATAAATACCATCAAATACCACCATAGCAAAGATACCACAATAAAATACCAGAAAGTAATAGATATATTCCCAAAATATATCTTACACTCTCGCTACAATATTGCCATAATGTGACTGTTTGATTATTACCGCCATGTCCCACCTTGCTCTTTTGAGATGAGCATCATGCAGGAACCATTTTCCATTTTGAATTGTCCCTCCCCTCTCCATTCTTGAAAAGACTCGGCTATCCCACAATCCTTTGTTTTTTTAATGGCCTGTCTTCCTGACCGGGGCAGAGAGGTAGTTTCCATCTGCTGTATTTTCTCATGAAAGTTCCTTGGGAGCAAAGTGATTCAGGGCCTCCTTGCAGGTCATTCTCCTGTGGTATTGTGTCTGCTGGAAGATGGAACATCCCTTCAGTGAACCTGCAGAGTAAGGATTGCTGAAGTCGGCATGCTGTTCTCTAGATTATCCAATGGAATGGTTGGTCAGAGAATCATAGTGACAGCTGCTTGGAAAAAAGAGTTGCCCAGTGCACAGGCAGGGTGAGGTGCCAAGAGCATAATGGAACTTGATTATGATAATATCTTGAAGCACTGAAGAAGGTTAGTACTTCCCATGCTTCTGGCCCCAACAAATAATCAAACATCTTATTTAAAGGTAAAACAGAGGGGGTTCTGGGGGTCTCTCTACCGGCACAAACACAGCCCGTTGACCTGTTCTTGGGTGGATGGGCCCCGGGAGAGTCTTAACCAAGTCTTTAACTCACTGTCCCTTTTACAAAGGAGAAATATCCCTGCACATCAGTCTTTGTCCTGCCCACGGGCAGTCCAGCGCCGAAATGCAACGCAAAAGGTAATGCAGTAGTGTGAGTGTCGATACTGGCCATTTTCTTGGGCAGGTTGTAGCTTCAAACACCTATCCTAAAACAGGGTCAACAGCATATATCGGGCCAATCTATAAGAAGGGTTCCTGTTCGAATATAGGTCTATTGCAATTCTTAATACTGACAGCAAAGTGTTTTCTACCTTTCTGTTCGGGCATCTAGAACAGGCATTGGCAATGTCAAAGCTTTGGGCTTTTCTATAGGCAAGGGTAAAGGCACTTTCAAAGTACCGTCCTTGTGGTATTAATTGTCTATTGATGATGGCAGGTGCAAAATGGTGCGAGTACTTGGGCATCTAATAACAGTGCCTGGCAAATGCCTAATACTTATACACAAGCCAAAACTGTTTGATTTGCCAATGCTTGTTTTTAACAGAACTGCAGTGAAGGGCACACATAGTGCATATAAATCAAATGTCTGGAGGCAGACCTGGTTAAGGCATTTATACTACACCAGTGGCTGTGGAAGGGACATTTCCTGGCGCTGTGGCTGCTTTGCTGGGGGTATTGCGGGCATTAGACCCTGTGGTGATATCCTGTTTTAAGAATGAAGGTCTGGGGGAAAGCTTGTATCCAGTGAGGTCCAGGAAGATCTTGGTGAGGTGACAGGTCTTAGGCTAGCTGAAAATCAGGTTACAGATCCTGGGTTAGCGCAGATCCTGTGTGGCGACAATCACACCTGATGCCGGAGAGATCCTTGGGAGTGATGAGGGGTAGTAATAGCCCTGGACCTACAGGAATGGAAGCCTAAGTCTTTGTTTCACTGAGACAGGTTGGGGCGGGAAAAGGGCTGTGTGCTGAGAACCTGGGTGAAGGTTGAGGGTTCCCCAGTTGTCCCATGGGATGGGACAATGCTTGCGGTTGGGGATCAAAGAATACGTGAGGGCATCTGTTGAAGTCCCCAGAGGATTGGATTCAGGCCATGCTGTTATGTTTGGATGTCATAACAGGTGTGATCCTGCTCAGCCAATAGGAATGCTGCTTCCCACCCAGCTGTTGCCTAATTGCTGCTCTCTGTTGCTTTCCAATAAATATGCTCTCGAGCCTATGGCCGGTCTAGAATTAGCAGATGCCCCAGGCTCACTGGAGATCTGCCCCTGCATGGACAACAGCTATCTGAGAATACTCGGAGATGGTGCACTGCTGGTGTCCCAGAGACTCCACATTTGGGTGCTACCAGAACAACCGGACAGCGGCGCTACTAGGTACAGCTATAGTACCTGTACAGTTGGCCCACATGTAGAATTGTCTACTTAATACATCTCAAACAGGACAACAGCAACTGGGATTCAGCAGAAACTTGTTCATGAATTCCCAGCACACAGCAGCACATTGTGTACTGCACAGATTCTTGCAGGGATGACACATCAACCCGCAGCACCAGGCAAAGTGTGCTGTTGCATGCACTGCTGATGGCATGCCTTACAGGAGCAAAGAGGATACAGCAGAGACTCCTAAAGGACTGGCACAATGTGTTAACATACTCCTACAGCACATGGTCATGTAAGGATAGCACACTGGACAGCAGCACCCCAAACACATTGCAGACTTTAGCAGGACTGATACCATATATAACAGCACCTTTGTTACAGCACGTCCTCTTGTGAAGCACCCTGACTTAGTATGCACCCCCAATGGGTCATGTGTGACAACACAGGACATGTTGCTCACAGTCCAGGCTCTGCATGTGCACTGATAATAATCGCGGGAACACCCCCTTTATTCCACGCGACTGAGTTGCGCCACTCCATCGCATGTGATATCAAAGTGCACACCACACTCCTCCTTTTACATAACAATAAATGGTGATAAACTCTCCAACAACATAACATGTGTAATAATGGTAACAGCACTCCTACTGAACTCTGAGCAATGTTGTGTCTCTTATGTTCATGTGTTCAGCACATAGTCTCTCAGGTGAACAGGTCTGGGTTGTCGGTATCGTGGGCCCCCTCCCCAGTTCATACTCTCTTCAGCTGCTTCTCCCTGGTCCAAGAAGACATGAGAATGGTTATCCCCTCCACCTTCATCTGGCTCTTCCGTACACTCTCCTCCAGGTGACAAACTTGGTTGACTGTTCTCCTTGATCTTCCTGAAGAAGCTGGCGTTTCTCCTGATGGTGATGCTTCCATCAGACGCCATTACCATAAACCCATTCACTTCCACGACCTCCATTGGGTTGGGTTCATATAGGCGTGACAACTTCCATTGTGGATGCCTTTTCTTCACTAGCACCTCGTCTCCCGATTCCAGTTGATGCGGTTTGAGTCCTCTTAGAATGTTCTCATCCTCATTTCTGGCTCACTTCTCCACTGCCACCCTGTCATCATCAATCTCTGCCAGTTCTTCACCCCCGGTGTCTGGCAGCAGCCCTCTGGGCCTTCTTTTGAACATGGCCTCTGCCAGTTCTACCTCGGTTGAACAATGGGGAGTCACATGATACTTCCTCAGGAACTGATGGAGAGCCCTTTTGAGACATTGTCCTTGGCCGTGGGCAATACGGAACACCTTGTTGAAGGTCCTCATGAACCGTTCTTCCTCCCCGTTTGCCCTGGGCCTTAGAGGCATTATCTTTCGGTGATGAATTCTGTACTCGCTCATGAGCTGGCCGAAGCACTCTCCCTGAACAGCAGCACATTGTCCAAACACACAACCTGTGGCAGTCCATGAGTGGCACATACTTTTTCCATCGTCAAATGCCACGTATTACAGGAACTCCACCTCAGGATACCTTGTCCATTGATCCACAGCCACCAGACAGTGTGTGTCTCTCCCCAATGAGCCAAAATCTATGTGTACAGCTTCCCAAGGTTGTACGCTGCGGGGCATGGACTCAATATCTGGCTCTCGTAGGGCTCGAGCAACCGCCTGATACCATACACATCCTCCTATGAACTCACCCACCTTCCTTTCCAGGTCTGGAAAACACACCTTCAATCTCAGGGGAGCTTTGCTTTCAGCTGTGCCCTGATGCCCATGGTGAGCCAGCGAGATCACTTGTTGGATTTTGCATTTGGGGACCACCATTTTGGCAACCCTCAGCAGTAGGCCTGAAACGGCAAATGCCAGCTCTTTACTTACCTGCCATAATTGTTCCAGGATGATGTGGGATTCCTGGGATCTTTTGCTGCGGCCTTCTAAAATAGCTTTCCATTCTCCCTTCTGGACTTTGGAGGAGGCCAAAACACTGGTCTTCATCCGAGGCCTTCACAAGTTCCTGGACGGGCATTGAGTTTGGTGTGGTGTATTCAATTATCATCTGCACATGCTCCTCTGCTTCTTCAGTGGTGGTTTCACTGCCTGCCCTTTCTCTCTGCAGATGCCTCGACAAGTAGTCCACTGCATTGTTGGCACATGGTGTGTACACCAGACAGATCCCATATTCGCGGAGAGCTAACATACACCTCTCTATAATGGCCGGGGGCTTGGAGGATGATCCCGCCATAATTGGGGGCTGGTGGTCTGTTACCACTGTCACAGGACTTCCCAGCAAGTACAGGCAGACATGACCGCACCCCCACAACACCCCCTTTGTCTCCCGCTCAATCTGTGAATACCTCTGTTCTGTTTCAAAGAGGGCATGGCTGGCAAATGCTATTGGTCTCACCTCTCGACTGGCATCAAGCTGTGTCAAAACCACCCAAAGACCAAATGGGCTTGCGTCCACCACTATTTCAGATGGAAGGGATGGCTCATAAACACCACAGTGTCATTGCCTGTGAGGGCCATTTTCACATCATCGAATGCGGCTTGCTCAAGTGGGCCGAACTGCCAGATGGTGTCCTTATTTGTCAGGTTATTCAATGGCTCTGCCTGCGTAGCCAGGTTCCTGATAAACTTCGCACAATATGTCACCATCCCCAGGAAGCGTTGCACTTATAGTCTCCTGGGAGATGGCGTGCTTGATGTCCTTCACCTTCCTTGGGCCGGGCGATACACCTCATTCCGTTAAGCCAAACCCAAAAAACATGATGCTGGTCATGAGAAATTAACATTTTTCCTTATGCAAGGTGAGGACTAGTGACTGGATCTGTTTGAGTGCTTTGATCAACCTCACCCTGTGTTCTGCCTCTGACCCTGCAAACACCAAAATATATTCAAGATCCCCTCCAGGTCCGCTAGGGCACCTCGAACTATATTCTGAAAGACTTACGCAGATGATGATACTCTGAAGCTGAGGCTCTTATAACGGTACACACGTTTGTGAGTCTTAAAGGTGGTTATATATCTGGACTCGGTGTGGAGTACAACCTGATAATATGCCACCCTTAGATCAAGTTTTGAGAAAAGCCTGGCTCCTTGCAATTCACCGATAATATCAATTGTGTGTAAGGTGCCTTTCCCTCTCAATTGCCTTATTTGGCAGTCTCATGTCCACACAGGTTCTGACCGAATCCGGTAGTTTAGGTTTTCTTGCTATGACAAGTTTGTGCAGGTGAAATGGGACCCTGCAGTGCTTCAGGGTGACTGGATTCATCTATATGCAGTTTTATTGGCTCTCCCACCAGCTGCCGGATGACGATAAACACATCCGCAATCCTCTGCAGCATCACCTGTATATCCTTAACCTACACACTGTATGCAAAGCTTACTATCCCAAATGCCTTTGCTGCGGCACAACTCAGTAGGATGTTATCACTAATGACCATGGCAAAAAAACCTGGCCTTGGGTGAGCGCGATTCGTGCTCTCCCTGTGCGACAAATGCACCTATTAATGCAATTGGTTGCTCTACTCCGCCGGTGAATATGCATGCTCTTGGGTGCTTCAGAGCTGGGGGATCTGTCATTGCTTCATAATGTCTCTTCGCCATGACATTTACAGAGGCCCCAGTATCCACCAATACCGGAATCTCTGAATCATTGACCTGTACAACGCACTTTGACTGCCGTCTTGCTTTTGCCTTTATTGCACTCACATTGGCTATGAAGAAAATGTTCTCTTCATCCTCTTCCTCTTCTATCTCTTGCCCTGTTGCATTCTATGCATGATCTCTGATGCCCATGCTCTGGGGTTGCTGTTGTCTGAAGGACCCCACCCTAACTGGTCCCCTCTGTATCACAACTGGGAGCGGTGCGCAAAACATTTGCATGTAGTGGTCAGAGTTGCCAGATCTTTCACATGCCTTCCCCTTTGCAGGACACTATGATGGGTGTGGCAGGTTGTAGCCACACTGAGTGCATTACTCTGGTGAATTCACACCCTTCTCTCTTGCCTGAGTCATGGATCTCCGGAGAACTCTAGTCCCTTAGACAAGTCCTACCGTGCAGACCTCATCAATCTTGAGTGTGCGTATCGCTGTGTCCATCTTGGAGGTACGTGTTTCTGCCACTTCATACGATCTTCTCAGCTCCAGAATCTGGGCCAATGTCAGGCCAGGCTCTCTCACACTTGACGATGTAGCTTGCCAGATGCACAACCCTGAATCAGTTGGTTACGTAGCTGACCCTCTTCATTGTCCCATGCACATGTGGCTGAGAGACACCGGAGCCAGCCATAGAATGTGTCCAGTCGCTCACCGTCTTTCTGCTTGGATTTGCACATAACAAATCACTTTTAATCCATATTCGCAAAGGGCATAAAGTGTGCCCTCAGCAAATTGTGATGTCTTGAAAATTTGATGGACTGCTGGAACATTCGCATATATGAGAGTTGACAAGTTGCTCTCATTGTCAGGTTCCCCCATGACCTAAACTACATTCCAAGGTGGTCGATCCATGAGTCCCACCTTGCTTCCAAGCTAGAAGGTGCTCCTGAGATGTCAAACTCTGGCATCGGGGCTAGTGGCCCTTGCTGGAGTGACATTTGCGCTCTTACTTGGGCGGAATCACCAGCTGCAGCCCCATTTCCTTGATTGTCCTGCATCTCATCTGTTCAAGTGGGTGAAAGTGTGTATTGGGCGCACAGGTACCGCTCTTGTCACAGGGGCTGCAACCCAGAGAAACATGTGTCAACCACTAGAGAGCCACCTGGGTGATGGAACCCTCCTCCTTGTAAGAAAAAGAGACACATTCAAATATTTCCTCCTTCCTCCCCTTTATCCAAGAATATGGAAGGGAAAAAGAGAGGAAAAACACTTTTTTCTTTTAGAAAATCTAAGGCGTCCGTGGATGATCCATAAATTGTCAGTGGAGGCTCACGTGAACTCCCCTAGGGAGCCGCAACCTCCGTGAGCAGACAGAACAAAGTATCTCTCACCGTGATGCACAAGTCGGCTCAGCGGATGGTGATTGTTATTTCTTGAGCACTGCACCATGTGGTAATGCTCTGGATCACTGCTGCCTTGTCCAACCATGGGGTCCTTCACACCTCTGATGACTCCCGCATCACCAGTGTAATATGTGCCCCCAATGGCCCTTGTTGTGGCAAGCCCCAGCCCCACAGACAACACAGGACATGCTGTTCACCATCCATGCACTGATGTGCTTTGTGGGAACGCCACATTGATTCTATGCGACAGAGTTGCGTCCCTCCGTCGGGTGTGTTCTTAAAGTGACACACCACACTGACTATAGCACACACTGCTTGTTTCATACAGGGCTGACACACAGTAGCAACATTAACCTTTGCTTTTGTAGAGTTGACACAGCATGCAGCAGCACCATGAACATAGCACACACACTTACAGACCCCCAGATATAAACATGCAGGCAAATCACTCACTTTGGAGTTGTAAAACTAGGATTGCTGCTTAGACTCCATCCCATGCAGGGCTGACACATGGTTCAGGAATACTTTGGTCACATACTCTCATACATGAATGACAAACCGAATAGCGGCACCCAGGAAACTGTTAATGCTTTTGGTTGACATAAACAAGGCAGGAACAGAACTGTGTCCAGGCTACTGTCAAAACTCCAACATGACTGACACACCATACAGCAGAACTGCAACAAACATGACACTGGCAGTATGTCTGTATGTCTGAAAAAACAGGACACGGGTATCCAGGGTATCCAGGGCATCCAGGACATCCCAGAGAGCCATATAGTTCACGCACAAAGAGCAATGACGCATAAGGAAACAGAAAGATGTCCATAGGGCTGACAAACAGAGCAGCAACACCCAAGATTTTACAAAGGCCCCTTCATGGCACAGTGGCAGAGAGCACAGCAGCACCCTTGCTCTAACCAGTTGCCTTCCCCTGTGGGATGATGCCCAGATTGGTTGCACTCTCTCTTCCTAGAGTGTTGACACAGAGCAAAGTCACCTTGGCTCTGCTCCCCCAGCTGCATGTGGGTGTTCAGGTGGGACTGGCTTCTCATCCTGTGGCTGCTCTTGGCACTGCTACTGGTGGATTTCTCTATGCACGTCTGGATCAAGCTTCAGTGCTGGCTCTTTGAGAAGCCGGTCGGGCTATGCAACTGCAGCAAGGATCGAAGCATGGAATTGGGCATTGCCTCCTCCATGCACAGGGCCGGCTGGTGGAAGCAGTCGTGGGGGTGACAGAGTGATAGAGCTGAGCACCTGGTGCATCAGGACCCACAGGAGGAGGCAACTAGGGCCAGGCATGGGATGAAGCAGCAGGAGCCCTGGAAAGAGCCATCAGCTGGGAAAAGTATTCACTAGAAACCCAGGGACTATGGTACTGGATCCAGGTAGATCAGCCCTCTGGTCTCCACCGCCAGTCCCGGCTTTGTCGACTGCTGGCTCACCTGCTCTATTCCAGGCCAGGGCAGCCCCAGGGGCCGAGAGACTATCTACTGTCTGCACCAAGGCCGTCTACAGGTACCAGAACAAATGTCTCCCTGGAACAGGTAAAACTCCTGGGAGCAGGCGACTACACCGAAGGGTGGTCGAAAAGTGCCCATTAGCGGGTATATACAACTGTGAATGGCAAGTATATTCTGGGGGGTTGGGGGTATCTAAATGACGAATGGACAGGAGGCCAACCTAGATGATTGGATAATAATTACCCCCATGAAGAGGTAGACAGCCTGCAGGAACAGAGTCAGGAAGGACCCAGGAGGGTAATTCAGGGTTTTCTTCACAAGCCGTGGGAAAAAAAGCCAATGATTAACACTCAGGTTTATTCTGCGCATAGGATGCTTTCATTTAGGAAGTTTTATGTAGAGAGGTGATAAGTTGCAGAGTCTGTTCCTCTAACGGGGACATGTCAGACCTTCAGGGTGTGTGCGACTGTGATAGAGGACCGGGGGAGCCTTTGCTTTCTCCTTCGTCATGTTTCTAAGATCGACAGCATTAGGGCAATGCAAAAGGAATATTAAAAAAGGAAAAAAAAGATTGTACGAGAGGATGTATGCATGTAAAAAGAAATTAAACACAATATATATTTGCATAAGTTAAAAAGAGGGTTAATCAATTTTTTTACATTAGTGTTCTTGAGAAATCGTATCTTACATATATTTGAAATTTGTTCTACATGTAAATGAAAATATAAATGGGAAAAATGTGGTAATTTCTAGAAAATGTATCACTCTATTTGGATGATCCATGGTATATTTACCATTCAAAGAGGGCCTTAGATACAGTCATCCAAGATAGCTACCACCATGGAAGAGCTCAGAGCTCAAAGAGTTCCTTGTGGAGGTGGGGAAAAGCAGGCAGAAGTGGAATTAGCTATGGGGATTAGCATGGCTATGGGGAAGGAATGTGAGGGATCAAATCCCCAAACAACACCTAATGCACTGTGTATCCCTCCTGAAATGTCATTTGTGTGTGCCCCTTGTTGGCAGTCCAAATCCCTTTTTACACATGAATCAGATATTGAATGCAATAGTTTGGGCTATCATATATGTCACAAACAACACCTGAATAGCAGAAACTAAAAATCGGAGAAAGCATCTATGAGAATTAAAAAATGGCAGATGGGTTTTAGAAAACATTTCTAAAGAGGGTCCAGCCACCTTTCCCCTTTCTCCCTGAGTTATTGGGATTTCTAGTGGTTTTTTTTTCTGGATCAATGGCCCTGCCTGGATAGGGTCAGCTATGCTCTGGCCTGGCAGTGAAATCTGGAATTTTGCATAGTGAAGATGGAATTTCTGGATATCCAGGAGCTGGAAAATTCTGAAGAGAGTGTGTCCTTTGTCTCTGTGAGTTTCCCTCTTTTATAAGGCGGGTGACATCACAGGTTTTATCATGGGGGCAGGACTTTGGCTTGACATGCCACTAACAACTTGGTCAGGGTTTACCGTTACCACCTTCCTGTCAATCGGCTGGGCTTCAAGGACATGACATCAGTTTTAGGGTGTGAGCTTAAATTGTCCATGCCCTCCCACAGTCATTTCAGCCAAAAATCAGTTATGACATACATTTCACATTTTTAGAGTTGTGGCATTTTTGAAAATCACATAGGCAAATGACACATTTCATACAGATCATGGCATTCCGACTCCCAAGTCTGTACTTTGTCATTTCGCCCTCCTAATAATCTTTTACACTTTTCAGTGGGAGCTATTTCACCTACAATTCTACAATTTTATATATTTGTACCTATTATCACAGAGCATGTTTGCATACAATTTTAAAGTTGCACCATGTAAACTTTTATGAATTACATCCCCTAGCAAGGAGGGAGGAGGAATTTATAGGAAAAGGAAGGCGAGAAATTAAAACGCTATTTTCCTGTATGATAATCAGATGAATTTGAATACAGTCACACTACTCGTATGCAAGAGTGCTTATTATTGTCACCTCACAAACCACTCATATAGGTGCCATTAGCTGAGTGGTTGACAATCATTTATGGAAGCGGAGGAACCTCCTGCCACCTGAGCTAGACAGGGAGCACTTTTCACTATCTGGACTTTTCAAAAGCCTGTTAAGGCAAAACCTATGTCCTGGCAACTGGAACAGAGACAATTCTCAATATTCTCCCCCTCTATCACTATCCTATCTATTTAGAATTTGCTGCATCCTATTACCATTAACTAACACGTTTTTGCAATGTTCATGATGAGACACCTATTTGTACGTTACGCGTGGACGCTCTCTAAAAGACTAATTGCCTAGTTTCTGTATGACCTAAAAAAACAGTGTCATTTGGGAAAATAACAAAAGGCACACCGGCCCTGCTCATTTTAGGGGAGTCCATTTTTAATTTGGGTTTTTAAGTGTTGCAAGCAACACCTATAAGCTGAAGCTATTGCATTAGAGTACAAATAGGAAGAAATGGCATATGAGGAGGAATACACAGCTTGTAGGTGTTATTTGGTATATTTGCCCACTGTAAGGGTGCAGAAGTACAAGTCTGACACAATGGTGGCATGGTGATTGGTAAAGACTGTTATTGTGCTCAGAAAGTAAAGAAAAGGGAAACCTAGCTGGCCCTAATTCTAAGAGGGGTTTCCCCTGCCTCAACTAAAAGTACTACCAATCTGTCAGGATATCAAAAGTAAAGAGTTCACCGTCCCGTCAAAAACCTATTTCCTTCCCTTATACTATAAATTAAACAAAATAACGGAAGGGGTTTCAACAGGTCCAGGTTGAGTCTGTGTCTAGAGGGAATGTCTCCTTTATTCATGTTACATTCTTGTTTTTAAGTAACATAAAGCTCCAGGTTCACAAGGTTTCTTAAAGTACAGTTAACAAGAAATAATTTGTTGTTAATCATAGTTGCCTTCACTGTGATTTCCTTGTAACTTTCCTCAGTCATCCTGACCAGGGGATGACTATCTCCCCTCTGGCCAGAGTTCACAATGTTAGGGGTATGTCTCCCTCCCCCTTACCTTCCTCAGGTTTTTGTTAGCTCAAATCTCTGTAGGGGAGAATGTCTCCCTTCCCCTTAGTCTTGCTTATGCCGTTCAATATTGGTGGGGGAATGTCTCCATTCATTTGGCCCTTCTTAGGCTTCTCATATAATACAGTGGTTGATGGGTGAATGTCTCCATTCCCCTATCCTTTCTCGGGCTCTTCGGGCAGTTCAATGTTGTTGGGGGAATGTCTCCCTTCCCCTGGCCTTCCTCAGGCTTCTCAAATAACGCATTTCTTGATTCCTCTGGCTTTCTTAGGCTTCCAGGCAGTTTGCAGTGTTGAGGCAATTACTTATTTTCCTGGTCGTTCTCAGCTTTTGTTACGCATAGCCAACCTGGTTCACTACAATGCCAGGTGCTTTGACATGATTTGATATGGCATTTATAATGCGCCTGCACACAATTGTTTCTAGGCGTGACAAGACAAGGAGGGGGAAAGAAACAGAGGGCGGACAATACAACGCCTTGTGGCATTCAGATTGCACAAGTGCAGGGAAGTGGATGGGGAGAAGTGCCAAGTTGGAAATGCATAGAATGGCCTCTTAGCTTCCACCAGAAATTCTGGCCAACCCTCTAATGGAGATGCCCAAAAACATACACTCACATCTCCTACTGAGCCCAACGCTGGCACAATGGCACAAAATGAGAGCGCTCTTGAGCGCAGATGTGCGAGCCGGCCCTTGTGTGGAAGGTATTACCCAAATTGTTTGTTCACAATTGACCGAATATATATATATATATATATATATATATATATGGGTGTTGGGGGGGTTTGGCGTTGGGTGAGGGTTGTGGGGGGTTTCCCCCCACATATATGGTACAATTGACCTTCACAATTCGGTCAATTGTGAAAAGGTCAATTGTCATTCGAACAGTTGTAAAACGAACAATTCGTATACAACCGTGTGGAACAGTGTAAGGGCAATACTGTTGATAGATCTAGGTCACTCTCTACACCCTAACCAAGACTACATATGGCCAGGTGTTAAGATAATGGAATTATATAATGAACAAGCCCCCAATATTTCCAGGAGGCCAGTCGAATATTACACCTAGGGAAACAGACTGGCTACGATACCACAACATACTAGCGGTAATACACTGAAACACAACTGAGCTGACATTGACAGCTAACCCAGAACTTGAAATGGAACAGAATGTGACCACATACCTACGCCTACACACTTTCAATACCATCTGCACCCTGAACAATACTAAGCGAAACCAAATGCTGGCGACACATTGGTCCACTGACATAGAAACACTGATCGACCCGGGTGATATCTTAGGTTTGTTCGACGCTATACCTGCAACTTCATATAATATCCGTAACAGGGAGATTCAATTCAAACTGGTCCAGTGATTATACTATACACCAAGCAAAAGCACAGAATGGGGCTCACACATACACCCGAATGCTGGCGACACGGCAGGAAATTGGGCAAAATAGGACATATCCTATGGACCTGCCCAAAGAACAAGACGTTCTGGTTAAAGATGCACAAATTGATCAGTAAGATACATGGGGTAACCATAGAGTTAGACCCGGCCCCAATGTCATTTTGGACCAGAGATGAAGATCGGCACAGCGACCCGATGAATAGGAAACTAATGCACTCAGCCCAAAAACCTCTGATCCTCCACTGGAAAACAGACACGACCCCAACAAAACAGGCCTGGCTATCCATAGCAACCAAAATATGATTGCTAGAATGTGCGGTCTTAAAATGCTGCAACAAACCCACACAAGCAGACCAATTGAGAACACTGGTAGATACCTATCTCTAAACTATACATGTCTCCACACTACTTGTGACAGAATACGACTCTACACTTATTGACTAACCCACATAGATGGGCACAAAATCACGCGTATACATACATACATTGTTAAGGATTCCAATCGGGCGTCACACACTGGACCAGGACACTTGGTCTAAGCCTGGGATGTGGTGCTCAATAGGAATGCTTTTTCTTTAATATCAATTAATTCAAATTGAGCCGGTACCCGGCCCGTCTCACACCCCCTTTTTACAAATTCCCCCCGGGTCACAATGGACCATGAACCAGACCGGTTGTTGAAAATACAGTATTCAATGTATTTTTTAAATTCACAAAAATCACAAAAATATTACTATTGGGCAGCAATCACCAATGGAGTGGTACTTTAAGTACCACTCCATTGGTGACATCTTTAAGTACATCTTTAAGTACATCTTTAAGTGGATAGGTACTCGAAGTACCTATCCACTTAAAGACGGCCGCCCGCCCGATGCCTGCTGCCCTCTCTGCTTAACCCAGCCTCCAGCAGCCACCTGATTGGCCTTCCGGCCTATCTTCACCCCCATTGGCTGCCGGCAGGCGAAGCCGGCCCACTCTTGCCAAGGCCCACGAAGGCAAGGCTGCTACCTGTTTTGAGCCTGTTTTCAGCCGCTTCTGCCTCTGCCAGTCCCCCTGGCCCTCACAGGAGAGCACCAGTATGGAGAACTCGCCGCCCCAGGACCACTAACCATCACCTTGGAGCACCTGAGGTCTACGGGTAAGCCCACCAGAAGCAGAACACGCACTCTCACTTATCCCCAAGCTGACTAACCCCCCCCCCCTTTTTTTGGCGCAAAACACTACCACCTGGCTGCTGCCGTACACACCTACACCCAAGGACAGCACGCGACAACTGTACTAAAAACCCGTCTTGCTCGCTCACGGCTACGCACCCTCTCTAGCCATACTGTGTCTCAATGCAGATACACTGCCTGCTCCGCTATATGTGTATCTGAATACCCCTTAATATGCCCAACACTGCATTTTGCTCCTTTTTGTTATATTGGAATCTAGGTAGACTGCCACTGTTATCTATTGCTTAAACACTGCATTTTGCTCCTCTTTGTTAAATTGGAATCTAGGTAGACTGCCACTGTTATCTACTGCTTAAACACTGCATTTTGCCCCTTTTTGTTAATTTGGAATCTAGGTAGACTGCCACTGTTATCTACTGCTTAAACACTGCATTTTGCCCCTTTTTGTTAATTTGGAATCTAGGTAGACTGCCACTGTTATCTATTGCTGAAACACTGCAATTTGCTCCTCTTTGTTAAATTGGAATCTAGGTAGACTGCCACTGTTATCTATTGCTGAAACACTGCTTTTTGCCCCTTTTTGTTAGACTTGATTCCAGGCTGACTGCCACTAATATTTTGCTATGTACTCTCTTCCCCTCCTCACCTGCTTAATTAGCACGCTACTCACCTTGATTACCTCACCACACCCTTCCACTCTAAAGCACCACCACTATAAATCAGCCTGCACCATCGATCTCACACAATAGACCCCTTGCCCAAGCCATCACACACTCCACATAACACAGCACTAATGATACCTACCCTCAACCTCAGACTAGACAGACTCCGAGCCCGCACCATCCCTACCCACCATTATGCCACTCCTACACACCTATCACTCAGAAACCACAGACTTAGCTCACGCACCTATAAAGTGCACACACTCCACTCCCATAACAAAACATCCACATGCCAGGAACATAAACACTCACCTACCACACCAAGCAGTAACTCCTACTCTCATTACACCACTGGACCTAAAGTAGACTCCCTCACCACACCCTCAAAAATCTCCTTCCCTTGCCCAACGCCTTACAAATGCGCTTTAATCAATGTACGATCACTCAATGCCCACGCATTAGAAGTAAATGACCTAATAACTACTCAAAACCTAGACTTACTCGCTGTCACAGAGACATGGCTCAACGAAGCCTCCGGCCCAGCCATTTCACTTGCCCTTCCACAAGGGTATGCCATCCTCAGACAAGACAGGACAGCCAGAACAGGAGGGGGGGTAGCCATTATTCACAAAGAAACCCTCCCTATTAGAGCCATACCCTACCAAGAGGAAGGTAATCTAGACATCCTATCAGTCAAACTAGCACTCTCTCCAAATAGCACAATAAATATTCACACCATATACCGTCCTCCTGGCCCAACCTCTAACTTCATAGGTCAAATGAATCACCTCCTAAGAAACAACCTTAAAAAATCTACTAAATCACTTCTCATAGGTGACCTTAACTTAGGATTCAACGACTCCAAGGACAAAACTGCCATCTCTCTAGCCAAGGACCTCCAAGACCTAGGCTTTTCTCAAAAGATCATCTCACCTACTCACTCTAAAGGACGCATCCTTGACTGGATCATAGATCACAACTGTGATACAGCCATCACCGCCAATACCAGCCTCCCATGGACAGACCACAACCTTCTCCTATTTGACATCCCTATTTTAATAAGCGCTAAAGTGCCTAATAAAGCCCCAGCAACCTCAGCAAGAAGCGCCAAAAAACTCACTACAGATAATATCATTGCACTCCTCAATCTACCCTGCCTAGCGCCCCCATTCTTCGATGACCCCAACATCCTCGCAGAAATATTCAAAGACACCATCACCATGGCTGTCAACACTGCGGCCCCACTAGAAATCAAAAAAGAAAAAAAATCCTTCCACTCCAATTCCTGGTTCACTCAGGAACTCCAGACCCTGCGCAAAGACAAACGCTTAGCCCTAAACAACTGGAAGCTTAACCCATGTGATAGCACAAAAACTAACTTCAAATCCATAGCTAAAAAATACAAAGATGCAATCTTCCATGCTAAATCAGAAACTTACAACAACCGCATTTCCAATGCCAACTCCCACTCCAAAGAACTTTTCAATATATTCAAAGAGCTAACCGTACCACCCACATGCCCTGATGAGATCGTCAAAGACGAGGCATGGTGTACAGGCATTCAATCAGCCATGCTTACAAAAATAAACCTCCTCCAAAACAAAATATCCCACCACTTTAAAACCTTACCCAAACAAAGTGAACATGCTCAGATAATACCTCATGCTAAAGTAAGAAACGGGCCCAAATTTACATTTACCGAAATCTCAGAAACTGAGGTCACTGACATTCTCAGACACCTCAAACCATCACAATGTAAGGGTGATGTATGCCCCCCAAAAATCATCAAAGACTGCGCAGAACCACTCGCCCCCCTTCTCACAGCATTCATCAATGCATCCTTCAAAACGGGCATAGTTCCAAACAGCCTTAAAGAGGCTTGGGTCCGCCCTCTCTTAAAAAAACCGACACTAGACCCTACCAACCCTAACAACTACCGTCCCATAACCACAGTCCCCTTCCTCCTGAAATTACTTGACAAGGCCGCCCATAAACAGATTCAACTATACCTGGAACAGAACGCAATCCTAGGTAAAAGACAATCCGGGTTCCGCAAGGGACACGGTACTGAAACCGCCCTTCTAGACTTAAAAAACGAAATTACCAACATCTTAGACAAAGGCAAGCCTGCCCTCCTCCTCCTCCTTGACCTTTCAGCGGCGTTTGACTTGGTAGACCACACCACTCTTACCAGCCATTTGACACACGCAGCACACTTCTCTAAGGACGCAGCATCCTGGGTAACATCATTCTTAGAGGGAAGAGCAATGAAAGTGTTCTCTAACACAGCTCATGCTGCACCCTCCATCATCCACTGTGGGGTACCACAAGGTTCCTGTACTGCCCCCACGCTCTATAACCTCTTTACCAAACCATTATTTGACAAACTTGACGCGCTGGGAATCACATACACAAACTACGCCGACGACACACAGGTACTCCTCCCCCTGACAGGAAACTATCTCCAAGACGCATCTACCTTACAGCAAATCTACTCTACCATACAGGCCTGGATGGCTACCAACGGCCTCTGCTTGAACGGGGACAAGACCGAAATCCTCATTTTAGGACAGAAATCGACCCTCTCCAAACTCAACCCACTGTACATCAATTTCAACATAGACAATTGCATCATCCCTGTCCTATCCTCAGTCAAAACACTTGGGGTTCACATAGACGCAACACTTTCCATGGACAAACAAGTCAGCGCCATAGTCTCGGCCTCAGCACTTACTACTAAACTCATTAATGCAATAAAACCATTCCTAACCAAGGATAGCTGCCTCTCCATCGCCCGAGCAACTATAGGAGCCAAACTAGATTATTGTAATGCGCTCTTAGCCGGAACCTCCCAAAAAAACCTATCTAGGCTTCAAACCACTCAAAACAATGCTCTCAGAGCAGCCCTCAGCATACCCAAAAGAGAACACATCACACAAGCCAGAATAGCAGCACATTGGCTCCCAGTTAAAGACCGTATCTCCTTCAAAATCCTCACAACCACCCACAAATGTATCAACCTCACAGCTCCCTCCTATTTATCAGACACGATACAAAGATACCAATCCACAAGACCTAGAAGAGCACAATATACGAACCAACTAGCAATACCTCGCATCAACAGAATCAAAGCAGGAGGTATAGGCTTCCCTTTCCTCGCACCTAAACTCTGGAACTCTCTTCCTACTGACCTCAGAGCTGATACATCTCTATTCTCCTTCCGAAAAAAGCTTAAAACTGCCCTATTCAACTAAACACGATTGCATGTACTCCTAATGCTTTTGCACTCATGCAAAAAATGTATCCACTTGAACTGTATGTAACTAAGTAAGCAACTCTGTAACCAGCGCCACGATGCCTTTGGTCTGATGTGCGCTTAACAAATGCGAATAAATAAATAAATAAAAATAAATAAATGGGGTGATAATGACAATGGAAATGGAAGCAATGCACTTAGTTAACCTTCTAGTATACCATATCCAAAGCACAAATGAATAGGAGCACTTTTTGAATTAGGATAGAAAGCACCCAAGTGAAGGTTCCCCCCTGCAATGTTCCCTCTACCCACAAATACTGAGTGGACCGAACGAAGCAGCACATAGACAGGGATACGAGGCAGTAAACATAGGCAAAATCCGACCTTCCCTTACAAAATAAGAGGCAAAAACCCTTAGCAAAGGCCCAAAATGACACTTGGGTTTTGACAATGAATGAATTAATTGTATGTGTGTTTAAATAAAGGTATACAGATTTTTTATCATAGTATCACGTATGTTATATCACTATCAACCATAAGGTAAGGTATCACAAAAGCATACAGTTCACAACAAAGATTCAAACTGAAAACCCAGTGCAGCGAATTCACACATGGAAAAGTTGCAAAATACGGGTGAAAAACACTGAATCGTAATGCGGTTTTGGGCAGGGCGAGAGATGAACAGCACAGGGACAATACCGAAGTTAAAGGAGGGCTATAACTGAAGAATTGAGAGAGATTTGGAAAGTAGAATGAGTTTTTTTTTTTAGGAAAATTGAGCAGTCCAAAAGAGAAAATTGGTTGTAACAATGAAAGGCCAAGTTTACTTAAACGAAATTATTTAAACTATATTGTTAAAGAAAGCCACAGTATGTTCAAAGATTGATTTGCGACGTCAACCTTTTCCCACCGGGTTCTGATCTATGTGGGAATTAATTAAAATTACTCCAAATATTACTAATGAGTTACAATATGAGGTGAATGAAAGAATTGCGCTAACACTAGAAAACAAGAACAGGGTGCACAGAAAATTAGAACAGTTTCTACCAGTTATTAGGGTATGGATTGGGTTGCTTAGAGAGTGGCACAAAGACAACAGTCAAGATGGGGTAGACTGCATGCTATGGGATGGGAATACTCACAGTCCTTTCTTAAATTTGGGATTAGGAACAGTCAACCGGGTTCTGGACCCCAGGGCTCGGGTCACCAGGTAGCGGCAGACTCTCCTATCAGAACAACAGCTTGGCCTGTCTGGTCACCGGATACAAGGACAGCTGGATGGCAAGGTTGCAGCGGGCATGCAGTTAGTGGGCAAAATGACAGGCTGGTCTCAGGATGCTTCCCAAAAGAATACCAGAGCTTTTCCCTTTGGTTAGTGGGATTTTTAGTGGGATTTTTAGTGGGATTTCTGGATTGAGGACTTGCTGGCATGGTCAGCAATGTTTTGGCCTTGCACTGGAATCAGCTATTCTTTGGCCTTGCAGTGGAATCTGGAATCAGCTATGCTGTGGCTTTGCAGTGGGATCTGGAATCAGCTATGATTTGGCTTTGCAGTGGGATCTTGAATTAGCTATGCTTTGGCTTTGCAGCGGGATCTGGAATCAGCTATGCTTTGGCTTGGCAGCGGGATCTGGAATCAGCTATGCTTTGGCTTGGCAGTGGGATCTGGAATCTGGCAAGATGAAGTGGAAGATGAGGAACGCAGGTGCAGGAAATTCAGGAAAGAGTATGTGTGCAGAGTTCTGTCAACAACCCTTTGTATAGAGCATGGTGACATCATAGAATTATATGGTAGGGCAGGCTTAGCTATGCACGCTTCTAAATAACTGGATTCGTCAGGGGTGAGAGTGACTGCCTTCCTCCCAGCTGGTTCAATGGCATGATGTCAGATTTATGATATGAGTTTTACAATGTCCAGAACCTCCCACAGTTACTTTAGCTAAAATCCAGTTTTGCCATAAATGGCACATTTGTACAGTTGGGGCATCTTAACAAATTACATAAACAGTTTACATATTTTATGCAGAAAATACCAGTCCAACTCTCCAGTTTGTGAGACAGTTTCGCCATTCTAATCATTTTTAGTCATTTTCAGTGTGAAATATTCAGCCTAAAAATCTACTTTATACATGAGTATGGATTATCATTTGGCATATCAGTATTGATTTTCACATTGGCATCAGGTACACTTTGCGTGGAATACCCAATTCTCTGCTATTTCTGTTCCCAAGGTGGCAGCGAAGGCTACAATGTCTTAAATTAAAACCCACAATATTACATTAAAACTGTTAGCTTTTTAACATTCCTGCAACGTTCTGTTGCAAAAATTACTGTCTTTAAATGTTTCTTAATAAAATATTCTTTTGAAACAAATGTGCATCCTTTATCCTTCACTGGAACAATTTGTTTCTCTTCCGCTACCACCAACTGTAAATTCAGCCCAGTGTGGGGAGGGGTTTCCCTTGTTTCATTGAAGGTTTATTGCTGCTTCCACTTCACGGGTTGGTGTCCCAGAAGTTCCATTGTAAGAGGCCTCAGTCCAGACAAAAGTCTGCCAAGATAGCAATTGTTAGGAAAGATTTCATAATTGCATGTAGTTTCCCTCCATGTGGCAACCCCCAAACTTTGTGCTGTTGTTTTACACCCTGATCTAGACTTTGCCAGAGAAGCCCAGCCTTCCGCTGCACTCCTCTGGGCTTTCGCTCAATTCTTATGGGGAAAATGACATGCCCTTAAGACAGTCAGTACTGGGAGACTTTGTTTCCCTTAGTCCTTTCCTCATGTTGCAGCTTTTGAGCAACATGAAACAAGAGTGCACCGTAACTTACATTAGCGCGCTCTTGGGTCTCTAGTCATTCCAAAGGACCTAGAAACTCTCGCTGGACTTATTATGAAATGTGCAAGTGTGTCACGAACGGGACTGGTGGCAGCTATCTTTTCTCTTGTGTTTTGAACCCTTTTGTGCCATGTATCTGCGCTTCCAACGTTTGACACGAATAGGTGGCCTGGCTCCCAAAATGGCCATGCCACAAGGTTCTTTGTCCTGTCCGCTGACCGTCTTGCCCCTTCACCTTCCCCCAGGTCGAGCCGACCCGGGGCAGTCCTCATTTGATCATGCACTTTCCCGCGAAACACAATGCTTTCACTGGCTTCTGCATGCCTTGTGTGTGTGCCTGGTGTGTGCCTCCAGGATGTGGGTTGGGATGTCTGTTCCCAATACACATCCTGGGTGCCAGAGAGTCTGGAGTGTCCTGAATGCCTGGGACCACCGTGGTCCGTGATAGGTCCACGTATGGTGTGAGTGTTTGTGAGCAGATCTCCCATTGGGCCCTCTCCGTTTTGGCGTGAAGGGAACTTTGGATAAGAGGAGGCTGAAAACACCACTACCATGTCGATCTCCGGCGTTCACACCGAACAAGGGATAAGGAGCCAAGTATCCTGGAACAATAGGCTGAGTCAAGGAACCACTGGTGACCCGCTGAAGGTTTTGCACCCTGAACTGCTGTCGTCCTGCGAGACCCCTCTGCATCTGATTGTCCTAGAAGGTCTGCGAAGGCGCTTCGACTCATTGGAATAGTGGGATCAACTATTCCCGGCACCTTCATCAAACCCTGCAAGTAAGCCTCTTTGGAAGTGTCCCTGGGCCAACCAGTGGGCTGACCAGCTTACGCAAGATGCTTTGCTCTGTCACCACCGCCTTTGGAATACTGCTTGCTCTGCGTCCACGGCACCCTCACTCTGAATTTGTACACTTGGCATTCCCAGGTCTGAAGTGAGACGAATGCGCCCAGACCAGAGTAACCGCGGTTGCCGTGTTGCCCTGCTGTGGGAACAACCTGTGCATGTCCACTGCATTTGGGACACCCTCGACCCTGCATCCTGCTACGTAGAATCTACACGGTGTCGAGACGTCCTGATCATCGCAGCTGAACCTGCCAGCAACGTGAACTGAACTGGAGAAGTCTGGGTCTGCCTGCATCGGTGACCGGCGAGTAGTCCATACCCCAACCGGTGGGCCCTTGCCCAGAAGCCGTTTCTTTTCTGCTGTTGTGAAATAGCGACTCTATCCCGCACTCTCACCCTGCCTCTGCCCACAAGTGGAGGCCTTGCTTGAGTAGTGGGGACTTTTTCTGCATCGCTTCATTCACCTTCCTGAACTGCCTGATATCCTCGAAGAGGCCCTCTTTTGTCCATTGGCACCAGCGTGTGCAGGTACTTTGAGCATAAGGCTCCTCTCTTTGTAGGGCTCTGACTTCCTCCTAGTTAGGTGTATTTCGGATGTCGAACTGGGTCTAATGATTACTTGCACTGCCTGTTTTCCTCCCCATCTAGGTGGTCTACATATTACGTGCTCCTAACTCCTTAGACCCCGCGGTCTTGTATATATATAGTATTGATTGTGATGTGTTGGTTTACTTCAGTATTATTGTGATTCTGTGCTATGGTCGATGTTACAAAGGCCTTGTAATAAATGTGTCTATATTTTTAATATAACACCTATCTGGAGTAATTTGTAAGTGTCCTTGCTTTGTGTGCTCATTGAGGTCTTTCCGTCACCCTCACCCCTCTTGGACTTAGTCTTGACCGCCGCCATCGCTACCCTGATTGGTCTGGCTTGTCCAGAGGTTACCCTGTTCCAAGAAACTAGGCTGGCCTTCTGAACCTCTGCCCCTCCAGGTCACAGTTCAGAAATCCATCTTAACAGCAATTAACACTTGTGTGTTCTTGCATCTACTATGAGGAGCCTTCTGTTGCTGGCAACCCCCAAGCCAAAACCTGTTTGGGGCTGATTTCCCCCATGTAGCCAATGCAATTCAATTCCTTATTTTATTTATTTTTGTTATAAGTCAGAAAAAAGCCTGTTGAATAATATCTCCCATATATGTTTCACAGCACAAAACCCCTTCACATTGCCAGATAAGGGCAGGGCCTTATCAAACATACACTTTTAAACAAATATTTATCTTTATTTGCAAAAGTACATTTAAACATGTGATGACAGCGGACAATTTCCTTGCAAATTTGTTTTTTCTCTCCCCTCTGAATTCCCACATTGTTTTGTAGACAGAGTTAGTTTCTGGTATGCAGCAATTTGTTTAAACACAGATGCACTGAAATTGACATGGGCCCAGAGAGCTAGGGCCTCTTTGACGCATTGATCTTTGATATTGTGTAGCCCCAAAAGTAAAGCTTCTTTTGATTTCTTTAGATCTGAATAACAGCCTGTCATTCAGGGGTACAGCTCTTGTCTGTTGGAGCACATTGTGAATGTGGATAAGCATGGCAGGAACTCATTAATAAAGTAGTGTGATGAGGAACAGAGGAAAAAGAGTATCAGCGCAGCATCATTTTTAAATGTAAATATTTCCCTTTTTCAATGGGAAACTTTGACTTGCAGCAAAGCAGCATTTTCATTCCCCTTCTTTTGCACATGTAAGAACACACTGGCAGGCTTTCTCAGTGTGCCCCCTTGTTCCATCCGGCCCGATATGTGCTTGGCAAGATGGTGCAGCCATCTGTTTGTAGTTGCGAAACACAGTTTTGCCCTGAGGCAGTGGTGCTCACAGGAGCCACCACAGCCATTTTGCTGCTTCTGCTAAAGTGCAGCTTGGTTCTGTAAGGGAGTACAGCTAAGTGGGTAAATATATCCCACAACATATGCAAGTTGGGGGGGTGTTATGAGAGGGTGGGTAGCCCCCATGTTGGTGGCGAGAACAGGATGGCTAAAGGGCATGGGGTGAGGGATTAGGAGCTTTAAGAAATAAGTGTGATACTCCATAAATGTAACTATCGAATAACTGCACTCAAAGATATGACATATGATGCATGTACTCCTAACTGTATTTTTTTTTAAACCCAATAAAAGGAGTGTTCAAAAACATATCAAATATCTGCTTCAGTAGAGGGACGAGTATCCATTTTTGTTGAAAAGTTACGCTGTCCACATGATTTAGGAAATAATCTGTGTCTGCCAGCAACACAGCGATAGTCCAGGTCACAAATGTAAGAATGGCTACGCCATTTGACTAAGCCATTTACTAGCACCAGTGATCATGGGCTCTGCAATGTCAATCCTCCAAGCGAGTGCGACCGTATTGAGTGCTTGAATGTTGGGTGGGGCTTATTCAAGGAATTTCAAAGTTAATCGGAGCACCAGCAAACAAAGATGTTTGGTGGTGATGCAGATGGACAGATGAAAGAAGCTGGGAAACCTCATGGCCCTATTCACTTCCCCCTGCTACTCAATAATACAATCTGAAATTGTAAGAGTCGCATATCCTGGCAACCCTCATCCAGCGTAAAATTCAGTACGTCAATCACAGCATGAGAGTCAGCAACTGCAAACACAGACGCCAACTGTCCATGCAGGAGAACCATGCAATTGTGGAGAAACACTTTTCTTCTGGGCACAGCCAGTTGTGTCAAGGTGGACCTAAGGGGTTACATTAAATAACATGAGGTAAAACTGCCTGTACTTCACAGACTCTGGTATCTTGAGCATCTATATCTCTTGGTCATGTACAATGGGCCTTGCATTTATTTATAGAGAGAGGTAGAGCGGTGATAGGTGGTATGAAAACACCTCAAATGGGTTCGGAATATCCTAAGTTACCAGTACATTTTCAAGTGGAACATCGTCTTTTTCACTGGTGATGGGACCTTCTTCAGTCCTTCTTACTTCACTTGGAACCCACACTCATACTGCTTACTCCTTTCCATGCAAATACCGTACCCCCAACCACCTGTATACTTCATGAGATTTTTTAGATGCTTGCAAAACAGAGTTTATGAATTGACTGAGAGCTTGTTTCCAAATTTAAAAGAAGTATATTTTCCCCTCATTTAGTTACTAGTCCAGGTGAATTAACAGCCTTTCTTTTAAGCATTCTCACTTCCCAAATGCATTGAGATTATTGCTCAAAGTTGCAAATCTAAACCAGTTAGGAGGGCAACCAAGGTATCCTTTGGTAACCATTACAATATGTTTTGTGAAGAAGAGTAAAGAAGAGATTGCAAAAGCACAAAGCCATGTCAAAGTATCAAAGAATTTATCAAAGATTGCCCAAAGAAAAGAAGAGGAGGCAACACCTACACCTTCCCCGCCCCGGTAGTGTTAACTTCAGTAAATGCTGGTTCAACAACCCTCTCCCCACCCAACAAATACCCACCCCTCCACATGGCTGGGTGTTAGAAACAATTACAGTACTGGTGAATCATGTGGGTTGAACATCAAAGTGACAGTCTTTGTGGAACGTATTGATAATTTAAAAATTGTGAAAGCTGCTTGCTGCTCAAAGAGGAGCTGTTATTGTTCTAAACGTATTTTAAATATCAGTTTACCCTGGAAGGGTGACTTTACTTGAACATGTTTGAAAACCCTGTTAGATCACAATTTTAGGGCAGTTTAGAAATGACCCTCTGTCAGTCAAAATATGCATGCCCACCACAAGCATCAGGCTTGTCTTCTATTTGGGGAGCGCTTTAATAAAGGGCTAAGGGAGTGGCATGCAAATGATCTTGACACATTTTTCTATTGTATGCCAAGATATGTTTAAGAAAAAGATGCGTAATGTCAATATTATTTTTTTATGAATTAGCTGACCTAGATCAACTTTACAATTTATAAAACAATCAATTACTTTTGTGATATGTATATGTTGCATTCTAGATGATACACTAGCACTCTCAATGATGTACAGTTGGTAGAATATTAATGAAAACCTAGGCACATTGTATTGCAGTTACCTGGGGATATGATGTAGAAGAAATCCTTAAATTCATCCATCCACACTTCCGCAAGTCGCCTGTTGTTCTTGTTGATCACATGACCAGTCCCCCCGGGAAAGGTATACGGGGTGGCTTTGCGAAATACATGGCCTACGTGGGAACATGTTATAATTTCTAGTGATCCTCCACACTGCCAGATCTGTAAAGAGAAAAATGCAGCAGTCGTGATATTGCAGACGGTTTTTGACAAAGAGCCAGATTCAAAAACCTTTTTTTTTTAATGGGAGTGTTCCATTATAAAACGCTTCTGCGAATAAGGCCCATTATCTCTTGAATGTTTTGTTATGCATTTATGACTACGTTTAAGATGTCCTGTTAAATAGGCAACTGCAAATACAAATAAACACGCACTGTCTCAGGTTTAATGAGTTGAGCAAGGGCGAGCTTTTGAAATTCTTTTCACGAAGGCAAGTGATGTGTGAGTGAGTTCGAATTTGCAACTACATGAGGCAGGTCATTTGAAGTTCAAATGATTCTCTGCATGGTGTTTTGAAGAGACAGGAGCACGAGGTTAGAGCTATGTTTAGTCTAAGAAAAGGCATGTTTATGGAATAGTGCTAGATTAGGAATAGACCCAGAGTAGGTTCAAACAGAAATACATTGAGAGTAAGTTGTATAAAGGACTGGAGTTCAAGTATTAAACTAGAGTGTAACAGGGTAACACTGTTTTTTCTAGAGACACTAGCAACACCAAAGTACAGAGTGTCCCACTTATTAGTGGTTAAGAGAGGAAAGAAACATATCATGTTTCTGGAGTGTCAAGACAAAATCACAGATCACCACACGTGATTTTATTGGGTGCAGAAAAGTGCATAATCAGAAAGAGTCACACTTGTTATTTTGGTGCAAGAGAATCTAAATCACAGAGAAAAGTTACATTTTTGGGTGCAGGAGAACACACAATACCAGCACTGTCCAGGGAATTCATCGGTTTAGGTGAGCAGAGGCACACCTGATTATTATATTAGGGTAAACTTTAGCAGGAACCCATATTTTGCAAACAGAGGCTACAACAGCAACACCAAAGCACAATGAGGCCCACTTATTTGTTTTCGCACATGAGAACAGAAAATCACACATAGGCACTTGCTATGGTCTGGTATATGTGAATACAATTATAGGGCATAGCGATCTCTTACATGAAGGAGAAAGCAACTATGATCTTTTTTGGTGAGAACAATGACATCTCAGAGATGCGTATGTGATTGTTTTGTTTTGATGATATTGAGAGGATAACATCAAAAATCTGCATCTGTGATGTATTTGGAACATGAAAACACAAAAATTCAAAGAGAGGCAAATGTTATGTTTTGGTGAACAAGGATGCAAAAATATTGAGAAGCATATTTGGTTTATTAGGTAGATGAGATTATAAAATCACAGTGGGGGGGCATGAGTTATTGGTGCAGGAGAATACAGATACATTGTAGGTTGGAGAAGATTCAAAGTAAGGGAGAGGTGCCAGATAATTTTAAGGAAAAAGGGTATATTCTAGCAGAGACGCCATTTTTTTTTCTGCAAGAGAGAAGAACAAAACAATCCAAGGTCCTCCTGAATTTTTGGCAAAGCAGAACACACATAACATTGTTTCATCCACCTGCAATGTTTTGGTGGGGAAATCACAAAATCACACAGACACACATATGGTTTATTGGTGCATGAAAACACAACATTACTGAACAGTATATGTGGATTCATGGTTTAAAGAAATCACACAATCACTGTTATACACAACAAATGTATTTGCGCAGGTAAAGCACATGTGATATGTCTGTTGAATTGAGGGAATTTGTCTCATCTCCCCAAGCGGAACCCCTTCCTGTGAGGTCAGCCCACCCGCAATACCCTCCCTATGGGTAGAGGCAAGTGTGACCTCACAGTGAGAGACTTCCCATTAGGGGTCAAAGACTCCCATGAGGAACTCCCTAAAGCTGTACGCGTCATGGCCTACATGAGATGCTCACAAATACCAGAAACCTCTTTACATGAAGACTGGGATGGAGAAACTCTGCAGGGATGACATTATCTTACTGACAAGAACTATGGGCCTCATGCCGAGTTTGCCAGTCCGGAAATAAGGGTGCCAGTGAGTTTACCAGCACCCTTGTTTCCGGACCGGCAAACTACGGGGTGGCTTGCTGGACCCGCTGTGCCCAACAGGTCTGACCCTGCCGGGCACATCGGTCACGGTAGACAAAGCTGTCATGGAAGCACCAGCACTGTTAGCAACAGTGTCGTTGCAAATGATGATTACCAAAATTACCGATGCCTGACTTCCCGGCTGCCGGACTTGTAATAACCCCGTGGCACAGGGAAGTCAGGCGCTGGTAATATTTGACGATGTTAGCACAGGCATGGTTACCGCCAGACCCATAATGAGGCCCCATGTCCTTTTAAATAGAAATAACCAATAACTGAGATTAATGGAACAGGATACCTGTTTTTGACTTTAACTTGGTTCATCTTTCGATGATCTATGTGGGGTCCTTCCTTTTTTGGCTTAAAAGAACAAAGGACTAGCAGCTGGTGGTTGGGATGCTCTTATGAATATCTTAGTGAGAGCAGTATTTACATATTCTTTCAGGACCGCATCTTCTTTTTGGGTGAGGAAGTACACCCTCCCTTTGGGACTAACAACCCCAGGGAGGAGTTTGATATGGCAATCATAAGGACAGTGTGGCAGCAGAAGCTCTGCCTGTTTATTTTTTATCAAACATGTCCTCCTCCTCCTGGTATTTATTAGGCATACCTGGAGAGACAGACACTACAATATGGGTGGAAGACAGCAAAGCCTGATGTAAAACTGGAACTCTTGCAGTAGCGGTAACAGAAGTCCACATGTCTTCTTAGCCAGTTAATCTATGTATTGTGCAATTGCAGCAATGGGATACCAAAATGATGCCAAATTTCAGTGCTGCAATCAGATCAAAGACAATATTTTCTTGATGTTCTTGGGGAAGAACCAAGAGAATTTCATTGGTTTGTTATAGACAGGGCCAGAGGAGAGCGTGGTAAAATCTATGGCACTGACCAGGTCAAGATCAGGTTATCCACAACAGGAATTCGCAATACATCTGCTAAAGAAATGTCCATGTAATTACCTGTGGCTCCTGAATCCAGTAACACATTGGCTTCATGCTTCTGACCCAGGGATAGCATCCGGTGTGGTCTTTTCATGTATCAGGCTCATCCACGTGCATTTGTCCAGGGATGAGACTTGGAAATACCCAACTTGCATTGAGAGCATTTCTTCTTACGGTCTCGGCAGGCGAGAGTGGATCACTCACCCCTCAATCTTAATTGGTTCTGAAACAGTGTCTCGACCCAGAAAATGGTGTTTAGCATTTCCAGTGGAAGGAGACGTCAGGCCACAACTTGTAGCACTAGGTCTAACAATTCTGGGTATGAGGTGGACAATGCCAGTACCACGGACCTCACTTGAACTCTGGTAGGAAACAACAGCTTTCTTTTGTACAGGCCTTGAAGTTTCAGTGTATTCCAAAACCCCAGATTTTCCCTGCGAAAGGTCCCAGAGTTCCAGATCTCTGGCCTATGCCTAAAAGTGTGTGCTAAAAACATTGTTCATTTTGTCCAACAAGGCCCCAAAGCAAGGGGTTGGTCCAGGTTGCTGCCATACCCAATAAATGGGTGAGAACAAAAGTGCACTTGGTAGTCGCATCCATGAATGATGGTGGTCTACACAAGAATTGCAACACACACTGCTTAATGAAAGTTCAATATTTCTGAGGTTCCCTCAAGAAGCATTCTTGTGGGACCCGACGGAATAGCGTGGGGATGTAAAAGGGAACTTTTGGCCATACAGGCCTGCCAATCTCTACAGAGGACCAAGATGGTCCAAGGTCACCAGATTCTGCATCCACAGGAAGCAGTTGCTGGCCTCCCTGTGTAGTATCTATGTGCTGATTGATAGCAGCATTAACAGTGGTGGTGGTCCTGTAAGCTGTGATTGGTCGCAAGAAGGAGATAGACTCGGAACTTCCATATTGAACTGGTTTGTATTTTAAGAAAATTGAAAACCCTGACTTTCCCTAAGCTATGGTTTTCCCTACCCAAATAAACCAACTAGGGTACTCGACAGTCATTGGTAAATCCAAAAGAAAAGTCTTTTTACTGTCCAAAAGCTAGTCTGATCTGACACTACCACTCACAAAACAACCAAGACACAGGAGAATTACTGCCTTCTCCTGTGGGCTGCTTTGTCAGCTGATTCCGCTAGTAACATATTTTGAGACAGTTCTTGGTTATCACTTTTATCAAGTCGACAAGTTCAACTAGTGGGATCTTCCACTTTTCCTTCTCTCTCTTCACTTGACCTTATGACGTCTTGTTGATTTGATTTTTTCTTCTTAACTATAGCTCTCTTACTTTTTCCTTATTACACAGACTTGGAAGTCTCTCTTGTTTCACTGTCCACTCTTTATCTTGATTACCACAATCAATATTCTTCCAGTTATTCTCCCTCTGCTTCTCAACTTGTGGCTCATAGGGACGAGGATGAGTAATCCTAGGATGATTCTCATTCTTCTTATGAGTTTTTGCCTCACTGGGATGAGTATGAGTAAACCACTGAGGAGTCGTCTCTTCCTGTGAACTGGTGCCCCACTGGGATGAGTATGGGTTACCCTGTAATGGTACTCACACTTCATATAAAGTTGTATCTCACTGGGTCTAGTATGCGTACTCCATTCATTATACTCAGTAGTTCCACTTTCCTGGTTACTTTTTTGATTCAGGGATGGTGTCACTGGGCCTGCAGCTCCAAAATATCTTGTGTTTCTTCCTGTCAGGATGACTTTTTTTCACCCGTGCTTCGCTCTTCTTTTGGCACGTTCATCGGTGCTTCTCTGCAAGTAGTTTTGGCATCAGTGAGACACTTCCCTGTGTCTCTGGTGAAGACACCATCTCCGACTTGGTCCTTCCTGAGACCTTGTTCCAAACCTTTGGCGTCCATCAGCTTCACTCTCTTGGAGTGCTACTCTGGCACTTTTACACGCAAACTTCCCTTCAGCATTGGAAGCCATGCTTCCCTGTTTTCTTCAGCTTTGTTCCAACAGCTGAATTTGAACACCTGGGCTTCTCTATCCCTCTCATGTCTCCTCCCCTTGGTGGTATGATGGTGCACTGTGTGAGAAACCAAAGATGGCCAGGGCATGGCTATCGCCTTTGGATCTAGACCCTAGGGGTGGACCAGTGCAGGAGGATCACCTTGGTGAGGGATCTTTGGCTAGTGGGGGTAAGACAACCGATGGTGAGACACGCTATCCCCCCTTTCCCATGCCCATACCCTATCCTATTTTATAGGATTCTCCAACTTCCCAACCCCCCTTCACTTCACAAACACATGGTCGAGGAAGAGGGCGACAGAGTAAAGATGCTAACACTTACATATATCATTGGACATGCACCATTAATCAGGTCAGGCAAAGTCCATCACTTGACGTTAATCACATTCATCTGATATCCATTAGCTCCCCCCACATGGATAAAAGGCGAAACATAGGGACCCACTAAGCAAGATGAGACATGAGAAGGAGCAGATCTCCCAGGCGAAGGCGTACCTACTGAAGCAGGATGATCGATCGAGGGACCAGTGAAGAGGGTAGGGAAACCCTGAAAGTCCCTGCAGGGGGGTGTTGCCTATGGGAAATCCAAATCCTAGACAAGAAGCCTGCATTGTGTGTCAAGGATGCCAGCGACCCTCCTAGGTGAACAACAGATGGGGAGGTGAGTCCAAGCCTGTGGCATCTATCTTGACTCGTAAATCAAAGCCGCAGAGAAAAGAATAAAATGCACACACCTGGTGAGTTAGCAAAAGACATGAAAGGCTGGTTTGTGTCTAGGAAAGATTGAAGCCGCAACAGTGTATCTCACAATTGAAGGTTGCATGCATGCTGATGAGATGCAAAAGAAACTCTAAAGTTACCGATAACTGTGAAGTCAGTGATATAGAGTAGCAGAGTGGTCAGGTGAAAGGAAGTAGCCCACTCGAAAGTCTCTGCAAAATGTTTGATGTGAACAAACTCTGAAATGTCAATGGTCAAGATTAATCTTGTTGAAAGGGGAAGTTAAAATGTGATTGCTTTAAGAGAAAGATCTCTTTGAACTTTGCTGATTGTGTTATGGAACTACCAAGACCAAGAGACACTGGGGCAAATACCATATGGAAGAGATTAAGTGAAAGTTGAAGTGGTTCTGTGGAGGTCTATGGAAAAGGCCTTGCACATTTGAAAGCCTTCGACATCAGTGAAAGGTCGGAGCCCGACCGAGAGAGACCTGGAATATCAAATTAGAAAGGGGTAGGGAACCCCTAACAAATGTGAATGAAGTTTGGGCAAGTGCTGTGATTGCGAGGTCCCAGCCCGACTGAGGGAGACCTATGTGACGTTGAATCAGGTACATTTTGTGTTGAAAGGTCCGAGCCCATCAGAGGAAGACCTACGTGAACTTTTGTTGAACTGTGAAAGAACTTTTGGAAAACTGGAAAAGTGACTTTAATGTGGAAGGCCAAGCGGGCCTCTACCAAAGTTTTGATCTGCCTGTTTTGACAAGCTGCGCCAGAGTGTGTAATCCTGTTTACAGGGTTCGCCTTACTCTGTGCTGTCCAATGTGGGGAGGAAAGATGACTCAGCCACCTTAATCTTTTATGTTATAACACCGTCTTTTCTTTGCATACACATTTCCCTTTACACACTTTTTGTATAAGAGATAGGGTAGGCATAACATTTTGTTAGTATAGGCCATTTTGATTTGACAAAGACTGACTAGGACTGTGTTTTCTTTATTATGTCATGATAGAGACTACTCCCATCATATCTATAGGGCAAAGTAGGAGTTTTTACAAACCTCAAGATTTTAATAAAGGTTTTGAAATCTATAACTCTTGTGTCATTGTCATGCTTGTGATGCCATGCCTCCCTTACAACTGGGACTTCCCTTATGTAGCACTAGATCCATTTGTTTGTGTTTTACCTGTACTCAGTATCACTTCAATGGTTTTCTTCATCCATTCTCAATGGCTATAGACAACCCAATATACCCTTTTACAGCTGGGAGACTGGGATGAGTACACAGACAAGATTGTACATATTTCAGAGGCCAGCCTTAATAAACCAGGTGAAGTCCTGTCCTCTCCGACCACTGAAGCAGTAAAGAACTGATGGGATTGTCATCTGACAAGAAGGGAAAAACAACATTCAAGCTCCCCAGCAGCAATGGAGACCATTCAATAAATTAAGTTGGTCCTGCATGCAACATGATCCATGTGGACCTGCCCAAAGATGTGTGTCTTCGGAGTAGGCACACTACAGCTGGCAATTGATGCTGGCACTGATGCCAATTGGGGAGGCTGGCGGTTGGGGGGGGGGGGTAAAGGGGTTTGGCCACAGGGAGCTAAATGTTGATTCCATGCTGCACCATAACCTAGTTTGAGGTTGGACTCTCCTACTCACCACCACTGAAGGTATCAGTGATGGTGGCTGTATGGTCACTAGCCTCTGATGACACATGTTCCTCGCACACCATGTGGCATTGCCATGCTTTGCCACTTTTCTCCTGCCACTGCATAGTTTAGTTTAGTTTCTTGATTTATACTGCGCGCCGAACCCTGAGGTAACTGGGTGCCAGAGACTTAGACAACAACAACAGGTTACAAGAAGTTACATATTATGCAGGCATGGATCGCAGCAATAAGTGCATGTGACAAGGTTACAGGGTGGTCGCAGAGAAGGTACATGTAGGAATATAATACAGGTAAAATACAGAGATTGGTCAGACACGTGAGCAATTCTTGCTAGCAAGCCAAGACTTTGTTTTAGCTTTAAAGGTCCAGAACAACAGTTCAATTCTAAGGGTTGGGGGCATAGCATTCCATTGTTTGGCCTCTAGAAATGCAAAGCTGGAGCCCCCTGCCCCACTTTTTTTAGGTTGAATTTAGGGATGGTGAGGCAGTACGTGTACATTGACCGGGTTGGTCTATTTGAAAGCTGTAAATTGAATTTATCTGCCAAGTACTTGGGGGCAGTGTTTGATAGGCATTTGTGGATAATGACAAGTGATCTCAGGGTAATTCTGTCCCGAACTGGGAGCCAGTGGGCATCCTGTCTGAAACTCGATATATGAGCAAGCCGCGGAATGCTTAGAGCCGCTCTGAGGGCGTTGTTTTGCAACACCTGGAGTTTGTTTAAGTTGCGCTCTGAGTTGCCTAAGAAGAGGGTATTACAATAGTACATTTTTGATAATACAAGTGCCCTCGCTAGAGTGATGCAACTCGTCGGTGAGAGGAATGCTTTGCAAGCATTGATAAGCTTGTTTGTGTATACTGTGGATGAGGCAGTGGCGTTCACTTGCTTTTTTAGCGAGAGGGTAGAGTCAAGGTATACCCCCAGTGTTTTGATCTCTTTGGCCACTTTGATCAAGTTTCCATCAATGTTGATGGAGGCATAGCGCGGGTCCATTTTGTTGAGGCGAGAATGGGAGCCGACTAGGAGAAGCTCAGTTTTCTCGTCATTGAGGCAGAGGCTGTGTTTGGCCATCCAAGCCTGAATTTTAAGGTATAGGTCATTAATCAGTTTGGAGTCCTTTTCGTAGCATCCTGACAATGTGATGAGTATCTGGGTATCATCAGCATAATTTGTATATGTGACACACAGATTGTCAAGGCGGTCGAACAGGAGCTTTGAAAAGATATTTTATAGGGTTGGTGATAAGCATGAGCCTTGAGGGACTCCGCAGTAGATAGGGATAGGGTCCGCTGAGGCCAAAAGTGGGAAGACCCTCGTGGTTCGGCTAGAGATGAAAGATTGTACCCAGGCTGTGGCCTCAATAGAAAAGGTGGCTGCTGATACCAGGTGCTCGGTGAGGATCTGGTGGTTGACGAGGTCGAAGGATGCCGATAGGTCGAGCAGCAGAAGTATGGCTAGTTTGCCATTATCTTTCGCTTTGTCCATCTGAATTTTTAGTTCCAGAAGGGCAGTTTCAGTGCCGTGCCTGAAGCCCGATTGTCTGAGGCCCAGGAGATTGTTATCTTCCAAGTGTTTCTGTATTTGTAGCTAGGCTACTCTGTCTAAGATCTTAAGGATGTAGTGGACAGTAGTGATCGGTCTATAGTTAGAGGGGCTTTTTGGGTCCAGAGTAGGTTTTTATAGTAGGGGCATGACCCATGCCTCCTTGAGGCTGCTTGGTACTGAACTAGTTTTGAAGGAGGAGTTGATTAGGGCTGTCATGAAGGGGGCCAGTTCGCTTCTTCTTCCCACAGTCCTCTACATTGCAGAATACTACAGACTTTTCTCCAAGGACACTGTTGAGTGTTCTGGGGTTCAGAACACCACTCCCCAGGGCTCCTCCTGGGTTTCACTCTCCACCATGGCAGGAGCAGGAAGAGACTCTTCCACCACCACCTCTTTATTTCTTTCTTTTATTTATTTATTGGTCATTTAAATAGTGCCTTTACACTTAACAAGCGTTTCAAAGCACTCTAATGCAGGGAGGGTGAGAAGAAGGATTAACATCCTTAGTAGGCATCAGTATATTCAGAGTGGGCAAGTGCTATGTGTTTAGTGGTACTATGTGTTTGTCCTAGGTGTGTATGTACCTCTTTATGTACATGCTCCTCTTCCTACCCCTGTGATGTATCCACCACCTGCTGTGGTACTGCCTGCGGCTGGTTTTCTCCATGATCCCCCTCCTGTAATTCCCTCTCCTCTTCTGCAGCTTTACACTCCCCCAGCTGGGAGTAGACAATTGTGTCTTCTATGCACTCTCGCAGTCAGAACCTAAACCAAACATCTCCTACAGGGGGTTTGCTGTGGCCACCCCTTCTCCCATGACTAACATACATGCCGCCTCTTGCATTGCATCATTTTTGGTGCCCACATGAGCCAGCACCCCTTCATCGGGGCCTTCTTTAAAAGTCATGCCTCCTGTTCCACTCCTGAGGCTTCTCCCAATGCCTCAGTCTCTCCCACTGACTCAGAGGATCAGTGGCGCTGTGTGGCCCAGCGTTATAATCCATCACCCACAAGAAACACATCGTTTCTCCCTCCTATAGATTTTGGACTAATCCTCCTCATCTTGTGAGAGAAAATGCAGCTTCTTTACCTATTTCCCCAGGCGTCTTACTTTCCACTGCTAGCATCGCAGCTGGTGAGCTATTCAAACTGTCCCAGAGACCGGAAACCAAGAATTTGTGAACCGGAGAATCCAAAAGCGTGCGAGAACCATCCCAACCTCAAGTAGATAAATAAGTGGACAAACAGTGGAGCAAATAAAAAAATACAACAATACAACCACTACAACCTACGATAGAATACAATGCATTACAATGCAATACAAACAGAGAGGTTTGGAAAGTGTTTTTTTTTTCGTTTTTTGCGGTTTTGGGCAAAGAAATGGGTGTAAAACATTTGTTTTTCAATTTAAGTTTTATAAATGGATACAAAAGGAAAACAATACAAGAGGAAAAGGAATTTTGTTTATTTATATAAAGGGGAACTAACACACACAAATAATACACACTGAACAAATACTTAGACGAACAAGGACAGAAGAATGGCTTCAAAAACACTAAACCGTAGGATACTAAACAAAGCAGCAACATCAAGCAGACAATACTCCTGCAAACTCCTCCAAATACTTCTTAAAACTCTTCAAAATCACCCCCCGCCCCTGCAACATTGAATCTGCTTTATATAACACATTACACCCACAGTCTAGCAAAACAAACACAGTAACAGGAAGAGAACAGGGCCTTAAATGGGGGGCCAAGCTTCCTATAGGAGATTCGTGGTTTCTGATTGGCTACACAAACATCAGCTGAGTGGCCAGTTATTTAACACTGGTCTGTTTTTGAGACGTTTGTCCAGAGAGTACCATTGTAGTGGTAACAGAATGTATAGGATATCACAAAAAACAACATGATTTACAAAAGTTGCACGAGCAATCTGTGCAAAACTGCAACTAATGAAATCTTGAAACTTCAATATGGCACTTTAAGGATGTATCACATCAAGCAATTAATGACTCGTTTGGCTTTCTCTACAATGTACATATGAACATGTCAAACTTTCTGCATGGACAGCACAATATAACTATTGATTACCAGGAAGCAAGAACAAATTAGAGCTAGTGGACCTAAGCATGTGCTCCATGGGAAAGTTGAGACTTTCTGGGGAGTTCACCATGCTCCGTTTTGGATACCTGTGGGATTTCCCGAGTAACAAATCTGACCAAGGGTTTTAAGGCGTGGTTAAGGGATTGGCAACCAATCTCAAGTGCCAAAATTCAAGAGGGAAGTTCGACCAGCCAATCAGAGGTTCTGAGGCATTCTAAAACACATGTGATATCTTAGAAAAGCTAGCTTCTTGCTTTCTTTGTGGATTTTGTTTGGTTGCCAAGATAGTAGCAGACATGACAGGCTAAAAACCGGTGGTTTTGGAGAACTTTTGGCAATTTCAGGAGAGGTTTGGAGCATTTTGGAGAAGAATTTTAGTGGTATTTTAGTTTTTGCTTAATCTATGTGTTATCGCCTTACGGAAGTTGTGGTAGAGGGACAGTCAACCAAGGAGTACCTTTAAAAATTAGTTGAGTACCTTAACCATGGATTTCGCAGAAAGTACAAGGTTCTCAAGGAGCATCAGAGAGATATAGCCATAAAGGTGCAGGGGAATAAATGAGGGGAGAGCAAAGAAGGAGCGGGAGGTGGTGGTGAAGGAAATGGAAGTTCACCAGGCAGGAGAGCTAGGGATGGTTTCCCTAAAGATGGCTGTGCAGGGGCTAAGATGGGCTCAAGCTTTCCTCAAAGGGCTAAAGTCAAGACAGAAGACGTCTGCGCCCATGGCATCATTGCCCATCTGGTCCTGGGCGTGGGACTACTTCAGCTTGCTGGAGGGTGTGGCTGTCAGGGGGAGGCAGGCAGTGTAACATGCAACCTCTGCTAGAAGACAATTCATCAGTCTTTAATCAAAGTAAGGGTGTTGTGGCCACCTCCTCAATGTAAAAGCACCTTAGGCAGTGGCACTAAAGACTTGGCTCTTCACCAAACTGGCGCCCTACTGGACTCTCTTACTGTTTTACAAGACTATGTTTCAGCCTGCATGTAACTGGTTCACAACAGCACCCAGAGGGCTGAGGCGCTTTAGAAATGCAAAAATAAATACATAATATTTAAGCAGCACCTATCAAGTGCCACAAAGGCAGCTAGTGCAACACCTTCTCACAGTGGTGATAGTGGCCACAAAGGAGCATGGGCTAACACTCTAGCTCAAAAATGGTCATGCTATAGCAAGTGACCTCCACCACCAGTCCATATGTCTTCCTGACCCTTCCATGATTAGCCTTACGCAGCCTGACCCGGTAGCATCATTGACGAGCAGTACAAAGATTGTAGTGCCATTTGTGCAGAAGAGGCAACACAATGCGGAGTGAAATGAAGACACAAACTGCATGCGTGGCTTATTCTCTGTCAGTCAACCTCTTCTAAACGTCTCGGTCAGGAGGATAGTGAAAAAGGGTACATGGTGCACAATGTTAGTGCAGATAAAAGGGTTTAGTTGATTCCCAGGTTGGTAGAATAAAATAGGTTGACAGAGAACCTCCAGTTTGCGTACACTGTTTTATGTTTTAGAGAGTTTCTCTGCTGACTGCTGGTTGGTGGAGGCAATAATATAAGGCAGAGTCACCACTGAATCTAATACTTATTTATTACAGTAATGTGAGACAGTGTAAATATAAACTTTACACATAATACAAATACAAGTACAAAATAAAAATTAATTGAAAAAATCTGATAATATAAGTAAAACAAGATAGGTTAAAATAACCTCTTTTAGATTAAAGAACACCATCGATAGATCAGTTCAATTAATTTTTCTAATATACATTTATATTAATTATTCAAGGTAATAGCCAACTCATTGCCCAATTTAAAAGTTTAAATATAATCCACTTGTCCGAAGCTAACGCCATATACAGATAGCCCTCCCAGGTGTTATTCACATCAAATCATTTTGGTACGACCAACCCACTTAAGACTGTATATTACTGAGAACTTAGGTAGGCTAGATGGTAATGCCTAAAGATTTTTCGATTTTCAGCCATACACTATACATAGCTATATGTGTTTTTATGCTGGTTGAGTTTAGGCTATGGTAGCAAAACCAAGGTTCCGCTAGGTGCTCCAAGTTGTGGACCAAGTTTCCATAGCATAATTCATAGGTTTTAGCCAAAGTCGGACAGGCTGTAAGTAAATGCATGGCATTTTCATTAATAGAGATGTTTTTGCATAGGCGACAATATCTTTCTTGAGGCGACAAGTGGATATCAATCCACTTGTTAGCTAACACCGGTAGGCAATCGAGTCGTAGCAAGAGAAGAAAACGTCAGAGTCTACTGGACGGACTTAAGTTCATATACATCTGTGGTTTCAGAAATGTGTATAGTCTGTTTCGTACAAATTGGTATTTTGTAAGTTTGCTCAGATGCTCATAATTCTCTAGCCAGTCCCACAGGCCTATCCGTTTTGACAGGCCTTTCTTTGATATATCGTAGGTGCCTCTCAATGCGGGAACCCAGCCAATCTCTTTATATAAACTTTCCATCTGATCTTTTAGGAGGTAGATCGTCGACTCCCTAGTCATTTCTTGACACAAGAATCTCAGTATGAAGTTCGAGGGTTGATTGGTCATCTTCAGATGCATATCCGCTCTTCTTTTAAGTACGATTGCTTTTAGGGAGGTTAACCCCAGTTCCAACCTGAGGATCGCCATCGGGAAACATTGGGGAAGCCCCAGTATCCTCCTCCAAAATGTACCTTCTATGACTGGGAGCCAGCTTAGATTGATGTTCAATAGTGCGTCCAGGCCATAGGTAACCATAGGTACCAATATCTGAATGTATAGCTGGCGCACTCCCCACATAGTATAACCACAGTTTTTGATGGCAAATCGGTGTATTAATGCTGTTAATTGTGCAGCTCTGGTGGTTCGTGTCTGTATACAAGTCAAATATTCGCCTATGGCATCTACCTCCACACCCAAATAGTTGTATGTAGGGGTATATTGTATGTCTGTCCCCTGCATAACTAGTTTAGGTCTAGGACATTTTTTTGCTGAAAATACCATTAATTGGGTTTTTTCGCTGTTGATGACCAAATCCTCGTTGTTGGCGTATTCCCAGAGCGCACAGGCCGATCTGGAGAGTCCACTAAATGTGTGATCCATAATGATCAGATCATCTGCATATGCAAGCACTGAGCAGTGCTCAGAACCAATCCGCGGAGGGCAATTATGTACTACAGAGACCGCTATGGGAAGGTCATCCGGGAATAAATTGTACAGGAAAGGAGCTGTGACACAGCCCTGTTTTACTCCTCGATTCTGCCATACTCGGCAGTCATATGGCCTTGGGAATCCAACTTCAGTTTGGTCGAGGTGTTTAGATGTAAAGCTCTCAGATAGTAGATGAGTTCATCAGGGCAACCTAATAATTTTAGTTTTAGCCAAAGTTTTTCGCGAGGGACGGTGTCAAAGGCCACTCAGAAGTCTATAAAGAGGGCATACAGAGGGGGTTCCCCACGCTTTTTAGCTCTCGTCCTCAGTAGATCAAAGATCATCAGGTTCATGGTGGTAGTGTAGCCCTTCCTGAATACACTTTCGAAGTGATTGAGTATTCCAACTTTGTCTGCCCACATCTCCAATTTTCCCAGGATCAGCGACGCAAATAGCTTCCCTATACAATTCAACATTGATAGCAGTCTGTAGTTTCCAGGTTCCGGTCTGTTTCCTCTCTTGAAGACAGGAATAAGTATGGAAGTTTGCCACGAGGCTGGGATATTACCAGTCTCCAATATTTTGTCAAGTAGGATCTTTATTAAGCTGGCCCAGAATTCAGGATTGCTTTTCAAGACAACATTAGCTAGACCATTGGGTCCTGGTCCTCTTGATGATTTTAGAGATTTAATTTTGCCAAGGAGTTGCTCTTTAGTCACAGTGAATGGTTTTGCAAAAGGGGCACGTTCATCAATACCTTGACATTCCGGCGCTAATGGAGTATTACGTTTAGCTAAAAATTCAGTCCATTGCTGAGCGCCTATCGGGTTGACCATTATATGGTTAGTGGGGCCCCTAACTTCGTTCAGGATGCCCCATATATTTCTTGTATTTTTAGAGCATACAACTTGGACTATTTGTTGCCAGCGACTTAGCTTCTCAGCTCTTCTCTTTGTCTTAATCCAAGCATGATATGTATTCTTAAGCTTTCTTTGCTGGGTTGCAAAGAGTTAAGATGTAGGAGCATCAGTTTTCGCTTTACGGATAGAAGTCTTAAAAAGCGCGTGGCGTCTCTAATGCTTTCATCAACAGGCATGGTCTTCTTTCCTTCTTGGATCATTGCTTTGATAGAGGTAGTGGCGTGTGACGATGCAAAGGCAGCAATCCATTCTTCAATATCGTTAGCAGTATATTTACTAAACGCTTGGATGTCATAGAGCAAAACATCTTGTGCTGAGTAGGCTGCATTATTGATATTTTTTGTGTGCCAGAATATATGGGTGGCAGCTTGATTTGTTGTCAAATTCCCCATGGGTCTAGGACTTGGAATTTCCCAGTCAGCTGCAAAAGTCAGAGTTAGTAGACTATGGTCGCTCCAATCATTTGGGGTAATCTTCAGATCTTTGACTCTGCCGGCGATATTTGGACTTACAAATATGTAGTCCAAAGTACTGGTTGCAGAGACATTGCGCCAAGTATAATTACCAGGATAATCACTTTGCGTTCTCCCATTAATAACTTCCAAGTCCCAGTCGGAGGAGAAGTGTCGCCAATTTGAACCTTCAGGATCTTCTATATCATGCAGCATTTGACCCTTTGGTTGAAGTAAGGGATTGACAGTGGTACCCTCCGATCCTTTTATATGGCAATTCAAGTCACCCGTGAAGTTATTCCCCGGTGTCTGTACTTTATGCCCCTTAGGTAGGGTGGGAGCAGCAGAGATTTTACCAGTGAAGGAATCACCTTACGGGGGCAGCTAAGATCTTGCATTTCTGGGTCAGCATCAATCTCGATGTCTACCACCAACAGGTCTTGTTTATAGCATCGCATCAATTGAGCGGTCGCTAAAAATTTACAGTGAATCGCTGAAACATTGGGATTGGTAACTTGAAGTGGCTCCACGTATTCAACGTCTGCGAAGCTAAGGACACGGAGTTGAGGGGCTGAGTGAAGCCTTGTCATCAGAGCCGATCTTGTAAGCCAGTTTCGCTCATGTTGCTGATACAGATTCTTGATAATGCATATGCGGTTGTTTGAATATGGAGTTTGAAGAGCCTCATTGGTGTTGACAGAATTAGGGACACTCAATGGCAAAGGAACCCTAATTGGATCCTTATTTGGGGTCGAGGAAATCTTCTCCGAATCGTTGTTGATTTGGGATGATTCAAGGTCTAATGTGTCTTCTTCTCCACATATGGACTCAATCACATTGTCAGGAAGTAGCCAGCTTGTAAGAAAGCCTGGTCCCTTGGCTTTCCGTTTTTGCGCTATGGTTACTTTTTTTTTTTTTTTTAAGGTTTTGTCGCAGGAGCAGTCGCAGGCAGAGGAGAGGCTATCACGCAAGTCTTTTTGTTCATGGCTGCTCTCCTAGCCAATCTTTGTTGTTTGCGTGAAAAATGTGCTGCTGATTTATCAGCGGGTTCAAATATAGGCACTGGGTCGGCAGCGGGGTCGGCTGCGGCTTGTGTAGGGCTGTTATCCTCCGGCCTCGGGATCCGATTTTCTTCTGCATCCAGGCTATCTTTGACTCCTTTTGCTGCAAAAGTAAGAGTGGTCTCGAGAATGCGCCCACACAGTTTCAGGAGAATTTTCAAAGCAAACTGAAGTGAGGCCACTGAGGATTGTAATTCAGCTAAGGTGGGTGTGCTTGAGATGGACGCTCTACTTGTTGCGCTAATGCTTCTGAGTGCGCAAGGCTCCTGGAAAGGAGCAAAGTTAGGGGATGCAGATAATCTTTCAGCAGGTTCCCTCAGGGAGAATGGTGCACTTGATTGAGGGGGCTACAAGTTATTACCTGAAAGGCGCGGCTGAGCTGGAGTCATAGCCCTCTGCATTGACAAGCAGAGGTTCAGGAGAGAGTTATTATCTATGTTGCCATAATTTGTAGCATCTTGAGGTGCCATGGCAATATTGCTCAGTTGTTCCACTCCCTCTGTTGCAGTAGGGTGTTCCTCTCCCTCTGTTGTAGTAGGGTTTACTTCAGGAAGAGCGTTAGGTGGAAAAAAATCAGTAATTGCTCCTTTGGGGAGAGGTTCTTTTCTTTTTAGTTTAGCTTTGCCCATTGTGCTGTTTATTCCACCGAAGGAAGATTTATTATTAAGTTTCCGGAGATTGTAATTGGATCACTGACCGTGCTTCTGAAACGGCATATAGTATGCACAATTGGGCAAGCACAATCAATTAGTAGCTCGAGTCTAAGGGGTTACCTTCGGGGTGGCTTCTACAGAGGCAGAAAAGCCCTTCTTTACCTTGTCCGGAGAGTTGATATCTGCGAGACCCCACGTTCAGATCCACTTGCTAGAGCCAGTCGATAACTGTCTTATCCGTAGAAGGGCATCCGTGATCAAAGGGCAAGCCCCACAGTCTCACGGCTAAACCCAGACGTTGGTGATGGGAGGGTGGAGTCTCCAGTAATAAGGTCTATTGTAGAGCCTTTGTTTTAGGCTGGGGTTATAGAGTAGATCTGCCTGGTGAACCACAAAAAGGGGACACCTTGTAAATTACAACTATGCTTCTCCGCTGTAGAGGTCTTACTTCACCCAGTGCCGCTATCTATGGAAAGCGGGGTACGGCTGAGGTATTATGGAGCTAAGAAATTATATGCAGCAATCCAGGATCAGTGTAGCTTAAATTCGCACTATACATGTGAAAGGGGCGACATACAGACTATAGACAGAAAAGTCTGTCTACCACCTTTCAGCCGCTCGGGGGGAGGTTGGAGGCAGTGTCTAAGGCTGCTTGGCAGAGGGAAACAGGGGTAAAGCAAGGAGGGCGCTCTTTACCTTAAGAGCTCTATGTTCTGTGTTCTGTTCACAGCTCTGCACACGTGTCAAAGGCTCCCGGCAGCAAACAGCAGACAGCCCCCTCCATCTACAACGGCTGTTAGCTCCCGCAGCTCCCTTTTGTGGCATGGTCCTTCTTTCTCCCTCCTCACCCAAGCCCCTTGGCAGATGCAGGGACTCGCAGGGACTCGCGGCTCGCGACTGGCGAGCGCAGGGTGGAGTAAGGTAGAGCTGAGCAGCACGCGCGGAGCCGGCACCCGGAACCCAGCACCCAGCTCACTCACTATTCTCTGTAGAACAGAGAAGCTGGGGGACTAGAGGAAAGGACATCTCAGAACGCGTAAAGGACTGTCAAGCCACACCGTATTCTCTCAGTCTCTCAGTCTCAGACTCAGAACGGCCGCTTCTGACAGATTGCTATCCTAATCCTAATCGAATATTGGTGTTATCTGGTCTGAATAAAACGTCAAGAATCCAAAACTATTTAAAGGATATTGGCCCCCATTATGAGTGTGCCTGTCCGGGGAAAATGGCAGTAAAATGGCTGGTAATACGGATCTGGCATTTTTCCCAGACCGGCACACTCTGACTTTGCTGGTAGGGGCAGTGAAGTACTGGGAGGCCTGACCTGCTAGGAGTTCAGGCCACCACCGGCAAATAATTGTCCCTATCACCAGCACCACTACTACCGGTGCCGTTGATAGAGGCAAGCCCATTCCATGGTATCCTACTGGACTCGATGTAATGGGAATTTACCGCTGTTGCCGGCACCCGTAACATCCCAGTAACACTGGGATATTAGGCAAAGGTAAGGCGAGTCTCCTGGTAACCCGCTGGTAGAACTGGCAGACTCATAATGACGACCATTGTGTGGCTGCGATGGTTGGTAAGGTTAAATACATTGGACTTAGCGAGTGGCTCCTGTAGCTGGGAGAGCCGAAAAAAGTGTTTACAAAGGAAAAACTAAAGACTTACTTTTTCAGTGCACTCAACAACCACTGCCAAAGTCAAAGTCTCCACTACCTTTCCTATGCCACTCCATCCATGTGACAGTCGATGACTCTCACACAAATCATAATTATCTCAGGAATTTGTACGACCAAGCAATGTCTGTAGATGGATCTTGTAGGTCTTTCTGAGATGTGATTTTTTAGTTTGTCTGCGAGGTAACTCGTGCAACGCTCGAAAGACATTGATGGGCAAGGTAGAGAATTTTGAAGTTGTTTCTGTCCTTGACTGTGAACAAGTGGGCTGCTTTTCTAGCATCAGATCTATGGTCCTGTTTTCCGATGTCAAGGAGAGCTCTGAGTACATTTTTTTGGGTTGTTTGTAGTTTGCCGAGGTTCTTCTCAGAAGTGCCACACAGTAAGGAGTTACAGTAATCAATTTTCGAGCCTACCAGTGCCCGGGCAACTTCCCAGCGATTAGTCATAGAGAGGAAGAGTTTACTGGCTTTGATCAATTTGATAGCATATCTTGATGATGATGCAATATGGTTGACCTGGCGAGCCATAGTTCGAGAAGAATCGAGGTAGACCCCAAAGGTCTTGACAGAGGGGGCAACAGATATCGTGTGGCCATCAATAATGAAGGATTTGTACTCCTGGGGTAGGTTCTTCAAGTGGGCAGAGGGCCCAATGAGTAAAAGTTCAGTTTTTTCGTCATTGAAACAGAGGCTGTGTGTGGCCATCCAAGATTGGATGGTTTCATAAATTTCATTGATTCTGAGCATGTCTGTCCTGTGGTCACCGGTGAGGGCGATAAGAATTTGAGTGTCACCAGTGTAATTTGTGTACGATATTCCCAGGGCATTGAGGTGTTCAAACAGAGGCTTGGTGTATACATTGCACAAGGTGGGGGATACGCAAAAGCTCTAGAGTATCTGTTCAACAGGAATGAGGTCATCCATTTGGTGGCTTCAGGGGAGAAATAGGCAGCAGAGGTCAGGGCTTGGCAGTGGATCTTATGGTCTATGAGGTCAAATGCTGCTGACAGGTCAAGGAGTAGGAGCAGGGAGAGTGCCCATGTCGTTGGCATGGTCAAGCTGTTTTTATAAATCAAGGAGTGCTGTTTCAGTGCCATGTTTCGGGTGAAAGCCTGATTGGCGGGAGCCTAGGATGTGTCATGGTGCGTGCTCCCAAAACCATGGAACTAATGGGCCCACCCCATTCATTGACACCCAATAGGGCTTATCAAGCCCTAAAGGAGAGTCCCAGAACCTCCTGGACTCAGTCGTTGGCGCCAGGCTCATAAGATGGTTTGACCCATATGTACTACTTACTCAGCCTAATGAGGCTGAGCCTTTTTGTATATCCAGGGCGTGACCGAGGGACTACTTTATCTGAAAGGCAGGGTGTGGTAAAGGGACTATTTGCCTGGAACTACTTGCAAGGCTATTTAAGCCACACCCTGCAGGCAGAACACGCTTCGCGTTATTATGCACTCCTGCAGCGTAACGCTCACTGTGTCTGCTCTGTCCTCGAGCTTCTACAGCCATGCCCGTTCTGAGATTTCCATCCATCGGTGCCTGAAAGAAGAAAGAGAGAAGAACAGGTGTTATTACAGTGACAAAGGCCTTACCTGCAATTCTCATCCACCGGTCTCGCCTTCAGCTGATCTTCGGGTTGCCGTCCTTGTTGGGATGAGGACATCCACACAGGCCTCCAATACTCACCCGCGCATCTGCATTCCTCCGGAATACGTCGGAGCGGTTCTTCCATCCATCATCCTGGGGCCGCGCCTGCATAGAAAGAACAGAAAACAGCAGTTTAGTCGCGCACAAAGCAAAAACGAACAATTATTCAGACATCCAGCGCCACTCACCCGCGCTAATACTCACCTGGAGATAACTTGCCCAGCATCCTAGGAGAGTCAAATCTTCATCCAAACCTCCGTACGAATCTGCACCAAAGACAAAACACGTTTAAACCTTGGGAAATAAAGACATTGAGTACCTATACCAAGCATCCATTGGCATAGAGACTTACCTGCTTAATCCAGATATTCCAGACACCACAACAGCCACTCTGGACCAGTGAAGTAACTGTGTCAGGGGAAAGTCTGAGTTTACTGCGCCCCTGCTGAAAGTCAAGCCGGACGGAGAGCCAACCTCACAAAACTAAAAGGTGAGCCAGAAGAGGAGTTGGACATCGGGAGGTTGAAGGAGGTGGGACCAATCCAGCCCCCCACTCAAAAGCTAATATCTTGTTTCAACATTGCAGACAAACGCCTCCTGGGGTGATAACAGGGGAGAGGACATCATCATACCACCAGAGCTATGCCAGTGCAGACATCATTCGTACGGCAACGTGCTACACCCCGTGGAGACCAGCTGAGCGTGACAGATGTGGTGGTGTTCTAGGAAGGCTTGTATTTGTGTGTATGCCACTGTATCCATGATTTTGAGGAGGAAGGGGACTGTTGCGATGGGGTGGTATTCCTTGGGGGAGGGTGGGTAGAGGGTTTTTTTTTTTTTAGGAGCTGTGAAATTCAAGATTCCTTCAATGCAATTGGGACAGAGCAGGCTGTGAAGGAAGAGTTGATGATTGCGGCAATGAGAGGCAGTAAAGGTTCACAGCATTCTTTGACCAGGGATGCCGGGAATGTGTCCCCCTTACAGCAGGATGGTTTAAGCCCTGCAATGGTGTTTGCGAGGGCACTGATGCTGATAGGTTGGAACATAAATGGAGTTATGTTCTCACAAGCTGGGCAAGGTGGGTGGCAAGCCATTGGTAGAATGGTTTCTTTCGCTTGTATTTTAGATTGAAGCTGCGTGATTTTGCCTGTGAAAGTGTCTTGGATCTTATTACACCAGGCATTGTCTTTGAGGGTGGAATCCGGTGGGTAAAGGAGGGGTTGCTACCGCATGGAGAGGAGTTTGCATGAGCTGGATGCAGCGTTCGTGATTGTTTCATTGTAAATGGAGGCTTTGGAAGTAAGGATAAGCTGTTTGTATTGGTGCAACAGCTTAGTGAGGTGGCTCTTATTGGTAGGAGTGGGTGATTTGTGCCAGGTAGTGTCAGACGTTCTCTTTGCAGCACGTGCATTGCGAAGGTCCGGGGTGAACCAGGAGTTGCAGTGGATCTGGTTCTTAGATTTCTTTGCTTTGAGAGGTGCGAGGTGGTCGATGGCATTGTTTAGCAGGGTGTTGCAGTTGTTCACTGAGGCAGTTGGGTCATGTGTAGGGGGGGAGGCAAGTAGATGAGCCGGATAATATTCATGCTGGTCAAGTTGCCTGCACTGCGGACCATGATGGTGCTAGCTGGAGCGGCTGGCTTGGTAAATTAAAACTATCATCTCTTTGTTGAATCTTATAAAAATGGAGCAAATTATGATCCTGTTACCCCATCTAAATATTATCTTGCTCCTCTTAAAGCTGTCCCCCTTGCCACAGCGTGTCACTCTGATGGTAGAGAATCAGAAATCATCAATCCTGTCTGTGGGGATCTACATTGATGTTCTCTAAATGCCCGAATCACATTCATCATTGGCTGTGTGGACAACCAGATAATTCACCCAAGTTATTTGCATTCCTCTTCAACAAACTCTACATTGCAGAAGCATTTCTCCTCACTCAAGCATACCACACATCAATAAATCTAACACCAAAAATCAAGATTTCCCATGCACTTTTATACCCAAAGAAATACTCACTGCACTTGATCTGCCCTCTTTTCATAAATCCATGAAGCATAACCTCCTCTACATGAACAGACTGTAAGTATGTAAGGTTTTTATAGAGTACACACCTATCTGAGAATTAATGTAAGTAAGGGTGCATGGGTAGCAAGGGAACTGGGATCTGGGAAGGCTAGCGGGAACATGGAAGTGGGAGACCTCCACAGAGGCTGAATGAGGGTTGAAAGGAGTGATCAGTGATTGGCAAGGTGATCTTTGAAGTGTAGCAACCCCAAGTTCTTCCTAAAGTTTAGTTAGGAGGGGTCCTTCATTATTATCACAGACTATCCCTGTGAGGAAAAAGTACATCACCATTATCACACACCATCTCTATGAGGATTTAGCATCTTTATGAACACACACCAACCCTATGGCTACTTAGAAATAGTATTAACAAACCATCTTTGTGGGTACTTTCCGTTTGCAATAATCATGCACCCTCCCCATAAGGAAATTAACTTCACTATCATCATGCACAGTCCCAAAGCGGACCATAGCATCTTTATAAAGCTGATCCTCAAGAAGATGTATTGTAATTGCACACCTCTTCTGTGAGGACTTCATTGATCACACACTATTTCTGTAGGGACAAAAACAAAATTATCACACACCACCTCTGTGAGGACCTGAACATCTGTATCATGACACACAGTCTCTATTGGGACTTCAACTCGATAAATCATCTGTATAGGGACTGTAATTTCCTGATAATCACACGCCATCTCTGTGCGGACTTCAACATCATGTTACTATACAACATCTCTGTGGATTCTTTATCATCACACACCATCGCCATCAGGTATGTTACATCATATTAACATACACTATCACTGTGAGAGACTTTTACATCACCATTTTCAACAACATCTCTATGAGGATGTATCATTATGAACACACACTGACCCTATGGGTACTTAAAAATAGTATTAACACACCATCTTTGTGGGGACATTCCATTTGCAATAATCATACACCTTCCCCATAGGGAAATTAACTTCACTATCATCATGCACAGTCCCAAAGTGTACCATAGCATCTTTATAAAGCCGATCCTCAAGAAGATGTGTTTTAAATCAGTGGAATCGCAAACCTCCTTTGTGAGGACTTCATTTTTTATCACATCATCTCTGTGGGGACAAAAACATAATTATCACACACCACCTCCGTGAGGACCTAAACATCTGTATAATAACACAACATTTTAATTGGGACTACAGCACAATACACCAGCTTTATGGGGACTTTAATATCCTGATTATCACAAGCCATCTATGTGGGGACTTCAACATTGGTATTACCATAAAACATGTCTGTTTATCATCATCATCACCATCATCATCACATACCATCGCCATCATTATTATCACAGACTATCCCTGTGAGGAAAATGTACATCACCATTATCACACACCATCTCTATGAGGACTTAGCATCTTCATGAACACACGGTACTTCAAAAACAAGTATCAACACACAATCGTTGTGGGGACATTCCATTTACAATAATCATGCACCCTCCTCGTAGGGAAATTAACAATCCTTGAGAAGCGATGTGTTTCAGTGGGCACGATGGTGACTGTTAAACAAAAAAAAAGGAATACAAATCCATGCTCCTTCCTTGACCACAGTGTGTGAGCCTGGGTCGGTTGCGTCATCTTTCTGTTCCCCAGTTCTCTATGCAGAAACATTTTGGAGTATTCACTTAAAGGCTCTTCATTCTGTCATTACCCCCTATTGGGTGCAATAACAGAATGAAGAGCCTTTATCTTATGGGGTATAAAATACCATCCTTGTCCATCCCTGTGATGCGGGCAGGTACTCATGTACAGAAGTAGAATTTTCTAATGTACAAAGAGTAATGTGAAAACTAAGTCCCCACAAGGATGGTAACACATGTTCAAGTCCCCGCAATGATGGTACCAAACGCGTGATTAAAAATAGGCATGTTTGCAAATTTGAAGCTGGATCCTGAATTATGATTTTTTTCTGAATATATTTCTGCTGTTAGCATGTTTTTAAAGCATTGGGAAAGGATCGTTCCCACAAGGCAGGTACCCACACATAGTCCCCAAAAGGTAGGTAACATGTGTATCTGTGTGTTTGCATGCATTTACTTATGTGTGTGCAATAAAGTGACTGTGTTCATCTCTGAGTGTGTGCACATGAATGTTTGTGATTTTGTGTGAGTGCCGGTGTGTGTGTGTGCATGAGGGTGCACGCGTGTGTGTCCATGTGTCAATGCATGTTCGGAATAGTATTCCTATTATATGTATATTCCCTGCTTTATCCTGCTTCCTGAAAGCATGCTGTGTGTCTGTAGGCGTGAGGTCATGAATGGAATGCCTGGAGTGTGACTGACTGAAATGCTGAGTGTATGAGATTCCACCCAGGGCAGTTGGTAATTATGTACCCTGGGTGGTAGGAGCCAGTGGGCTTCCCTGTGACTTATCTTCCTATCTCCTTGTGATGTAACCTGATTAAAGTAACCTGAAGATCTCAGCTGGCTACCTGAGTAACCTTTATAAGTACCCTGACTATTGGTCATAACAGTGCAGTGTGTATGCTTTACATGTTTTCAAGCTGCAGTGAGGAGATCCAGTGATTGAGGCAAGAGTCAGGGTGAGGTTGGTGAAAGGAGTGTCATTAGGAAACCAACTTTGAGTATGCTTGAATACAAATGTTTGCACAGCTAGCATTGACACATGTTCTTACTGTGGGATTATTGACATTGTGGGAAAGCCAAAATAAGGGCATTCCTACATTGAAATGCTTGCAAATCTTGGCACGGCCATCGTGGACATGTTTTCTTAAAGTGTTATTAGTGTCATTCTAGACAAACCCAACATGAGTGTATTCTTTTTACAGAAGTACTTGCATATGTTGTCGCAGCCAGCATGGGCATGCATTCTTACAGTCAAAATGCTGTCATTATTGGGAACAGACAGCATGAAAAAGTATTTTTACAGTGGCCGGATACAGGCATATATTGAGGGCACAACCATCATGAGAATGATTTCTTACACTGGCTGCATACCGACATATATTGTGGGGAAAAGTATCATAAGCAATGTGTTTGGAAATGCTCCTGTGTACTATTGGAAACCCTTACCTGTTGGAATTTCTCAGGTGTTAACCTACAAAAACACCTGTAAATTGTATGTTTTTTTACCCAAACCGTGAATTGTTTTGTAAAATAATTCTCCATGGGTGATCACAAAAGAAACCCCTTTCGGTCGGTTGGGGTTCCCTCACTACGCTTGGTCACTCACACACATTTTAGTGAAATATTTACACCCCTCCAAATAAAACATTCACCCACCAGCATTGGGCTCCTGAAAATCATACCCTCGCCTGAGAAATGGTCGAATGTTTTTTTGGTGTTGTGGAAAGGCCCCTTTGAATATGAAAACAGGAATAGTGATTACTGCCAAACATGCATCTGTAATCAAATTAAAATAAAAGGTGGTTACCCTAAATGACATTTCGAGATTCTCTCCACCCCAGATGTCCATGCCTGAATCGTAAGTTCCGATCTCTTCAAAGTATTTTCTGTGAATTGAAAATAATCCGCCAGCCATTGTGGGGGTCCTTGATGAAAAACATAAAATAAAAGTAAACAGATTATCTTGCAACAATGCACTCCATCACAAATTATTATTTGTAATGCATTAAAAACAGTAAAGGAGTGTTAATCAAGTATACATTATTATTTACATCCATAAATGCAATGCAACCTGTTACATGCCTCTCTTAATGTAGATGTATTTTCTAATTCTAGGAAATGGGATGTTAAAGAAAATATGTTGTATTTTTTATTATACAAGAATATTTCAAAACTCTGGCCCAATTTGTATCTATAGTTATACAATGAATTTAGATCCAACACAAAAAAATGTGATGCTTTCACACACCGAGTTGACCTAGAAAGTTATGATATTTGTTATGCTCAACAGCAGTTGAAAATTCCAGTATGCTATGTGAGAAACCAGAAGGTGTCTCACCCGCTAGTACCCGGGATCTGTCATCCACCTGGCCATCACACGGCCATCACTTTTGGATCCAGTTCCTTGGAGTGAACCAGTGCGGGAGGGGGATCACCTGGGTTAAGGGTCCTCGGGGAGTGGGAGTGAGACGCCTGATGGCGAGACGCGGTATCCCCTTCCCTGTAACACCTTTACCCCATCCTACCCAGTAGGGCACATGAGATCTTTACCCGCTCCCCTTTCCCATCACAAACACTTTCACATGGACAGCACACTCTGGGAGAAAACCGATCATTGTACCTGACATGTCCCACTACTATGATCAGGCAAGGTCAGGCAATTACTGGTAACCACTCACACCTGACTTCCATTAAACTCCCCACAAGGATAAAAGGCAGAGCATAAGAGTACACTCAGAGAGGCAAAGCACACAGAGGATTAGCATTTCCTGGATGGCAGCTGAATAAAGGGGAGAAAGACAGCAAACCTAGAAGGGTGCGCAAGGAGGGAGATACGGTTGACCTTTCCGGCAAGAAACTGTGACTTTTCTAAATCCTTCAGATTAAAAAGCATAAGGCCGGGATACCAGAATGAAGAATCCTGCATTGTGTGTAGTAGATACCCGAGGCCCTCCTGCATGGCTGATAGAGTCGAGTGAGCAGCACCCATCGTGGTATCGTCCTTGGCTCCAAGATTAAAGAAGCGCCAGAGAAATCAACACAGCCGGTGAGTTGGGGAGACCGATGCAAGACCGGTCTGTGTTGAAGTTGCACAATGTTGCAAGTGGCAACATTGTGTAACGAGCGCAAGAACGAAGATTGGTAGCGAGTGTGATGAAAGATGCAAGGAAAGCTTAATTGCTGATGGATGTTTGAACTTGAACGAAGAATGATACAATACCAGTAAAAGAGTGGTTCAAACCGCAAGTGTGCTGAATCGAAGGTCTCTGTGATGTTTCCCGCCAAGAAGTGGCAGAAGCAAAAGTAAAAAAACGAGAATGAAGTGAATCAAAGTGGTCCTGCGACAGTTTAAACAAAATCCATTGCACAATGGAAAGTCTTTAATTTTTGATACAAAGAGGTCTGAGCCCGAACGAGGGAGGCCAATTGTGAACATTGTGTTTAAGGGGTGTGAGCCTGAACGAGGGAGACCAATTGTGAACATTGTGTTTAAGGAGTCCGAACTCGAACAAGTAAAACCTATTGTGAACATTATGCTAAAATGGGGTCCGAACCTGAAGGTGGGAGATCCAGGGTGAACAGTGGACCCGAGAACTTGTGAATGTCAACATCCTGATAAGAAAATAACTTTGGTGCTTGTTCTGTTACGTCAGGCCCTCTATAATAGGAGACATTTATTTGGGAAGAGACTTTGGCACAGAAGGCCCTGATACCTATTGTAAGGAAGGTATGGCACCAACGTAAGACTGACACAAGTGACCACAGTTCAAGGGTGCAATAAACACCTATCTCAACCTAAATCTAAGATGTGAGCAAGCTATGACCATCAAAATAATAATAATGCAGTCCTAGTGGAGTCTCATCAAAGACTTATATTAAAAAACCTATTGCCAATCCTTACCTCTAAGTTACAAATAGAGTGGGCTAATGTTCATGAAAAAGAAAGAAGTGTTCACAAAATGATAAGTCAGGATGTTCAGGCTGTTTGCCTCCCTTTGCCATGTTTTCAGCACGGGTCTAAGCGGTTTACTCGAGCATAGCACACTACTGGGCTTCTTCGGCATGAGGACACAGCTCTATTACATGCATTAGGGCATTCTATGGCCAAGTTTTTTAAGTTATCAAAAGTCTCTTGATCCAGAGGGCCTAATGTATCAAACAAACAAAAAAGTTCCCTTCCAAGTATTGAAGTAGGGCGATTCGCTCTTCACCCTGGATCCCCCGCTGCCAGTCTCAGATCCCTTTTCTACCACAATCTTTAGTTTGAATCCCCCTATTCCATGCTCAGATCCTCTTCTTTAATGCTTATAAAATATCTTTTCTCGGGTGACTCACGGTTCACCCTGCATCCCCCACAGCTGGGCTCAGATCCCTTTTACACAATTGGTCTCCCTCAGCCGGTCTCCGACCAATTACAGGTAGTATTAGCAATCAAGCACTGTGTAATGTGCACTGAGTTTGGCTTGACCCGTTGCAGGACCACTTCAATTTCACAGTTGACAATTTTACACTCTCAGTTGGTTGCCTAACAGAGTCCTTCGAATGAGCACCCACGTGGTGCCAGAGCCACTCTGTATATGGCATCTACCGTGGTTTTAAAAGTTCAATCACTCCTTGGATATTCAATTGTATTTGCATCTCTCATCACATACGCCTTACGCTCTTTTATTTACAGATTTCTTCATACAGACTGGTCTTCTATCAGTCTCCCTGACTCACCGGATGTTCTGACTTTACTAGAGCCTCTTTATTGTATGAGTCAAGGACAGTACCACAGTGGCAATCGTTCCTCCCTGCCTCCGCTATCGATGCAGGAGAGCCCTGGTTACCTTCGACACACAATGCACCTTTCTGCAGCTTTAATTCCTGGTCTTATGTTTCTTATTCTCAAGGGCTCATGAAAGTAGTGGTTTTCTTCCTCTGAAAAGGCCAAGGGCAATTCCCTCCATGCAACCCCTTCTGTTCTTGCTGCCTTTCTCCTCGTGTTAAACTGCCTTCTCTTCTGTTTTGCCTTGCTCAGAGCGTGCTTTTGTGCTGCACCTTTTATCTGTGTGGGGAAGTGTGATGGAAGACAAGTGTGTGCAATTATCAGTAATTGCCTGACTCTACCTGACCCTTGTGTTGGGACATGTCAGGTATATGGCTCGGGTGTTAGTCAGTTTTCTCTCACAATGTGCTGTCCGTGAAACAGTGTTCATGTCGGGAAAGAGGGGGGGGGAGTTCCTATGTGTCCTACCTGGTAGGATGGGGAAAAGGTGTTACAGGGAAGGGGATACTGTGTCTCACCCTTCGGTGTCACACTTCCGCTCCCAAAGACCCCTCATCCAGTTGATCCTCCCGACTATTCCACCTCCAGGATCTGGATCTAATAGCGATGTCCGTGTCCTGGCAACCTGGATGACAGATCCCGGGGGACTCGCGAGTGAGACACCTTCAGGTTTCTCTCTACTATGCTTTGCACTATATCCTTGTGTCAGAGAAGCCAGAGTGTGCGAAGCTCGAGTGTGCCGCCTTGTCTCATGCAGAAAACGTGAGGAAGGCAAGCCAAATGCTCAACAATACTGACATATCATTTCTTGAACACTTTTCCTTTTTCATACATTTTTGACCCACACCATTTGTATTTAGATATTAGGACTGGCAATAGGTTTATTAGTATAGGCCCTTTTATTTTGACAAAGACTCCACTAGGACTGCGTTATTATTATTTGATGGTCGTAGCTTGCTCCCATCCTTAGATTTAGGTTTAGATAGGCAGTCAACCAACCAATTGAATTTCAATAAACATCCTTGAATGGTGATCACGTGTTTCTGTCTTCACTGTTTGATACCATGCCTTCCTTACAGCTATTTACAAATGATATCTATTGGTTTCAGCTGCAACATACAAGACCGTTGCTATTGGATTACATTTCACCAGAGGAGTAGATAATATAACTTTTACTAGTTAATTACAAATACCAAATGCAACAAACAGCCACCACCAGAGAAACAAACTGCGTTTACTGGCATTAGAAATCAGTACCCAAATGCACCTGAGATGGGCAGTTAGTTTTTCACATGATAATATAGCTAGGCTTGTGTTGATATCACTTCAGTTTTGCTGCTCTATCAGATAGCGCATTTTGCTTAAAACACACCTCTGCCTTCGTAGGCTCTCTTCTGTACCAGTTTCTGTTGAGGGTCAGAGTGTCCCTGCAGCTAGAAACTTCTTTCTTACTGTGCAATTCTGAATGTGCGTGTGTGTCCAGTCCTTGTACGGTCCAGTGCAAGCACTAGGGGTCAGGGGTTTGCAACCTTGGCTCTTCAGATATTTTGTACTACAACTCCCATCATCAATAGCCAGCATAGTAAATCTCTGATTGCTCATGCTAATCCTACTCCAAAACAACTGGAGAGCCAAACGTTGCAGGCCACTGTACCACATCATCTAGGAGTTGGTCTTGTGCCTATCAATCATTAGGGTGTCATTTCTTCAGGAGAACATGTTTCCATTTTCTGTGTGGAACTTCTAGGGTTTGCATTCAGTTGCCCTAATGGTGTCCTATGTTGTACTTCCAATACCCTCCAGGGCATGGCACAAACTTGTCAATGGCACTGTTGAGATCTGCCCTGCGAGTGTGTATCGTTACTTTGCAAGTGCTCTTGTCTTGTAGGATGTAATCTTCAGACTTCATTATTTATGCAGGCAACCTGGGAGTGACGGCCAGGTCACAGGGCCCAGAAAGGAGTCTGCAGTTTTCATTAACAAATCAATGAATAAATGTGACATAATTGTTGCATGCAGCCTTGGTTGTGCCAGTTCAGACCTGCGCAGGGGCACCCGGCCACTAACAGTTCCAAAGCAGAGGGTATTTTATTCATTGTTATGGAGTATCCACTCTCAGCCATCTGCTGCACCTGAGCAGAGTTCTCCTCTGCTGATAAAGTCCCATGCTTCATGTTCAGGCCTCATTGCACATTTTGGGACATGGTCTATGTGCAGAGTTAGAGCAGGATGTTCTGGGACTCACAGTACTTTATTAAGGCATTTGTACTGTTTGTGTGGTCCAGAGATGCATCCGTTGTCAAGAGGCAGTGGCAGCCGTCCCATATCTGTCACTTTGCATGTGCCGTTCCTCTCTGGTCTTTTTACAAGGCAGTGAGATGATTGGTTTGACCATGGATATCGGAAGTGCAGAGCTTCACTCAGGTCGGCTGTCCTACTGAAAGTGATGACTTCAGTATTCGATTGGTTAATAATAGTCATATATATAACTATGTCCTATGTAAGGTGCTTCAAATTTGAAAATCTGATATTAAGGTGACAAAAAGAATGATTGAGCAAAGGTTTGTTAGGTCACATGTGAAGATGCTTGGTTTAATGTGAGGTTTCTGCATAAGGAACATGTGGTTGGCAAGGGAGAGTCTTTCGTGGAGAGTGGACCTTTATGTGGTAGAAGGCTGGAGATTATGAGTGGACAGTATGTTGGCAAGATGATAGCTACGGAGCACAGATGCTGAACCTTGTCTGTTTAGTAGAGGAACATAGGAAGCCATGGTGATTGAGGACTGCCCCCACTTTAAATAGTAAAACCTGGGGCAGGTAGTGTGATGTAGGGGTAAGAATGTTACACAATTCAGTTACTTGTGTACATACATGTTATCAATAACAGTTAAGCATTCATTAATGAGGTACATTTAATTTAATTTAATTTGGCATTTATATAGCGCTACGAACCCTTAGGTATCTGAGCGCTGCTTATTATTACCCACGGTGTGTGGTGCTCATTTATCGACCTCGGAAGGATGAAACGCTGAGTTTGGCGCTGCCGGGATTCGAACCTGCGTTCGCAGGCTCTGCACTGATGTCAAAGCGAGCGCTCTACTCGCTGTGCCACTTGACCGGCTGCGCTTCCAGTGCAATATACAATGGCCGCATCTCTCAGAATACTGTATTAACATATGGTTTTGAAATGGATTACTGAAACCAAATGGCCCAACTATGGTTCATAACATCGATTGTCTTGCCAGGTATCTAAGAATTAGATCTTCACTTACAGTGTGCTGATTTGTCAGTGTTTGTTAGCAGGGTATTGGGCAGTGTATGTTGCAGGTCTTGGCTTGATGTCTGTGTTTTGGGAGGAATGTTAGCTCCAAAATGAGATTGACAGTGTCTGTAGCCAATATCCAGCCCCAGGACACAGACAATTTGCAATGATGAAACCTTTGTATTCATGGACAAGTTGCAATTGTATAGCTGCCCATTGAAGCCATGAGTGGACAGCAGTACCTAGTATTAGCTCCACATATCTGCCATCAGTTGCATGTAAACATGCAATTCATTTTTGATTAAGCTAGACCTTTACCAAATGCATAAAGTGCATATCAATGGATACGTGTACCAGAGGTGGTCATGATCCCTTCCAGGTGAGTGTAGCCCATATTACTATGTAATTATCAGTATTGGTTAAAAATAGGAAAGCAGAAAAGGGTATTTTCCAGGATGAAGCCTATAATTTAGGCGCTCTATGTGGTTAGGAAGCAGAAGCAGCTAATCAGCAAGGCAGCAGTTCCCATCCCTAATTCTAGGCTGCTAGGGGCCAGGAAATGTGTGGGTTGGGGATCAAGCTGAACAGTGATCGTTTCTATCAAAGGCCATGTTCTTGATCACCTGACAAAGGGTATGACACGGTCAGGCATATGGCACTGTCAAGGGGACATGGGGATTCCCTAAACCTTAGGCATGAGTCCTAAAAGAGTGTTTTCTAGTTTAAGTCAGGCCCCGGATGTAGGGTGAGGGAATTGGGAGAGTCCAAGCCATTTGTTTTTCTCTCCACTTTTGATTGACCCATAGCTGGCGTACAAACTATTCACCAATGTTTTTCTCTTATTTTCCAGAAACTGCAAAGCCCAGAGGTCTTTGTGCCAGTGGGTGAAATATGCAACCCACCTGTGGCTGAAATGGCGATGAACACTGAAGCAATATGCACTATAAACCAACAAACTGGATGCTCCAGACCTCCTGATGGAAGACTCTGAAAAAGACTATTTTGGTCATGGGCCACCATCCTGAAAGACTGCCAGACCCATGTTTGAGGAAGGTGCATGGCTTAAGAGGCACTTGAAATCTGTGTTCCAGTATAACCCCTCCCCTGGGGCAGAGTAAGGCATAGATTGGCTTGGGGCACCAGAACCAGTGGGAGGGGAAGGAGGAGATTAAAATCAGGCCTGGAGAGCCAAAGCGTCTTTGTTGTGCAAGTGAGATTAAGGGAGGAGAAATCAGAACAAGATAACAGAAGAAGGAAAGATGGTGCAGCAGTGCATGGAGGAGGAGGAGATCATGAGCAAGCTCAGGTGTTGTGTTCTCAATGAGAAAGTGGTACTTAGGTGGGATAGCGCATGTTTGGTGAGTATGTAAGTGAGAGCATGAGGGAGTATGTGGAAGTGAGTGAATAAGGTGAAAGTGAAAGTAGGGTGACTATGGGAGAGGGATGTGTGGAGAAGAGTGTAGAAGTCAGTAGAGAGTATTAGAGAGGGGAGTGGAGAGGGTTCCATGTCATTTTGCGGACACCCGTTTTTACGACAGGTGTTTTGCCGATTTCCTTTTTTGGGGTCCCTCATTTTACTATTTTATTTTATTTCCCTTCCCACAAACCTTTATTTGCCCCCTCCAAAAAATAATTTCAATTCGTTTTTTCCTAAAAGCACCTTTCATAAAAATGGGTGTCGGGGAAAGGACGCCATACCGTGGAGAGCAGTACAGTGGGAACTGGGGAGTAGTAGAGAGGGGAGCGTAGAGTAGTAGTGAGCAAGGAAAAGTAGCAGTAGAGTGGGGTACAATGGAGGGACAGAGAGTGGGAGATAAATCAGAGAGTGGGAGTAGAAGGGAGGGAAATGAAGACAATGACCTCGGGGCATTGCTAGAAAATCCAGCTAGAAATTACCAGAGGGAGTAAGAGAGACAGGCGGCTACCCTCACTAGCCAGCCAGATTTTAGAAAGTAGCAGTTACTGATCTATAGAAACCATCTTGGCATTTAGGCTGCCTGGAATAGGGAGGGAAAACACCACGGGAGATGAGAGGGGGAGAGTGTTTATTGAGACCCTATTCAAACATATTAATAAAAATCTTTCAACCACCTTTGAGAGTGAGTGAGTTTTTGAGGTCATCTGTGAAAACAGCACCTTGACATGTTTGGTGGTATTTCCTGCAGCAATACCAGCAAATTGAATTATTGTTACTACCACTTGTAATCACTGTAAATCTTCTGGAATACAAGTCACAGATTGATGGTGTTAATCTCCATTCACAGAGTACATCAGACTTAGTTAAACATTTGGGTAATTATGGATTTCCATGAGCAGTAATTTGGCACACAGTAATTCCTCCATTTTCTTTTGGTGCCTTCGAGTAAAAACCTCTAACAGAGTGCTAGAATTTTTTTCCTTCACAACACATCGAAAGTATTACCGAAGTGGAGCTATACAAATGATAGTAATTATGTTACTGCAACTTTTGACCACAATTCCATACAATACTAAAGCTCAAATTCTATTCAGGATAACTTCTGGGGGTGCCTGGCTCACATCTATTCACATGTCACTGACGAAAGCATCACAAAGGCAATAGTGATTTCAATTCATATTTGCATTTATGTACTTAGTAAGACTGGAAGAGTGTTATCAATGATATATTTGAAAATAAATTGCTACCCCATGATAAAACTAAGTTCAAGCTATTTACTGGCCTACCACTACCTTGCCTTCACATGCTGGTGAAGTTTTATAATAACACAGTCTGACTTCAAAAATTAACCAATGAAACCTATGAATAGGAAGCTCAGTATGTTTGATAAAGGGCTCATAAAAGAAAATTGCTGGACTATATTAACAACATGTGAATAACCATCTCTTCAGCGAAAGTGGACCGAAGATGGGCGGAAAGTGTTCTGCAGTACACTGTGTTGCTATGGACAATTAAGCTACTACAGCTTTAACTTTTTTCCCCAGGAAGTCCTATGTGACATCTGTGAGCTTCAAAAGCTCAGTCCTTAGCAAAAGTGGGCAGAAAGTGTTCTGCGGTGCTTCGGAGGATGTGCACGAACTCCTGAGCTGATTGAACATCCAGCGCATTTCCATGAAGTCTCTACCACCTGCACCAGCCTTACGGAAAGCTCCTCCCTCGGCCCCATTGCTGACAGTATTGACTGCGTATTCGATTCTTCGCGATAATGCCATGTGAAATTCCTCCAATAAGAATGTGGATTCAAATGACAGTAACAGCAGGTATTTACCTGTGTACCAACACCCTGCTTTCCCTACAGCAACATTGACCACTGACTGCTTTTTGAAGACCTGCCAAAATATCCTGGCATCCGCAACCGCCAGTGCCCCAATTTAAACAATGTTTTTGTCAATTGCCCCTCCACTTTCAAATAAGCTTCACATCACTGCAATTGCAACATTGGCTGATTACACTTTACTGTTTAAATCCTCTACATGAAGACTGCTCCCCGTACTACTCCACTTCCATCTTGGATTTTAGACATCTACAGCTAATCAATGCCTCAGATTTACTGTTTAAAAAGACGCTGTTATCAAAAAACACCATATCTCTGGAAACTCAATCCCCTGATCCAACAACTCAATTACCTCCTCGTTGATGAGCAAGGGGAGTTACATTTACTGTTAGTAGGGCATAGGACATCAGACAGTATTTGTAAAACAACAAAGTTTGTATAACTCGCATTCAGGACTAACAATAGAATGAACCAGCCCAATCTGCCACCAGAGAACACATTTTAAATCCTGCTGCCTGCTCAGTCGCTCAATTAATATCATTTGCTGATTTTTCAGATTCTACCCTTATACAGATGCCACTTGGTCCAGAACCACTAGATAAACCCTCAAGGCTGCAGTCTCACTTACAAAAGCAGTCAAGAGTGATCACTGCATCTCAGGAGATAACTGGGGATCGGAAATCAGTGATGGCAAACATCAACGCTCTATCCACAGGAACTATGCAAGTACATGTTTCAACAAAAAATTCCACTCTTTATTCACAAACTGAGAACACATTGTCACCGCCCCAATCAGAAATACAAATGATTGAAACACATGAAAAACCAGAAACAGAACTAGACTCAACAAACCAATTGGCTAGCAGACAATGGCCCTCATTACGACCCTGGCAGATTTTTTCCGCCATCGGCGGACTTTTCCGCCATGGCGTAAAGTCCGTTTACGCCATGGCGGATGGCGGACTTACCGCCCCATTCCGAGGTCGGCGGGGCGGTAAGTCCCCATTGACCCATTTACCCTTCCCCATTCCCATTTCGGCCCCATAGGGCTCAATGGGAGTGGGGAAGGCGTGAATTACGCCACCGTACATTACGGTGGCGTAATTAACACCAAGGTCCCATAGCGCCATGGATTTTTACGCCCGCAAAAAGCGGGCGGAAAAGTGACCATGGCGCTATGGGAACTCGTAGTTGGAGGTAAGGGGTCGGCGCAGCTAACGCTGGCGCAAACCCCTTACCGCCAGGGTCGTAATGAGGGCCAATCACTTTATGATCAAGATGATGATCTCCGAATTGAACAGTCAAAAGACTGAGACTCCATCTGCTTTGCCAATCATGAACCAGAATCTACTTGTTGTCTTATGTGTCTTTATGTGACGCCCTGATGCCTGAGGGCGACCGGCATGATACAAATAAATAAAATAAATAAAATAAATAAATCCCTGATATTGCAACAAAACTCCCTGGATTCCTCTGATCTTTCAAGATCTTCGTCTGTCTCATTTCATAATCCTACTCTGAGACGTTCCTTTGGATTAACTAATCCTCTTCCTTCCTCTTTGGAATTAACACTTACAGCAATGAACACAGCTCTTAGCACACTTCTGGAACTTTATCATCTAACCAATAAGAGAATGTCATCTTAAGCAGACTTACTCTCAACACTGACTTCAAAAGAGACCATTATGGAAGAAGAACTTCCAAAGCTTGCCATGAAAACCCTTATCCCGGTAAACATTATTATGCAATCAACGGAAAACTTGTCAATATCACAAAGCAAAATGATAGAGGTAACTCCACCATCAACACTATTGGATAATGAGCAAGTTTCTTTACACTCTCTACATTCTCTTCAAGACGCTTTACAACCAAATTGTATCATTTGTGAAATAAATGAGACAGTCACCAACAAATTACAACTGAACTACCTATGGTCACTTCAGACATCGCTCATCTACTTTTTGACATCTTCCAAAAGAGGAAGTCAAATAGGGAACCCGCAAAAACAGTGAACAAGTTCAAAAAACAAAAGATCACTTTGTCAAACCTCCCAGACATGCTCATGAAAATATTTACGATCGCTGGGAACGGTACGAGCTACTCAAAATAAAGAACCTATGAAATGTAATCATTCAAGAGGAGGCAAGAAGAATCCTACACCTATTACTTTGGCCTTTCCCTCTAAAAATAAAGTGCTCAATGATTCCATGACCCAAGTATTGAACACATCAAATGCGATTTCAATAACTGACTTGGCAAACTTAACAAAAATGTGGTTAATGAAATAACATCAATCACATCACCAGACTTGCATGAAGCCATACCTTCAACATCACATTATCCAGCTACTCTGGACATTCCATTTATGACACTGGAAGAAAGAAGCAAAAACAAAGAGGTGATGGCTGGAAGGTTCAGAATGAATCTTAACCTCTGGCATCGCTATGGGCAACCCTCCAGACCATCGTTTTTCGCCTGCCAAGCCATTACAGAAGGGGAAAGACCATATGCAAATCAGGCTTGGTCCCACCCCAAAAGGGGCAGTCCAGCCCGAACTGCTAGGTCACATCCCTTCTGCACGAGACCACAAGCATCCCCAAACATGTTTTGGACTTGTTGGGCCTCATCAGTGAGGAGTAGCTTGGGTCTCTAGGCCCAGCATGCACGGGACCCACGTCTGGGCATACCCGTCCCACTCGGGTGACAAAGCAAAAACAAAGAGGTGATGGCTGGAAGGTTTAGACTGAATCTTGACCACTGGCATTGCTCAGGGCAACCCTCCAGACCATCGTTCTCCGCCTGCCAAGCCATTACAGAAGGGCAAAGACCATATGCAAATCAGGCTTGGTCCCACCCCAAAAGGGGCAGTCCAGCCCGAACTGCTAGGTCACATCCCTTCTGCACGAGACCACAAGCATCTCCAAACATGTTTCGGCCTTGTTGGGCCTCACCAGTGAGGAGTAGCTTGGGTCTCTAGGCCCAGCAGGCACAGGACCCACGTCTGGGCATACCTGTCACACTCGGGGTGACAAAGCAAAAACAAAGAGGTGATGGCTTAAAAAAAAAATCACTTTATCAAACCTCCCAGACATGCTCATGAAAATATTTACGATCGCTGGGAACTGTACGAGTTACTCAAAATAAAGAACCTACGAAATGTAAACATTCAAGATGAGGCAAGAAGAATCCTACACCTATTACTTTGGCCTTTTCCCCTAAAAATAAAGTGCTCAATGATTCCATGACCCAAGTATTAAACACATCAAATGTGATTTCAATTACTGACTTGGCAAACTTAACAAAAATGTGGTTACTGAAATAACATCAATCGCATCACCAAACTTGCATGAAGCCATACCTTCAACATTACATTATCCAGCTACTGTGGCCATTCCATTTATGACACTGGAAGAAAGAAGAACTGGTTTAGCAGAATCTTCCCAAAGAATGTTGCCCTGCTCACATGCTTGCTCAATGAACATGAGACCCGTTGGGAGAGGGAATCTAAATACTCAGAATATTCCCCACTCATTACCACCCTCAAATACAAATTATGAAACGATAACATCCTGGAACATAATTATACACATGATTCCGTATTGAGGGTGGTAAAGAAATGTGGTACAAAAGATATATCTTCAGTGAAATATTTTAACTACCTATTATTAGGATGTCTAGATAGAAATCAACAACATGAATTCCTAAATGGACCTAGTGTCTTGAGACTATTCCACTCAATTCTTCTGAGTCTAGACTCGATCATATCTACTGACATCCAACAGATGGAATTCGTAACTAATAATGAAACAGACAGTCTTTCTACATATTCCTTCTAATGTGGTAAAACAAGTATTTATGGGCATGAGCACATATTTTCGCTCCCTGGGTTATGTCGTTTTAGAAGTTACAGATTGGGAAATGCAGCAGGTCAAATGCTCCCCTAGGCCACATTTAACAGAGAGCACTGATTGGGAAACACAGCAGACAGAGAACTCTCAAGTAATGCGTACATTGAACCTTGGCTGTCTCGCAGATTATGCCCCACTAAGTACAACCTGCTCCCGGAACAATCATCAAACTCTGAGTCATGTTGAGTTTCTGCGATCAGAAGAGAAACATAAGGAAGTTCAAGACTGGACTAGACCTGGCTAGTAGGTGCCTCAGTAGTACCCACAGATATTAATTAGCCAACAAGTGAAAGCAAATCCTCATACATACAATTGGGAAGCTGGAATACAAGAGGACCCAAACATCTCTTACAGAAATCGGATAATCCTCTGAATTCTTTAGATCTTTTCTGTCTTCAGGAAACATGGCTAGTAGTGCCTCCCATTTTTGATGGCCATAAATGTTATCATATTATGGCCTCTGAAGGCATGAGAGGACGACCGAAGGCCGGGTTGCTAACGGCATGCAAAAACAGACAAGGTTTAGAACTATTTCCATGAAAATCTCCAAATGGCCTTTCACAATTATCATAACTAATCTGGCCCATGCACAAACATAATTCACAAGGAGTACTGGGTCTCATAAATCTGTACTGCAACCCAATGAGAATAAGCAGTACCATCTTTCTGACGGGTGTTGCTTCCCTCCTCGACACGTGCTCTCGAGCCTGAGTTGCTAGGCATAATCATCATGGGAGATTTGAACATTCCATGTCAAGACCCCCCAGATGATAACTCAATCTCGGGGAAAAGTACCTGGTTAGAGTTGATGAACTCTAGATGACTCCTGGTAGTCAATGGTACTCTCCCAGGAGACACCCCAGCGGCCCGTACATGGTCTAGAGGTTCACAACAAGCCACTCTTGACTATCTCTATGTGCGTTTGTTTATTTATTTGTATTGTGCACCAGACCCGAAGGTATAAGGGCGCAGAGGTTACAAGGAAGTTCACAGCTTAGCTTGCAGGAATAAGATTCACAAGGCAGAAAGTAAACAGGTGAGGCAAAGGTAGCAATTAGATGTCAACAGAAACAAGGTTGGAGCATACATGAAAACGCTAAGTCTAAGACCTAGAAACATCAATTGGAAGTCTATGTACAGTGTGGTGGCAGACTTAGTGGTCAGTTGTCTTAAGCCAGTTAATGCAACTATGTCTAAATTTCTGGTATGATTGATCAGCTCGGATTGAGGGCGGAAGGGAGTTCCAAAGTAGGGCCGCTTTGACAGGAAAGCTGCTGCCCCCAACCTTTGCTAGTTTAAACCTGGGGATGGTGAGGCAGTTGCTGTTGATTAGTGTAGAACGTCTAGAAGAGGTCCTTCAGTGGAACAGAGATAGCTAGGAGCGGCACTATTCAATGATTTGTAGGTAAGTGAGGTGGTTTTTAGCTGGATTATGTCTTTAGCGGAAAGCCAATTATGTTGTTGCCTGATCTCGAATATATGTTCTCTCCTGGCTATGCCGATGGCCGCTCTAAGGGTGTTAATTTGCAGAGTTTGGATTCCCCTAATGATATATTTGTTGGAGCCAATATAGAGGGCACTACAATAGTCCAGCCTGGACAGGATGAGGTCTCTGGCCAGGATGATGCAACTGTTATTAGAGAGGAATAGTTTGCCGGTTCTGATAAGTTTACAAGTGTAAGCGGTGGCAGAGGCCATGGCCTTAACTTGTTTAGTGAAGGTAAGAGTAGAGTCAAGGTAAAAGCCAAGGGTCTTTACCGCAGTGGCAACTTTGATGAGGTTGCCGTCGATTAAGAAAGCGGTATATTCATGACCTAGTTTTTTAAGGTTGGTGGGGGTACCCAAGACGATGAGCTCTGTTTTGTCATCATTCAGGCATAGACCGTGTGTTGCCATCCATGCCTGGATGATGAGGTAAACTCTATTCACCAAGGCCAAATCCTTGCCATAATCCCCAGAAAGTGGGAAGAGAATCTGACTATCATCTGCATAATTAGTTTAGGTGATACCAAGATGGTCCAGATCATTGAAAAGGGGGCTTAGTGAACATATTATACAGGGTTGGAGAGACACTTGAGCCCTGGGGCACTCCGCATGTAATCGGAATATGGTCTGCAGCTGCTGCCGGGGAGAAGACCCTCATGGTCCTGTCACTTAAAAATGACTCGATCCAGACTATGGCCTCCTTAGAGAAGTGTACTGCCCAGTCTAGATGGCTAGATAAGACCTTATGATCCACAAGATCAAATGCAGCTGAGAGGTCAAGGAGGAGGAGGAGTGCTGATTTCCCTTTGTCCCTTAGCACATCTACTTGGGCCTTCAGGTCGATGAGGGCGGTTTCTGTTCCGTGTTGGGGACGGAAACCTGATTGACAAGCTCCTAAAAGGTGGTGTAGTTCCAGGAATTTCTGGATTTGTAGGTATGCGACCTTATCCAGGATTTTTAGCAAAAAAGGTACTGTCATGATAGGCCGGTAATTGGTTGGTATCAATGGGTCTAGGTTTGTTTTTTTTTGCAATGGGAGCACCCACGATTCTTTGAGGTTGCTGGGAATAGTGCCAGTCATGAAAGAGGCATTGATCAGTTTAGATATAAAGGGGACAAAATCCCTAGCTGCATCCTTAATGACCTGGGCTGGACAAAGGTCACCCTGGCAGTTGGAGGGTTTGAGTGATAATATAACTTTTTCCACCTCAAGTATAGAGGGTTTAGAAAAATGTAAGCGAGTGGGTGGGCTGTCAGAGGTAGGAGAGGTATTATTGGGGGGAGTTAAGGTAGTTGAGGTAGTGAGGGATGCTTTTTTTAGGCAATTTCATTTTGGAGGGTGGTCACTTTATTTGATAGCGCTTGCTGAATGTTAGAACACCAGATTTTGTCTTTGTTACAAGTATCTGGCTTGGAGGTGGGGGTCTCTAATTCTTTTAGGATCATGAATAATTCCTTCATGCTGGAATTGGATTGGGAGATATGATTATTGTAGGATTCACGTTTAGCCAGGCAGATCTCTTTTTTGCATATAGATGAGATCTTGGTAAGTTTGATTCTGTTTTCTTCAGATGGGAGTATTTTCCAGGAGGCTTCACATCTTCTTTTTTTTTGTCGTAGGTCTTTTAAATGAGGGGTGAACAATTTGTTCAAATGAGCTTTTGGCTGGCTTTGTCTCAATTTAAGCAGGGCAATGTGTCCAGCGAAGTTGTCATGATTTTGTTATACTCATCAACAAGCAGACCGGGATCTGTGCTGTCTGGTAGGGAGTTGAGGGTGGGGAGAATAAGGGGAATAAGTCTATTTGCTGTAATATTCTTTTTGTTCCTAGTTAAGGTAGGTAGGGCAATGGGAGTGGGTATGGCGAGGGGTCTGGTGGTGATAAGTGTACATGACAGAAGGAAATGATCAGTCCATACTTGCGGGGAGATGGAAGTAATCTTGGTGTTACAATTGTAATATGCCACCCAATCAAGTATTCTCCCTTTATTGTGGGTAGGTGTGTTGGTTCTTTGGGTAAACCTAGTTCAGACAAGATGTTGGCAGTAGAAGTGGCATGTTTATCAAGAGGGTCATTGAAGCCCAAATTAAGGTCACCTAATAGGAGAACTTGTGACTTGTTTTTGAGATTGTTTGAGAGAATAGTAGAAATATCCTCCTCAAAGGTCCCAATGGGGCTCGGGGGTCTATAAATGAGGTGAATGGTAAGGGTCTGGGAATTAGCCAAGGGTAGTTGTATTGCTCGCCAATAGTGCACGGACAGTAATTTATCACCAGTACAGCCGCAGAGCCAATACTTTGAACGCAGGTAGACAACGCAATGACTTACAACCACACGCACACTTAGAGAGTAAGTAGCACTTATACGGCTATTTATTCATAGTTAGGCATATATACAATACAAGCATAGATCAGATAAATCATAGGAAAGACAGTAAATTAGCAAGAATACATCACCATGGGCGTAACTTGACGAAACCTCATCTCGCCAGAAGCGGCTGAAAGACCCTGATAACAGCCAGGCCGAGAGCACAACAGCCCACAGGTGTATCGGACCAGGGCGTCCCCCCTCCGACTGAGGTCTTTGTGCTTATCCCGTCTGACCGTTGAGGGTTTCCGCATATATGCCCTCCTCAACAAGGGGTGGCAACTTCTCGAACCTTCTGGCAATGCGCTTGCGCATTGAGGGGTGACCGTTGGTTGCCAGCTGGGTCAACAGACAGTAACCTCAAGGAGCAAACCGCTTCCCTCTCCTAAACGCCCCGGAAAACAATTCCATAACTCATCTCAAAACCTTGGCGCAAGCATAGCAAACCAAAACAAACCTCGTTATCAGGTACCAGCCGGCACCTGCGGATCTTAGCTTTCCCAGCGCCGTGTCCTTGGCTGAGAAGGCCTGCATTCCAAACCCATCAGCGAATAACGTTGAAAACATGTTTCGCAAAGCAAGTGTAGCTTTCCACTGAGGCATGGATAAATATCCATTATGTCTCTGAGTGCCCCCAGAATGCATGCGCACCAGCGTCATGTTTTAATTCGAACACCACAGTAGTTTAGCTGTGAGAAATTCACAAGATTGGATATCGTGGGAAGGGGCTAATCTCAAGGATAGGCTAGCTTTGAAGATGATTGCAGTGCCTTCACCTCATGCCTCATGTCTATCCTGTCAAAAGATCAAGCAACCTTCAGGGACTGCTAGCATGAGCATAGGGCCTGCTGCAGCGTGCAGCCATGTCTCCGTGATGGCAAGAAGGTCAAGATTTTCTGCCAGAATCTGATCAGCAATCTCTGTGGCATGTGCAACCAGAGATCTGGTGTTTATTAGTGCCCCTTTGAGCGGAGGGATAGGGTGATTCGATGCAGATGTGGGAGGGATTTTGGTAATTGTACTCTTGGATTGTTTAGTAGTCCTATCTTTGGGAGTGGTAGGACTGGGAGCCCAGTTGTTGGAGGGTTTGAGGGATTATTCAGACTCAGGGGGTCAAGGTTGTGAGCGCTGGAGGGTCTAGCAGTGCACATTAATATATTTAGTATAAGTAGTATGCCTGAGGCGCATAAGTTGAGGATGGAGGTAAGCATAATGGAATGAGAATCTCAGTAACATAACATGTGGTACACAGAGAATGAGGAGGTACTCAAGTAACAACGGCGAGTTAGGTACAGCCAGGAGCGATATGCTACTAATATGCCAGAAAATGCCAAACCGGTACTCGAGTAGAATCAATGGGTGTAAGTGCCATGTGGAAACAGCGTTGGGCTGCTAATATGCAGGGCTATGCAATGTAGAGTACAATATGTCAACATGTCTAAGTGCATTCGATACAGAAAGGGGCAGCTAAAATACAGGGATGTGCGGTGTAAGATACAATACAGTATAGTATATCAGTAAGTCTAAGTAAGTACATTCGATGCAGCACTGGGCAACTGAAATACAGGTTTATACAAAATAGGATACAGTACAGTATGTCAGCAAAGTCTAGGTACATTCGGTGCTGCACTGGGCGGTTAAAATACAGGATTATACAATATAGTATACAGAGCATCTGTAACTATGCGAGATTAAAAGTGGCACTTTACTGCTAAAATAGGCAGAACTATGCAGTGCAAAAGAACCCAGGGTGATAGAGTAACATCAGCGAAGGTAGGTATAAGTACTGAGGCGCTAGATGCTAGAATACAACGCTGTGTGGTCCAGAGATCAATGGGGGGCATTACAGTGGCACGAATATCTTATGAGGAAACTGGGGGCGCTGGGCTATTAGCGTTCCAGTCTCCGCGGTATGCAAGTCATTTGACGGCAATAGTATCGTAGCAACAACTTTAGTTCTTTCAAAGGCGAGTTAGGCAGTTGGTCTACGAAGCTATACAACTCAAAGACGAGTGCTCCCGTTCCGGCATCACAGGAGGTACACTGACACCAGTACATAAGCGGATAACATGGGGAAGTTTCCAAAGCGATTGTTCCATAAAAAGTTGTATGCAAGCATATAATATGCAGGGAATGTAACTGGGCAAGGGACGTTACTGCACATGCCACTCAGGGAGAAGATGAACTACGCATATGAGAGCAGCCAATGTGCGAGTCGTGAAAGCATAAAGCAATGATAGGGGATTGGATGGGGGTACAAAGATACCTGCATGATGCTGAGTGTTTCTAGCAGCCTTGAATAGATGTGGGTAGCCTCTTTGCACCCTGTGGCGAACAGGGGCAAACAGGGCCTTATTCAGGCCTTCGTCGGGGTGGTTTCATATGACTGCTGGTGGATTCAAAGGCGTTGCTTGGCTTTGAAGTGACACTCAGCCTCAATCTGGTGCCGCAATGCGCCTGGCATTTTGTTTTCACGAAATATAAGAAAACAAAGCAGTTCACGATCGCGTAGGGTGTCAGGATGAATAAATGCAGCAGGACACCTTAGGAAGTACGCCAGGTGTGCGAATCAGCACACAAGAACTACGATCAAGGGGCCTCACCAGAAGGAGACAAAGTTGTCGTGCGAGGGTCCACGTTCATGTTGCTGCAATTGGACGATGGGCTAGAGGGGGCACCTGCCCTCTCCGCATTGTAGGGGTAACTGCTACAGATGGGGCAAACAGGGCCTTATTCAGGCCTTTGTTGGGCCGGCTTCTTCCACCTACCAGCGGATGTTGGAAAATAAATTCAAAGGTGTTGCTTGGCAGCGAAGCGACACTCAGCCTCAATCTGGTGCTGCAATTCTATGTATCCAGAGAAATATACTGGTGGATCAAAGACGTAGTCGTTTCTCCCCAAGTAAATAGCGATCATCATTTGCTTACTGCGGACTGGTCACTACCGATAAATTGGCAAAGTACTGACCATTACAGTGCGCCGGTAGAAGTGTCTGCATGAGGTAACCGTCTTGTTTGTACTAACTCCTCATTACATCTGGTGGATGAACATCTAAAAGAACATCCACATGACATAAAAACATATCCCGTGACATTACAACAACTCATAGCCCGACAGTCTGTTCACGGGCCTCCTTCTGAGTAACAAATATAATTTTGACAAAGAAATACAGTAAAAAAAGAGAAAGAAGGAGAGAAATTAGAATAAAACAATCTCAAGGAGTAGAAGGCTTATATGAAATTAGGTGACTTAAACAGAAACTGAAGAATTGGTTAAAGAGCCATAAAACAACTGTTACAAAGACAGGCGGAACAAATGTTGACTGCACTGATATTTAAAAGCAGTGCAGCCAGATGGTCCCTCCTAAAGAAGGCAATTAGCTCATGTCAAATAGGCTCTCAAGCAAACACTATACCTAAAGATAGTTGAGTTTCTCATTTTTAAACCTTGTTCCTGACTTCCACTGTTAATCAAAAAGCTCATAATCTTCCACCAAGTACTTCTTGGACAATAAACTTTGACTCCAAAACACTGAAAATAATCATACAAAGGTTATCTAACACAAGTGCTGCCGGACCCGACGGCATTTCTAACAAAATGCTAAAGAGTCATGTCAACGAATGGGTAAAGATAATGACCACATTATTTAACCATATCTTAAGAACTCAACAAATTCCAGAGTCATGGACAAAATCGAAAATTATACCATCTTTAAGAAAGGAGACCGACAGGACCCTGCAAATTACCGCCCCGTAGCTCTGCTTGATGTCATTGGAAAAAAATCTGCAAGATTAGTCCTAAAAGAGCTTTTAAAATGGATAAAGGTGAAAGCTATACATGATGTTTTTCAATTGAGATTCAGAGCAGACCTGGGAACCATGCTTAATTTAGTGGCCTGAACTACAATTAAAGAAACTGCATTATCCACTGCCCAACTGATCTCTCTTGCCTTCATTGACTTCATATTAGCATTTGACGCAGTTGATCGTACTAAGCTTTGGGCAAACATAGAAGAGTGGGGCTGTCCGATTCATCTATTAGAGATCATAAAGGACATGTACTCAGGAACAACAATTTAGATACATTTGAATCAACAAGGACTCCTAACGAATCAGATCAAAATGATCAGAGGACTGAAACAAGGATGTGTCCTGCCTCAATTCTATTTAATCTGTTTATAAGAGATCTTGGTCCCCATCTAATGAAAGTTCAAGCTTTTCCTACACAATTTGCACATCTTCCTGTACATGGTTATTATATGCGGACAATCTTGTCCTTATAGACCAAAGACCCATTGGGTTACAGAGAACTCTGGATGCATTACATGGCTATTGTCAGAAAAACAAGCTAACAATTGACATTAAGAAATCAAACATCATGATCTTCACTCCAGGAAAATGAAAGAAACTAACCAGATCGGTATGGAAAATTCATAATGAGTCTGTGATTGTTGCATCCGAGTATAGATACCTGGGATTTCTCCTAAATGCAACTCGAATCAATTTGCCCTATAGAGAGAAGCTAAGAACCAAAGTCGAATCTGCTGCATCCCAAGTGCTGATGATGCACAAAAAATATGGTACATTCTCGTATCTCTCTGTGCTATTGTTTTATAAACAAAAGGTTGTTCCAACACTTACCTATGGAGTAGAAGGAAAACTAGCCGTGAAAAAACTATCTTGGAATAAAACAGATGGCATCTTCTGGAAAAAAGTGTTGAGAGTCCCAAATGGAACTCCTATTCAGATTCTAAGGTGAGATGGGTTAGTTATCATTACAAGCAATTGTCAAATGGAAGTTGTCGTAATTATTAAGAAAAGTTACCACAGCACCACATGATTTAATTCTAGCCTATAAGGCGACTGTATTTGAAGTATGCCCTCTGTCCATTTTAACTAAATGGAAAACTCAGTGTTTAAGTTGACTGGCCAAAATTGGATCCAACTGGGAGACCTTGTAAAACAGACCCGAGTCAGTCAAACTAAAAATGTGGAGAACCGATTAGTGTAAAACAATCAAACAAGGTAAAAAAAAAAAACATCACAAACTTTTAATCAGATCCAAAAGCATGGATTTTGTTACCAAGTTACTTGCAATATTTTCTGTGTCGATGCAGACGGATACATTTTCTAAGATTCTGCTTAAGCATGTGGAAAACAAGGCAAATACTGTCGATCAGAAATCGCCAAAATGACTTATCACATCTCTGTTGTTTTAGTGGCAAAGAAATTGAATCCTTGAGACACTTAATAATAATGTGTGTTGAATTGAAAGATGCAAGAAACACATTTTTGATAAATCATTTTAAATATGTTATTAATATTTCCGTAGACACAATTTAGTGTCAATGATTTTTAAAGGAGCAACTGTATCTTTGATTCTAGAGATGTTGAGATTTTGTGAATTTATAAGAATTGAAGTATGCACCATGAATCAAATCTATTTAAATTATGAAGTTGTTGTTTTTACCTACAGAACTATTCTATAAATAATTGCTTGTGTGTTGTTTTTAAATACGTTTTTTTGTGTAAAGGTTTTGATGTAACCAAATACAATAATATTTTTCTTTTTTTTTTAAACAATTTCTTCCAAGAAGACCCATCCAACCCAAATGTTTCCCCTATTAGAATAGGGTCATCTAATAGACACTTAAGGGGATCAAACTAATGTACAACTCTTGCATTTATTAGTCAACATATGAAATCATTACAACTGCAAATTATAACATTCAAATCATTAAACAAAATGTGACAGAAGCAGTCAGACAAAAATACCAATGCTCCTGTCCTCCATATATTACCATACATACATACATATTCAAGCTATCAATGATGTAAATCACTTGTCCGTCTGCCAATATAAATCTGTCATGAAATGCAGTTAGATAGGTACAACATTTCACCGGCCACACAAAGGATGTGATGTCTTCCATACTGCTTTACACTCAGGCGTTGTTGGGAATTCTTCCAGAGATGAGCAAGCTGGACACTTTGCAGGGGCAGAGAAAGGAAACTCCAAATTCAAATAGCCATATTGAGCAGGGCTTGGGCATCAAATCCAAATTCACACAGAAAAGAAAGCATGATATCTGCATCAAAGACAGGACGTTCATGAGCTGCCACACAGGGTTATGAGGTGGTGGGATGGGTTCAGTGTGTTTCCCAATTCAATATAGGCAGGTCGCAAAACACAAAACACTTTTCTTGCTTCTCACTGGAAGAATTCCCACCAAACCAGGTCAGATATGAACTCTTTGGTGAGATGGTACCAAAGAGATTGGACAAATGTTGAACTACATCCCAGAAGTAGTGGAATATTACACTATCAAATCATTGATAGGTGAAAATATATATTCGCAGGAAGGATAGCCTTTATTTATTTGTGCTTTATTGTGGATTTGTAAGTCACATTTTACTGTTGTAATGTTTTAAATGTTGACTAATAAATGCAATTGTTTTGCATTTAATATATCCATTTATGTGTGTGTGTGTGTGTGTGTTTGTGCGTTTGTTAGGTGACCCAATACATTATTCAAGCATTTTCCGATTCGATAGGTCTTTCTGGAAGCAATTGTTTTTCACATATTACTAACTAAATTAAAACACATATTAATTGAAATCACTACTACATTGTGCAGTGTGGTGCGATTTCTTCAGGGATGTGTTGAATATTTTTAGGGTGCAAGAGTAGGTCCCTTATACAAATCACCCAATCCAAAAATGTCTTAATAGTTTTCTACGCTCAATGTGTATCCCCTAGATGTGACGCCTTTTTTTCCACAGAGTGTTTTGTTCAAGGCTGGTGACATGTAGAAGAACCAGATAAATGCATTGCTGTGACAAATTCTGGCAAGTATTTTGAGACTGATGATGATCATGTGACAGCTTTTCACGTGATTTATCCATTTTGCAAAACCAGCATTTTGCTGAAATTGTACTGTGAGTGTGCGACTATAAAACCTTATGTATATACAGAATAATATACACATAAGTAATGCATGACTGATGATTCTGATTGATTATACCATTTCCATGCTACCAGAACACGATTCTTTTGTATGATCTTGTAGAACGGTTAGTTAGACAGAACAGAAAGTTGTGAGCCTACTTGCAATACAACGATTTGTGAACTTGGTTGATCACAATCGTATTTTTAGAAAATATGACTAGCTATCAGGTTTTCATAGAAACAAAGGGAAGCTTTACTGATGGCATTTTATAAACTTGATCACTAGCTGGCTATGTAAATACTTGAGCTACATTTTGCTGGTATATATCAAATCCAACAATTCGCCCTCATTGAATAGTGTCTTCTGTCTCAGACTATTATCCTCCTCAAACACTGTGCTCTAGCGTCTTGATGTCTCTTGCTCATCATGTACATCCTCTAGCTCATCCCATAAAATCAAACTCACCAGCATCCTTACATTTCAGGCTATCCTTAAGCACACGCTCCTCTCTCAGGAACAACCCCTGCACTTTACCCTCACAAACCATGATCACCTTCACCATGAAATGTGTGTATACATAGCACCATGTACACACTCCTTTCTGCTGCCTGGCCATGCGTTTCATCCACATATTATAATTACACCCTAACCCAGGGGTGCACAACTGATTTTGACAGCGGGCCGAAAGTAACTTACATGATGGCTATAGTGGGCCAAAAAGTAAATGTGGGTGGGGCAATAGGCAGGCCATAGCAGGAGGCTTTTACCAACCCCCAATTTGTATCAAACACATGGAAAAAGAATACATTTTTGAGTTGTACCAATTTTTATTTGTAATTCAAACTTACATTTTGTACTACACATTTTCCATTGTTATTTATTTCTACTTAGTTATTGTATATCGTCTGTTTAATTAAATTATATATATTTTATTGACCCTTGATTGGACATTCCTTTATTTTGGACTGCTATACTTTGCTGTTTGGGTTGCCCAAGAGGAGTATGGCCTTCGTTGAGTCAGGTTTCCTCAAAAAGCATAGGATGTACATCTCCTAACTGTGCCTGTTTTAGCTTATTATTGGGTTCACTCTTGGAGTGCAACACTATGCCCCATGGCCCCCACCCACCACCAAACACTATGCCCCATGGCCCCCACCCCTCAAGCAAACACTATGCCCCATAGCTCCCACCCCTAACCAAACACTATGCCCCATGTCCATCACCCCCAACCAAACACTATGCCCCATGGCCCCCACCCGCAACCAAACACTATGCCCCATGGCCCCCACCCCTCAAGCAAACACTATGCCCCATGGCTCCCACGCCTAACCAAACACTATGCCCCATGTCCATCACCCCCAACCAAACACTATGCCCCATGGCTCCCACCCCCAACCAAACACTATGCCCCATGGCTCCTGCTCCCAACCAAACACTATGCCCCATGGCCCCCTCACCCCCAGCCCCAGACAAACACTATGCCCCATGTCCCTCACCCCCAACCAAACACTATACCCCATGGCTCCTACCCCCAACCATACACTATGTCCAACGGCCCCCACCTGTCAACCAAACACTATGTCCCATGGTTGCCACCCCTCAACCAAACACTATGCTCCATGGCCCCCACCCCTCATGCAAACACTATGCCCCATGGCTCCCACTCCCCAACTCAGCACACACACTCTCAAGCATGCACCCATACAGACCTGTACCCCCACCCCCAACTCAGCACACAAACTCTTAAGCATGCACCCATACAGACCCAAAGCCCCCACCCCCCCAACTCAGCAACAAACTCTCAAGCATGCACCCATACAGACCCAAACTCCCCACCCTCAACTCAGCACACAAACTCTCAAGCATTCACCCATACAGACCAAAAGCCCCCACCCCCCAACTCAGCATACAAACTCTCAAGCATGCACCCATACAGAATCAAAGCCCCAACCCCCCCCCAACTCGGCATATAAACTCTCATGCATGCACCCATACAAACCCAACGCCCCCACCCCCCAACTCAGCATAAAACTCTCAAGCATGCACCCATACAGACCCAAACCCCCCACCCCCAACTCAGCACACAAACTCAAGCATGCACCCATACAGACCTGTACCCCCCACCCCCAACTCAGTACACAAACTCAAGCATGCACCCATACAGACCCAAAGCCCCCACCCCCCCAACTCAGCATACAAACTCTCAATCATGCACCCATACAGACCCAAACTCCCCACCCCCAACTCAGCACACACACTCTCAAGCATACACCCATACAGACCCAAAGCCCCCATCGTCCCAACTCAGCATACAAACTCTCAAGCATGCACCCATACAGACCTGAACCCCCCAACCTCCCAACTCAGCACACAAACTCTCAAGCATGCACCCATACAGACCCCAAGACGCCATGCCCCCAACTCAGCATACAAACTCTCAAGCTTGCACCCATACAGACCCGTACCCCCCGCCCCCAACTCAGCACACAAACTCTCAAGCATGCACCCATACAGACTTGAACCCCCCCAACCTCCAAACTCAGCACACAAACCCTCAAACATGCACCCATACAGACCCGAACCGCCCACCCCTGCATCTCAACATACACTTCACTTACACTCCAAAACAAACATTCAGGCAGACCCAACCCACCCCCCCCGCCATCTCAACATACACCGCACTTACACTCAAAAACAAACATTCAAGCACACCCGATGCCCCCAACCCCACATCTCAACATACACCACACTCACACTTAAAAACAAACATTCATGCAGACCCGACACCCCTCACCCACGCATCTTAACATACACTGCACAAACATACAAAAACAAACATTCATGCAGACCCGACCCCGCCCCCCCGTTTCAACAAACCCCACACAAACATACAGGCAGAACAGACCAAACACACAGACACAAGCAAACAGACCACTTAACGGACGTGCTGGAAGGCAGGCTAGCTGGAACGTTGGCGAGGTCTCTGGCACTACAGCTGGCGTGGGCATGGTAAGGCTGAAATGCCTTCCGGCATCAAGCCTTACTGGCCACGCCAGCCGTAGTGCTGGCCCTCCATTGGCGCAGCACACACGCACTACGCGGCTCATAGGAGCTACGTGGTGCGTGTGTGCTGAGTCAATGAGGGCCAGTGTTTTGTCCTGCCCGGAAGAATTTCAAAGACTTTCCTAATGAAGGGCGGCCAATGCTGCTTGCGGGCTGCACTCCATTAGGAAAGTCTTTGTACCTTGTGGGCCGGAAAAAACAGCATGGTGGGCCGCAACTGGCCCGCGTGCCGTATGTTGTGCACCCGTGCCCTAACCCCATCTTCAGCTAGTGACAGCTCAAATTCATAGCTACCCACTAGTGAGACTGCTTTGATCTCTGAAGTGTCTGCTTATGCATAGGTTTCTGATGAAAAAAAGAAAATATTTGCAATTGAGACAATACATACAATTCAATTGATTCTCATACCTTACAGGCAACGTCCTGTCCCCTTTTCTCCGGTCCATTTCTCTTTGTGGGACAGGATACCATCTAAAATTAAGTTTCCAGTTGAAGCCGCCATATGTCATGTCTGATCCAGCCATGTATTCAAATGTATCATCACTGATTACATCAATTATTGGACACACTACTGTTCTTCTGCGGAAAAAAGACATACAAACAATCAATCTGCATTATATGATTTTCTGAATGTAAGCTGTTGAACCACTTAAAAATCATTAGCACGCTCCCACGATCTATGTGTGCATGACCAAAGCGTGTAACTGAGGGTTCTTGTATTCAAATCATTGCAAATTGGATAACTTCAAGCGCTTGGAGGAAATATGTCCTTAAGTAAAATGCGCGTGCTTGTAAACAATTGAAAGAGAACTCTCCAACCACCCGGCATCAAATCTGCTTGATTGGGTTGAAGCTACTGTAATCTACATCTCCATGCAGCCCTCTGTCATTGTGTGCTTTCTGCTGAAAGTTACACCATAGTTGACAATGTGTTCCAATTGTGATGGTGGTATTGTATGAAGTGAATTTATGAGCAATAGAAGCTGTACTGAGGTCACCATTCATTTCACAAAGGCTTTTGGAGAAAACAGAAGTTCTCAATAAATTACTCATACTATTGCCAAGAGCTTATTTTCAAATCAGAAACTTCGACATACAAGTGTTATGTATGGTCCTTGTATATCTCAAGCACTTTAAATAGGTATCTATAGAAAAAGCAATATGTAGAATTTTCTGAGAGCACACCAGTAAACAATATCTTTACACTGATCCCTCTTTCAAAGATAACCCAAGCAATAGCTTAATATTCTATAGTTGTTCGACTTAGGGCAGTGAAGTACTTATTGACTGGCACCTATCCAGTGGCAGCTCTTTTAATGAGTAACTGCCATGTGCTTTCCAAGCTATTGCTGTTCTCCTATATTGCGATAAGAGACGAACGCTTGTATCATGGGGGCTAGGGGAATTCATGATGGAATTGGAAGAGCATGACAGGACACCTGGCTTTTTAGCAGTTTTTCCATTGCATTGTAACAGTGGATGACATTAAAAAAACGATGTTATGTAAGTTATAACTATGTATGCAAACACAGCTACAAAACTTCAACAATGTATAATCCACATTAAAATGTATCTTTTTGGGCCTCATGCCAGTCCCAACATGAATCCTCACATTTTAAAAAAACACATCCTTTTTGATCGGTGCAATAGCTGGCACTATTCCATATCAACCTAAATAAATCTGAAATTTGCTAACAGAAGAACCAAAATTTGAACCAATAACAGCCGTAATACAGTGTCAAAATTCTCTACATCCAATTCATGTCCAGGTGTATTTCCATTTAATGTAATATGAAGTGATCTTTTATAGCACTCTTTCTGCCATTTTGGTGGCATCTTGGTGCTAGACCCAATAAGAGAGTGGTGAAAGGAAGTTATTAGGAGGAGAGAGAGTCAAGATGCAAAACCTGAATTACTAATGAGTGCAGACAGGAAGAAACCTTTCCCAATTGATGAGATGTGTGAGAAACCTGAAGGTGCCTCACCCGCTAGTCCCTAGAGATCTGTCATCCAGGTGGCCAGTGGGGGAGGATCACCTGGGTGGGGGTTCTTCAGGGAGTGGAAGTGAGACACTGACGGCTGAGACGCTGTACCCCCTTCTTTCTAACGCATTTTCCCATCCTAACCCATAATACTTAGAAGCTCTATCCCACCTTTCCGACACAAACACTTTCTTACACTGTGAAATACAACAGACTAACACCAAAGCCACTGCCTGACATGTTCCACAAGGGTCAGGCAGAATCAGGCAATTGACAACAACTACACACACGTGACGGTCTTGTCCCTTCACCACAGGGATAAAAGGCAGGCACAAGAACACACTTTGAGCAATGCCGAACACACAAGGAAACAGCCATTCCAGACTGGCAGTTCAAACGGAGTAGTAAGGCAGCAAGATTTGGAGGAATGATGAGGAGGGAATAGTCCTTGCCCTTTTCAACTCAGACCCACAAAACCTCAGAAAGGAAAATCATAGGACCAGGAAGGTGGCATGTGGAGTGACAGCTGTCAATGGCAAACAGGGCCCTACCGTGCTGAAGGCCAAAGCGGGGAAAAGCGTTTACTGCCGTGGTCTCGTCCTCGACTCCAGAGACAAGAAGCTCCAAAAGTTCAGCACACCTGGTGAGACGGGGAAGACTGATAGTAAACCGAACTGTGCTTAGCCCAGGGTTGCACGCAGCAACATAGTTGAACAAAGAACGTGTGTAATTGAACTTTGAAGAAACCATAGTAAAAGTTCCAGAAGCAGAGTGGTCTGGTGCCACGGGGGCACTCATTCGAAGGACGCGGACTGGAGCCTTTTTGGGTTGTGTTGTGTTGTGTTGTTGAAACTATGAGAACCAAGAGGCCTTGTGAGAGGCCAGCGTGAAGTGTCAAAGTGGTCCTACAAGGCTCGAGCAAAACTCATCATACACTTTAAAGTCTTTGACACATTGAGGAAAACTGAGGAAACTGTGAAATTGGCAAATGTGAACCGAACGTGTGTAATTGAACTTTGAAGAAACCATAGTAAAAGTTCCAGAAGCAGAGTGGTCTGGTGCCACGGGGGCACTCATTCGAAGGACGCGGACTGGAGCCTTTTTGGGTTGTGTTGTGTTGTGTTGTTGAAACTATGAGAACCAAGAGGCCTTATGAGAGGCCAGCGTGAAGTGTCAAAGTGGTCCTACAAGGCTCGAGCAAAACTCATCATACACTTTAAAGTCTTTGACACATTGAGGAAAACTGAGGAAACTGTGAAATTGGCAAATGTGAACCCAACACAAGGATGCCTGGAGAAAGGCAAGGGAAGGGAACCCCCACTTTCTGATGAGATTGTGAACTTTGATATGGGAACATGTGAAACTGACTGAGGGATGCCTACGAAGACATTGAGACTTTTTGAATGTTACGTTTTGAGTGAAAGGCTGTAGTGAACCCGACTGAGGGAGGCTAACTTTGCAAGAAGGTTTCGACCCCGGCTGAGCCCGGCTGAGGGGGCTCCAAGGGGCAAGGAGAAATTGCCCAAGGTGAAAGATTACCAAATAAACTTTTGTTTGTTTATTGTTTATGGTGCAGCAGGCCTTTTAAGGCAAGAGACTTTACAAGAAAGAGACTTGGCCCCTGAAGGTCCTGGCATTGTTGAAAGGAACTATAACCTCGTGCTGGCGAGGCCCAGGAGTGTGCTGTGCTCAAAGATCCTACCTTGCCCTTTGCTAAATATGAGGGGAAGGGAAAACCCAGCCATACCATCCTGACTTATCATTTGGTGAACATTTTTAGTATAGGCCCTTTTTATTTGACAAGTCGCCACTAGTTCCGACTTATTATTTGCTGGTCGTAGCTTGCTCCCATCTTAGATTTTTCTCACCCATTTATACAGTTTAATAAACACCTTGAACTGTGATCACTTGTGTCTGTCTTTACTGTTGCCACCACGAGTTCCTTACATATGTAATGAGAACACTTGGGGTTCTTGGATCCAGAAGGGAGCCTCAGTGAAGGTATCCTGGTAGATTTTCTACTGACAATCTCCGTCTGTCAGAGAGGATGGGTTAAGGGTTGCTGGAGGGTGCTGCATGATAAGGTAGCAGGGGAGGTGTAGAGTTTGGATGTTATTAGCATGGGCATAGGATAGGAGTACTATCAGGTGTAATTTGGGGGTGGCCCTAGAATGTGTAGTTAGGTGGAAGGTAAAATGATAAACAGGCTAATTAAGAAGGCATGTAAACAAAAGGGCACACAAGTGAATGGACAATCAATCTATGACTACTGTAGATACATCAGAAGTTGATCAAGGGGCAACACATATAAGGCAGCAATGAAGGAGAAATATATAAGAATGCATAGGTGAGACAAAATATCTATGAGGCAGCAGTCCAGCAAAAAACACTATACATGAGACAGAAATCAAGGAGCAGAATAACGCATGTGGATTTTATTTTTTGACAAGGCAGAACATGGTAATGCAGATTTTATTTTCAAACGGTATAACACATGGATTGCCAGTACCCCTGACAACCTTTCTCACAGGTTATACCTGCTAATGTCCCGCACCAAACCCTTACAATGCCATATGTGCCCCAGGCCAACTGATGTTAGGAATCATATGGTGGGCTTATGCTCACCATACCATTTTGCCCTCTCGCGCTCAGACTCCCCCCTACTTCATGCTCACCACCTCACCCAAATTATCAACTAACTTACTCCCCATGGGGCCCGTGCCACTCCCTGACACGCATCATGCTACACCCAAGGTTCACTCTCCCCTCCCCATCAATCACTCAATCCCTCCCTGCCTACCAGGAGTCCTCAGCCCTCCTCCTAAAGCATAAACAGGCAAACGCACTACCAAAAATAGCACTCCTCTCCCCACACTCCAATGCACCCTCATAAATGCTTGCTTGCTCCCCGCCCATGCCACTAAGATCCGTGACCTTCTCACCAATCTCGACCTAGACATCCTAGCCATTACAGAATCATGGCATCATGAAGCAGCTGGCCCTGCCATCGCATTAGCCCTCCCACCAGGCTACACCATTCACCGGCAAGACAGATTGCATATGAAAGGGGGCGGAGTAGCCATCATAGTCAAAGAAACCTTATCCCTCAGAAAAGTTAACTCTCCATTGCAAAGCAACGCTGATGCCATCTATGTTAAACTTTCCATCTCCCTTAACTGTAAAATTACCTTACACATTGTTTACTGAGCACCTGAACCGTCATCAGACTTTCAGGGTAACTTACTCCATCTCCTAGGGGATAACCTTAAAACCTCCACTAAAACCATTCTACTTGGTGACTTAAACTTGGGCCTCAATGACCTTAAAGACAAGCCAGCCAAAGCACTTGCAAAAGAACTTAAGGAAATAGGATTATTGCAAAGAATCACCAACCCCACCCACCTCAAAGGACGCACCCTAGACTGGGTGGCTCACCACAACTGCTACGCCACTGTCAGCTCCAATACCCCTTGCCCCTGGACTGACCACCACCTCATTCAAATCACCATCCCTAGATCCACAGCCACTAAAACACACATCCTCGCCCCACCTGCACTAGCTAGAAGTGCATGCAAACTTACCAAAGACATTCTCCTACCCTTTCTTGAGGCCCCAACGCTCAAGCCTCCATTCTCCAATGACCCTGGTTTGTTAGCTGAACTATATAATGACACCCTCAAAAAAGCAATTGACGCCATCGCCCCATTAGAACTAAAAAAGTCAAAAGGTCCAAGCAAGTTAATTCTTGGTACACAGCAGAATTCGAGGCACTATGTTCCCTCAAACGTAACGCCTTGACCAAATGTCAGACTAATCCCAGAGGCTCCACCAAGGGAATTCAAAAAGTATTCCGCCCATTATAAAAAAGCCATTATCCAAGCTAAATCTAATTCATTTAACACTAGAATAACAAATGCCAAGTCCCATTCCAAAAAAATGTTTGCCATCTTCAGAGACTTAGTCACTCCTGTCACAAGCTCACATGACATTGTTAAAGATGAAGCATGGTGCTCTAATATTCAAACAGCCATTCTAAACAAAATAGACCGTCTACAGAATAGAATTCAAGTCCACCATAACGCTCTTACCAAATCTGACCTGCCCGGCTCTCCCACCAAAACCCCCCCCCCCCTCCAAGACAAGAACCTTTTCACTTTCAGAGATGTCCCTGAAACAGAAGTCCTAGCCCTCCTCAAACACATAAACCCTTCTATTTGCAAAGGTTACACCTGTCCAACCAATATTGTCAAGGAATGTGCCGACTCCATTGCTCCATTTGTAACAGCATTCATTAATGCCTCTTTCGCATCCGGACTAGTCCGACCTTGCCTCACAGAAGTATGGGTACGCCCTCTCTTAAAAAAAAAAATTCTCTAGACCCCTCCTCCCCCAACAACTACCACCCTATTACCACAGTTCCGTTCCTCCTTGGAAAGAGGCAATCAGGATTCCATCAGGGTCATGGTACGGAATCTGCGCTACTGGACCTTAAAAATCAATTTGCAGAAATCATGGGCCAAGGCAAACCAGCGCTTCTCCTCCTCCTTGACTTATCTGCAAGGCTTGATCTTGTGGACCACAAGACTCTCAGTAGACATCTCACCAACGCAGCACAATCCGCCCCTGAAGCCACTACATAGACCACTTCCTTCCTTGAAGGGAGAGCAATGAAGGTCTTCTCCGATCAGGCTTGTGGAGCACCAACCACCATCCACTGCAGAGGCCCCCAGGGCTCCTGCACGGCGCCCAACCTGTACAATCTATTCACCAAACAACTTTTCGATAAGCTGAACACCCGCGGCAAAGTTTACACAAACTATGCCCACAACACTCAGGTCCTCATACCTCTTTCTGGCTCTTACGAACAAGACGCTAAATCATTGCACAAGATCTACACCACCATTCACGCCTGGATGGCAGCTAACAGTCTCTGTCTAAATGGAGACAAAACTGTGATTCTCATAGAAACTCTCAACAAACTTAACTAACAATATAGCGCCTTCACTATCGATAACACAATTATCACGGTATCACCCTCAGTAAAGACCCTGAGGGTTTGTCTGGAGTCTACACTCTCTGTCACGGCAGATTAGCGCGATTGCTTTTTCTGCTTCATTGACAACTAAACTTATCAATGCAGTCAAACCTACCTGTCCAAGCAGAGTTGCCTTTCAATAGCCAGAGCCACCATTGGGGCCAAATTAAACTATTGTAACATTCTCCTTGCGGGCACCTCGGCTAAATACTTGAACAGACTTCACGTCATTCAAATCAATGCGCTCAGAGGTGCATTAAACATCCCTAAGAGAGAACACATCTCCATTGCAGGTGCGCTGCCCACTGGCTCCCCATCAAAGATTGCATCATATTCAAGATGCTAGCCATAACCCACAAGTGCCTGGCGCTCAGAGCTTCCCTCCCAGCTCTTGGAATAAATTGTCAGGGTCACCTCCTCCGGACCCAAGAGATCTCATCACTCTAACCAGTTGTACATCCCCACAATAAAAATGGCCAAAGCAGGTGGCACCAGCATCCCTCACATTGTTGCAAAATAATGGAATGCCCATCCAATCACCCTCAGGGCAGAGACTTCACACACATCCTTCCGGAAAACCCTCAAAACCATGCTCTTTAATTAACCCGCTCCCCTCCCTATTTCATTCATAGAGCCCCAGTTTCGGATCCAACAGACTTCGATCCACCTGGCTCACTGTTCACATATGCACCTACTTATGCACCTACTAATCCCTTCTCCCCTCTGTGTTACACTACCTTCATTAACTGTTACCTATCTGCTACCAGGTTCACTGTAACCACGAACCACAGTCTGTTTTCTGCCCTGTTTCCTCCCCCTGTTTCATGTAACTAAGAAAGCTTGATCGTAACAGCGTCACAATGCCCTTGGGCTACTTTATGCACTTTATAAATGTAAAAAGTAAACAATAAAATAAAATTGAAATACTCCGCAGATTGTTTTTGCACATGCAGCCCCAAAACAAACAAACTACACTTGTTGAAATCCTGAATGCATATGAAGAATAACTGAAGGTGTATTAAGCACTCAGCCCCTATGTTTGCTAGGACTATTTCACTTTCTGATAATTTCATCACAGGAATTTCATGAGCAATGATGGATATCTCTGTACACAAATACATGAAATGTCAAATATCTAATTGATCAAGAATTAATCAGCTAAATAGATCACATCCAGGGAACACAATCTGACATGTTGTTGAATCAGGTGGTAATATTATCCTAAAGACCTAGATGAACCTATCTGCCACACAGATTCAAAACTATAGGAACAGGAGTCTAGAGGTAAGATTTCAGGAAACAAAATGGCTGTACAATTGGCTGTGCAAAGGGCGGGGGCCTGGAAAGATCCTGGAGGCCTTTACATCAGGAAAGGGAGTGCCAGTGTGGACCTTAAACCTCCAGGAAGTCAATGGGCTGTTTTGTACCTGCTGTAAACGTCATGGTATGTTAATAGGTTAGTAGACAGGGTTATGCACGTGTATAGGGTACACCATCACAATTATGATGCAGATGTTTTATTTCAGTTCCATGGAATGCATTCTGATATGTTGTTGAATCAGGTGGTTATATTATCCTAAAACCCTACATACGCTCATTTGTCACACAGTTTAAAAATGTGTTGCATGTTGAGATTTCCTCTTCTAGATTTAAAATATAGATCCAGGTCCTCAACTGTGTTTATTATAATACATTGAGACCTGTAGTGACCTATCCATAATCAATAGATGTGTGCGTCAGGGTCAGCAGTTAAAACTGTTTTTACTGCACGGCCAGATCAATTGCTTTGTAGAGCTGTGCCATCATTTTAGGGTCAGTGTTTCTCTTAGAATGAACCGACAGGGAGCAGTTGTGAGGAGAGCAGGTATGTACTTGCACTATTTGAATGTGCAGATTCCCAAGCACAAGATAGTAGAACAGCAGGGATATTGCTCACAGAAAGCACCTTTATCGATGTGGACCTTTCATAACAGAGCACATATACAACACACATACAAAGACAACAAGAGGGGCAAATAGAAATGATCTAAAACATCAACACGAAAAACATACAAAATGTTGGTATTTGAAATCTAGAAAACATTTTTTAGAAAGATTACTAGCCTCACCGCATATCAAAAGTTATGTGTGGGTTCATCTGTGCTTGTTTTGCCTCAGATTCCTGAAAGTTCCCCATGCTACAACGAGCAAAGATCAAGTCATGAGTTGGACCACATTCAGCAATGCACACCATTTCATGGATTTTCGGGTTCCTACTGCGAACCACACAATTCTGTATGTGCCTACTTAGCCGGGCTAGTGCTTTATTCCTAAGGACACCCAATATATTGTCTTATGAATACTTGATGTGTGTTTTTGTGAATTGGATTTTTGGTGGCATCCAACACTGTCTTTTATTCTTTCTCTAAGTCTCTGATAAGTGGCATGTAATCCTTTTGTACCGGTGTGCCACCTGGAGCTTGTCTTCCTGGGCAAACATTTGCTAGATCCATGTGGCATGCATCCTTGCACCACTAAATGCTCCTGTGATGCTGTTTCGAATTAGAAATAGTCAGTGGGATGAGAGGCGCGCCATAAAAGGCTTGACAACTGTTGCTATGGATGCACTTCACATCAAAGCAGGGTGTGGAAATATTGGAGGGCTGTTGGTGACTGTTACTGGCTGCGTTTATCATCTAATATGGGACATGTACCAGACATTTATTGAGGAAACTCCCCAAATAAATCTACGTTGTTTTACCCGGATTTCAGGGAGCTGTGGCAAACAAAAAAAGAAATGAGCACATTCAGATTTCTGACACGCGTCAAAAACCCTCCAGAAAATGGTTGGGGTACTTAAGCAAGTGAGCAGAATGGCGTGGACACTGTTTTTTCTTGCCAGGGCTTCAATATGCTCATGCTCACAATGACAGTAGTCTGACCAATGCTGAGCCAATTACATGCTTTGGGTCTTTAGAAACTCTGCCCAGAAGAACAAGCCAACAGTTTTGGTGAAACAAATAAAAACCTTTTGTTATGCATGACGTTATTGAGGAAGCCCCACAAATAAATCAAAGTTGTTTTAGCTCGCTTTTCAGGGAGCTGTTGGAAAAAAAAAGGAAATGGTTAAATTCGGACTTCTGACATACAACCCCTCACAAATGATGTTGGGGTGGCATAGGGAAAGAAACATAAGGGCTTTGCCAAATATACGTTCTTGGGCATGGCTTAAACATGCACAGGCTCACCATGCAGTGAGTAATTTCCAGACATACTCCCTACCCTTGCATGGAGAACACCTCCTCTCCAGCTATCTTCCTGTTGGCACTTCGTCCCACAGAATATGGTTGAGTCCCATGATAAATGTGGTCAAATTGTACACATATCTCATCTACCTTTTCCTTCCTGTGCATCTTATCCATCCATCTCCCTCACCCCCACTATCTACCCGACTTTGCCAATTCATGCCACTACTGAATGTTCGAACATACTCATCCTTCACATCTCTGATAGCCAAAGTGCTTCGGAGCCATAAACTATGATAGAAGGTGCTGTACAAATGCAAGCTAATATAACATGTCAACGGGTGGCATAGTGGAAGACCTTTGTTTAGGATACAACATGGTTGTAGTTATAGGTCTACGTGACTGCTTTTGAGAAGGGCCAGTTCTGTTTGAGCACTTGGGCTTAGTATTAATGTTGTTTTGTGTGGTATGGCTTCTATTTTTTTCAAAAATATTTTTAAAGGTGAGAGAATTCCAAAGCCAAAACTGCATTGCACATAATAGATTTAATAGTGAAACATCATAGTTTTGATAATAACACAATAAAAAAATTTAAAAAATAGATTCTCCTGAAGATTAGGTAGAAGTGCCCTTTGGGTTTTTAGCTCTATGATCATTTGGCTATGAGCTAATCTCACATGTTTATGTTTCTGATTTTGAGTTTGTTGACCCACATTGGAAACTTCACAGGAAGGACAATTTCAAGTGTCTGTCTCTTGCCCAATTCATGAAAAAAGGGGAACTGAAACCAACAAATAGGGAGTAAGTCTTTGTTCAATCTTTTTTGTTGTATGCTCCAGCCAGAGCTCTATTTGATCACTTTCTTCCCAGATTCAGAACGCGATCTACCTGTGTGTGACTAAATGCAAAGGTTTGCCTTTTCTGTGGTTTCACTTCCTTGATCACTCAGGAGGTGTTAATCACATACATTCCACAAACATCGATGAACTAAGGCATAGTTCAAGGTTACTGGGTTTTTTAAACTTCCTATTAGTGTATTTTGGAACTTCACGCGTGGGTGTCTTTAGGTTTTGTGTCTCCGGGTAAGGATATCCACACAGAACTAGTTTATGCATCTCCAATACAGTATTTTTTCAGCCTATACATTAACAGGTATCTGTCCATTAGATGCTAGTTTCAGTAACTGTTCCAAACAATGGAATACATAATATAGAAGAAAGTACTGATGGCACGTCTCAAAGGATCTAACGGGAATTCATTTGTTTTGAATTCATGCTCCACTACATACTATTTCATACAGTAACATTTTTTTCCCTTGACATTGGTTTTATTTGCATGTATTTCTTTTTTGTTTATAAATGTATTTTAGTTGTGATGAATTCTTTCATCCAATTACCACTATGGAAGGAAAAGACAACAAAAAGTTATAATACCGTAGAGAAGCAGGTGGACTCATGTTCCCTAACTCCTGCTCCCTCACCGCCGTCATACTGGAACAGCAGGAGAAGAGTTCTGTGTGAGACTCCATGTGTTATGCCAATGTCTCATGGAGTGTATGAGAGATGAAATGCACTCAGACAACCGTACTGAATGTACACTTGCGCTGAACGTGTGGAAGTATGCCGTATGGAAAGATGTCAGCATGTACCATTGGACATCATGAAGCACTGAGTGAAATCTGACATGGGCAGAGTGATGTAATAAAGAAGATATACGAAACCATGCTGAAATGATATGAAAATACCTAAAAGTGACGATGTAATGGAACAAGAGAAACATGTGCGAGATGATAAAGTAATCATGAATACAGAAGAAGATAAAGTAATTTGCTGACCAATGAGTGTAAATATGCTGTAACGCAAGGTTGAAAAGATACATAGAAGCTTGATATAGATCAATATATAACGTGGCAAGGACGACCATTATTGGAAAATGGATACTGGATTGGGTAAATAGTCAATTCAACTACCTCAGAAGCCGATCAGGGTTGGAGAGTCAGGAGACACTGGAAGAACAGCTTTGTGTGCAAAACAAAGAGGAGTCAATGTTGGCTTGGGACCAAGGATGTTATTTTACAGGAATAGCTGCAAAGCACAAAGGAAGGCAGACAGATGAGTCATGGACATGAGACATATTTTTCTTAGATTAATGAAGAAAACATTTGCAAGAGCCAAGCACTGGACAATTAAAAGTGTATAAAGTCTATGCAAGGTCAGTAAGCAAGTCTCTAGAGGTCAAAAGAAGCAATGGCACCCAGTATAATTAAATCAAATAGCAGTAAATAAGCGGCTGAAATTGACACATTTGTGGTCTCTTTACACATTATTCAGAAGTTAAAAACAAGGACTATTCAATAAGCCTCAAATGAAGATAGTGGGGGTCATTACGACCCAGGCGGTAACCATGGTGCTATTTGCGCCATAGTTGCTGCCGGTATTTTACTGATTCTGCCAATGGTAAATGGGGAATTACTGCCCCATTCCAAGGTTGGCAGGGCGGTAATTCCCCGTTTACCATTGGCCCTTCGCCATTCCCATTTTTGCCCCATAGGGCTCAATGTGAATGGCGAAGGCGGTAATTACATTACCGCAAATTGCGGTACCGTAATTACCTTTAAGGCCCCTTTGCGGGTCCCCACCTTAACGGCTGGTACAGACCAGCCGTTAAGGTCGGTACCCGCAAAGGGACCTCGTAGTAAGGCGTTAAGGGGTTAACGGCGCTGTAACCTTTTACGGCACCGTTAACCCCTTATCGCCTGGGTCGTAATGAGGCCCAGTGATGTGCTTTCACTCCTTTGAATGTCCTAGAACAGAGAACAGGCTATAAAGTCAACTACAGACGGGAAACTTTGGCTCATGGCTAGACTGATGAGAAATGATGGATTAATTGGAAAAGTGGGGAGTAATCTGGTTTGATTTGAGCACCTGGGTTTTGGTTTTCTTACATGCTGCTAGCCGAGTCGAAAGTCCTTGGTTGGGCGGGAATGCCAACCAATCAGTGGGTCTATACAATGTTGCGTAGACCAATCCGCTGCCATTTTGTTTGCTAAAATCAGTATTATACGCATGCAGACGTAGTTTGAGGGTTGTTTTACAGATAAGAGACAGCCAATGAAGTACTAACCCGTATACCTTCTATAAGTAGAAATGTTCCCCTAATCCAATCCTTCACACTAATCGGTTTTATGGTTTGTCACGTAGGATGATGTCATAGATGATGTATTCTGTTATATAAGACTCCTGTGTAATAAAGTTTGTGTGTGAGTGTGTAAGCACCAATCCCATGTCTGCCAGATGACCCTGATTTATTAAATTGAGAATAAAGTAGTACTTTGCCATATTCCTCGAGTCTGGCCGGTTATTTGTTCTGAGATCATCTAGCACAAGAGACGCTTCAAGGTGCTAGAGCAAAATACCCATTGCAAACGTACATAAAAGACTCCATCATTATCTAAATATCGGACCTTACAATGCATCATATAATAATCAAACTTTAACATAGCTCCTAAAATAGCCCAGTTAATCCTGTGTTACGTTTAGGTAGTTAGAGCGTTAACTCTCTGCCACAGCTGCATAACATACATATTAGAGACACTCTTGTGCCAATCAACCTCTCTGCGATGCAGAATTAGTGCACAGAAACTCTGTTATAATGTTAGCCATTTTGTAGGAGTGAGTGGTCCTGCCTGGGTTAGTGTGAGATTTGTAGGATAATGCTTCTAAGAGCATATTTTGTTTCCATACTGCTTGGTGCTATGATGTGTTTCCACTGTTGTGTTACATTTCAGTGTGGCTCCAAATTCCTAACATTAAACTGAAGCAGTACCTTTCACAAGCACCATTATGTAATGGTAATACACGCCCTTCCATACTATTTCTGCCAGAAGACGGATCAGGTGGGTCTTCAGAAGATGTCTTGGCTCCCCTAGTGGAAAACGCTGTGACATTGAATGCTTCACCCAGGCATCAAGGAGACGGAAAACAACAAAACACAATTGCAATGAGAGGGGCTTTGGAAGCAATGAGCACACAGCAGAGCGGGATGCTCAAGCAGTAACAGAGCATGGAACATGTCCCGCTGCCCAGCATGGAGCAGCGCAGCATGGCTGTCAGAGCCTGGGTTAATGAAAAGCCAGTAACCTCTGTGGATGGGGCGGCTTAGTAGTGGTGAGGTTCAGGGAATAGTTTACATCGGACAAAAGAGCAAACAATAACTAATACATCTTTGCAATAGCCTCTCCCCCATTCACAAAGATGCCTGTACTGTTTTTCACCGCACAAGAAGTCTTAAAAGTGAGTCCCAGCAATGTTGAAACATTATTCATGGCTTGAAATGTCAAATTTAAAAACACACACTTAAAAACTAAGTCCCGTCGTTTCACCTTTGCCTCAAACAAAAAGTTGTTTATAGGTATGCTTTAAATTCCATTAGTGCAAAAGCCTTCAGTTTTTCTAAATACAACTTGTGTCCCCATATTTCTGGCAGGCATGTCCATGTAAATTACTTGCAGTGACTGCAACACCCTACTATGCTTAGGAAAGTACCATTGTGCCTCTGTTGTAACTGAAGAAGCCAGTCAGTGAAGTTTATGTTTTTGCAGACTCTATCCAGTGCCAGGGCTTTATAGTGAGCAAATGCAATTACGTATTCATTACTGGTTAGTATCAATTGTGCCCAATACAAACATGTTCACGAAGTCTAAGTGTTGCAATGCCTAAACTTATCACAGAATACTTTTGTTCGATAATTGCTTACTGCGTGCAAACAAAGTGGCAACAGCAAACTATGTTACCAAAATGTGACTGGCTGAATTTCCATTGTTATTTCACTATGGCTCATGCCAGATATTATGTTTCAATCCTCATTTCAGTACAGCGACATCAAGGGTTGAGGTTTTTTGGTGTCTTATGTCCTCACCCTTTCACGGTCCTGATCTGTAGCATCCTACGGTTCTTGGCTAGAGGTACTACTGGTTTCATTTATAGTCGCTGTCTTGAAGTTGGCCAGAGTGTGTAATAAATCCAATATATGGTAAGACCTCAATGTTTCCGACGGTTTTCTCAATGGTCCAATGTTTCTCAATGGTCCAATGTTTTCTCAATGGTCTGGATGCACACTGCTCGCCACACCTTGGATTCACAGACATCCCTCTCTCTATCCCTCTCACTACCTCACTCACATGGACTGATCACTCTTCTATCCTCTCACGTGAAGCTTTCTTCTCTTTTAGCGCTGGCACACCCTGCACTGCCTCCCATCTTCAAGGTCACCCTGTTAATGACTCCAATTAAGCATTCCCACTAAGTCAGTGCCTTGTCTGGGATTGCTCAAGGGAAGCCCTTATTTATATATTTTTATGACAAGTTATGATCTGGATGATGAACCCTTGTATAACGCCCCTCTCTTAGAATCCCCCTGACCCCACTGAGCCAAGAAGTAGGTTTGTGTTGCAAATTAAAAAGGTTTATTTGAAAAATTAAACAATAGATATATATCACACTTTGATAATAAATTAATATTTGATATCACACTTAGACATATGACAGTGAGTGATCCACAATGGATGATGTTATACTAGCACACTGGTTTAATTAATTAGGAGAAGTATACAGGGTAAGGCAGCTGAGAATGCTTTATATGGTCCAAGGAAATGCAAGGTGGAAAAAACAACACAGGAATAAACTTGATATGATTTCAGCAAAACATAATATAATCCCTTTTTCCCTTTTGGCAATTCACCCCCCCTCTATGCAATGTAAGGAGATGGAAGTAACACACACAGTCTTCAGGAATACAATCAAGGATCCATCTGAATTCAGTTCCCCCCTTAGAGAAACAGGGATGATTTTAAACACAGGCAAAGTACTTTAAAGGTGGTATGCAAAGAAGGGAACATATGCTTAAAATGCTTTTAATTCCCTCTAGAGGTTCAGGGTGGGTGATAGCTACTTTAAATTAGTTCAGGATCTCTTTAGCAATGCTCTATGAATTATTGTCAGGTTGCAAACGAATTTCAGCAAAGGAAAGCAAGAAGCTGCTATTTGACAAGTGAAGAAATTTGAGCCAAATCGCAAATCGCGGCTCTTTTCCCGAGTGCGTCGAGCGTGATTACGGAAAAAGTATAATGAATACGAAGTTGGTTCTGTGTTCGTTGGAAAGCCTTAGCTTTATAATGAAAGTTAAATCTCGCTTCTAGCACAAACGGTTCAAGAGATACGGACGATTTAGTGGAGGTAGATTTTCAGAAATGAAATTTTATAGTTTCAGAATGACAGATGACAGTTTTGCAGCTTTAAAGTCACAGAAGGACACACAATTCTATGATGTAGTTCTAGATAGATTAAAATAGTTTGAATTAGATTATTTTAAACTAAGAGATTTTGTTTTGCACAGTTCTCGCTGAGTACTCACACTATATTTTGGACAGGAATGCGACTTCGTCACGGATCGGGTCAGGATTGGCTGCGTTTCTCTCGCCACTGGGTACTGGTTCTGCGTACAGCGATCTGGGTCAGCTCTCAGCACTGCACAGCGATCTGGTCTCTTTGGATCTCTGGTCTCTCTGGATACAGCACTGCTTTCTGGGTCTGCTACCGGTTCTGGCCAAAGTTCTTGGCAAAGAATTCAAACAGCTCACCCGGCTGTTGAATAGTTTGCAAATGATTTTGAGGCCTGCTGAAAAAGGATCCAGCTTGTGGATTCAGGCCTCTCTGCTACAAGTTCTGGAGCCTGGGTTCAAGGTTCTGGTCTCTGGAGATTGATGGATTTGAAGTCTGGAGTCTCCGTCAGCGTGCTGTGCAGGAATTCAGTTGAAGGTTGGAAAATGAATGTCCCTGCCTGGGTTCCAGTGGCTCTTTATATGTCTTTTGAAAATGGGTGTGGATGCTAACTTTCTTTGCCCAACCCACTCACGATTTGATAGGTCAAGGATTTCTCTTTGACCTGATTTGATAAGGGAACAGTGAGTCAGAGTGATGAGGTAGGTTTATGGTCAGAGGATCCTCCCCTTGTCAAATTGCACACAAATCTATTTCTGATCCAAATACCCATTTATCTATGTACCATTTTTCTAATATTATATGTCCAGTTAACATATTTTCTGTAGCACCAAACCATCCGATCCCTGTCTTTGTAAGATGTCTTGTCCACTTTTGACAGAATTCTGCCCTTTTCATCCAGATAACGACCTCTAAACCTTTCCAGATTTTACATAAATGTGCACAAGGGATATGGGTTTCAGATGATAAAGTGTCAGATTTTTAACATGCATACATTTGGAGTAACAACCTTATTTTCCGCTACTACTCCCCAGAATATACCACAGAGTCCTGACACCTCTTAAAATGTGCACAGAAAAATCACAAGAATGATGATATTATTTATATTATTTTTACAAGTCTGCACTATGAATTATCCATCTTTTTAAAATTATGCTCTGGCCCCAAAGGGGTGAGGTGTTCCAAAGCACATGGTGGAATTTCTGGTTTGTCCACTTCACCCAAGCTCAGCTTTCTCACAGAAGCACTTCTCCCAAGAGGAAGCTATTTTATGACTCCCCCAATATAACATTTGCCTGAGCCCAAGACAGTGCTTTGTTCAGTTTCCTGCAGTCCCCAGGTGCCCAGGTGCCACTCCCTTATTCAATCAGAGAGGTGTCATCTCCTTTTGGCAGGGGTAGCAGAATGCAACCAGGCCTGGGAACACAGCTGCTGATCAAGTTTCAACTCCTGTCAGGGGTAGTTGTCAGGCAGAATTCAATCTCTTTAAGCCAGGCTTCAGCTAAATGTCACTTTGGTTCCCAGTTTTCTACATTCAAACCAAACTTGCAATTTTTACACATGCAGCTAGAACACTGATTCTAAGTTCAAAACTATGACATTTAAACAATTGCAACCTATGTGACACTCAAAAGTAGGTCACTCATTTATTCTAAACATTTCGATTTTTGTGGCTTTAACCCCAACTTCACTTAAGCTGCTGACATCCCCAGCTATTTTCAATACATACATTAGACAATTACTTCCTTCAAGTCATTTCAAAATATAGTTTTACATTGTATCCACCTCTTAGTAAGTCCTTCTTTGGCCTGGTTTGGGTTCATTTGTTCAGTTTTACACAAGAGTCTGGTGGTTGTAAAAACGCCGGCTTTCTGAAAGTGGTGAGCACCAGTATTGTACCCATTTTTGACATTAATAACAACAGATTTTGAACAGCACCATATTCCTTAGCACTGATTTCGCTCATGGCGCTTCTGGCCCCTCACGCTCAAACAGGTGGGTGTCAGGTCAGGCGACCATTTTGTTGTGCGCAAAGACTCCGCGGTTCTCCAGGATTCTGGTGCAAATGTGGGCTTTTCCGCCCTTTTGGATTTCATAAGCCCACAGCACCAAGTGTTGCTGCATAATAGTCCAAACGTGAGTCAGGACACCCAACAAACTCGCGCCCGACTGCGCTTTGATTTCGATTCGAGGGGGAGTCGGGTGCAAAGGAGGTTTTGATCCACGCGCTGGTATGTCTGCATCATCTTCTTCCAATTCCGCAGATGGCACAGTTCAGCATCTTTTCCTCCATCCGGTTGGATCGATCGATTCTCCTCGCCTGTACTGATGGGAATATTGGGCGGTACCCCGGGCCCCTCGGATCTTTGTTCCCGGTCGCCGGGTCGTTCTCCTTGGTCAGTCTCCATGGTTTCATCTCTCCTAGGATGATAAAGCAAAGCGGCAATACACATTCCTAGACATTTTTCCACCACTATTAATGGTGTGGCGAACATATTCATTTTATACATCCGGAAACATTTTGCAGTCTTATTTTAAAAAACAAGATATAACAGGAAACATTTTCATACCAGAATCATGATATTTTAGAGACTATATGCGGGATATTTTAGGGTTGGAAATGAATTACTCTGGAGCGGCCCCCTCTGGGATTCCAGAGGATTCCTCCAGTTGCTGCAGAGTGTGCCTGGGATGGCAACACTTTAGCTGATTTATATGGACCCACTTGTCTTCCCCTTCCGCCAAACTACCTTTGGGGATGCGGATCTTGTATGCAACTGGGGAGACCTTGTCTATAATTTCAAACGGTCCCTTCCATGTAGGCAAACATTTTTGCTGTTTGGCCTGGTTCCTTTGGAAATTGTATAGATAGACCCGGTCTCCCACATTATATACTTTCCTGGAAGTTTTCAAATCGTAATGGGTCTTCATGCTATCAGCTGATCTTTCTAGATTTCGCTGAGCATAGGCAAAAGCATGTTGGAGGTGTTTACTCAAATTCTCCACATGCTCATGAGTTGTGGAGGCATTGATCAACGTCTGCTCTTGGGTCCTGTAGAGCAAATGCTGGGGAAGCACCATCTTGCGTCCAGTCATCAACTCAAATGGTGATATTTTGGTTGCAGATGAAGGGGTAGATCTGATGGCCATTAGGACCAGAGGTAATCGGATATCCCAACTTGGCCCAAAATCTGCCACAAACTTTTTTAAGATGCTCACAATGGTTCGGTTATAGCGTTCGACTGCCCCAGAAGAAGCTGTCCGGTAAGCAATATGTAACTTCCTTTTGACCCCCAGTATCTCCCACATCTTTGTCATTACCTCACTGGTGAAATGGCTACCTCTGTCTGACTCAATCCTTTGAGGTAGACCAAAATGGGAAAAGATGTGGTTAATCATCAGGGCAGCTGCTGTTTCTGCCTTGCAGTTTGGGGCCGGGAGACATTCCACCCACTTGGTAAACAAGCATGTGACCGCCAACATGTACTTGTTTCCCCTAGACGAGCGAATCACAGGGCCTACGAAGTCGATTTGCAAATCTGACCATGGCAGTGTCATCCCCCTCTTTTTGAGAGGCGCGCGGTGTGTGAGGGATGATAGCTGAAATTGTGCACACACCAGACACCTCTTCAAGTATTGGTCGAGGTCCTGCCCCATGTGTGGCCAGTATGCAACCTCTCTTAAGATTTCCAGTGTTGTGTGAAACCCCCTGTGACCAGCTGTGGCTGCATCATGGGCGTGACTTAACATCAGGCTTCGGAATTAGGTAGGGACGACCCACTGATCATGGCCAGCTTGGGATTTCCTTACCAACAAACCGTCTTGGATTCGGAACATCTTTGGACATTTCATCAACACTCTAAGGTCCTCCTTCCCAATGTAATTGGTATCCGTCAGGGGAAAGTTCTCAGGGTCCTCAATGTGTTGGTAAAACTTACCAATTATTGGATCCCCCTTCTGAGCCATAATTAAATCAGCATCAGGGGTCTCCTTACTCCATTGTGCAGTTGAAAGATCATTGTGAGCATTTGTCTGGGACCTATTGATTGCCGTGACCTCATTTCCCCCAACAGGGGCTCTATTTCTATTAGATCCCCTTGGATGGCCCCGGTTTTGGCCAGCTGATCAGCTAAGTCATTTCCAGTTTTGTCTGGTCCCTCTACTTTGGATTGACCCTTGATCTTCTTCCAGTAGATGGTCATCCCATTCGATGTGACCAGATAATCAATATTTTGGATTAACTTCCCATGTTTTGAGGGGTTTGTTATTAGCATATAACATGCCTCTGGTTTTCCAATTAACCAGGTGCTCCACGAACCCGTTCCATACATAATCCGGATCCGTGATTATGACCAGTTCGTGGAGTTGATGTTGGACAGCAGTGAGGATGGCTTGATGCACAGCCATCAACTCTGCTACCTGACTACTTCGGGGACCAATTTTGTACCCAGCGGAGGGTTCTGGGGACTCATTCACCCATGCATTCCCTACGCCGGCCACCAGTTCTTTTTCCATGTTGTTGTCAACATGGTAAGAGCATCCATCCACATAGACAGTGGTCATTCCCTCACACTTGTCTTCTTCAAAGATTTTGTGTGGGGAATTAAGGTATGCCTCCATGTTGTCCTTGATTTTTAGACTTTCGTCCTCGAGGCAGTTTTATCTGGCACAATCATGCAAGTCAGCCAGACCTTGCGCGAGGGGACTCTTCTTGTTTTGACCATATCTGACCTCCACAGGAAAGCCTTGCATTGACAGAATCCAGGAAGTAATTCTGGAATTACTCACATTTCCGGCCCGGATTCTGTCACTTTGGAGGTATTGCAGAGGCTGGTGTGGAGTCTCCACTATGATGTGTTCCCCCTGGATGAACGGCCGCTAATTCTTCAATGCCCACACCGTTGCCAGGAGTGCCTTCTCACAATCGTTGAATTTTTCTTCCACAGAGGATAAAGTTTTGCTCGCATAGAAGATTACTTTATTGACCTTGTCATGCTTTTGGTATAATACTGCCGTCAAGCACATATTAGAGAACCCTGTCTCAAGGAAGAACTCCTTGTTTCTGACAGGGTAAGCTAGGCAAGGCGCTTGTGAGAGGCTTCTTTTGAGTTGTCTTACTGCCTCGGATTGTTCTGGACTCCATTCCCACTTGACCCCCCCCCTTCAAGAGATGAATCAGGGGTCTGGTGATCTCTGCGTAGCCCTCAATGAACTTTCTGCTGTAATTAGTCAGTCCAAGGAGGCTCCTTAGTTCCTGCAGAGTTGTTGGGTCTTTCAGTTTCTGAAGTGTTTCCACTTTCTTTTCCTGGGGACAGAGACCCCGAGGAGTAATCTCATGCCCCTAGATATTAACACGGGTTCTACACCACTGTGCTTTCTGAAAGGAAAGTTTTTCTCCAGCAGCCCTCAACTGTGTCAGAACATAACGGAACTCCGCTATATGTTCCTCCACAGATGAACTTTTAATGAGGACATCATCTACATAAGCCAAGTTACCCCTTGCACCCAGTTCGGGCATGGCCTTGTGTAGGAAAATGTTGAACTCATTGCCAGAGTTGAGGTATCCGAAGGGAGTCTGGGTCCATGTGTACTGCTGGCCCCCAAAGGTAAAAGCCAGTTTGTATTGGTCCACCCTACTGACAGGCACAGTCCAGTATCCATTGGTCAGGTCTATTGCAGTGAATACCTGTGACCCCTGAATCTGGGCCAGCCCTTGGTCAATGTAGGGCAGAGGCCATCGGGAAGTATGGATCCGTTTGTTGAGCTCCCTAAGGTCGGCGCAGAGTCTCCACTGGCCGTTTGGCTTCAATATTCCTAGCACCAGATTATTGAAGGTGCTGTGTACTGGTCGGATTATCCCCCGGGATTCAAGGTTCTTAATTATTTCAGTAAGGGACTCCATGGATGCGAGAGGCAAGCGATATTGCTTCTCAAACACTGAGTCATGCCAGGGTCTGTGGGAATTGTTGTTGTGTGGATGTCGGTGCGACCACAGTCATATGAGTCTACCGCAAAGAGATCTTGGAAATCCAAGAAAACTTGTTTCAACTTTTTCTTCTGTTCCAGGGTCACGCAGGCATCAGCTAGGTTGACTCTCTCTTCCACCATCTGCCTGAAGCCTGGAAAGACTTCTGGTTGTGCTATCTCAGCGGCCTCCTCCAGCTGGGTGGAGAAGTCCCTGGTCAGAGTTCTGATTTGGACCGGAGCCTTCAGGTGGGAAAGGTAGCCCTCATGGACCTGGAAAATCACCTCATCCCCTCTGAAGTACCAAGTCACATCTTCCTTGCCATAAGGGCAGGAAGTGTACACCAGGAAGTTCCCCCCATGCCGGGTAAAGATCCTGTCTGGTGTTGTATTGTCATCACTGTCACTGTCAAAACAGTCCTTGGGGATTGGTCCTAACAGTTCATTTCCTAAATCAATGGAGAAATGTCGGTCATCAACCGCCATTCCAATAATGGTGCCCGCGGCTCAATGTTACGCTCACCTGTCTCCAAAGGAGGCGCTGGCTTGGTACGTGCTGATGTGACCACTTCTAAGGTGATGCGCAGGGTTCAGAAGACAGACTAGACCGGGCCCCCAAATCTGGCTTGTCTGGCTCGCAGAAGTATCCTTCTTAGAGTCTGGAAAGACGAGCTCTCCAACCTGCTTCTGATGCAGGGGCGCGTTTGCATCCAGTTACTTCACTGGATTTTCGGATTGGTGAGAACCAAACTTGCTTGGCTTCCAGGTAAGTTTTTTGATAAGAGGTTCCCCTTGTGTCCATGCATTAATGTACTAATGCTAGTGTCTTTTTCCCCATAGGGGCCGGGGTACGGAATGCCGGGGAACAGGCACCGACCCTAGATGAGAGGTGAAATCCTTGTAGAAATCAGGTAAGTCTTTAATGAGCGTTTTTTGGTAATGTCTTTTCATTCGCTCATTAACGCTGATGTCTCTTTTTCCCCTTAGGGGCTGGGGTCCAGAAATGCCAGGATGCGGCGCGGACCCGAAATGAAGAGGGAATGAATCAACAGGTAAGTCTTAACATGGAGATTTAGCTTTCCTTATTCCCTTCTCTCTCTCACCTTTTGTTCTGGTCTTTTTCTCCCTAGGCGCTGGGGCGTGACTGCGAATCCGGATGATCGCTGCTGAACATGGAGGCGCCCTGTAAAGGTGAGTGGAATGCGGCGCTGCAGCGATCGACACGATGAGCTTTTAAATTAAAGTCTTCCTTTTCAGGATTGTCGGCGAGATGTCTCCGGGATGCGGATTTAGCAGGTAAGGACTTTTCCTTCTTCTGTTCTCTTCTTCTCTTCCTTTGCAGGTGATCCAGGATGCTGGCAGGCGTGGCAGAAGTCAGGATGCAGGAGCAGACACGGTGAGCGTCCAGCTGCTAGATGCAGAACAACGCGAAGCACGTGTGGTTGTCCGGGTGGGGTTTAAATAGCCTTGGAAGAAGTTCCAGGTATGTATCCTTCCTCCAATCAGGTATGTATCCTTCCCCGACCACGCCCGGATGGTAAATTAGTCCCACAGGTAAAGTAGTTCCTTTCAGGCCTCAAGGAGGCCGGGATCCTGCAGCATGGTCTGCATCAGGTAAGTGCACACAAGCATTCCCATAATGAGCCTGGCGCCTATGGCGCCAGGACTGATGTCTTTTATGAGCCTGCAGCCATGGGCGCCAGGACACTGTCCAAAGGTCACCTATATGGGGTTGCTGGGTCCTTCCTTGGGGACTGGATGTCCGCTTTCGGGGACGCCGGGCTTGAACCGGCTCCCCGGGAGCGGGCATCATGACACTAGAGTAATACTCTTTAAGTCGCTGTTATCCACCTCTTTTGGAATGGTGTCATGTTCTATGTTGACTAATGGTGTTGGGTTTACCCCCAACCCTTGCTGTTGGAGGAAAGCATTTAGATGAATATAAGCATCAGGGTTTTTCAATTTTTGTCCTCTTTTAACTTTCACTTCCAGGGAGAATTGTCGGGTCCTTTCTGGGATGGTGACTTCCTCCTTAATCTGAATTTCAACTGCATAAGGTAGCAATTGAGCTGACCTAAATGCTTTTTCTGGATCATCGAAGCCCATGCGATTACCCGCTAATCGGGACCAAGCTTTGAAGTTTATTAGGTCCAAACTAATGGCAAAGCGATTGAGAATGTCACTGCCTAAGTAAAAGGCGGCAGTGACGTCTCGCACGACCCAACAATTATGGACTATGCTCTTGTTGCCAATGGAGATTTTGAGCATACACCTGCTTGGCAGGAGATGTTTGGAATTGGGTGTTTCCAGTCCATTTCCCACTTGTCTATCAGTTTGAATGTGGGAATGGCTGGATCTTATAGAAGTTGGCGGAACATGGCTTCGCTGTTGAAGCTCTTACCGTTGTTCACACACACTCGAGCGAGAACAGAGTCCTTCCCATCATTCAACTGAACAGGGATGAACAACTGCTCTCCCATTTTCTGAATATCAGCCAGGCTCTGAGCTGATTTCACCTCTTTCTCGAATATCTGAGTGGGAACATCTGATTGTGGATTAGTAAAGTATTTCAGAGTATTTCCTTCCAGTGTAGAATACCACCTTAAACGTGAAGGAAGGTTGATTTTCAGAAATAGAGAGGACCCCCCATCACCAGTCTGTTGTCCCACTGCTATTACTGTCACGTCTGGAATTTGGTTGTTCTGGAAGTGAAATTCTACTTGGTCAGATTTTTTTTTTCAACCATGTGGCAGGTGCAGTTTAAACTAACATGGTTGACGCTCTGTTTTAATTTTATTGGTCGGCTAGTCTGGGTTCAGAGGACCTTGTTTACGCAATCTATTAGGGGTGACAACCTTCTCAGGAGGTCATTCCCTAGTAAACAAGCGTTGCCCTCTGGAGTCACTACTATGACCGGGTGTTTAACCTTGTGTCGCCCAATTTTGATGTCCAAATCTGCAGTCCCCTCGATGCGAATTTCCTTCCCGTCAAAGTTCTAAAGCTGTCCAGGAAGAGAGGTGAGGGGAATTTGGTACTTCTCCCCCCTACCTGAATTCAGTTCATCAAAGGCCCTTCTGGACAGAAGGGTTGCTTGAGATCCAGTGTCCACCAGCGGCAAAATTGTACCTTGCCCCTGTACTTGTACCTGGGCATAGTATCTTCCCTCCTTCTCCTCAAGGGGGCACAGATAATGCACATTTTTGGACAACTGGTGGGCTAATTTTTTAGTTTTGGACATTGCGAGAGAAGAGATTTGGGCAGAATTCTGTGGAGAGTCATGGGCATCTGCAAGAAAAAGTTGGCAACTTTAAATGGTTTTGGGTTCCCATGGTTCTGGGCCGCCCCCCCCTTTTTGGAGGCAGTCATCAGGATGGGTTTGACCCATGGGATTTTGGTATTGTTGGTTCTGGGATAGAATGATGGGCGGCGACAGCTCAATCCCCACATCTACCCAGTCTATGGATGCGGTTTTAGGTTCCCCTGGTTCCAGTTCTGGGCCCCCCCCTTTTTGGAGGCAGTCACCAGGATGGGTTTGAACCAGGGGTTTTCGGTATTGTTGGTTCTGGGATAGGATGATAGGCGGCGACAGCTCGATACCCACATCTACCCAGTCTGGGTTGGAATCCCTTGGGACCTATTTTTCCTTGTGAGGAGTTCACCCATCTCTGAAGGAGAAGATCCTTTTCCCAGGATCCTCCGAGGATCCCTCTCCCTCAAATTGGAAGACCTGTACCTCCTCCACAAAATGGGTCTGTTTGGGTCCTTTGTTTCTCCTACCTCCTCTTTGCTCCTTGGGTGGCAGACTTTCAGGGGTAGGAGATTTTGTTTCCGGTTCCTGGGTTTCCAGGGGCTCTTTACAAATGGGGAAGGAAGCTTCCTCCAAGGCTTTACACCCCCCTTCCCCTTGTGCCTCCTCCCTGGGAACCAGTGGGTTATTGGGGTGCTGCCCCCGTCATTGTTCTGGAGCACCAGGCCCAGAGTTTGGGGCATTCTGCGTGGCATGCTCATCTGAGGGTTCTGTTGAGCCCTCAGTATGTGACCCAGATCCCGTGCCATATTTTGGACCTGGCGCTCAAGTTGGGAAACCCGCTCAGGTTGATACTGGTTTCTGCTTTCTCCCCTGGGCTGATCCTGGGAAGGGTAGCTATCCCTTCTCTGGTAGTGCCCCGGGTTGGGAAGATTTGGGTACCCCTCCACCCTTGGCCTCCCCTCTCCCGGATTAGGTTGTCTGGGCTCAGGGAAGTGGGGAAAGAAGGATGGATGATTTTGGGGCTGGAAGTTGGGTGGATACCTGGGGAACAAGTTCTGCCCGGGATTTGGTGAATTTCTGCCCTCCTGGGGGAAGTGTGGAGGGAAGTTCCCTGGGTTGGGCCCTTGGTTGGATCCCCCCTTGGGCCGGAGGAGTCCACACATAACCCAGGATTGGACTGTTTCCCTTATAGCGGGGACTTACATAGTCAGGGGAGTGGGGGACCCCATTTGTGGGACTACCTCCTTGACTCCCAGTCTGTGACTGGCCCGTTGGCCTTCTGGGCTGTGAATTATTAGGTGCAGGCAGGTTTTTAGGTCCCCCCATCTCCAAATCTAAAACGGGGGCAACCTTTACCTCTGCCACCTTGGCAGCAGCAGGGGTGCTGTTGGTTTTGGGGTTTTTGGGCTGATTCTTATTTTCCACTGGTTTCTGCACCTCATAGATGCGGGTGGCTTGCTCAATGACCCAGTCTAAAGATCTTTTCTCGTGAAAATCTCTCACGAGCTGGGTCATTATGTATTTGGGGAGAGCATGGAAAAATGTGTTGATGAATTCTCTGCTGTCCGTGCGCACCCTTTTGGTAGTCTGTGCAAAAGCACGCTTTAACTCCTGCACACATTCTTGTGGGGCCTGATCCTCCCACATTGCAAATTGTAGGCTTCCTTGCGAGCCTCTTGAGGATTTCTATGAACAGAAAAATGTTTCAAGATGGCCGCCCTATAGGTGGACCATCTTGAATGATTTTGGTCCTCCAGCCCCGCAAAGAAGCTGGAGTATTCTGGGGAGAATGTCCATTTGACGTACTAGATGCAGCTACTGCTGTCCTTCAAATAGAAAGTCTCCATCATTTGCTCAAAGAGCTCCAAGTGTTCCCAAACAGAATACTTGGAGTTCTTGTGATAAGGGGTGATGACACTCCTTATTGCCTTGATCTGCTTTAAGGGGTCCTTAAGCAAGGCCCTTTTTGCATTATTGGCCTTTTTGGTTCGGGTAACCCTGGTCCACTCATCCTCTGACTCAGAGGCACTGCTCCCAGAGGTGCCGTCTGATCTTCCAGGTTTTCCCAGATTCTGCGAGCCTGGGAATGGCTGGCAGAATGAGGGGACCTGGTCTACTGTGTCCTGGGCCGCTCAGAGGAGTCTTCAGATCCCTCCTTGCTGCCAGGATTTGATGGGTACCCCCCCACTGACCTAACTGGGCAGAGGTTTTCAGGATGCCCTTAGTGGGCCTACTCTCCTGGGGTGCCCCACTAAATTGCACTGTGCTTAGGTGCCCATACCCGGATGCCCGCCCCTCCATTCCTGGGTGGTACTGGCCTATGAGCCCCATACTTTTCGCTGGATAGTAATCTGCCATCCCTGTGGCCCTGTGCTCATGTGCGCCAGGGGACATCGGGGTGGCAGAGTCCAGGGACTGGGAGAGGTGGAGGCCTCTGGTACCTGGGCTCCTGAGGTTATGCTCAGGGGTTTCCCTTTCCCAGCGAACTTCATTTCTATCAGCCCCTGCTCCCTGTTGCAATGCAAGAGCCTGGGCTTTCAGTTCCTCAACCAAGGCCTTACTAGACTCTATCAGTCTCTCCTGCATGGCTACCTGTTGCTGGAGCCTATCATTGTGTTGACAGAGAGCTTCATTTTCCCTCTGTGCTTCCTGATTGGTCCTGGAGCACTGGGTCAGTCTTTGCTGCAGGGTGGTTACCTCATGGACACCGTCCCTACTGGCCTTTTCCTTTCTTGTCAGAGCATCTTCCACCCTCCCGGTGTGCTCTAACAAGTTCTGATGCTCTTTTTGGAGGTCACCCAGTTCCTGGAGGGCCAAGTGATTTTCTTGAATTTTTCTTTTTAAGTGACAGACTTCCTGGCCTAAGGTATCCCTTTCCTGAGTAAGAGCCTGCATCAGTGCCACCAGGTCGTCCCTCTACCACTGAAGGGCACCAGCTTTCTGGCGCTCTTGATCAAACTCTGCCTGGGTATCCAGGTCTTTCAAAATCAATATATTGCTTTCCTCTTTCTCACTGTCTAGTCGGATTTGCAGGGTGGCTACCTGCTCTGTGCATGCCCTGTTAAAGTCTAGTTGTTGCTCCAGCTTTTTCTGCCTCTGTAGTAGGGCGTCCAAACCTTCTTGGTACTCCTTCTGCAAGGCCAGAAATCTGTTATCCTGGTCAGACTTTTCCTGTTGCAGGATATCCATATCCTCCTTTATTTTAATAATATACTGCCTACTATCATTTTCTGACTCCTGGCTCCTCTGCAGCCTCTGCTCAGAAGAGACCAGGTCAGATTGGGCCTTCTCTAATGCCATCAGTTGCCTATTTGCCAGATCTTGGCATTCAGCACATTTGTCCCGTATGGCTCCCATATGTAAATATAAATATGCCGCTACCCTGGCAATCTTTTTGTGCTCGTCCTTGGCTTTAGGGGCCATATATAGTTCACTCAGGGCCACATGTAAGGGACCCTGATCTCTCCATATATCTGACACTGTTTCAGTGATCTGGGGTGGAAGTGCCTGCAACCAGATCGCCTGGCCCTGATGAGCCCATTCACCTCTCACAAATAGCTTATGTAAGAGGTGTTCTCTGGCTATTTCGATATCTACCAAGGTCGTCATTCTGGAACTTGATTTCCTTCCTGACTTACAGAAGTTTGTATTTTATTTTGCAAAACAGACCATTTCCTTAGAGCCTTCCTTTGAGGGGTGTTTTTACAGTGTAACACGGCGTGGTGATCCAACAGAATTTATATATTCTGTCAGTTAGCACACTGTATTAATCTGCACCAGTGATAGATCTAATCCAGAATCCCGGACGAGCCCCCACTCTGTTAATGACTCCAATCAAGCATTCCCACTAAGTCATTGCCTTGTCTGGGATTGCTCAAGGGAAGCCCTTATGTATATATTTTTATGACAAGTTATAATCTGGATGATGAACCCTTGTATAACGCCCCACTCTTAGAATCCCCCTGACCCCACTGAGCCAAGAAGTAAGTTTGTGTTGCAAATTAAAAAGGTTTATTTGAAAAATTAAACAATAGATATACATCACACTTTGATAATAAATTAATATTTGATATCACACTTACGAATATGACAGTGAGTGATCAACAATGGATGATGTTATACTAGCACACTGGTTTAATTACTTAGGAGTAGTATAGAGGATAAGGTAGCTGAGAATGCTTTATATGGTACAAGGAAATGCAAGGTGGAAAAAACAACACAGGAATAAACTTCATATGATTTCAGCAAAACATAATATAATCACATTTCCCCTTTTGGCAATTCACACCCCCTCTACGCAATGTAAGGAGATGGAAGTAACACACACAGTCTTCAGGAATACAATCATAGTACCATCCAAATTCAGTTCCCCCCTAGCAAGTTTAGAGAAACAGGGATGATTTTAAACACAGGCAAAGTACTTTAAAGGTGGTATGCAAAGAAGGGAAAATATGCTTAAAATGCTTTTAATTCCCTCTAGAGGTTCAGGGTGGGTGATAGCTACTTTAAATTAGTTCAAGATCACTTTAGCAATGCTCTATGAATGATTGTCAGGTTGCAAACGAATTTCAGCAAAGGAAAGCAAGAAGCTGCTATTTGACAATTGAAGATATTTGAGCCAAATCGCAAATCGCGGCACTTTTTCTGAGTGCTTCGAGCGCGATTATGGAATAAGTATAATGAATAGGAAGTCGGTTCTGTGTTCGTTGGAAAGCCTTAGCTTTATAATGAACATTAAATCTCGCTTCTAGCACAAACGGTTCAAGAGATACGGACGATTTAGTGGAGGTAGATTTTCACAAATGAAATTTTAAAGTTTCAGAATGACAGATGACAGTTCTTCAGCTTTAAAGTCACAGAAGGACACACAATTCTATGATGTAGTTCTAGATAGGTTAAAATAGTTTGAATTAGATTATTTTAAACTAAGAGATTGGGTTTTGCACAGTTCACACTATATTTTGGACAGGAATGCGACTTCGTCACGGATCGGGTCAGGATTGGCTGCGGTTCTCTCGCCACTGGGTACTGGTTCTGCGCACAGCGATCTGGGTCAGCTCTCAGCACTGCACAGCGATCTGGTCTCTCTGGATCTCTGGTCTCTCTGGATACAGCACTGCTTTCTGGGTCTGCTACCGGTTCTGGCAAAAGTTCTTGGCAAAGAATTCAAACAGCTCACCCGGCTGTTGAATAGTTTGCAAATGTTTTTGAGGCCTGCTGAAAAAGGATTCAGCTTGTGGATTCAGGCCTCTCTGCTACAAGTTCTGGTGTCTGGGTTCAAAGTTCTGGTCTCTGGAGATTGATGGATTTGAAGTCTGGAGTCTCCGTCAGCGTGCTGCGCAGGAATTCAGTTGAAGGTTGGAAAATGAATGTCCCTGCCTGGGTTGCAGTGGCTCTTTTTATGTCTTCTGAAAATGGGTGTGGATGCTAACTTTCTTTGCCCAACCCACTCACAATTTGATAGGTCAAGGATTTCTCTTTGACCTGATTTGAGAAGGGAACAGTGAGTCAGAGTGATCAGGTAGGTTTATGGTCAGAGGATCCTCCCCTTATCAAATTGCACACAAATCTATTTCTGATCCAAATACCCATTTATTTATGTACCATTTTTCTAATATTATATGTCCAGTTAACATATTTTCTGTAGCACCAAACCATCCGATCCCTGTCTTTGTAAGATGTTGTGTCCACTTTTGACAGAATTCTGCCCTTTTCATCCAGATAACAACCTCTAAACTTTTCCAGATTGTACACAAATGTGCACAAGGGATATGGGTTTCAGAGGATAAAGTGTCAGATTGTTAACATGCATACATTTGGATTAACAACCTTATTTTCCGCTACTACTCCCCAGAACATACCACAGAGTCCTGACACCTCTTAACATGTGCACAGAAAAATCACAAGAATGATGATATTATTTATTTAATTTTTACAAGTCCGCACTATGAATTATCCATCTTTTTAAAATTATGCTCTGGCCCCAAAGGGGTGTGGTTTTCCAAAGCACATGGTGGAATTTCTGGTTTGTCCACTTCCCCCAAGCTCAGCTTGCTCACAGAGGCACTTCTCCTCCCACTTCTCCCAAGAGGAAGCTATTTTACGACCCCCCCAATATAACATTTGCCTGAGCCCAAGACAGTGCTTTGTTCAGTTTCCTGCAGTCCTCGGGTGCCACTCCCCTAATTCAATCAGAGAGGTGTCATCTCCTTTTGGCAGGGGCAGCAGAATGCAACCAGGCCTGGGAACACAGCTGCTGATAAAGTTTCAACTCCTGTCGGGGGTAGTTGTCAGGCGGAATTCAATATCTTTAAGCCAGGCTTCAGCTAAATGTCACTTTGGTTCCCAGTTTTCTACTTTCAAACCAACATGTTTTACACATGCAGCTAGAACACTGATTCTAAGTTCAAAACTATGACATTTAAACAATTGCAACCTATGTGACACTCAAAAGTATGTCATACCTCCTTCAAGTCATTTCAAAATATAGTTTTACATTGTATCCACCTCTTAGTAAGTCCTTCTTTGGCCTGGTTTGGGTTCATTTGTTCAGTTTTACACAATGTCTGGTGGTTTTAAAACGCTGGCTTTCTGGTAGTGGTGAGCACCAGTATTGCACCCATTTTTGACATTAATAACAACAGATTTTGAACAGCACCATATTCCTTTGCACTGATTTCGCTCATGGCGCTTCTGGCCCCTCACGCGCAAACTGGTGGGTGTCAGGTCAGGTGACCATTTTTTTGTGCACAAAGACTCCGCGGTTCTCCAGGATTCTGGCGCAAATGTGGGCTTTTCTGCCCTCTTTGATTTCCTAAACCCACAGCACCAAGTGTTGCAGCATAATAGTCCAAACGTGGGTCAGGACACCCAACAACCTGACCCATGAAAAAAGTTTCAGTGGCTTCCTTTGCCACCACCTACTCTCCTCCTCCTACCCTTTCGGCTGACTCCCAACCTTAAACAACCCTAACTAACTTTATGAGTTTCCATCTTCAATACTCTCAACATCTTTGCCCCTGTCATGTGGGACTGACTGAAGCCTGCCAAAAAGTGCAACTCTTGGTACGACTCTGCAAACGCAGGGCAGTGGAAAGGAAATGGGGATCTTCTGGTGCATCGTTTGACAAGCTAGCTTGCTGCCTTCTGCAAAGGCAATATATACACTCTGCGTCCTGTCCATGAAAAGAGTTCCTATTCAATCCTGCATCTCCGTAACATCCAATAACACAGCTGAACTTTTCAAAGTCTGCAAGGAACTGGCCAACCCTACTGCTGCCTCAGCCTCTATTGCATCCACCAGGCCCTTTGCGGGGCCCTGACTGCACACTTCACCACCAAAATACAGCACATCCTGACCTCTCTCTTCTCTGTACCCACTCGTGCACCATCATCTCTTGGGCCCCCCTCGGACATCCCCACCAGGCCCCCTCTTCTATCATCCCACTCCCCTGTCACATCTGAGGAGGGTTCTAAACAAGTATGGTCTATGAAAGCCTCCTATAAACAGGTGGACCCTTGCCCCTCCAAAACCATCAAGGACAACATTGACTCTGTAGCTCCAGCCTTGGCAGACCTCGGCAACATCTCCTTCAATACTGGAGTTTTCCCTACTTCTCTCAAGCATTGTCTTGTAATCCGGCAAACTATCACCCGATCTCCATCACTCCTGGGCAAACTTCTGGAGAAGTTGGCTATCTCTCAGCTTACCCTCCACACTGAATCTGTTCGTTGTCTCCATGACCATCAATCTAGCTTTACAACATCCAGAGGTACAGAAACTGCTCTTCTGAAAACCCATGAAGACCTGGTCTCATACCTTGACTCTAAAACTCGCTGTCTTCATTTTATTGACCCCTCCTCTGTTTTCAATATAGTAAACCACAACATCCTGATCTCCCATCTCTTTGATACCCTGAGCATCACAGATCAGGCCCTGGCATGGCTAGCGTTCTTTCTCTCTGACCGTCCTTCCCAGGTGGAACTTGGGTCCTTTCTCTCCGCTATCACTCTCTCTACTTGTGGCGTCCCCCAGGGGTCCAATCTATCCCCCTGGTTTTTCAATGTCTACATGGCCCCATTGGCCCACAAGATCTCTGCCTTCACCTCCAACTTTCAGTGTTATGCGGATGACACACAGCTCTCTTTCAAGCTACCCTCACCCTCTTCCTCCTCCTGGCTCATTCCGGACTGTCTGTCCGCAATTCAGTCCTGGGGTACTGCTAATGATCTCTGCCTTAATGCCAGTAAGACAGAAATCGTCCTCATCGAGACCCATGCTCCCGCTTTCCCACTTTCAATCTCGCTAGGGTACCTCAGTCGTACGCCTTCACCCACTAGTGAGGCAAACAATCTGGGGTCATCTTCTACTCTACTCCCTCCTTTTCTTCATACATCTCAGACATCATCAAAATGTCCCACTATCAGCTGCACCTCCTCAGAGGTATTATACCTATTCTCACCTTCCCCCAGAGGCTCACCATATCCAGAGCCTTGGTACTCTCCAGACTGGGCTGCTGCAACAGGCACTTTATCAATCTTCCTACTTCTACTCCCCGACCTCTTCAACTTATCTAGAACAGAACTGCAAGACTTATCCTTGGCTTCAAGTCCAGGAAACACATCTCTCTGGCACTGAAATCCCTCCACAAGCTCCCCGTGGCTGCAAGGATCAAGTTCATGTCCCGCTGCATAGTCCACAATGCTATCTGGGGCAGGAGCCCCTACTATCTACAATGCTCTCTTCCTAAATACTCTCCTTCTAGAGCCCTCCGAATTCTCTAAATTCTCCGAATTTCTGCAGATGAGCAGTTTTTCCAAACAGAGATTTGGGGGTAGATCCGTATCTGCAGGTGCCTCCCTCTGGAAGAGCCTCCCTCCCTTTCTCCATCTTGAGCCAGACGTCCTTAAGTTCCAGAAACTCCTCAAGGCCTTCTCCTTCACATCCTCTTTCTCTCTCCTTCTCCCCTGCTAACCTCCTTTCCCTTTTCTCCTGCTTCCCTCCTTCTTTCAGTTCCCCAACTTTTTCAGTATGCCGACTGGTCACCTGGTGCACCTCCATTGCCTCACAGGTCCCAGGCTCCCCCCAAGTCATACACTTGGCTCCGGGCTCTGCACTCTGAACTCTGCTTGGCACTACTGCACTCAGAATACACTCCATGAGAGAGGCAACCACTCTGTACTTAACCCAGGCCCCTGCTGGATTGGACGCAATTGTCCCCCTCCCCATCCTGCACTTCCTCACCTGTCTGCGCACTTGCACGACCTTGAATGTACTAGGCCTAGTAAGTTAGTCTATCCTGTCCTCCCTCGGTCTTCCCTCCCCAGAATGGTTGTGCCTGAAATACTTGTACATATGTGCATTAGTCATGACCAACCACCAATCAATCTGAAATGTCGCCAGGCCTAGTACGATAGTTTATTGTTCTGTATGTCCTTTTCCATACCCCCCCTTCTCTTCCCACTCTTTGTCATGCACTTGCACTATCTGACAAGTCGTTAGGCACAGTGGGGTAGTTTATTAACTGTATGCTCTTTCCTTCTTCCCCCTTCTCTCATTCCTTCCTGTCATGCACTTGCTCTAGTAGAAATGGCCTAGTATGCTAGTTATTTTTGTTAGATCATTCGCAATCTTCAAGGCCTAAAAATGACAACTGTATTCCCTTCATCCCTATCCACCTTGAAACACTTTGAAACACTTCACTTGTGTATAAGTGCTCTACAAATAAACAATCACAATTACAATTTCAAGGTGAGCCTTTTCAAGTATTTGAGCTCTCACTTTCTTCAGTGTGTGGCCCTTGATAGGCCACTTTTTAATATCATCACTGGCATGTCCTGCAATGCTTTTTCATCATTTTTATGACCCACTGGTGGTTTTAGATTGCGTATCTATTATTTCTTGTAGTTTGTTGCCAGTCTCACCAACCTTATTTCCTAACAGTGATTTCTTGCATTGGATGAGGTGCGCAGCGTTCAAGAATCCCATGTGGGATAATCCAAATGGGCCAATAAAAGTGTATTTTGCTAATGTATCTTTTATTTGAGGATCTCTATATACGAGTCAAATATGGAACAGGCAAGTGGAGGCTAAAAAAAAGAATATCAACTATAATCTTTAGAGCTACTTTCCAAGACCAGCTTTCTCTCCCCTGCCACCGAAACACACCTTACACTCTCTTATTCCAGGCAGCTTCTTGGTATGTCAGTTTTAGGATTCAAAAGTAATGAAAACGTGTGTCACTCAAATTAGTTTCAAAAGCAAAGGGCTCTGTCTCCATGACATGCCCTTCAAGGTTCGTCATTTACAGTATTTAAATGCCTGCCTTTTGGGGGTTTCAGCTTGTGGGTATGCAGATCTGCACAATCTAGATTGCTAGGTTGAAGATACAACCAGAGTTCTGCATCTGACTGCCAAGATCTCACTGATTTGGGGTTTTTCCCCGAGTCTGTAAGAACACAGGATGGCAGCCTACAGCCTTTGGCTGGAAATAATCTATGGCAGAGACCTAACTGATGTCACAGAGATGCTGCTTCTGCAAGAGGGATGGTTGGTTTAGAGTCTCTTTAAGCTGGGTATTAGGCTTTCGGCTGTTAGAAAAGATTTCATCAATGTGAATTTTCCCTCCATTTGTGGACTCCCCAAACTTGTTGCTTTTGTTTGGCTATCCTATCCTGACTTTTGCCAGTGGTGCATAGCCTTTAGCTACGCTCCCCTGGGTTTTTGTTCACTTGTTATGGGGAAACTGACACGTCCTTCAGACTGCCAGTTCTGGGAAACTACGTTTCCCTTAGTATCCGACTATGTTGCCATTTCTTGGTAACTTTCTAACAGTGCACAATGTACCTTCCAGTACCGTGCGCTGTGCTCCTTTTTGTTTATGGCCCTAGACACCCTCAAAGGATTATTTTGGTGATTGTACGAGTGTGCCTGGGACAAACTGGTGACAGCAGTTACTTTTGATAAGTATTTTAATTCTTTTCACTAAATCACATTGCATTTACTGCATTTAGTTCAAGACCGTGGCCAGTTCCAAAAAAACATGAGCCTCAAAGTCTTTTGTTCTGTCCCATTGCCATTTTCACCCTTGCCTTCGCCCCGGTCGAGAAACCCGGGTCGAGTAACCCGAGTTTTCCTTATTTGCGCATTCAGCCTCCCGTGAAAACTGATCTCTTTCGCAGGCTTTTGCACTACTGGTGCCAGGATGTCTGGAGTGCCTGAATGACTGGGAACACCATGGACCGTGATTGGTCCACGACTGGGATGCCTGCAGGAGAGCTTGGACATCCTCGATTTTGGCACAAGGCTAATCTTGGATAAAAGAAGGGGCTCTGCATTCATTCCACGTCAATCACCTGAGTTTTCTCTGAACTACAGAAGGAGGCAAATATCCTTCAATGAAGAAACAGACTTGTGGAACCACCGGAGACACTTTGGAGGGTTTGGCACATTTCACCCTTTGCAGTCCCATCTGACCCTGTTTTCTTCATTGATAGAAGGCTGCCACTGGAGCAGTGGTAACAACTACTGTTGGTGCCCTCTGCTTACCCATCAAACGAGCCCTTCAAAAGTGTTCCAGGGTCATCCAGTGAACTCTACAGCTCTACTACAGCATATCCTGCAGAATTGCTGCCGTCTTAAGTGAAAGCTCGAGACTTAGGACATTGCTTGAGTGTGGTCCTGTGCCCTCTCCAAAGGCAGATCCTACTCGAATAGTGGGAACCAAATCTTCACCTCAAGCTCCTTCCTGACTTGCTACAGCTCTCCCAAGAAGACCCGCTCTTTGTTCCAACTGCGTGATCATGCGTTTTTACACATAACTATCTTGTTAAGCACAAGGCTCCCCACTTCATAGGGATGGACGTGAAAGTAAGGGAACGACTCTGAAGAATTGTCTAATGCTCGTAGTGTGTTAAGTCACCCTTCTCTTTACAGGTTGTGGCTTTGTTTTACTCATCTGTTGCATTAGAAAACATTTTGTATATATGTTATATAGTACAGTATTTTCTGTCATAACTGTTTTCATATAACTTAAAGTTTACTTGTGTCTGTTGGTCCGGAGGACAATAAATGTATAGATATTTTTCAATTACACTTGTATAAGAGTCATTTGTGGTTTGTTGCTGCATGTGATAATTTAGGGCTTTGTAAGGATATATATATGGGGATTTTACTGCCAGTATGCGGTATGCAGCATGGAAATGCAGCCAGACCAAGTTTTTCAAACTGCAGGCATTATTTTTAAAAGCAATTAGTCGGTGGGCAGTATGCAATATCTAAATGCAGCCATTTCAAAATAGATGCACAATAGGTGCACGGTAGTTTTCAGTAACAGCCAGCAGGCAATTTTTTCAGAGCATTTAGTAAAAAAAATTAAAAAAAACGTTTTAGCACAGTGTGCTGTCATTTTAAAATGAAGAGGTGCACATTTTTATAAATTGGATGTTTTGATATGTGCAAACTGCATTAGAAATACATAACTAATTAACCTTGTACTAACTGCCTTAATAATATGTTTATTTCAACTCCTCTAACATTAATGCAGTTTTTGTGCACAATGAAATGCATTCTATGTTTTTACACACACGGTTTGAAATTCACTTTATTTTCCATGAAGAGATGCACACTCAGTTCATGTGAGCGTCCCAGGATTACTTTCAGGCTCATTGTCAAATGTCTCCTCGTGTCTAAGAGTTACCTAACTAATCTTTCTCTATTAGCCATACCACTTGCTGACTCTTGCCACACCACCTCCTGAATGCATCACTGCATGTGTGTTCCTCTTCCCAGATTGCTCATATAAGCTGTAAATGCAGAGTGTGTGGACCCCTCGCTCGTTTATCGCTTTCCTACTCTTGGACTTCAGATAACTTCTTCATCTCCACCTCCTCCTCCTCCTCGCTGGATCCTTTTTTCCCACCTATCCTTCTGCTTCTCCTTTTACCGCCTCCTTCTATTCTTTTTCTTTCAACTCCTCCTCTTATGGTCCTCTTTTGTCCTTTCATCATCTCTTAGCTCCTCCCTTCACATAGTCCCATAAGACTACTCTCGCCACCCCTTCCTCTGCCTCTCCTTTCACAGCATTTCCTCTGAAGCTCCTTTCACCACCAGCATCATCTCTGACTCCAGCCTTTCCTGACCCAGGCAGCTTCAAAATAGCACTGGTTGTTTCTGTAAAAACATACACGACCAGGTTCCCTTTCACCTGCTTGATAGGTGGGTGTAATCTCTCCTTCAGTCAGGTCTTCCTTGCTGATCTTGACCTGCATATTATGATTGGTGTTTAAGCATTATATGCTAACTTTAGTTAATATGGTGATTTCAGCTGGTTTGGTTTCCTTGGTCTGCAGCGTTTGCCTTAAAGGGGTGTTACACAATTGTGCACAAATATGACATGCCCCGGGCTTCCTGACCCAGGTGTTGTGTGGTTGGCAAGGGGCTCTCTCGCATACCACCACTAGGCCATTCATAACAGCGCAAGTGGTGTTACCATGCAGCAAGAGTAAGGCAGAGGGCATTATTACAATATTGGATGAGTTTGAATTGTACTCATATACATATACAGAGACTTACCTCCGATTGAATGCTTTAGTTACAGCAATGTAGTGCAATGCTCCATTCTTAGGCTTACTTTCAATGTGTGTGTTTTAATATATTAAACTTAAAGATTGCTCTACAATACCATGAATAATTTGAGTAACATTCTGGGTCCCACTTCTGAGACTCCACGTGCTTAAGCGTGTCAACACTTTACGTGCAACAGAATTGTGTGCCTAATGTGTGCCTGCTAAAAGTATAATTATCATCACTGCAAGTATTACGCTTTGTTTTCCAATGAGTATTGTTGTGTATCTGCCCGATGTTTTGTTTTGTAGAGGAGGGAGGCTGTTGGACGACTAAATGCAGTGCATTCTCTTCCAGCGGCCAATGCAGTTAAAGTGAAACATTCTTTCTTTTTTCTATATGAACAGCATGTCCAGCAGTGTGTTCTCTTGCTGCTTATTTCATTGAGTGACCACCATCTGATGAACAAATGCTCTGAACTTCGAAACCTAATACATTTAACCATTTCAGAATAATATGTTGAGTTATTCCAATAAAAGCTTTACAACTTGGACTTCGAGTGATTTTAAAACTGGCCTAACACAGCGTCCAACCTTTCTTTGCCACTTGCCACAATGCAAGTGAGATTACAACATCTTGGTAGACAAGTACATCTAGTCAAGAGAATCTACGAATGTAGAATGTCAGAGACAATATTGCATGCCTATGTAACTGTGCTCTTCTGACTAAACAGACATTTTAATTACACACTAAAATGACTAACAAACACAAGCTTGCTCTTGGAATAGGTCACTGCCATTGGTTGGTTCACGTTGCATACATGCTAGAATGAGAACCATGCTTCCAAAGCAGCATACATCTGTGACATATATGCGACTTCATGAACACCAAGTAAAACTGAATATCAATATTACTGCATGAGAATTGAGAGCCGCCATCTGCAATGCAAAATGTACATGTGCTGGTCCTTTGGGCTGCAGAATCTTTTGGGCGAAATGTGGATCATTTACTGTGGTTAATGAATGCAATAGGGTACGTTTGACAACGCACTTGATAGGATCATGTCATATCTTGAGATATCACCAGAGCCGGAACCATGCTTACTGTTATGCGTTAAATATATAATCATGTGTTACAGATACAAGCAGGCGCACATCCAGCATGCACGACATGCAGGTAAGATCAAGGAGCCACGTTTCAGGGACCCTTGGATTCTTCCAAGTAGGTTTGAGCAGGATTTAGTCATGGGAGAATAATATTTAATACAAACATACATGTCCGTACTAGTTCTCACATCGTGTGCCAGCACTAATTGCCTTTGAGTTCATACCTAGTACTAATAGGCTCATTAGTTCTTCAGATAAGTGTTAATGTTTTAACATGCAAATCAGAGCTTGTTTTACTTTGAATGTGGAATGCGAGTTCCGGCCAGATAGTCTATGTTTCAAAACTGAATACATTACTGAAGTAGTACTGGGTTTGTTAGAGGACATGGTCCATGAAAATGAGTCACTTTTCTCTCTGGTTGCAGACATCTGTAGCTCTAATCAGCTGCTCTGGGATCATTATGGCAACATCTCTCTGATAGTGCTGTTCATTTGGTAGTCGCTAGTGCAGCTGTGTTCCTGGGGGAGGCAGTTGTTCGATGTTGATTTGAAAAGCTTGTTTCCATGCTGCTTGGAGCACTGATAGTATGACACAGTTAACACTTTACCAAGACAGTGTTTACATATGTGCTGGTCTGGTCACTGTATAACTGGTAGCCAGTGGCACGTCATATCATATATTGTCAGGATGCATTCTTTCGCGTATGCTTTACAGCAATTCGCAAGAGCCAATATGCCCTTGACTTCGGGGTAGCAAATGTTATGGTGTGCTCTAATCTCTGTGTCATTTTTGAAAATCAGATGCCAGACTATGTTCTGGTGCTGTCACTGCCAATGGGATACAGTGCGCTGAACCTGGAAGAAGGAGTGCAGCTCCCGAGCTGTTTTAAGGTGGAAGTTCCAGCACGTGGGGCTCAGCTCCCAACCCCTACCTGCCCCGCCGAGTTTGCTGCCTTTATGTTTGAAAGGGAGTGCAGCTATGCAGCAAAGTCTGAATGCTTGCAATTGTGACCAAGGTAGTTCTGCAGATGTGAAATGACCTGGAGCGCCATGAATGTGGTGAGATGCCAGAGGCATGGATGGGGCAAGGCCTGCAGCCCCAGGCAGAAGGTGAGGGTATATGGGCGTTGCTTTCTTTCAGTAAGCGAGCGATCCGAGCAAGTCTGTGGTGTTCTGAGCATTGCATTCAGCGCTGGAGCAGCCTCACATAGTCCAACCAATTCCAGAGCAAGTCTAACTCACTTCAAGGAGATCAACTGATGTCTGGGGATTGATTTCCAGAGATTGCTTTGGTTCATGCAATATTTCTGAAATAATATCATGGGTATCCGAGTCCATGTTATTGATGTCAGGGCAATATGGGGCATGCTTTTATGGAGATATGTGACATTGATATTTATATTAAGAGATATTTCTCGGGTGTTTGTTTAGGCATATCTCTAATAGTGTTACTTCTGATCGATGTTCTTTCACCGAATCCAGGTCTCCTCCCATATCTGTTCTTTGCTTTTGCCATTTTCCTCCCCCTACCCCTTATGTGGGAACCAACATACTCTTGTCACTCCGCTGAATCGCCCTTCTCCCCGCAACCCTGGCCTCTAGCAATGCCTTTCCTCCACCTCCATATATATTTTTGGACAAATTTGAAAGGGGATTTCCAAATCATATTTAGAAATGTGGGAGTCTTTCTAATTTTTCGTTGACCCCAGCTGCACCTCCTCAGAGGTATTCTTCCCTTCCTCTCCTTCCCCCAGAAGCTCACTGTCTCCCGAGCCCTGGTTCTCTCGAAGCTGGACTACTGTAACAGCCTCTATCTTAATCTGCCTGCTTCCACTCTCCGCCCTCTGCAACTCATCCAGAACAGAACTGCGAGACTTGTCCTTGGCCTCAAGCCCAGGGACCGTATCTCTCCAGGACTTAAATCTCTACACTAGCTCCCAGTGGCTGCGAGGATTAAGTTGAAAACCCTCTGCATTGTCCACAAGGCCTTCTGGGTCCTGGGGCCTAAATACCTTCAACTCTCTCTTCCTAAATATCTTCCTTCCCGAGCCCTTCGCTCATCCGTCTCCAACTCCCTCAGGTTAGCCGCTTCTCGAAGCAACGAGCTGGGGGTAGATCTCTCTCTGCGGCAGGGGCCTCCCTCTGGAACAGCCTTCCTGCCTCCCTGAAACTTGAGGAGAACCATCTCCGGTTCTGGAAGCACCTCAAAACCTTCCTCTTTGCCTCTGCTTTCTCTCTCCCTCTCCCCTGCTAAATCTTTCACTGAAACTGCACTGAATCTGCAACTGGGCCATTCTCACCGACCTCGGTCCTGGGCCCAGCCACTCTCCACTTGCACTGCCTCCCTGGCAACCTCTGCACTGCGGGACTGTCTCTGCATCCCTACAGCCCCCCCCCTTCCCAGCACCTGTCTGCACTTGCCACCAGCTGGCCCTATTTATTTATTTATTTTATTCTACTTAGTTGTACTGCACTTCCCCCCTCCTCTTCCCCTTGCACTTTTCCCTTCCCCCTACCCCTGCACTTGCGCGATCTGAATGACACCTGGCCTAGTAGGATCGTTGTGTCTTCCCATTGTTTTCCCCCCTCCCTGCCTCGTCGCGCCTTGAAACACTTGTGTATAGGCGCGTTACAAATGCCATATCATATCATATCTTATCATGAAACCACATATTCATGTGTTTCCAGAGACTATAGTTGTCTATTTTGAATATGTAAAATGCTTTGCCAAGAAGTGATGTACAATGGGCACATTTATGGTTGTATCTGTCCATTAATGGATGCTGTGCACAGTCAGGCTATCTATGCATATAACTAGGTTTGGGGGCATGATATTGAACACACTAATTGGATACAGACAAACACCAAATAGGTCATGTAACATTTATTAATTCTCAAACTATCTGAACTGGATCAGCTTTTGGTCAGCTTATTTTAGGGAGATGTAACAGTTGTAATACACTTGGGGTGATCAGACACATACATCGGTGGAACTGACCCTATTATGCAATCATGAGACATCTCAGTCGGTACTTCCATGTTTCGGGATAAGGATGGTACTTTTATGTATTTATGAGAACTATGTTGCATGTTCTGCAATTTGAATAGCTCTGGGGCACTTTGATTAATATCGGTGAAATATCTAATGAATTAATTGCAGTGGATTCGATATTTATTTAGTGTTTTTTTAATGTCATCTAACACCATTTTTGCAGTTACAATGATCATAATTTGTAAGCAAGACCCCCAACAAAATGGACACATCTAGACATTTGGAGTCTTGTGATCCCTGTTCCAGCAATTCACCCTCTGTTATTGAGAATCACTTCTGAAACAAAAAAAGCAGAGCGTTATTTCCATGCATTTCCATTACTCTTCGCCCTGGATTTCTGGTATTTTTTACCCTTTGTCATTAGATTACAATTATTATTAATAATAATAATAATAATAATACTAATAATGATAATAATAATATTATATTTATTGAGCGTGGACCTAGCTTTGAGAAGCAACGGTGCACATTAGAGATACATAATGGAGCGCTTTACAGAGGTGTACAACATTACAGATGTATAAACGAGTGCTTTCAGTTGTAACAATAGAACAGGTATACAGCAGAGGTAGGATACAGAGGGGTATAACTATACCGGGTGGTGGGGAGGAGAGGGGTGGTTGGTGTCTAGTGAGTCAGGAGGTGAGAGGGGCGATGTGATGGCCTTGCTTTTGAGGAGGATAGACGCCTTGAAGAGGTGGGTCTTGAGTTCTTTTCTGTATTATTTAAGCGTGGGGGTGAGTCTGATGCAGATGGAGAGGAAGTCCCATAGTCTTGGGGCATAGGCAGAGAAGCCTTGTTTTCTGCTTCTTTCCTTTATTCAGCAGCAAATTTCAAGTCTGCACATGTCCAGGCTTGTGGTGGTGCACTGTCTGCTGGAGATGCAGAGTTTCTCCCCGAGGTAGCTGAGTGACTAGAAGGTGACTACCTTATAGATGATGAAGTAAGACTTGAAGGTGATTCATGCCTGCAGTGGGAGTCAGTGAAGATCAGGAGCGATGTGGTCTTATCTGCATAGACTCTTGATAAGGTGTGCAGCTGCATGCAGAACACTACTCAGAGGCACAAGGGAGGATGACGGGAGGCCCATGAGGAGACCATTGCCCCCATTCAGGTGGGCTAGGACCAGTGCTTGGACTGTGGATCTAAAGCTGTCCGCAGGGAGGAAGGGCTTGACTTTTCACAGGTGGGAGAGCTGATACCATGCTGTCTGATTTGTCTTTGCTATTTGTGCCTTGAAGGAGAGACATTTGTCGATGTGGAACCCGAGGGACTTGGTGCAGGAGATGAGTTCAGGTGTGAAGACCTCAGAGTTTATGGTTGATAGCCAGATCTGTATATCTGGGTGTTCAGTGTTGTTGGTGAGCAGTAGGAATTCAGTCTTGGGGGGGATGAGCTTCAAGTATGCACTTAACATCCAAGACTAGATCAGTGAGAGGCAGGATTTGAGGCTATGGATGCCCTTGATGAAGTCGATCTTGAGTTATAGCGGTGTATCGTTGATGTATTGGTGGATGTGGATGTTGTGTGTGGCTAGGAGGGGTTCCAGCAGCTCCATGTATAGATTGAAAATGACTGGGGAGAAGATAGAACCCTGCGGGACTCCACAGATGATGGGTAGCATTGGTGATCTAGAGGAGTACATCTGAATAAACTGCTTGCGGATCACAATGTAGGACTTGTACCAGCAAAGGTGCAGTTTGCAAATCCACATGCTCCGATGTAGGGTGCCTATAAGTGCCTAGTGGTCTACTGTGTCAAAAGTGGCAGAGAGGTTGAGTAGAATCAGGAGGCAGGGGTGGCCGGCGCCAAGGATGTTGATGGCATCATCAACCATCTGTATGGTTGCTGTCTCTATGCTGCATCAGGATCTGAATCCGGATTGGTAGGTGTGGAGGAGATTGTTGGTATCGGTTTGTTTCTTCAGTTGTGTGGCTACCGCTTTCTCAATGGTCTTACCTAGGAAGGGAATATGGGTGATGGGGCGAAAGCCACCTAGGTTGTCAGTATCCAGAATGGGTTTCTTTAGTAAAGGGAGGATTTGTCATGTTTTTAGGGTTGATGGCATGGTGTCTTGAGTTAGGGAGCTGTTGATGTTCTCCAGGTAGGGAAGGAGAGCTTCTGCAGGGAGGATCTGGAGGACGGATGTTGGAAGCATGTAATTTGTATACAATGTGGTTTTGATGGCGGCCAGGGTTTCTACCAGGTCTTCTATTGAGAGTGGCTTTAATGTTGTCCAAGGCGTGGAGATTTCACAAGGAGGGATGTGAGGTGGGTCTGTAGATGCAGAGCTGGCATCTATGTGCTGGCAAATCTTGCTGATTTTCTCAATGAAGAAGGTGTTGATGGCGGTGGATTTTTCGATGGAGTGTGGTATGAGAGGGTTGGGTAGCTGGTTGACACACTGCTTGACAACTTTGAAGAGGGCTCTGCTTTTGTTGTCCGCTTCTTGTTGTCTATGGTATTCTGATAGTAGGAGGCCTTGGCTGTGTTGATTAGTTGTCAGTGAGTTGCTCCCAGTTCCTTGAGGAGCATGATGTTGGATGCCGTCCTGGATCAGCACCAAGTTTTCTCTTTTTTCCTGATGGTTCCTTTGCTGAGGTTCAGTTCTTGCATGTACCAGGGTGCTGACAGGTTTGGGTTGCAGGTGCACTGTTTCAGAGGCACATGTAGGTTGGTTGAGGCTGAGAGGGTGGCGTTGAGTGATTCCAGTAAATAGTGAAAGTTCAGTTGGGGGTCTTCGGTCCATGAAAGGTGTAGGTTGTCGAGGTCTTCTGTGAAGGCTTCCACTGGGAAATTCTTAAAGGACCTGAAGGTTTGTCTGCTGGGTTTCTGGTGGAAGTGTTTGACAGGGGTGGTGTTCCGGATTTTGAAAGGCATGGCTAAGTGGTCAGACCAGTGAAGCACGGGAGGAGAGCCCTCGTGAAGGGAAGACAATGCAGTGATGATTAGGCCGAGGATGTTACTTTTCTCATCAATTGGGTCTCACGTGTGTTGTGTGAGGCTGAGGTTCACGAGAAGGCTGAGGGAGCTTCCTTCATCTGTTTAGTGGCTTTGTTGAATAGGAAGATGTTGTTTGAGTGCATGAGGGATATGGTGGTGACCAGGTGGGTGAAGTCTCAGATGAAGGCGATGTTGGGTTTGGGTGGTATATAGATGAGATGGAAAGTGATTGAGTCAGTTGTGGAGAGCAGGAAATGGCAGGAGAGCACTTCGAAGGAGCCAATGTTGTTGACGCCAAGTCTGGTGCAGGGCCATGAGGTCTTGTATATGACTGCAAGGCCTCTGCCTGTCTTTTTTCGGCCGGTATCTGTGTGGGATGCTGGAGCTGTTGGGGACAAGGATGTCTAGGATGTGGGTGGAGGTGGGTGTCTGCCAGGTCTCAGTGATGAAGAAAGCATAAAGGTTGTGTGTAGTGATGAGGCCGGCGATGTCTGCTGCATGGGTGATAGCAGAGTGAATGTTGGTGAGCATCAACTTCTGTGTTTTGGACAGTGAAGGGGTGTTGATGGGCTTGAGGCTGATGTGGGTGAGGTTGCTGCATTGCAGAGTCCATGCCTTAGAGGAGGTGCAATGTCGTTGGTGTTGCCTGATGATGGGGATGGCCTGTGGGACAGAGGGAGAAAACACATTTCAGCATGTGCTTATCTATTGTCTGAGGTAGGTTTCAGGCCCTGTGTCCTGCCGGTCTGAACAGGTCCAAACAGGAATGTCCCTTTTCTTCGCCTACCCTTCACTTTGGACGCCCGGGGGAGAGACACCCTTGATCTAAGAGTTAAGAGCAGAAAGGAAGAGGCAGGGCTAAGAAGGTGGGTAGGGCTTAGGCGTGGTGATTTAGATCCACCTGCTCACCAACTGCAATGGGAAGAGGCTTGAGGGCTGCTTAAGTAGGGTAAAAGGGTGGGAAAACAGGAAGGCGCCAACAGTTAAAGGTGATTGACAGGTGGCCTGGCTTAGGCTAGGTGACCTAGATCCCCTTGCATCTGCTCACCAACTGCAAAGGAAAGAGGCTGGAGGGCTGCTTGCTTCTCATGTCTCCTATCCTTGTTTTTTTCTTCATTCTCTCTCTATTCCATCCCCAAATCTATAAAGCCTTCCTGCCTTTCCCCGTATCTCTGTGTCACTCTATGACATCAATGCCTTTCTATCTCTTTTTTCATCTGTGCACATTTCTCTTCGAAGTGCTCTGCACCCTATTCTCTATATTTGCCATTCGCTCATCACTGTATTATAAGTGACACTTGAAAGTGTGTAAAATGGCATCAGTCATGCAGTTGTAGCCTAAAAAAAAGTGTTTTAACGGAAGCTTGTTTTGTACTCACAACCAGAAAGGCTGCTGAATGAAGTATTCATGCATGCAATGGTCACAGGTGCAATGGTGGAAAAGATAATACTTTGCATACCCTAACTACCTTGAAAAACATCAGTAAATCCAGCGATCTATTTGAGTGGTAATAAACTAATCATGCAGGAGAAAGAATTCCTGTTCTTCCATGTGTACGGGAACTCCCAGTGATCAGACCGAGAAAAAACAGCCAGCTAGTTAAAAAGGCTAGGTGCACCCTTTTTCAAGAATGACAAGAGCGTTTATTTTGTATATAAAATAGGAAAAAGCAAGAGGTATTATGAATCCACTGACAAAGAGCTCACTGGCGTCTTTCATACGAACTTCACATTGTAAGTACACCAATCGTTACTCATGACGCAATCATTATACAGTATTAATCCCCCACCCTCATTGGCTGGTGCCTATATGCATGCTAATGATTACATATAACCCATCCTCCAATTGGTTCTTAGTCTTGTCGCTCCTCTTCACCAGAGGTGGGTAACGTCTTTGTCTATCAAGGAATGCAAATAATCAATTGGTTAACAACAACTAGCACCACCCTATGTTCGATCCTGGCCACCTGACATGCACCTGGTTATTACTGTTAACTAAGTGGGCAATTTTGAGGTCAGTGTAGTCCTTGAAAACAAAGCAGCCCTTTTCTCAACTCAAGAGACGTTGGCACCCCCATCAGGCCCTCCCCACCATATAGGCATCATTCTTATCTCTCCTTGTCACAAAACATAGATCATGTTGTTCTCTGTTTTCCCCTTTATCAGTTCCCCTCCCCAAGGGTAAATCTAGTGTTCCACTAATTAATCCATTTCACGAAGGATTTAGAGCCCATTTCTCTACACATTTGATAGTTCAAATAGAGTGAACATTGCTCTAGGCGGCACTAGTGTCTTAAATCTTGGTTCATGTTTTGACATCCCAAGACCTCTGCCTTCGCTCCCAGGAATACAACCTTGGTGCTAGGCCACAGCCTTTCACTTCTTCAGATGAACAAATTCCTGCCTAATTAATTCAAAGGCCTAACTGATGTGGGGCGTATGCATGTCCCCTTGCCACGCGTGGTAATCGGGGTGCAAAAGTGAGGTGAGGGATAAGGCCTTGTTGTTCAGTGAACTTGGCCTGCAAGGATTCAGGCCTACTCGTAGATGCTTAGTTCAGGTTATGACTGTTGTGTATACATGTGTACTACATTCTACGTGATTCAATTACAGAATACCTTTCACATGTATGAGTTCCCACTCTTGCCAATTTTCCCCACCCATAACACACGCCCCTTCACCATCCCGTGCTCATTTTCCTATATTAATATATTTTTTGCAATCTAAATTGTCTAGGAGGGGTGGTAGTCTGGATGTGCATCCCAACATACATTCCCCCCTTTAGTTAATCCTTCATTAACTAACTTATCGTTAGGGACCCATGCCCTACACATGTGATGCAAACATTCCCCATCTCATGCATACTATTTTCTGGGGTACATGTGAAATGTATGCAATCCCCATCACCAGCTAGATCTAACCAATATTTAGTGTAATTCTCAGGATTTGGTGGAGGTGATGTTAACTTCCCTGGGGGTGGAGGTTGTTCAATTCTAACCATACATGGATTATTCAAGTCCTCAGTTTAGGTCTGCCCCTCTTTTGTGCCCAGGAGATCCATTCTTGCCCCAATAGTAACCATCATTTTTGTTCTACTCTGGATAATCTTGACAAAGCATTGAAGCATCACCTGGCACATGTAAAACACCACCAACAGGAACACCATGACCCGAACCAGTAGTGTCCCAAGTCAGGACTGCATCCATAAGAACAACGTGTTGAACCAATCTTCAGACAGGCACACCTGCTTCATTTTCCATTCCAGTCTTCAGTTTATGCAAGGTCCCTATGATATGCGTCAGGGACCCATTCTCTGTGTCATTTGTGGGTGGGTATGTGCAACATGGCAACACAATTCTCTTTCACACTCCCCCTTCCATCACCGTTTGGAGGTCCAAAACATATCTGTTCTGAAGTGTCATCAACCAGATTGCTCTCAGCTCACTCTTGATTGCTCTGAGGCCTTGCTCTGTATAATTCACCAACTGAATCACCTCTCAACAAACAATCTGCAGCCACTTGGCATTCACAGCAGCCTGTATTCTTGTAGTCATGAGGGACACGAAGAATACTTCAATTTTGATTTACAGTCGAAATTTAGCTGGGATCTTTTTAAGCAGCTTGGATGATTCTTCCAACAGACAGTTCGACCTCTTCCTTTTCAACTTCAGCGTCTGTCTGTTCTTCTTCACTTGGTGGGGTTGGATTGACGGTGAAACGTATTCTACGACTTCTCGTTCAGAAACCATGTCTGATGTACTTCTCGCATCAACAAGATAGCTGAGTGCAGGGTTGTCAATGCACAGGTGCCTGTCCAGGAAGGTTGAAGATGCAGGTATGCTTGTTGACCACATACGCAGTACGTATCCATCAGCGCCGCTGTGCCTTTTGGCAGATATGAGATGAACAATGTCTTACTGCACTTAGTGTTTGTGCCTACTGGAACAGTTTCAATGTTTCGAAAACAAAACTGGTACTCATGCCCTGATTGTACTTTCACTGGTGTTTCAAATGCCTAAATTCATGTTAGTTTAGATATATGTGCAGACCATATCTCGAAGCAGTTCTTGTTCATGTTCCATATAACTTCTTCACCAAACCCTGATCCCCCCCCTCCCACCTCAATGCCCCCACTGTCTTGGCTGCCCCCGACTTCCCCTTTCCCTCGCTCCCCCCTGATAACTTCAGGTACTCCCTCAATTGCCACTAGGCATAGTAATCAGTGCCACCTGTCCTTCGCAGCCTCCTGCCCTCTCCACCCACCCCCACTCCCCTTGGTTGTTAAATTTAGGCATTACTCCAAATGCTGTCAGGCATAGTAATCGTATCCGCCTATCTTTCACTTCCACCCTTCCCTTCCCCCCTGCCCCTTTTCCGCTCTACCACGTTCTTGTAGACACCCCCTTAACACCCCCTACTCCCCTTTTTTAATGTCTATTAGCACTACTCTATCACTTGTCCTTGAACTCTGATAGCAGATTGTCTGTCCTCTCCCTTCCCTCCTTGTCTTTCTCCTCACACTCCCCACTAACACCATTATGATTTGTTCTTTGACCTACTATGATAGTCGCTTGTTTGTTCCTCTCCTCCTCCTTCTCTCCACTGCCCCCTCCCCTCCCCCTCCTCTTGTTATTCATGCACTACAACAATTGCCATCAGGCATAGTAATGTTACTGCTGGTTTGTCTCATTCTCCCCTTCCCTTTTTTTTACCTTTACTGTTCCATTGCCCTCGCACTATCTGAAATGTTGTCAGGCTGATAATGATAGTTTTTATGGCACATTCTAATTGCTTCAAGGACTGTAAGAATGTAATTGTATTCTCCCTCCTTGAAGCACTTTGAAACAGATTGTGTATAAGCGCTATACAAATAAACAATCAATTCAATTCAATCCATCAATTCAGTTCATTTTAATTCAACCCCCCTGCCGCACATCTCACCACTGCCTTCTCCCATTTGTATGATATGAGCAATACTCCATCCAATTGTTACCTAGGCCGTGGCTTGCATTGTGGGGCACTGTTGTCCTTTGCACACTTCTCTTCAACTTTGTCCATTAATACAACTTGCACTTTGTGCCCCTGGAACAGACCTCAAACCTGACACAGCACTAAGTGCACTAGAAACTGAGCCTCCAATGGCGAAATCTTCTGAGGTCCCAACATTTTGGGTGCTCCTGACACATGGGCAATGAGGGAGCAGACAAAACAAATCCTGTTGTACCTCCGTTTCCCCACTGAGTTCATATAGCTATATCATACATTGTTAAACTCTGGGTGGCGCACATTAGACATTGTAGCAAAAACTACTCCTTCTCAGTCGTAGCTTCATATCCCATAATGAAACATCCTGAACCTTCATTGGCTTAAATTCTGCCACTGTAGGTAAGTATTCGCCATTTGGTTTTGTGGCTTCAAAAACATTGTGAAAACCTTGAACATATGCACATATATTTGAAACACTACTACACATTCACCCTCTTTTATATGGCCTACCCATGTAAGAACATTGTATATATAACCCAAAAGCAAACCCTCACATCAGTGGCTACAATAGAGCACTACAATAATCCATAAAACACATATTTATGACATCATTCCATACTCTAGTCACTTGAATAAACATGGTGCACCAATACACTTTTTAAAATATTCAAAGAACGTACAAAAAGCATCTTCAACCAATGCAAAGGTCAGGCAAAGTCAGGCAATTGATAAGAATCATGAACT